>NW_023276806.1:80868666-81583027 GCF_003668045.3 Cricetulus griseus
CAGGTTATCAAACATTTTATTGTGACAATGAAATCGCAGGTGAAGAATTGTTTAAAAATTTCTATCCTAAAATACAAATTCTAAATATTCCTAAAATACATGATTTTCTTTCTTTATTTTTTCTGAATTTCATTTTTGTGCATGTGTTATAAATTATTTCATGCATATTGATTTTGCAAATTGTTTTGTAATTCACTCAGTGTGTCTTCTGATATGTATACAATAATGCATATTTTTGTAAGCTAGTATTTGTGTTTGAACAACTACTATATTTACTCCTCTTGCATATTAACTGTTAAAGTTGGAATTGAAATTACAAAGTACATTTCTGACCAATTTGTCACATATAGGACTTTGTTATAAAGTAAATCAGAACAGAATTCATTGGGACACACACATTTATACTGAAATTTATAGAGTAAAGAATCTACAGATACTTGAAATTCTCCATATGTTTGAAATTTTTCTAAGAAAATTTTGGAAGAATTTACTCATAAGTGGCTAGCTAGAAATTTTCTTGTTCAGAAACACTGCTGAAATTTTCCCAAAATTGATTTGTTCTGTATTTAATGTGTTTCTTCAGATGGAAATTTTGAAAAGTAAGTACAGAATGAATGTTAGAAGCCACTTTTGGCTTCTTGAAGTCATTATTATATTTTAATGAATATTGATTTAATCTATGTTCTATAGGAGTATATAAATTTGTATAAAACTATCAGCTAAATTTAAAGAAAGATATAAAGATGTTAATTTGGCTTTTCAGAGAACAAAATATGTGAATATAAATGAAGATAATATGTATTTTAAGAAACATTGAGAGATACACAAATATTTATGAAGAAGTAGAAAATAAAACACACATAAACCTTAGCTATAATATTGCTTTTAGTTGTTATTTTTCCATTATATTTAATGTTTTTAGTCTGCTTTTGTAAGAGACATAAATCTTTGCTTTATCTGTTTTAATACAACTATCTGAACCTGAAATTAATATGGCATAAAAATATCATCTGTAAAAAAATATGGATTGATGTAATTTTTATGGAATAAAAAACACAAGGTCATGAAAATGAAGTGAAAAGTAGTTGTGAATTCATTATTTACATAATGGTTTAAATAAAAATATAAGCAGTGGGGAAGCACCTAAAATGTAGAGATAAGGTAAAATTATGTTAGCAAATTCTATTTGCAGAAATTTTCAGTCTCTGGCTTTTTTTTTTTTTTGAGTAACACTTCTTTTCTCATGCTATATGAAGAGTGCTTCTTACGTGGTGATTTATTTTGTTAAGGAAGAATAAACAGAGTATTTGTTTTTTGATTTGATCCTTTTAACTGTTTTTAATCTCAATGTAGTCAATCTGGCAATATCATAAGTGATGGAATGACCCAAATTTAACAATATGTATCTTGGAAGGATTTGAAAAGTTACATACATGTATAATTCCACTTTTATTGCCTGGATATTTAATAAAAATATAATAAATTTATGGTTATTAAACCCTCAATACTCTTGGCAGAATATTGCTTGACTTATGTGTGGGTTCTTAGGAACCTTTAAGTACTTTCTGAGTGATTTTATGGATTATATAATGACTCATTGAACTACTACACTTATGAAGTTACTATATATAGCCTGGAATGTTTCTTAATTATAAGTATTTAGAGATCAAATAGATGTCTAACAATTTTCTTTTCACAAAGTGAATTTATCTTTCTTTTGACCTTCGTGACTCAAATACATATTTTAGAGCAATGTAAAACTAAACACAATCTATAACTGCAAATGACATTTCTTCTTTTTCTCCATTTTTTGTTTAAATTAGAAACAAGATTGTTTTATACATCAATCCCAGTTCCCTCTCCCTCCTCTCCCCCCAACTACCAGCTTTCCTATCCCATATCCTTTCTGCTCCCCAGGGAGTATGAGGCCTTCCATGAGGGATCTCCAGAGTCTGTCATATCCTTTGGGATAAGGGCTTAGGACCTTCCCCATGTGTCCAAGCTCAGGGAGTGTCCCTCTATGTGGAATGGGATCCCAAAATCCATTCCTATGCTAGGGATAAGTACTGATCCACTACAAGGGGCCTCACAGATTTCTGAGGTCTCCTCACTGACACCCACATTTAAGGGGTCTGGATCAGTCTCATGCTGATGTCCCAGCTATAATTCTGGGGACCAAGAGCCCTCCCTTGTTTCTGTGGGTTTCATCAGCCTGGTCTTGACCTCTTTGCTCATAATTCCTCATTCTTTGCAACTGGGTTCCAGTTCAGTTCATTGATTAGCTGTGGGTGTCTGCTGCTTCTTTCATCTGATGCTGGATGAAGACTCTAGGATAGCATATAAGTTAGTCCTCAATCTATTATCAGGGGAGGGAATTTAAGATAGCCTTTCCTCTGTTGCTTAGATTGTTAGTTAGAGTCAACCATGTAGATCTCTTGACGTTTCCCTAGTACCCGATTTGTCTTTAAACCTATAATGGCTCCCTCTATTATGGTATCTCTTATCTTGCTTTCCTCTCTTCTTCTACTGACTCAACATTCCTGCTCCCTCATCTTACTCCTGTCAGAATGGCTAAAATAAAAATACACCAATGACAGTTTATGCTGGAGAGGATTTTGAGAAAGGGGAACACTCCTCCACTGCTGGTGGGAGTGCCAACTTGTGCAGCCACTTTGGAAATCAGTATGGTGATTCCTCAGGAAAATGGGAATCAGTCTAACACAGGATCCAGCAATTCCACTATTAAGCATATACCCAAAAGAAGCACACTCATACAACAGGATATCTGTTCAACAATGTTCATAGCAGAATAATTTGTAATGTGCAGAACCTGGAAGCAACCTAGATGCCTCTCAACTAAAGAATGGATACAGAAAATGTGGTATATTTACACAATGGAGTACTAATCATCAGGGGGGAAATGTAATCTTGAAATTCACAGGCAAATGGATGGAACTAGGAAAAAAAACTTTCTGAGCCAGGTAACCCAGTCACAAAAAGAAAAACATGGTATGTACTTACTCATATATGGATTTTAGACACAGAACAAAGAATTACTAGCCTATAATTCACACCTCCAGAGAAGATAGGAAACAAGGAGGATTCTTAGGGAGACATACATGGTCCTCAACAGAAGGGGGAAGGGACATGATCTCCTGAGCAAATTGGGAGCATGGGGGAGGGAAGAGTGAGTTAGGAGAAAGACAAGGGGAGAAGAGGCAGGGAGAGGAGGACATGAGGGACCAGGAAGTTTGAGGGTAAGACTAGTGGAGAACAAACAGAGAGATGCCATAATAGAGAGAGCCATTATAGGTTTAAAGAGAAATATGGCACTAGGGAAATGTTCAGAGACATATAAGGATAGTGAAGAGGCTAACCTAAATGTCTTTCCCCTATAATGAGATTGATGACTACCTTATATGCCATCCTAGAGTCTTCATCTAGAAGCTGATGGAAGCAGACACAGAGACTCACAGCTGAGCACTGAGCAGAATTCCTGAATCCAGTAGGTATTGATAGTTAGGAGCCCTGGATATCTATGGAGCCTCTGGTATGGAACAGGATTTATCCTTAGTGTATGAATGGACTTTTGGAGCCCATTATACATAAAGGGACACTCTCTTAGAAACAGGGGAAATGGCCTAGGCCCTGGAGCATGATTCATCTCTTTGGGATTGTACTCCAGAATAAAATTGACTCTTCCTCCACAAGTCAATGACTACTAAAGTTTCATACATGTACTGCATTTGAGCTACACAGTATCAGGATCTTAAATTTATACTACTATTCAAAGGGAATTGGGTCTTACAACGTTACTGTTTCAGCCTAGCTTTACCAAATACTGCAAATTATGGAAGAGGAAGGTTTTCATTTATAGGACAATAACGATTTTGTGAGTAAGGTAATAAGAATAATTTTTAAAATATCTATTTAGAAGGGAGAATGGACACACATGACTGCATATCACATAGGTTAGGTTTGAATTGTTCATTCACACTTCTGGTTATTGAAAAAATATTTTTGAGTTTTTATTATGTGTAAAGAATTATTTTTAATACCAAGATAAACCCTGCTCAGAGAATACAATTTATTTGAAAAAATAGGCAAAAAATAAAGAATATTATATCCAATATGTTACTAGGAAATTAAATTCTTTGCTGAAAACTGCATGGAAGGTGCGGTGAGTATATCTCTTTATAGAATGATTCTAAACACTGTTTCAAGTGTAAAAAGTATGGATGTTTTCAGGCATGACACAGGTGATGCATTTCATTCAGTTAATCTGAGAATCTGACAGCAAAGATGGCCTGGAAGTGAACTTTGCTTTACATGTGAGGATATTGAATGGTAGAAGACAGGGCACCCAAGAGATCTACTCTGTTTCCCCTTCTCCAAGTGATCCTTGCATTTCTTCTTGGGTCCTCATGACTTAGTCTTTCTGGGTCTGTGCATTCGTAGCATGTTACTCCTTTATGTTGCCATTCATATCCACTTATCAGTGAGTGTTTGTCTTTCTGGGTCTGAGTCTACCTAAGTCAGGATGTTGTTTTTTTTTTTTTCTAGTTCCATCCATTTGTCTTCAAATTTTTCTGATATTATTTTTTGTAATAGCTGAGTAATGCTTTAGTGTAAATGTACCAACTTTTCTTTATCCATTCTTTGTTTGAGGGCCATCTAGGTTGTTCCCAAGTGATGGCTATTGCAAACAAGGCTCAACTTAGTTGAGCAAATGTCCTTCTGGTATGATTATGCATCCCTTGAACATATCAAGATAGGTATGTTGTTGGGTCTTCAAGTAGATTGAGTCCCAGTTTTCTGGAAAAGCTCCATATTGATTTCCAAAGTGGCTGTACATATTTACAGTCCCATCAGCAATTGAAGAGTGTTCCTGTGTTCAACATCTTCTCCAGCAAATGCTGTAATTTGTTTCTCTGATCTTAGCCATTTCAAGATTCAGAACCAACAACCAAGAAGTCTTCATGGGACCAACCTAGGCCCTCTGCATATATGTTATGGTTTTTGTGGGACTCTTGGCAATGAGAGCAGAGGTTGTCCCTGGCACTCTGACTGGCTCTTGGTAACCTATTCTTCATGCTGGATTGCCTTGCTCATCTTTAATACAGAGGGAGGTGCTTGATCTTATAGCTCTTTCATATGTCATACTTTGCTGAAGCTCATGAGAGGCCTGCCCCTTGTTAATACAGAGGAGGGGTGAACTAAGGGATTGGAGGGGAGTGGGGAGTGGGAGGAGAGGTGGGGGAGAAGTTACCCTCAAGATGTAAAATAAATAAATAATAAAAAATTCTAAAACATAATAATAATTGGCCTTATATCCTATTATTAAGATTCTTAATTTAATGAAAAAAGTTGATAGTAATGTTCATGTCAATCTGTTTCCTTCAGTATGTTAATTTGTTAATTCTATACTTTTATATAAGCAGTTATTTAATCTAGGAAATGAGATAAAATTACTTCAAATGTTTTATCTATCCCTTTCTATCCTCTTAATTGATAATCTAAAGAAACCCTCTTGATGTATGACTTGGGAAGAGGCGGCTATTCACCAAATGAAATGGGAAAATTGTCATTGTGCTATAGAGGAAATTTTAGGAATAAAATTCACATAATTTCAAAGTATTTTCAAACAAACTTGCAACATTTAGGGTTAGAGAAAGTGTCTCAGTCAGTAAATTGATTGCCATTTAAGCATGAAGACTTGAATTTTGGTCACCAGGAATGGGATCAAAGCTGTATACTGCTGGGCATCATTGTTATTACTAGTGCTGGGAAGTTATCAATAACTAGAACCATGGCATCTTCTGGCCAGCATGTTTCATCAAATCAGTATTCTCTAGTTTCAACTAGAGGCTTAAAAAATAAAGAGAAAGACATTCATCATAGAATCTTGGCTGCCCAATATGTGTGTAAACATGATTGCATACCTACATTTACAAGAGTATACTCACACTATAAACATACACATGTGCGTGCCTACAATACATACACATGCAAACACACACACACACACACACACACACAGAGAGAGAGAGAGAGAGAGAGAGAGAGAGAGAGAGAGAGAGAGAGAAAGAAGGAGAGAGAGAAAGCACACACACAGAGAGACAGAGAGAGAGAGAGAGAGAGAGAGAGAGAGAGAGAGAGAGAGAGAGAAAGAGAGAGGGGGGGACAGACAGACAGACAAGCAGAGAGATGGAGACATAAAGTGGAAAAGAGACAAATATTAAACATGTTCCTTTAAATCACTAATCACTTGAACTTTGTTTTAAGAGAGTTGTGTCATCACTAAAGTAAATGGATATACTAAAATATAATTCTGTGTGCTTAAAGTTCATTCAAGACTTTTAAAAATTAGTGTTTATAATAGATTTCCAGAAATAGTTAATTTTCATCTAAGAATCTTACATATCTATGTGGTTTAAAAACACTTTGTATGAATATCATTATGTATTTTATTTGCATCAAAGCAAATTAAGATTATTTCTGCTTTTCATTTGCTCCTAGTCCTATCATTGCTTCTAAAATGTCCCCAAACAATATTTTTACTTCATTTGGGTTCTATAAATAGAAAGCTAGTTCTAATTGCTTATGCTATCTGGTATCAACTGGTTAAACAAACTCTAATGAGCCACTGAATTTCTTTCTCTCTATGTCAGCAATTTCATTTAATGATGGCAACTTTTTATTTTAATGCATAGGTTTAGCCACAAGTGTTTTAGATATAATGAATTATATCAGCCTATTTTGAAATATATTTAGCTCCTGTCTCCTCCTGATATATCTCATTTTTGATCTTTAATATGGTTTTGAATAATTAGGATCAGGAATCATTGCATTTTATGGTTTTTCAGGCTATACAAGCAAGAAATGCACTGCCAAATATGTCTCTCCCTCTCTCCCTCTCCCTCTCTCTCTCTCTCTCTCTCTCTCTCTCTCTCTCTCTGTGTGTGTGTGTGTGTGTGCATGTGTGTCTGTGTGTGTATAGCACACATTCTCTTTCTCTTATTCCTACATTGCATTGAGTCAAATGAGAAAATTAAGCAATATTATCCATCTAATTTAATACAATTAAAAATACAAAATATGAGAGCATAAAATTTGCCTTTTTGTAAAGAAAGGAAAAAGCTGTGAAATGATATTAGTCATTGTCTGGGTCTGGTTCTATAAATTTTCATGTTTATATTAGTATCATGTATCACTGAAATGGCAGTTTGGTAAAGTGATTTCCATAATTCTGGAATTTTTTTTGCTCCTTCAATCTTCCATTTCATATATCAGTGAAGACATATTAATATGAAGACATATTAACATTGTTTCTTAATTTTTCACAATGCCCACAGTTGTTTCACAAATCATGCCCTCTGTAAATCCAATGCCAATGGCACTTCACTCATCATACTGGTGCTTGAACTCATTACATTTAACTATTGTGATTTTGTGTTGTTATTGACAACCATATAAAATAAATTAAAAATCAAAGTACATTTTATATTTTCATGAAGCTCTCTTACATCTATGTTTCTATATTTTGCATGATTACATTTTATGACCATTTCCCACCTGGTATTAATATTCTAAAATTAGAAAACAGAACTGAAAGAAAATGAAAGAAAAATAACAAACATGTAGTTGAACTGCACTATCAAAATTACAAGGTTCTCCCTGGATTGAGTGGTGAATGGGGAGGGACCTGCGGCTCTTCTTAAGACATTCAAGTCTAGGAACAATAAATAAGCATCTGTGAAGTTCTATTACATTTTCAGGAGAAAAAATTTCTTGTCTCTGGGTGTGAGTTGAGTTAAGCAGCTGTACAGTTTCTGGGAATAATTGTTCTACTGCATCTTCCCTGGAGGATCTCTTGGTAGGGTGATGCAAAGTAATTAACAAAACTTTGACTAAAATATGTTGCTGAATGCCAACTGGATATACAAATGCTTGAGGAAAATAGATAGAATTATATACAGAGAGATGGTAGACAGATAAAATATAGAAAACTGAAAGAAGGATATGCAATGGGTGGATAGATAGATAGATGATCAAGCAAAGGACATATAATTGGTGGATTATATAGATAGACTCAGGCAATAGCAGATAAAAATTCACAATGACAAATATAAATTTGACTCGTACACAAGTGAACTGGTTTCTATAAGCATGAAAATTTTTAGAATTCTTATAGATTTTTATAGATAAATCACAATTAAGACTAATCTGAAAAATCTACTGAAAAAATCTGCTGAAATTTAAAAAGAAAAAAAGATCTTCATTAAAATCAAAAGTCTTCTGAAATATTTATTATTTTAAAAGACTATCTACACCATTTTCCTCACACTGCTAAATACTGAGAAGGTAAAATACCCCCTTGGATTCATCAGATTCTTTGAAAACCTTCTGAAAATCAAATTTTGAGACAACATTTACTCTTGTGACTCATAAATAAAATCTATCTCTGAATTATTATTTAAATGCACATCTCATATTTTAGGCAGTTATGTGACAGGTGACATAGCCCATATATAGAGGAAGACATTTTAATCATTGAAAGCAATCAAAAATAAAATACATACATATATTGACTATATATTATATATAAAAATATAAACCATATATACATGCATATATAAATATATTAAATCAATATATTAAATAAATGAGATGAATTGTCCTAAAAGGAAATTTACTATTGGAAATGCCAAGGTTTTTTACTTCAAACTAGCTCAACACAAAATAAATAAACAAAATTAATTCTGAAAGGAAAGTTTTGGAAAAATATGGAGTCAAATTCTTTCTACCACAATTCACCTATAATTGCTTGTATAAATGATATCAAAATAAAATTTGTATTTATATCATATATTACAGGAATATATGAGTAACATAGAATTCATGAAAATAAAGACAAATTTCCACCCATATGAAATGAAATATCTTCTATAACCATGCTAAATATCTGTTCAATTTTTTATTTCTGTTTCTGTGTGTATTTCACACAAACCCACTTATAATTATATTGATAATGCCATGAGTACTGAATCTATGTGGATGATATTAACTTATAAAGTTTTTCTTTAAAACAGATACTGCCTTTAATTAGGATAAGTGATTATTAAATGTTTAATGCAATGATATCATGCCTGTACTGTGGTGGTATAATATTTATGAGTTGGTAAAGTTTGCCTGAGGATTCAGAAAGCAACATCAGTCACAAGCCATTGTAGCGAGGAACAGACCTTTAATCCCAGCAGTCAGAAGGTAGGAGATGGTGGTATACACCTTTAATCCTGGGACTCAGAATAAAGAGCTGCATTTATCAGTGTAAACCCAAGGCCACCCACCCAGATTTACAAAGATTGATTAAGTCCTAAAGAGAAACAGCTAACACAAAGAGGAGCTCAGCACCTCGTATCACATGCCTTTAATCTTAACATTAGGGAGATATATAAGACATGAGTAAGGTCTCAGTATTAGGCATTCATTCTGCACTCACGTTGAGGATAGGGGCATTCATTCTCCAGTAACATTGAGACTAGGGATGCCCCAGCCCATTTAGAGGTAAGAGCTCTCTTGTAGCTTAGCTGCTTTGTTTTCCCCTAGTATCTGTCTCTGAGTCTTTTATTTTTCACATTACAATGTTTCTCTTTCATGAATGTGTCCTTGCACTTAGAAATATACCAACTTAGGAAAATGACCTCATTTTATGCCATGGTAAGAATCTTTCCTCACTTATAAATATATAGTGAAAATTCCTGTCTTTGAAAAAATATTGGTTTTAGATTATGGATATTTCTATATCCTAAAATATCCTTAATCAGTGTAATTATCATATTATTGAAGGGCTCAACTTTCATTCCCTGGTTTTCTTACAATGTTTGTTTAGTACCTTTGTGAACATAAATTTGATCCCAAAGATAGTTTTTAATTACAGAAGGAAAGCTACCAGAGAGGTGTACCACATTTCTAACATATGTGAAATTCTAGATTTTATCACAAGCAATGACAATAACAAGGAAGAGGGTTTCTAATAATATAAATATAAGTTATATTATTTGGGCTGAACATATTGTATTTAAATTTGAGCTTATACATATATACACATACATGTGGATATATACATAAATATATGTAACAATTAAATAAACAGGCTGGATATCATGAATTTGTGAGAGAGCCTATACATGCAGATGTGTGTTAGAGGGGTATTTAATGAGAGGAAAGGGGAAAAGATGTAATTATTGATTATTTTGAGATTATAATAATATTTACCTTTTATATACTTCTAACCCAACATACAGCCTCCTTCAAATTTATGGCCTCTTTCCTCATATTTTTTCTTTCATGCATATAATATATATATATATATTATATATATATATATAAAATCTTTTAATGCAAAACACTTAAATATGATTAAGAGGAGAAGAGATTTCTGAGATTAAACTTTTCAAAATGTCATTTAATCTTTGGTTTTGTTGTAGCTTCTCAGAAAGTGTATTGCTGATGAAATGGATCCATACTTCATAAAATAGTTCATTCAACCAAAGGAACTACATTGGCAATAACAGTTTCTTTCAACTGTCATTTTGCTACTATAGTGTACAACAGGATTACTAAATTAGCACACACATTTCTACTGCACAGCTTCCTAATACTATGCTAAGCTTAATAAATTTAGAGAAGGTGTTTTGCTATTTACCTTTCCAAAAACAGCATAAGAAAATACCTACTGTGTGGTGCTTATTGTCTTGAATTCATGATCTAACATAGCAAGTTATGGTAAATTTAGATATATATGTTAGTTATTTATATATCACAGCTATTGAACTTAGTCAACAGAAATCTTTATTTCCACTCTGCATTAAAAGTGTATTTCCTAACTTTACTATACAGTATTTATGACTATATAAAGAGTTTGGAAAATACTATAATGGAATTCATTACTTTATATGCTATGTTAAGATCTTGATTAAAATATGTAGATTGCTTTTGGCAAGATTGCCATTTTTGCTATGTTGATTCTACTTATCAAACAGCATGGGAGAGCTTTCCATTTTCTGATATCTTCTTTAATTTCTTTCTTTAAAGATTCAAAGTTATTGCTATACATGTCTTTCACTTGTTTGGCTAGTGTTACCCCACGTTATTTTATGTTGTTTATGGCTATTGTAAAGGGTGATTTTTCTCTGATTTCTTTCTCCAACAATTTATCGTCTGTATATAGTAGGGCTACTGATATTTTATAGTAAATCTTGTATCATGCCACTTTGCTGAAGGTGTTTTTCAGCTGAAGGAGTTCCCTGGTAGAATTTCTTGGGTCACTTATGTAACCTATCATATCATCTGCAAACACTGAAAGTTTGACTTCTTCCTTTCCAATTTGTATCCCCTTGATTGCCATTTGTTGTCTTATTGCTTTAGCTACAACTTCAAGTACAATATTGAAGAGATACAGAGAAAATGGCAGGCTTGTCTTGTTCCTGATTTTAGAGGAATCACATTGAGATTCATATTGGTTTAAAAATAATTTAATAATCACTAGTATATGTTACACACACACACACACATAAAGAGAGAGAGTACACTAACTAGTGCATTTGAGTTCTATTAAGTGTAATTAAAGACTGAAAAATTTAAACCTTCTTTGTAGGAGCCTATTTACTTAGAAAAAAGTTATAATATGAGTGTAGTTAATTTCCTTGGGTTGGAGTTTTTTTCCAGATCTTTCTGTAGGGCTGGATTTGTTGGTATGTATTGTGTAAATCTGGTTTTGTCATGGAATAACTTGTTTCCTCCATCTAGAGTGATTGAGAGTTTTGCTGGCTATAGTAGTCTGGGCTGGAATATTGTTCTCTTAATTTTTCATAACATCTATCCAGGACCTTCTGGCTTTGAGTGTTTCCATGGAGAAGTCAGGTGTAATTATGATAGGTATGCCTTTATATGTTACTTGGCCTTTTTCCTTTACTGCACTTTATATTCTTTCTTTATTCCGTATGTTTGATGTTTTGATTATTATGTGATGAGGAGACAGTCTATTTGATGTTCTGTAAGCTTTTTGTACTTTCATAGACATGTCCTTCAGGTTGCGAAAGTTTTCTTCAATGATTTTGTTGAATATGTTTTCTGCAACTTTGAGCTGGGCTTCTCCTTCTTCTATAACTATTATTCTTAGATTTGATCTTTTCACAGTGTCCCATATTTCCTGGATATTTTGTGCTAAGGATTTGTTGGATTCAAGATTTTCTTTCATTGATGAATCTATTTCCACTAGTTTATCTCCAGCACCTGAGATTCTGTCCTCCATCTCTTGTACTCTGTTGGTTATGCTTGCACCCATAGTTCATGATCATTTACTCAGGTTTTCTAGTTCCAGAATTCCCTCAATTTGTGTTTTCTTTATTGTCTCTATCTCAGTTTTCAGGACTTGAACAGTTTGAATTGTTTTCTTTATCTGTTTGATTGTTTTTTCCTTGGCTTTCCTTGCTTCCCTTAATTGATTTGTTGATTTCTTGTACTTTTTGGTTTCTTTTTTCTTCTGTTTCTTTCGTGGATTTTCTCATATCCTCTTTGAGGGCCTCTATCATTTTTATGAGGTCATTCTCTTCTGGTTCCTCTGTGTTGTGATGGTCAGGTCCTGCTGTTGTAGAGTCTCTAGACTCTGGTGATGTCATATAAGTCATTCTATTGTTGAATGTGTTTTTTATATTGTCTACCTCTCATCTCTTTTTCCAGTGGGTATGGGTGGGGTCTCTACATTTCCTCTCTACTGGAGGGTGGAGAGGCAAGATCAGAATGGTGGCTGATGAAGCTGGCTGCTTAGTTCTGACTTGAGGACCCTCTGTGGGGTTTGGTGGCAGGAAGGGTCTGGGGGCCATAGGTCAGAGGATGCAAAGAGGAGGGAGGGGGCTAGAAGAGCCCCTGGGACTCACCTCTCTACTGGAGCATGAATCATTAAGACTGCAATAGCAGTTGACAAAGCTGGCTTTCTTGTTGTGCTTCCAGATCCTTCTCTCTCTCTCTCTCTCTCTCTCTCTCTCTCTCTCTCTCTCTCTCAACTGGAGGGTGGAGGGGCAAGACCAGAATGGGGGCCAATAAAGCTGGCTGGTTTGTTCTGCCTCCAGGTCCCTCTGCAGGGTTTGGTGGAGGAAGGGTCTGTTGACACCCACAGAAACAGCTGACCTGAACAATGGGAAGCTTATGGACCCAGACTGACAGCTCAGAGGCCTTGGCAATCTATAGGTAGATCAGCATTTGTCTCTTTGGGAGCCCATTCTACATGGAGAGATGCTCTCTCAGCCTGGACACATGGGGGAGGGCCTAGGCCCTGCCTTGGATGATATGACAGACTTTGGAGATTCCCCGATGGAGGGCAGATTATATTGTAGAAGTACAAGGTGGATCTTGGAGCCTCAAACACTTTTCTGCATTTTGACAGGATGTATACCTCGGTAATATTCTCCATCTGTTGAAGAAGGAAATTTCTTTGATGAGCTGGAAAACTCAAATGGTCTCTACATCAAAGAGTTGTAACAGAGTAGAGAAGAAGCATACAGAGGAGAGACATTTTCCAGGTATACATTCAATCAAAGATTAATATGAATAATATACATATAAATAACCCAAATGAACAAGTAGTAAGAAAAGTGATTATATATACTGACCCTCAAATGCTCTTCAATTCTGGCTGCCATGTATTACAGTAAAAACTTCAATTCTTCATTTTAAAGCTATCTTGATAAGAGTTTGCAGCACTATTTTAGTGATTGAACTTCAGGTCTATTGATGCTGTATCAATCCCTTCCACATACCCATAAGACCAAAACCAACAGAGAAAGAAGGGTTGAATCACCAAACCTGAAACATAAATGCAATGTAACAGTCTTGAGTCTATATGAGAGAAAGATCTTGATAGGGAAAAGTTAATTTATCATCAAGACATTAATAGTATTCACAGAGAAAAAATAGTGTGGCATCCCAGTAACCTAGAAATGAACCACATGTCTGTGTCAAGCTATTAAAATTTTAAGATGCATTGTGATAGGCTTATCCTGCTTTGCATCATGAAGCAAAACAACTAGGAAAAGACAGGGTTTATTTGATTACAAGTTAAAATCCATCATCAAGTGTAGCCAGGGCAGGAACTTAATGCAGGAACTCATGAGCAGAATATGAATTGGTGGCCAAGGAAACATGCTGCTTATTGGCTTATTCTCCATGCCTTGCTCAACCTGCTTTCTTACCCACACCATGACACCCTTTCTAATGATAGCATTGTCAATATCAATCTTTTAGAAAAATTGCCATATATCTTCATTATTTTATTATTAATGCAAATATATTTAGTGAGGTAAAGATATATTATTCAAAAAACGTATCTAGAGAAGTTCTGATTTTCTTTCAGAACTGAAAATCAATCATGTTATATCATAGATATTTCTGTATATTTGGTTCATAAAGTAAAATAAATGGAATAGATGTTAAAGTTTCATATAATCCAAACAATTTTCATTAATATATATGCAACTGTTGGTGATCTGGGAGTAAAATGAATGATACACCATTTATTTCTCATGGACACATTAAACTACTTCTTAGTTATATTTACTCATAAATATCAGTTTATACACATACATAAATATATACATTGATTTGCTCTTCAAATTATATTTCTGCATATATTGAGAGACTAATATTCAAATCAACTGAGTTATATTATGTAATCACAGTCATTGAAATATAATTGAAATTCTAACTATCACCATGGAAAAAGAATGAAAAAATAATTGAGTTCAAGCTCATACTAAATGGAGAAACTTTCTATGAAGTCATTCTTGCATTCATTACCACTAAAGGCAATTGCTTACTGCTTCCAGTAATAGAAAGATTGTGGTGATGCCAGGAGAATGGCACAGGTGTCAATAGTGTTTGTCCCACAGTCATGATGAATTGAGTTGTTCCAATAATCCATGACAACAGAAGATCTCTCCCTCCATACACACTGTGCCATGTGACCCACAATGATAAACAACAAAATAAAAATCAAAATTTAAAACTTATCTCTCATATGAAATTTCATGAGCACATGGAAAAGACTACTCAACTTTTAAATTGATTTAGCTATTCTATCAACTTAGGTTATGCCTGTCATGTACCATTATATGAATCTATAATGTAATTCCCTATATTAAGATTCACATATGCTTGTGTATATTTCTTTCAAATGGGGTTGTGTGGTTAGTGAAATAAATGGATATGCCTTCAGAAAGTAGATTTTTTCAAATGTTTTGAAATGACCTATATTTTTTGTTAGAATTTTCCTTGTTAATTCATATTCAGGGAAGGAATGTGATTCTTTGTAGTTCTCTGGTGGCATATCCAGGACACAGGAAAACTGACACGAATATAGATACATTCTCTGTACAGTTGTCTTTTCTTCCCATTTCTCAGTGTAGCTTTGACAGGTAATGTAAGTTTGCCCTATACCATGGGTATTTGGAAGACACTTGCTTCATAAATTGTCAGCATGTTCTTTCTTCAATGTTGTAAGGATGACCTTAAACAGAGACAAATGTCTTGTTAGAATTCTAAGTTTCTTTGAAAAGTGTTGGGATTTAAACAGAATATCAAAGTCATTTCTTAAGAGCACATATAGATCACTAAAACTCAACAAAGTTAAGAGAAAGTTTAAATTAATTATTTCCTAACGAGATACAGTTACAGTATATTTATAATTCTTGTATGTTTCTATAATGATAATTACTATTTATTATAATGGATAGAAGAAAATAAACATCAAGAATTTTTACATGATGTTGCATTTTGGCTCCCTACTATCTCTCCAATATTCATTCAATCTGTCAACTTGAACTTATTCTGGGCACTTCATAGTTTTCAGCTTGCATTTCTATATCAGAGCTAAAATTTATATATACTCAACTCAAGATTTCTAAATTTTAAAGGGCATTGCATCACCTTGACATATAATGATTCACCGTAACTTGTATTGAAAGGTTATTCCAAACCTCTCATCAGTACTAGACAGTATTGCATAATTTATTAGCTGATGCTGCAGACAGAGCACTTAATTCCTTACTTCTCAAAACTCAAAACAATGGCAAGCTAGTAAAAACGGACATGAACTCAATACACAGTTTAGTTGACATCATTGCTTTCCTTAATGACTGTATTTTTAGAATGGAGGGAGAAATTTAGCAAATTCTTCAAATTATAGTATTGTAAATCATGGAGATATTTACCATAAAATTAAAGTATAAAGTTTTAATTTCTCTAAATCATATGAATGCTGATATGTGCAATTAATTGAGAAACAAAGTTGAAAAAACACTTTAAAGATACTTTTATTTCATAATATAATTATCTTTTCATAAAAAATTATTTTATACAATTTTAAGTTGGCAAAAGCTATAGTATATGATTACACACTATTTCAAATCCATGCATGGTAAATACATTCTATACTTTTTCAAAATAACTGCTATCAAAATAATTAATCTTTCTTATATATTTATAATATGTGTATATATTTTTAAAAAACACATACATATGTTATACACATACATGTACAAACACACACTCAAAATACACACACAAAAAGAGAGAGGAGACTTCTACCTCTCTCCTATGTTCATATACATTATAATATCATACTTTAAGAATTTAAAGAGTATTGCTGATGTTGAAATTGAGTGACCTAATAATTCAAAAATATAAAGATAATTATGTAACCATTAAGCAAATAAGGAAGCTCAGAAAATCAGGGTATGAAAGGATAGAAAATTATTTTATATTTAAATATATTATCCAAAAGTTTATATTATATTTTGTCACAGAACTAGTATAGCCAGAACAATGGATTCACAAAATTAGGTTAGTTTTAATTGATAAAAATTATGCTATGTATTCTTTTCTACATTATCTCCTAGTGGATGACAATATGAAGATTTCAACAAATTTGAGCCATTGTGACTTTGACCCTGTAATGAGAATACATTTTAAATATTAGTCAACAGTATTACTATTAAAGTAAAATTCCAAAATTTGACTTTAATTTCTTTCGGGAAGACCAATATTGTTTTCTAGTATTGTCATTAAAATAATGATATATGATGAGAAAATGGTTATTGTTTCTTTTGTAAAAAGAAATATGTAGTGCAGAGTAGAGGCTAGGAAGTATGTTCTTGTCATTTGTTTTGAATCCTAGAATATTACTGGAACATAGACTTCTCAGCCAATGTATACATTGTCTACAGTTGATACTGTGCCTCTCACATTGTCACATCATTATAAAGTATACTTCACCCAAGCATGATATGGCACTGAAATTTAAGAAGAGTCAAGAATGTCCTGGATAGATGTTCTACAAATGCTAAGGGACCATGGATGCCAGCCCAGACTAGTATACCCAGCAAAGCTTTCAATTAATATAGATGGAGAAAACAAGATATTCCATGACAATATCGGATTTAAAATTGTCCACCACCAACAACAAATCTAAAACAAACAAAAATTAACAATCAATGGCCATTAATATTCCTCAATATCAATGGTATTAACTTGCCTCTAAAAAGACACAGACTAACAAAATGGATACAATGACAGAATCGATTTTTCGTTTCATTCAAGAAACACAACTCAACTTCAGAGACAGACAGTACCTCAGAGTAAAGGGTTGGGAAAAGATATTCCAATCACATGGACCCAAAAAACAAGTTGGTGCAGCATTCCTAATATCGAACAAATTGGACTTCAAATTAAAATCAATCAAAAAGGATGAAGGTCATCTTATATTCGTCACAGGAAAAGTGCATCGGGATGAAGTCTCAATTCTGAACATCTGTGCCCCAAATGCATCAACATTCATAAAAGAAACATCACTAAAATTCAAATCACACATGTATAGCGGGATACTTCAACACCACACTCTCATCACTACACAGGACCGCCAGACAGAAACTTAACAAAGAAACAATGGAACTAACAGAAGTTATGACCCAATTGTGCTAAACAGACATATATAGAACTTTCCACCCAAACACAAAAGAATATGCCTTCTTCTCAGCATCACATGGAACCTTCTCTAAAATCGACCACATACTCAGCAATATAGCAAACCTCAACAGATACAAAACAAATGGTATAACCTATATATCTTTTCAGATTACCATGGTTGGGGCAGATTGTTGTAGGGCAAGGAGTATGGGAGGGAAAGGGCATGGGGTATTGCCATGTAAAAATAAGACTTTCTAAATAAAACTGTCAAGAATTAACAGTACTAATAGTTACTAGGCAGCAAAATGTTAAGCCTCTATGCTAAATCCATCAAGCCAGACTCTTGGAGGGGTATAAAGGGTCATTATATTTCTTGCAAATGCTAAACTCAATAGTCCCTCAGACTGTATCTGTGGGATATTTATTTCATTATAGGCAAATTGATATTAAGAGTTATTAATGACCAGTGATTGTTAATTCTTGTTACATGGTCTTGTTACTGTTAGTATGTTTTCCTTATTGAGAGTTTTCTGGAGTGACAATGGATACAAAAATAGAACCTATCCTTCCAGTCCATACAATAAATATACCCCAAACTCAAAAACAGACAATACCTCAGTGTAAAGTGTTGGGAAAAGATTTTCCAATTGAATGGACCTAAGAAAGAATTGGGTGTAGCAATCTTCATATCTTACAAAATAGAATTCACCCTAAACTTAATCAAAGGAGACAGAGAAGGACATTTCATATTCATCAGAAGGATATTTGAGAAGTAAACATTGAGCAGCATCAAATGCATAAATGATAAATACAGATGTTAAAGAATATGGATTATAGTAGGAAAGCATCAAACTTATGATGATTCCTGGAAAGGAATTCATGCTTGAAGTAAATCACTGGAAGTATATGGTATCAGTTATCTAATCATTACCATCCACACCAGATATTTAAACTCACATCCCTGAACTTGGTGAAACCCATCTTAGAGGAAATAGACAAAAAAGGAGTCTCAATGAAATGTAGCAGATTATCATTGTCAAGAGCATGAACACTGAGATGTAGTCAAAGTGTTCTCTAAAAGCTGGGAACCATATGATCCTTTCCTACTCATTCTTCCCAGAGCCTCTTTGAAGCTTTCTATGTTAATCACTTGGTTTTGATACTTGTTTTGGTTTGTTTATTTTTATTTGTTATATAATCTAACTTTTAAATCAAGAAATTAGTGACCCTAGTTCTGTATTTGAAAAAAGGAAAGAGAAAAGAAAAGCTGTGAAGAAAATACCCTGTCTTTCTCTCAGAATAAGGTTATAAAGTAACTTAAATTTCCGTATGAGAGACAAGCAGCATATTTTCATTCAGTATATCATAGAATTACAGTAGGCCCTGAGGACTAGAACTGAACAGTAGATATATATTAAACTTCTTACCACAAACACCTTTCTTATTGCTATTAATATGTGGCAGAATTTGTAATGGAAGAAATATATCATATACACATCAGTGTGGCTGTTTACTAACTTTGAGTGCTTATATTAATGTAGGTTTTTTAGAATCTCAATATAAAAGCAAGTTTAAATATAATGGTTAAATTTAACATTCTAAAGAGTACACACAAATACTGACTTTACTATTATCAAGACTATGACTTTATTTTACTTAAATCTACAGTTTGTGTAACAGAGGAAAAATTAAAAAGGATGTTCAGATTGTGAAGATTATTGGAGTCCTTTGTGTTCTTTAGTTAGATGGAAATAGCTTTCAATCCAATAATATTTATTGACTGAAATTTTGTAGTGTATAAATATCATTCACTAATGAACAAAGGAGTAATTATAGCAGTGCAGTAAGAAGCATTGGAACACTGAACCTTGTGCCTTGATATAACGTGTGAGGTGCTCTAAATATGCATCCAATTTTCCAAAATGTAAGGGAGAGTTTTATTTATCTTCTAATATCATAAACTTTGCATCTTTTAAATAATTGTACTGAATTCCAACTTGTTGAACCTCTAACTTTATTGTGGTTACTTCCAGAAATATGAGGAAGGGGTTGATTATTAGAACCAAAAGAGTTAACATAATGAAACTTCAAACCAGCATGAGATTATGAAAACTGGACACCCGGAGCACACTACTGTAAAATGTTTACAGGTTAAAGACAATCTTATCTTGGTAGATCAGTTTCACAAATCTTCTTCAAAATATCTTGAGTGATCTGAGTTTCCTCATGGGAATTAAGCAGTTAAGTCTGTTTCAAGGATTTTTTGAAGCTATTTTGAGGTGTATATTTCCTTTACATTTTTCGATCAACATAATGTTTTTATCAAATATTTGGGAATTTCAGGGAAAGTACCCTTATCACAGTCACTTCCTATTCCTCCAAGGTCCACCTTCTTACACTTCCACCCTCCTGACGTCCCCTCCCCTATTCAGTCAAACACCCAACAGGCAGTCCCTTAAAGAAAACTGAGTGTTATGGCAACTCCACCACCAGAAACCATCAACTCTTAAGTGCTATACTTTAGAGGCTTGGCAGCATCACAGAGTGAGGACATCAGCAAAGACTGTGGCAATTATTCATTCTTTCAGTTTTCATCCTATAGATATATAGGATCATGGATACACAGTTTTATTTTAATTTTCTTTGTTGTTGGTAATGCATTCATATAGTTCTCATGGTTAGTTAATTAAAACTATTCAAATGTATATCAGAAATAAAATGGATAATGACAACTTTCAAATAACTTGTGGTTTAGCTTTACAGTAAAATACTATAGTTTTAACTCTATTCCATACACTTGTAGTAAAATTTTGCATGGAAATTTCAGTGAAATTAAGTAAGAAATAAAACTGTGCACTGTTTAAAAATATTTATCTATTATTAAATTGCATGCATAGCAAATATTCTCCACATCTTGGAGGGACACTGGCTCCAATAAGGTGTATGCACTGATGAGTGATGAGAAATTCATTAATGCCTTTAACTGGAAATGGATATAAAATGTGCTAAAATTTGGAGATGGACATATAAGTTAATCTCAATTTAAAATGAAGTAAGATGGTGTCACAAACATCCAATCTCAGCATCTGGACATACAAGCATGAGGATGTGGAGTTCAAGGGAACTCTAAGTTACATTGCAAGTCTAAAGATAGCAAAGGCCTTACAAAAGAAATCTAAAATTTCTAAAAACTTTTTAGTTAATTAACATACATAAAAGAGAATTATAAAAATACCCCACATAGAATGCATGCACTTGCATTTCATAAAATGAAAAGTACAAGGTAGGCTAAATTCAAGTCTGAGATGTGACCACTCAGATAAACAATGAAACAGGAAACAGAGTAGAGTGAGATGAAACATTAAATAACAGTAAAAATATTAAATTCATGAAATTACATATAAAGGTAGACAAGTCCTCATGTGGAACCAATAAGATAATTTTGTTGAATGTTTGTAAGAAAATTATAAATTACATTTATACAACACCATTAATTAGCATGCTTTCTGTGGTATACATAAAATAAGACACAACCAATTAGGAAATTCTTGTTTATGATTTAGTAAACAATCTTCCAATGCTTGCTTATGAAAACAATCCAAATTTACCCAGTCACATATACACAGTAAGAAATAAATATAAAAGTGGAGGCAAACCTCTTTAAAATAAGGAGTGTTTAGGTGGGACTGTGAGGAGAAAAAGACAAGGAAATGGGTGTGGATACTGTCCAGAAATATTTTACACATTTAAAATTTCCAAAGAATAAATTGCAAAAGAACACATCAGTTTCATTCAATTACATATGAAATGTTTGTCTAAATCAATACATGCCATAAAATTGAATACATATATTAAAAATAGAGTCACTTTTCTGATTATAATTTAATGAATGAAAAGTTGCACATTTAATTGACTTCAGGAGGGAGATGTCGTTCACATTGGATAAATGACTTTTAATATGACCAATTATGTTTGAAAAAGCAACTACAGTAACATTAACTCAGAGAATTGTAGAAGGGAATACTACTCAGTTTGTGTAAATTCTCATCACCATGGCTGACTAAATGAGCTAACACAAGAAAAAAATAAAAGACATTCTAAAATGGACCATAGAATGACAACCTGACCTCAACCCCACACTGAAAACTCCAGGCAACTGAGGAATGCTGGGAGTGGAGAAATAGAATTCTGCAGGGAAGAGCACACCAACTGGTTGTCTAATATCAAACTGTCAACCATCATTATATACATACAAATAACATTATGCAGACTGAGAATATTGTATTTTTGTTTTTTAATATTCACATATATACATATTTGTAAAAACAATAAAGAGGAAAAAAAGATCATGAATTTGTAAAAGAGCAAGGAGTATATACGAGTAGCTTTTGGGTGAGAAAGTAGAATGGGGAAATTATGGAATAATATTATAACCTCAAAAAACTAAAAGAAATTTTAAACATTTCAAAAGCAATAAATATTAAAGCCTGAAATTTATTGTTACTGTTAACATTTCTTGAATTTAAGGATAACATAAACAAGAAACAAACCAAGGAAATAAAATATCAAATAGGAAAATAAGAAATGGAATAAATCACAGAGACTTACAAGACTAAATATTTGCTCTCTTAAAATTTTAGTAAGGTAAAATATAAAAGTGATTATTTAAATTAAAACAGAGTGAATAGATGTTTAGTGGAATACACTTATTTTTTCTCACAGAGGAGACCAAACTATGTAGACAACTACAAGGTAGGGGCTTCCTAGTCTGCTAAGTGAATCCCTACTCAAAAGCAAAACACAAACAGAATATCTTCTATTTGTTCATTTTCCTTCTTCCTGGTTTGTGCTTTCTAAAGAATTCATTCCATTTGTTATCAGGTATCAGTAAGCAAAGTAGACCATATTAAGTGTCTTAATAAGGAAGGAAAATTTGGTGGTATAGAGAAAGTTGTGGGAGTTTTTAGGCTTTCTTTTATTTTTGTTGGTGTTAAAATCTAGCATTATTCCATGGTGGCCAGATAATACATAGGGGGTTATTTCACTTTTTTGTATCTGTCAATGACACCACAAGAAAACTCACAGAATCAACTAACCTTGGCACAAAGGTCCTCCAGGAGACTGAACAGAATAAGAGAACCTACATGGAACTGATATGGGCACTCTGCATATACTTTATAGTCCTGTAGCTTAGTCCTCTTTTTGCACTCCTAACAGTGGGAACAGGTGCTGTCTCTTGCTCTTTTACTGGCTTTTGGAACCCTAATCTTCATTCTGGGTCACCTTGCCCAGCCTTAATACTTTGGCAGGTACTTAGTCCTCCTGCAAGTTGATATGCCATGGTTTGTTGATATTCTTGGCAGAGCTGCCCTTTACTGAACAGAAATGGAGGAAGAGTGGATTGGCTGGTGGGAACTGAGGGAGGAGGGGAAGGGATTTGAAGAAGAAAAAGGTGGGGAAACCGCAGTATGGATGTAAAATAAAATAATAATAGAATATTAATATAAAATTAAAGAGAAAAATTTCTCTCCTTGACTGATAGCCACATTTTTCTAATTTATAGATGAGTCATTTGATAACTGCTACAACTTTAAGATATTTGGTAATCCACTGAATGGTTTTTAACTTTCAAATTGCCAATTAAATATTTGACATAAGAGTGAAGATTAATGAATTAAAAACATACTAGAACATGCGTTAAATAAACATTATTTCAAAATATAATTATATTGATATGAATTAATATAGTTAATTATGTTAGAATACTCCAATAATTTAAAATACAATTTTAAAAGATAGATAATTAACTGAATAAAATTCAGCCAATAATATTTTAATTAGCTTGATAATTGATAATGCATATAAACATGAATTTGTCATATAAAGCATATTCCTATGCTAATAAGATAATGTTAATTTATGCAAGATTATTGTGATTTATTTAATATATCTCTAAGAAGAACCAGGTATTCCTTTATTATTAATATATTTAAAAAATGTACACTGTACTTTTATTATATTTATTCATCCTTCAGATGGATCCTCCCAGATCTATTCCCATTCTATACCTAGCCAATTTTGTGTCTTTTATTTTTTTTAATCCATCTAGTTAATTAGTACTGGCTATACACTTTTTAGTATGTGGCTATTCATTAAACCTTTTTTAATCCACTAGGGGATACACCCTTAAGGAAAATTAATTCTATCCTTCCTGGAAGTGATCAATTACCAATAGGTACTCAACTAGGTTAGGGACTTCATGATCAATCTCCATGTTTATTCTGAGATATTTTGTTGTGAAGGATGGTTCAGCTCCTCAAGGTCTTGTGCATATTTTCACAACCACTGTTAAGGCCTTATGTGTAAAAACATTCCTATGTCTAGAAAACAGTCTCCTTATAGTTTCTATGATTTCTGGCTCTTACAAGTTTTCTTTTCCCTCTTCTACAATAAACTTTGATTAGTGTGAGAGTGTGTGTGTGTGTATGTGTATTTGTGTGTATGTAGGTGTGTGTATGCACATGCAAATGTTATGTGTATGTGTGCATGAAATAGACATCAACTTAGATCACTTACAGCTGAGCACTCCAGAATTCCACTCTCTTCACCTTTATCAATTATTTGTTTGTCTCTGTGTTAATGACTACCTACATCAAGAAAAAGTGATTCTAGTCACATATTTTGAGAGACACAAATACATATGGCTATAATGATAAGTTATCAGTTATGGATATCTCATTAACAGAGTAATAATAACATGATTTTTCCCATTGCGGAAGACCTATCTTACCCCAGGTTCTTGGCACACAGCACTATGAGTTGTGGGTTTTATCTTGTAGTGTGTGCCTTAAATCTAATAAGAAAATGGTTGTGCATGGGTTTTATCCTATTCTTGTACAGGAGGTCTTAGCTTATAAGGTCATTATTTTACCTCACAAAGTTCACAGCTAGAAAAGATTGTTTTTTTTTTTTTTACCTCATCTGGAGGATAGGTGACACATTCTAGCAATATGAAAACTAGCCAATAATTATGAAACTTCTATATTAATAGCAGAAAGTTTTTTTTCCATGTTCCATGACTTATGAAGTGTTGGCTTCACCAATATATGTCATTATCTATGTGGATAGCTGAAGTTGTCAGTGGAAGTCTACGATCCCTGTGTAACAGTAATAATAAAAAGACCCAGAGTCTGATATTGGGTTTCAAGCTTCAAACTAAAGATCAGAGAGGCAAAGCAGCCAATCCACTAGCTCTTACCCCTTCCTCAGGCTGAAAGGACTGATCCTGTCCCCACAAGTTTTCACAAAGTCTCAGACTGCTGCCTCTCCTCAGTCTGGGTCTACACCTGACTAGCTTAAAATTTTCAGATGTCCACCTGCCTCTTCAAAAGCAGTTGTGATACCCTCCAAGGAATGGTAATCCAATTGGTTTCCAAGTATTAATAACATGCATACAATTAATATTTTATGGATCTAACAGGTTATATTATGGATATATCTCCATATACAAATATATATATATATATATGCATGCAATAACAATTAATGAAAAAAGGAGGCTACAATTTTGAAGGAGAATGTGGAGGAATATATTAGTAGGTTTGGAGGGAGGAAAGTGAACAAATAAGCAAATTAGTGAAGAGAATTGTTTTAAAAATGCATTACAAATAAATTCAAAGTATTATAAGGTCCTAAAGTATGCTGATTCTAGCAAAACAATGAAATAGGTAGTGATAGCTCAAACTAATAGGCTTTGCTATTTAGGTAGCTTAACGATAGTTACTTAAAATAAAAAAAGTTATTGAAGAAGGGATATATAATATAAAGGAGTAGGAAACACAAGAGAAGTCAAGCAAGTGTCCTGGAGCAAGGAAATGACAACAAAAAAGCATAGCTGTAATTCATACCTCCAAAATAAAAAGCAGAGCAATGTGTGTACAGATTTATACAGAAGACTATAAAAATCCCCCTTTCTCCTTCCTCACTCCTACTTGTTACTTTTTCAATCCCAGGTCTCTTTCCCTACCCTGCCACCACCAATGATGCCCTACGTATCCCATACACTTTCTGCTCCCCAGGGAGGGTGAGGCCTTCCACAGGGGTATTCATAGTCTGTCATATCTTTGGGATAATGCCTAGGCCAACCCCCTTGTGTATAGGCTCATGGAGTATCCTTCCATGTGGGATGGGCTCCTAAAGTCCATTTCTGTGGTATCGATAAGTACTGATCCACTACAAGAGGCCCCATAAATTTCCAAGGTTTTCTCACTGACACCCACACTCAGGGGGTCTGGATCAGTCTCATGCTGGTTTCCCAGCTACCAGTCTGGGGATCAAGAGTTCTCCCTTGTTCAGGTCAGCTGTTTCTGTGGGTTTCACCAGCCTGTTATAGACCCCTTTGCTCATCAGTCCTCATTCTCTGCATCTGGATTTCAGTTCAGTTCAAGGTTTAGCCGTGGGTGTCTGCTTTTACTTCCACCACCTGCTGGATGAAGGCTATAATATGTCATCAATCTCATTATCAGGGGAGGGCATTTAAAGTAGCCTCTCTGTTGCTTAGATTGTTAGTTGGTATCATCTATGTAACTCTCCAGACATTTTCCTAGTGCCTGATTTCTCTTTGAACTTATAATGACTCCCTCTATTATATTATCTCTTATCTTGCTCTCTTCTGTTCTTTCCTCAACTCCACCTCCCTATCCCATCAAAAAGATTATTTTCTGCAAGCAATTTATAAGAAAAGTTGCAAAGTAGAAGATTCACTGTATTTCATTGACTAATTTCCTCAACTAATATTTTTGTAGTTCTCTAATTGAATATTTAATTCAAAATTTTCTCTAATGACTTCATAGTTATTTATAATGTATTTTGATTACTTCCTCAACTACTCTAAAATTCCTTTAAAAAGTGAGAATAAGGCATTAATATATAAAGTTTTATTATATGTAAATAAGAATAATATGTTACTAGTGCATGTGTTCACATATATGAGTCATATACAAAGGATTAGGTATTATACCAGAAGTGATATGTTATGGAATGAATAAACAGCTGACATCAGTCTGAGGTTGTCTATCTTTATAGCATGTCCATTAAGATTATTAGAAAAAGAACAAATAATTTAAAGCATATTTTAATCTGAAGACAGTTACAAAGATTATTTGTCATTCTTAGAATTATGACCACAAAACTACATGAATATTTAGTTTTTATAGAAACCACATATTTTACTTTTAAAGTCTCTAAAGCACATTATATTCTACTGCTCATAAAATAAAATTGCATGCTTTTTTTCTGTGGATATTTATTATCTCACATTTTAATAGCCTAACTCATAGGTATCAAATATTGTGCCAATGTTGTTTTCATTTGCATTTTAACTACTAATTATGTGGAGAATCTTTTCATATGCTTATCGACCATTTGTTGATAATTCTTGGTGAATTGCTTCTTCACAGCATTTAGACTCTTGACTATTGTGCATTTCACTAATGACTTGTCAAATTATTATTCTTGTATGCTTTCAGGCATTTCATTTGATAGTTGAGACCAAATATTCTGTTTTTGATAGGATTTTTTCCTTTAAGTTACTGACTGAATATTCATTGGTAAATCATTGTTTTAAAAGTCCCAGTTTGTGCTTCATTGGAGAATAGGAGTCTGTTCTTCCTGATGGTGATTGCTACTCAGATAGCTATTTGCCACATGCCTACATATAAAATGTATCATAGGTTGAATGGTTTAAAATGCATACTTAAATTAAGAATTACAAAATTATTGAATACCTAATTATGTAAGAATGAAATGTGATATACAAGACATTACAGCACATAAATTCAAGGGAAGATATAGAAATATATTGAGAAAAGAAAAGAGAACAGTGAAACATCTGTAACTTGCAACCCTAAGTGTATATCTTTGTCTTTATCATTCTGTAACTATTTTTTATATTCCTCCATATTTGTCACTATTTTACTTGGGAGGTTGGATTCATGTCCACACTTCTCAATATTCAGATGTCATGGAAAGAACTTCTAACCTTCAGAGCTTCAATTTGCCTATCAGATGGGTATACCAGTGTATGCCTCACTTGTAAATCCGCAGGTTTGATAAGGTCCAAGCTCACTTATACACACATTTATTCTTCTCATCATCTATGCTACTTATACAAATCAAAGGATTTATAGAATCAAGTAATTTCTAAGACAACAACAGCCCAATATTCAGTCCGAAAACTTAGTCCACCTTATAGTGTCAAAAGAACTCCAGGGACCAAAAGTTACATCTGCAAATAGTGACATTCAGGAGATCAAGATGGAGATAAATTCAGAGCTTAGGGTTCCAGATCTAGGACTCATATTTTCTTTCTCTAATAAATACTCATTAATTTAGATTATTTTTAAAGTATAAAAATACACCAAAATTTTTCAAATATTCACCCAAAACTGTCCTCACCTTTAGAGTAAAAAATTTGAAAACAGTAATAATGCTTCAATTATTAAGTTGTATTTTGACTCAGTGGAAAACAAGTGCATCCTATCATATTCTGACTATCTGTGTATTTTTATATATGAGCTATAGCTCATAATTCCAATAAAAGATTTAAAAATAGAATAGATAATAAAGTAGGTTTAATATAAATATTAATACTTATCTTTTGATAAATATTAATTTGGGAGCCCATTCCACATGGAGGGATGATCTCTCAGCCTGGACACATGAAAGTGGGCCTAGGCCCTGCCCAGGATGATATAACAGACTTTGGGGATTCCCCCATTGAGGGCCTTACCCTCCCTGGGGAGCAGGGGGTGGATAGGGTGGCAGACTGGTGGGGGTGGGGGAAGAGGGAGAGTGAGAAGGAATTAACATGTAAAGCAGGCTTGTTTCTAATTTGAATTAATAAAAATGTTATAGAGAAAATATATTTATCTTTTGAATGGTGTTCATCAAGTAAAACTGCAGAGAATTTGGTATTCTTAAAACATAGCTTTTTTTAAGCATTTCAATGATAGGAATATTTCTGATGTGTTTGCACAGTTCCTCTGTATGAATACAGACTGATGTGTGCACAGTGCCTCACTCTGATGACAAACTGATGTGTGCAAAATGCCTCATTCTCATGAGAGTATGATGGATTGTATCAGAGAACCAAAATGCTAACCTAAACAAATACTTAGAATTAAAATTCAAATTTCCTTTTATTTAAATTTGTGTTCAACAAGATTTTAAAATTTAAAACTTGCCAAATTTAAGAAAATTTAACTGTATTCTAATTTTACTCTTCTTTCCTTTTTTAAATTTAAATTAGAAAAAAGCTTGCTTTACATATCTGTCCCATTTCACTCTCCCTCCCCTCCTTCCCCGCACCCCCCACCATATCCCTGTCCCAAGGCCCTCTGTGCTGTATCAGGGCTGCAATAGTATCCCTCCATGGAGAATGGGCTCTCAAAGTCCATTTGTGCTCTAGGGTTAATGACTGGCTCCACTGTTAGAGGTCCCATAGACTCTCTTGGCCTCCTAGCTGGCACCCACATTCAGAGGGCTTAGTTTGGTCCTAGGCTGGTTCCCAAGCTTTATGACTAGGGTCTCCATGCTCTCACTAGGTCAGGCCAACTGTTTCTGCAAGTTTCTGCAGCAACTTCTTGGCTCCTTTGTTCATCCCTCCTCCCTCTCCACAATTGGATTCCAGGATTATGGTTCAGTGCTTAGCTATGGGTCCCTGTTTCTGCTTTGAACAGCTACTGGATGAAGGCGCTAGGAATGGTAACCAAGGTACACAACAATCCCATTATAGTGGAAGGGTATCAATGGCATTTTCTCCACCGCTGCTTGGATTCTTGGTTGGGATCATCCCTGTGGATCCCCTAACATTTCCCCTGTGCCAGACCTCTCTCCATTTCTGTACTGTCTCCCTCTATCAAGTCATCTCCTTTCTTGCCCTCCTCTATTCCTCTCCTGTCTCAGTCCTCTTGTTCTCCTCCCCCTCCCCTTTTTCCTTTCCCATGTTCCTCCACTCCACACCTGCCTCATGATGCCATTTTGTTCAGGTGATCTTGTCCCCTCTCCCCTTTTTCAAGTGACTATGTAATCTTCTCTTGGGGTCCTTCTTGTTTCCTAGCTCCTTTGGCAATGTGGATTGTAGACTGGTAATCCTTTGCTCCATGTCTAAAAATGAGTGAGTACATACCATGTTTTTCTTTTGTGACCGGGTTACCACACTCAGGATGGTTTCTTCTAGTTCCATCCATTTGCCTGTGAATTTCAGGATTCCATTGATTTTTCTGCTGAGTAGTACTCCATTGTATAATGCATCACATTTTCTCTATCCATTCTTTCTTTGAGAGGCTTCTAGGGTGCTTCCAGGTTCTGGCTAATACAAAATGTCTATTATGAACATACTTGAACATATGTCCTTAATGTATGAATGAGCATTCTTTGGGTATATGCCAAAGAGGGGAATTGCTGGATCTTGGGGTAGAGTGATTGCCATTTTCCTGAGAAACTGCCATACTGATTTCCAAAGTGGTTGTACAAGTTTGCACTCCCACCAGCAATGGAGGAGTGTTCCCCTTTCTCTACATCTTCTCCAGCATAGACTGCCATTGATGTTATTGATTTTAGCCATTCTGATAGGAGTAAGATGTGGTATCTCAGAGTGGTATCTCAGCTGCATTTCCCTCATGGCTAAGGATGTTGAGCAATTTCTCAAGTGTCTTTCAGCCATTTTAGATTCCTCTGTTGAGAAATCTCTATTTAATTCTGCACTCCACTTTTTATTGCATTGTTTGGTGTTTTGGTAGCTAGCTTCTTAAGTTCATTTTATATTTTGGTAATCAGCCTTCTGTCAGATGTGGGGTTGGTGATTATCTTTGCCCATTCTGTGGACTGATGTCTTGTCTTGCAGACTGTTTCCTTTGCCTTACAGAAGCTTCTCAGTTTCAGGAAGTCCCATTGATTTATTGTTGATCTCAATTTTTGTGCTACTGGTGTTATGTTCAGAAAGCTGTCTCTTGTACCAATTTCTTCATGGGTACCACCTACCTTCCCTTCTAGGAGGTTCAGTGTGGCTGAATTTATGTTGAGGATTTTCATCCATTTGGAGTTAAGTTTTGTGCATGGCAATAGTTACGTTTTTATCTGCAATCTTCTGCATGTCTGAATCTGTCTATGTGCATATGATAAATGTGCTGAGAAAGAAGTCAGAGAAACATCACTCTTTATTATAACAACTAACAACATAAAATATTTTGGGGTAACCCTAACCAAAACTGAGAAAGACCTGTATAGTAAGAACTTTGAGTCCGTAAAGAAAGAAATTAAAGAAGATACCAGAAAATTCAAAGATTTCCCATGCTCTTGCATAGGTAGGATCAACATAGTAAAAATGGCAATCTTGCCAAAAGTAATCAACAGATTCAATGCAATTCCCATCAAAATCACAACACTATTCTTCACAGACCTTCAAAGAATTGTACTCAATTTCATATGGAAAAACTAAAAAACCCAGGATAGCCAAAACCACCATGTAGAAAAAAGGAACTTCTGGAGGCATCGCTATCCCTGACTTCAAGCTCTATTAAAGAGCCATAGTTCTGAAAACAGCTTGGTATTGGAACAAAAATTGACAGCTGGACCAATGGAATTGAATTGATAACACTGATATTAACCCAAGCACCTACGAACACCTGATTTTTGACCAAGAAGCTAAAGTTATACAATGGAAAAAAGAAAGCATCTTTCCTCTATTTCTAAAATCCATATATGAGTGAGTACATACCATCTTTTCCTTTTTGTGACTGGATTAACTCACTCGTGATGTTTTCTTCAAGTTCCATCCAACAGTCTGCAAATGTGAATTTCAAGATTCCATTGTTTTTTGTTTCTTTTTTTTCCACTAAGTTTTTCTGCCTGATCCACTATGGGTTAGTCTATCTGCCTGCATTCCTCATGCCAGGAGAACCCAAAGATTGCAAGCAGAAATTAGTCCTGAGACATGTCATCAGACTCAATGATTTGGTTCACCTTGGGTGTGTTGAGTTGACCTGGCCACAGTTCCCAGGCCAGGAAATCCCCCAAAAAATATTTTGCTATTTTGAATGGTTTCTTTACAGAAAGTCTGAAAATTTACTTTCCACCTAGAAAGTGAAAGTGGTATAAATGTCTGATTATTTTCTTACAGTATGGGTGAGCACTAGGTCACAATACCATACATTAGTCCCTTACTTTTATTATTATGACAATTTACAAGTCTGTATTTAACACAGACCATTTCAAATACAGATATTTCCTTCCACAAGCAAAGGTGACAATAGCTTTAACCTATGCTCATAAACACAAATGTTTAGAAGATAATTTGACAGGAATATTACATTCATATAATAAAACAGTGTTTTCCACAGCCATGGGTCTTTCCTTGCTCTGGAACATATTACCTATGAAGTATGCCTTATACCCAGTTGAAAGCAATTGAACACATCCATTTCAGCTGTGTTACAATTGCACAAGTTGTTGAATTTTGGCTGGCATGTAAGTTGTATTTTACATAAGGTCTGTGATAAAGCATGTCAATGAAAATTCTCACCTAGCACACAGAATAGGATTTGTTTTAAAACTACAAAGCCAAGAAAACAGGAAGTGAGTGTTCAGTTTGCATGTCAATCCAAACTCTAATTTTCCATGTTTGATGAGTAATGATATAGTGTCTTTAGCAATAGGTACTTAGCATTTAGTTTGTCAATGCAACAGCAGTAGAAATTGTATTTATTATTTACATGGCACCAGTGAATTCTTTTGCAAAAACCAATGGAGATATAGGCAACCTCTGGAACTATGATTTTCATTTAATAGCTTTATGCCTTCCAGGATTGCAATTTTCTGCCTATGTGGTATGCCTTCATTTAAACTCATAACTTCTATTTTTACTAATGTTGCAGATGCATTTCAGAATATAGAAGTCATATAAAGACTGTAATTATGTATTTTTTGCATAGGGTAAGTATCTGTAAATACTGACATTCAGGACATGAAAGTTCTACATGATTTATGTGAGTGGTTTATAATAGCATGAATGTATAACACTCTTACTACTCTGAAATCCTCAATCATTTTCCATGACTCATTTTTTTTTATATTAAGATACTGTCAGTGACATGAAGATACCGCTCATCATCACCCCAAATAGTCTCAGTGACTACATCTTAAACTGTTCAGGTCAGTGTTAAGGCTGGACTGGAGGCTCTATCTCACCTGTTTTCCCTGTTGTAACAGCTGGCTCCTTGGTTCTGACAGGTTGTGTGCTGTAGTCTTAGAGGATTAACTACACACCTACAGGACAAATTTCAATTTCTTCAGGACCAACACTGCCTTTCACTATCTCTTTTGCATCTTGTTGACTTTTTACCCTGGATCTTGTATTTTCCAGAGTCTAAGGGCTTAGAGTTTACTCCCTTCTCAGTTTTTACTCCAAGAGATTATGCTTGCTGGGTACAAATCTTAGCATTCTTAAGTAATGCGAGTTCCATGATAACCTCCAAAGCAATACAGAGAAACCCTGTCTCTAAAAACCCCAAAACAAAAAAAATATTTCACCTAAATACAGCATGGAGAACTAGTGAAAATAGCTGGGGTTACTTACAAAATCATAGGCAAAGAGTTACTTAAAGTATTGGGGGTGATTCAAAGTTTCTGTGTAATTGAAAAAGCACCAGATCAAGTATGAAGTCTATAGAAAATATCACGGCTGCAGCTCCTTGCATAAATTGCAGGTAGCTCTGTGAAATTCTCTCTTCTTACATAGCAAATGTTAGGGGTTTCCTAAACCTGAGGGAGACGAGAATTATGCATGTTATGTATGCCAGTGAAAAGATATTTTACATTTTAGAGATACTTATTAAATGGATACTATTCTTGAGCTATAATTCGAAAAGAGTCAAAAACAACACAAAATAAACAAAAGTGTAGAAGGAAGTAGAAAGGGAATCATAGAAATAAAATTACAACTTCAAATGGAATTTTGACTTGTACTTCCTAAAAATATTATACACTGATAAACTGCATACAGAGAAAATAAATAAAAAATCATTTTTATTGACAACAACATTCATGACTTTGTCCATAATGTCACTATAATCATAGAATATATGGTTAAACTTTTAATAATCATTATGCTAAAAGTTGAATCTGAGTAATGAAAATGTAGATTCTTAAATGAAAAGTATTCCTCATAGGAACATGTATTTGATGAGGTAGACATCTGTTGGTGGTGCTTTTTCATGAGGTTATGGAACATTTATGAGAGATAGGCTTAATACAGAAAGCTAGTCACTAGGTGGTGGGCTTTAAAAAATTATAGACTTGCCCTAGCATCTGCTTGTTTTATCCCCACCCTCTCTCTCTCTCTCTGTGTGTGTGTGTATACATATCTAGAAGGAATGTTTTCCTTGCTTCCTGTTTCTACCAGTACACCTTACCCAATTTTAAGTACCCCTGGTCTTCTGGATCCATAAACCAAAATAGACTCTTCCTGTCTTCCTTAAGTTGTTTTGGTTTAGGCATCTTATCACAAAAACAGAATGGTAAATGTTGCAGTAACTGTTTTCATGTGAAATTATTTGAAAGAGAGAGAGCGAGAGAGAGAGAGAGAGAGAGAGAGAGAGAGAGAGAGAGAGAGAGAGAGAGATGAGTCCTCAGTAATGAATTTGCATGGTTGTTTTATTGTGTTTCAGTGAAACATATGATCCCACTTTCATACATTGAGAGTGGTGAAACACATTCACCAATCATATTCATCAAGGGATATAGCTACATTTAAAGCCCAATATTTGTGACTGATAAAAAAAAATACCATTTCATTAGGTGTGAAATTACCAGTATGGCGTCATGTAGAAATACAAGGGTATTTAATAGGGAAAAGCCTTACTTACAGAGCGACCTAGCCAGTCGGCGTGGCAGCAGACTATACGGCAAGTACCAAAGAGAAAACGAAAGTGAAAACGCAGTCACCCTACCTCCCTTGACCACGCCCTCACAAGCTTATGAAGGCGTGGTCAGGCACACCTGTAGCCAGCCCCTAAATAGGCGTGGCTACTGCTTCCCCTACAATTATATGTATTGATATTTTCTTAACTATTATATGAAAAATTAGAAAATATTGTAGTGTGTATAATAATTCATATATGTATTAGATTAAAAGTCACATCTGTTAAGTAATGTTCATGTAAATAATATACTTAGAGTATCAAAATCAGAAAGAGATGAAGTTTCATTTTGCATGATTTTGGGTAATACTCTAATGTTTGATGTAATGAAGCATGATTACTTTTAGTTTTAAAACAGAAACTATTTCATAAAATTAACTATCTCCTTGATTGGCATAGTCAATTATGCCTTTAATGTGGCAGTTGGGCATCTGAAGGAAGTACATAGATTGTAGTGGGAGACGTTCCTGGACCATAGAGTGATTCACTGTCTAAAAAATTGCAACCAAGTAAACAAAAATCATAAATACTTCTTCATTAAATTAAAAAGAAGAGTGTGATGTAAGATTCTGTCATACTTTGTTGTCCTTTTGAAAATAATAGTAATGTCATTAATTTTTTCTGCTTTAAAAGAAATATAAAGTGCTGGATGAGTGCAATGGTCAAAATATATTTTGTTCTTGCAGTGGAATTATGCTTGGTTCCCAAAACTAATATCAGGAACTTTGTAACTGCCTATAACTCCAGTTCCAGAGAATCCAATAATATCTTCTGTCCTCCATTGGAACCCCACACACACACTCACTTAAAAGTGATATTAAAAATAAATATAAAATTTAAATCAATAAATTGAAGCATGACAGCTTCATACAGGGATTTCAAATACTGAGAAACATGGTAAATTATGACAGTCTATCCAGGTAATATTTAAGCATCATCTAAATATATTTTAGTTTTTGCATTAAGCTATATTTCTCAATAATATTTAAAGTTCTATAAAATCCACAAGTACCTATCTTAACATTTATAACTGGTATAGTTACACAGTGACATTCCTCTTAAAATATGTTTATTCCAATTTTTCAGATAGAAAATAATGATAATTGTTGTCATATTAATATGCTATATACACATATAATTTTATTCATAAATTCATTTAATATTCATCTGGTACTTTAGTTATATCATATTTGTAGCATTCTATTTGGAATATTATTCATCTCCATTTCTAGATTTAAAGCTACAGGCAGGTTACAACTTTTACCTACCAGACATATCCAACAAGAAATATTTATACAGAAACTGGCCTTGGGAAGCAGGAATTTAATTTAGCTAATGAGAAGCATAAACAGAACACTCAGGAGGCAATATCATTCTCAGCTCCACAGTCAGTTCTAGGACAGTCTGGGCTACAGATGACTCTCAACATGGAAAAATTACCACCATCAAAAATGCTACATAGTGCTAAGAGTTATCTAAGCCAAACAAGAGACATTTTCTAGGACATATGCACATGCAAAACAAGTATGACATTATTGAATTATGGAAATATAAATCTTGGTATTCAGAGAAATCAGGTGGTTTCTCAGAATTATAAAATTTCACTTTGCTTTTTAAATGATGAATTGTTGGGTGTATTGCTGATAGAAACCGGCCCTGTCACTTTCCTTAATAGTTGCCTAACTGAAGTCTGACTTTGTATCAGGGACCCATCCTTAGATTAGAAGCACGGATGCACTACATTTTCATTTCTCTTGACTCACCACTCCTTGTCTATACCATTTATTTTGACACTGGGGATAAATGGCTGCCATAGACTGGCTAGCTATTTCCATGACACTGCCTCCAATTCCTCTCATCTAATATTCATCTCAACCTCAAAGGCAATGATATGTTAACAAGAGATGAAATCTTGTGTATTCCTCTTTAACTTTGGAAAAGTTATCAAGAATTTATCTACCAAACACAAAGACACACCTGCTGTTTTCACACCTCAGAGATTTTAATCAGCAAACTATGCAGCTGGTGTTCACTTTGAGAGTAGAACACAGAAGTAGTATTTGAACATGTTTAAAAATGTCATTCCATTACACGCTTGCGAGTAGGGTCCTCTGAGAGAAATCTGATGATGATTTGATTTTTACTCTAGTTTAGGTGATACAATTTTATTGTTTAAGGCTATAGAACATAATCTTATCTTTATTATTCTTTAGAAAATCTCAGGGAATATAGACATTTATAGAACAGTCCTATTGCACATAGTATTGATGAATTTCACTATAAGACATGAAGATAATACTTTTTCTTTCATCCATCCAATTAGCCCCCCACACATACACACATGTGCATGCATTGGAGAGAAAGTGATACAGTGTGTGTTTTCTTGATTTTTACTTTGGAGAAATTTCAATTATTTTCAAATTATTTTTTATCATCTCATAATAATGAAAAACTGTCTACATTTTATTATGATCATGATTATGCTCCTGGTATTCATTGATGGTACAGTATATGCCTTCTTATCCTTTTACTTTTAATTTTCCTTGATTTTCAAATTTCAAATGCATGTGTTATAAGCAGACTATAGCTTGACCATTTTAAAAACTTTAACCCACATTGTTAGTGTATTTGTTCAAATGGAAGCATTTAGATAATTTGCATTTAAGTTACTCACTTATAAAATACTATGTGATACTTCCTCTTTGTTTTTGGTAGTCTCTGTGCTTCTTTTGTTTCTTATTCCTACTAAACTTTTCTTATCTTCATATAGGAAGTTTTAATATTGTTATAACAACATAAGGTGGATTTGAGACACTATTTTATAAATGTGCTGATGGCATAATTTTTATATCCATTTTATAAAGTTGAATCATTAATTCAAAATAATGAGTTTGATTGATGAGGTATTTCAATGGTGGTTACTTTAAAATTCACATACATTGTATCAAAACAGTGCATTTATTGAGGCTATGTTAAATTTAGCTATGTTACAAAAGCAGTTTTGAATTAAATAATATATTTTCTTGATTAATGTCAAATCTGAGAATGAGTTTAGTACATAAATAGAATATATTGAGATACAATACTGAATAATATCTATATAAAAGATTTTCTTGTGATAGACCCATGTCATTATGGATTCTGAGACGCATATATGGAACATACAAAATGAGTGATACATAGAGAATGGATCCTAACATGTAGAGCATTTCTTTTGTTCATGAGTGGGTACTTTTATTATAATCTCTGAAGAGATTGGGTTGTTTGGCTTATTTATTTCACCAAGAATGTATATCAGGCTTTGAAGGAAGATGTAGGATTATATCTCAGAAGAGCTGTGTTTGTCTGAGGATGTGGACTTGTTTCTGAAGATGATTTCTGTGGTGAGTGCTGTAATTGGAGAGTGACATTTTGTACAAAAATAATGTAGTAAAAAAGCACCTATATGAGAGAGACTTCTGTAGCTATTTTACATCAGAATGTTAATGAAAAAGCTGACACACAATGTAGGGCTTGGCCAAGTAGCTTTAAAATTTCCCAGGAGTAATTTATGAGACTTAAGACACTAGTTTTTGTCACTATGTATAAGAATGATCACTATGGTAATCTAAGCTGTCTGAGACGTTGGGATCAATGTTGCGAACAATCAAGCCAAGAAATCTTTGAACGTTGAACATATTAATAACAAGGGTATGTGCTTTTACATAAAGAAGGCATAGATTTCTTCATGTAACATATTTATATTTTCATGTCACCATATTGCAGAATTTGTTATTTTGTTAATTAATTTCTTTGTTTTCAGTGTTATAAAGAAAAAAGGTCAAATCACAGGAATCAAGGGGATCATTGTAGATATTGATTTACATAGTTCATATCAACCAGAAGGAAAGATATACTTTTAAAATTAAGTAGGTAAAAATCTCAGAAGAGTTAATATTGTAAAACACCAAGACATATTCACCAGGGACACTAATCACTGCCTGTAATCAGATTGTATTGTTTAAATTGAATGTATGCTTTATTTATAATTCTTTAATAATTGTTACTGGCTAAAATTTTAAGTAAAAATACTCTGTTCCGTGTAAGAATAAAACTAAAACAAAGAACTTTAACTTCCTAATTATTCTTAAAATTATAGGAGTAATTTCTGAGCCTTTAATACAGGGATATGTAAAGTCAACATTTCTTTTTAATGTATTCTTTGAAAAATTTAGTAAAATACAGGTCCAGTTGTTTTTCTCTATTGCTTTGAATGTAGCTCCCTCTTGATGAAGACATTAGAATAACTGCATAATGAACAATTATTTGGTTTTAAAATGATAATTAATTCATTGCTTATATGTAAACTTAAATGCATCCTTTGAATTTCAGCCTCATGAAGAAAGCCTTGAGGCCCATATTGTATAACAAGTCATTTGCAAAATGCATGTAAATAAAATATTTATTTGTATTTAGATATGTAATTCCATCTTTAAGAAATGTGTTTAAAATTTACTTTTAGTCATATCATTTAGTGCTGTTTACCTGACACAAATTTCACTACTCAGTCCTTGATTTGAATTTCAAAGAAATATTAACAACACAAAATGCCTTATTTAATTTTATCATAAACTGCCTCTTTTGTTAATTAGACCTTTACATTTTAGAAACTCTGCTTGAATGCAAATATTTACATTTTACCCACATATAATTTAAAAATAAAACAATCACAGATATTTTCAAAATGTCTGATCACCATCTTAGGCTGTTTTTGTCTTTTAATCATGCATATTTTAGTAAAATTATTCATAGGTACACATTTTATGAAAAACTATGAATTGTGGCCACAATTCGGGAAATGTTGTCTTGCCATGGCTTTAATTTTAACACTTTCATCATGTTCTTCACTTTTCATAAGATAGAATTAAAACAATACCAAAATAAAACGAGATTAAATGGGTTGGCATGATGGGGAATCTCCTTCTGTATATATGTTTCTCTTATTGGTTGATGAATAAAACACTGTTTGGCCAATGAGGCAGAAAAGATAGGCAGGGCAAAGTGATGAGGAGAATTCTGGGAGATGTAGGTGGAGAGGCGCTGCAGGAGAGTCTCTATGTAGACCACAAAAGAGTAAGACATCTGGACCCTTCTCCAGTAAGATAAGACCACATGGAAATACTTAGATTAATAGAAACATGTTAAAAATTAAGATAGAACTAGCCAATAATAAGCCTTAGCCATTGGCAAAGAGTTTAATAATTACTATACATCTTTGTGTGTTATTTTGGGGCTGAGAATGTGGAGGTGGAATGTGGCAAAACCAGAGAAACTTATATCCACATTGGCATTTTGAAATAAATTCAAATCAAAGATTATTATAAACATAAAAGATCCTAGAATAGATGTGTGCATATAGTGTTCAGAAAGAAATAAAAGACTAATATGGGTACACAGTCATGAACAAATAAATAAGAGGATGGATTTGCAGGCAGAAGCCAGTATTCCTGGAACTGCAGAAACACTCTGGCTGTTCTTCTAACCACTGCATGATATAGTCAAGTCAGCATAGATAAGTATGTTTCAATTATCCAGATTCTAGAGGTTTGTGTATGGAAGTCATTATTAGACCATGTGTATATATAGATTATGGGAAAAAAGGACATGTGATAGACAACTGTGGGGTCCCCTTTTTCCTTGCAGTCCATTGGTCATCAGTACATGAGGACAAAGGGATAGAAACAAAGACAAAGCTTTTTTTGGCCTGTGAGCACAATGGAAATAGCCTTCTGGGAGACATTCAATGAGGCAGCTCAGATTTATCCCAGAGTATAGGGGAGAAAATGTCTCTGATGACAACTGGGCTAGGCAGAGATGTCTTGAGTATAGCCGAATATCCTTAGGAATCATTTCACTGACCTTGTTGTTGTTGGTTTTGTCTGACATATTTGGTGCTGCCTTAGATCTCTGAGCTACCAAGCTCCCAGTTCCAGGCTATAGAGTCAGTATCCAGCATAAGTTCTCTCTTGTGGCATGGAACTCAAGTTAAACCAGTTAATGGTTGGCCACTCCAAACTCTGAGCTACCATTGCCCCAGCACATCTTGTATTTAGGACAAGCTGTAGGTTCATGGTTGTCTGGCTGGGTTAATACCTCAGTCCTGCAAGCCTAGCCTTGTTACAGAAGATGTCCTATTCAGTGTCCATATCCCCCATTACTAGGAGAACTCACTGGGGGTGCTGCCCTTGTAGATTCCAGGAAATTTCCATGGCACTAGGTTTTCCCATTGCTCCCAATTGCCCTCAAGTTCCAGTCCTTTCTCCCATCCCCATACTCTGTCTCTTGTCCCTCCCTCCCCAATTGACCTCTCCTGTTCTCATGTCTACCTGCCTCCATCCCACTGGAAACATCTGTTGTATTCCCCTTCCCAGGGAGATCCATGTGTCCCCTCAAAATCCTGGGAAGGGGGAAAAAACCATGCACCACTCCAGAACTTAGCATCTGAAAAAAATGAGATAGAAAAAGTCTGGTATTTTTCCAATGTAGTATATACATTATGAATAAGAATTGTCAATACTCTGTGCCAGAGACATATTTTAATGTCATTATATAATCACTAGAACATGATCAAACTCCTGGAGCATATCTCCTAATACAAAAGTGAGTCACTCCCTACCCCATTTCCTGAAAGTAGGCATCTATTGTGGAGAGATCATCAACATCACTAACACAAATTTTAAGACTTCTCTTTGATGGATTGTTACTTTTTTGGAAGTGTGGGGTAGTGATGTGGGCTATTACAGAGCCTTCTATGTCTCTCTCAACTGTGAGTCAGCAGTCATCAACAGTACTACAAAAGGAGCTTCCCTGTCCATTACAATTATCAGGTGCATAGATCATGGACTTACACATGATGACAGCACAGACCAAAGATATCCACCTGTTTTCCAGCATTGGCAAGTTCCACGGACCTTGGCATGGTTTTGGGTGGCTACACAGGCCATGGGCAGCAAAGTATTTCCAAGTGACAGCCCTGTCCAAAGTCCAAAACAAGGCTTCAAGTGACCAGCATAGAATTCTGACATTCACATAGCCCTCTGTGGCAATACAGGCTATAAACACCAACCCTGCCACTGAGTGCAACAGGACCATGTGCCTCAACATGGTCTTCAGAGGCAGCACAGACCACAGGCATCAACATGTCCCCTTCCCTGGCATGTGGCTTATGGATAACACCAAGGCTTCTAGCAACAAACACATTACTGAGATTTGCATGTCTTTCGGTGGTAACACAGGTCAGGGGCATCCACACAGTCCCCCTTTTGCCATTGGAGTGCAGACCCAGACATGGCCCTCAGTGGCAGCATGGACCACAGACATCAAAATAGCCTCTAATGTCAGCAGCTGCCATGGACCTAAACATGGTCTCAGGTGGCAGTACAGACCACTGGCATTAACACAACACTCTACTGCAGCACAGGCCACAGACGTAAATAGACCAGCAGGACCAAAGACCCAGAGAGGGTCCCCAGTAGAAGCATAGACCATAGATTTCAACATACCTCAGTTGGCAACAGAGCTCATGGACATCAATATGGCTCTGCTGAAAGCTTGGGACTTGGACGTTGACTTGAATTCCTCTATCTCCTCTGCATATGCACTGACTTTTTCATCCATCTTCTCCACCTCTACATTGCAAATTCATTTATCACAGTCACATTAGAAACTGAAGTGCATCACTCAGTATATTTTTTGTTCAAACACCTTTCCATGCAAATACTCATTGCCACAAAACATTGGTCTGGTTCAAAGTTACTATTTACTGGACCATCAATGAAACTCATCTCAGATATCTCAGATATGCTGTTTCCTGGAGTCAGGATGATCTTCTTGCTAGGTAAAGTATCCTGGGGCACCATCAAAGGAAGCTCCAGACAACCTCACTCCTTCTCACACTCCTCCCATGCTATTGAAACTGGTCACCTTGAAAGACACTGGGCATAGCCATTGTACTTCTAGCCTACAGGCGGTGCCCAGCCCTTCACTGTGCTCCTCAAGGCATGGAAGAGCAATAGTGGAAGCTCCAAGCTTCAAGTAGGCCCACAAGCCTAGGACCAGCTCTCTCCAGGAAAACCATGTCCCTTGTCTGTCGTGGCTATGTTCCCATAGCACATTATATCCATGCTCCATGTTGCTCCCATACTCTCCTTCGCCACATGTTGTTTTCTGTTTTGCCTTCCTGCTGCTTGTAAGGTCCTGTTCTGCCATTTCTCTATCCAATTTCAAGAATCCACCTTTTGAAACCATCTTGTCATAGGACCTACCATTTTTTAAGTTGTTCCTGGGTTATGTAGGCTCTGCATGGCTTCCATTGGGTCCTTCAGGCTCCCCAGAGCTGCTCCATGGCATGTGTCAGCTGCTGCCACCATTTTTTTTTTATCACAGCCATGCTTCAGGTATGCAATGACAATGACACAGTCCCTGATCTTGTTCTGTATCACTCACTTGTTGAGATCTAGCAGCTCAGAGAGGGAGTAGGTGTTGGGGTTGGCATATTCAAATCAATGGATCTGGGCATGGATGGCAGCTGAGTTGCTCTTCAGGGGGTTGCCCTTTGTAGTGGGCTCTTCTGGGCCAATAATTTGTTCATAAATAGAGCTTAAGAAATGAAATTTTTCTTCCAAAATATTTTATTGTTTAATTAATCTGCTATGATATTAATGGATTTTATATGTAATTTTCCTTGATGATATTCACAATGCATATTTAAATTTATATCTATATATTGCTTTTAATATCATGGAAATAATTGCTTGCTGTTTGCTTTTTATCAAACTAGCCCTCATCTCATGGGATATTCAGGATTTCCCTAGAAAGATCATTTCATATAATAGTCAAGAAACATCAATATCTGTTTTTTTATTATTTCTTATGGTTCTTGAGTGGAGCATGATTATCAAGTTGTTGGGTAGCAAAAATCAACAGACTCCAAAAACAATATAGCCTATTTTTGATACTTTCTTTACCTCACAAAAGTGGTAGGTAATACTCTATTGATGGTTCTAATACTTTTAGAAATTACTACACAAATTGAAGGGGAGAAAAGCAATAGAAGTCTGACATAGACACAAAACGTATGAACCACAATAATGACCAGCAGAGCAGGATATTCCAAATATGCAGTAGTCACACTTTTATCTTGAAGACACCAACAGTCATTTATTTGACTTAAAGGCCATTCAATAAGAGAGAATTCATCCTTAGTACAGACAATATAGCCAACTTCCTGTGGCTGGTGTAATCACAGACCCTAGAAGAGAACCTATTACTGCTACTTTCCTAATCTAAAACATTGTCTAGCACCAATATAAATATCTTCACTTTTTTTTTTACAGAAAAGTGAAGCTCTTTCTCCTCATCATAGCTTTTTTGTAGCATATGGAATCATCACAGAAATCCACAACTGGCCAAAATAAAGAGAACAACTACCTGTGGAATGCCCATGTGCAGCTGATACATCTACAATAGAATCATAACACAAGAGTATCAAGGGAAAGAAGGCAAAAGATTTTAAGATCCATTTGACTATATTTGCTATGAAATAGTGTCTTCTATATATGCCAGGGATTTGAATCCATGAAATTTTAACAATGTGGTCACCTGCACACTGACAATGCCAGTTTACAACCCAATGTGAAAGAGGGGTTATCTTGAAAGATGAGGTGTTACAGGCTAATGGCTGCTAAGAAAGAATCTGGCTTCTGCAGGTATGAAGCTGGTGATCAGTTATCCAATCTACAGTGACAGGCATTAAACACACACAAACACACACACACACACACACACACACACACACACACACACACTAATATGGCTCATATATATTTACATTTTTTGGATAGTCATGTCCCTAGAAAAGAGATTATAATAAATCATAAAACTGGCTTGAAGATATACAGTATGGAATTATAAATATAAAGCCAACTACAAATCCCCAAGTTCTATAAAAATATGTTGCCTTGTGCAAGTATGCTGACTAAGTGGCATTTGCTGTGGGTACAAAAATCACATGAAAAAGTAGCAGACATCTTCAAAAACAGTAGTTACTACTTCATAAGCCTATCATAATTTATATGATATGCTCCTAAAATGCCTTCCTTAGCGGGAATGAAATCACACACACACACACACACACACAAACACACACACACACACACACACACACACACACACACACACACACACACACACACACACACACACACACACACACACACACACACACACACACACACACACACACACACACACACACACACAAGACTTCATTTGCCTGGGGTTAACATTGATTTTAATTTTTTGAGAACACAAAAGAAATGTCTTTCTTCAAATGTGTTTATAACTGCAATTTATATCAAAATAAGTATATGTCATCCATAGATTTCAAATGTATATGATTACAATAACTTTCTGACATCTATATTTTAAAGAATAATGAAACATCTCAAGTGCAAATATTTGAAAATTTTATTTTGGATAAGGAAAAGCCTTTAATAGGGTAAGTGTCACTTAGAGTCTGAACAGGGAATTTGTTGCCTCGTGTTAAAACAGTGGAAAATTGTAGGAAATGAAATCTCCAAACATATTATTTTCACATATTTCAAAAATTTTAAGAGCCAGTTCGACTTGTTTTCACCTGAGTAGGAATAAATAACTGTTTAAGGGTTGAGAGTCACACCGAAGCTTCTGATTCCTGAATTAAGTCTGCCTTGTCTTTCTTCCTTACCAATGTTGTACAAGAATTCCACCGAATATTTGAGGATTCATTTGAATAGCCATGAAGATATATGAGATAATGATTCTCTTGTTTGGGTATATAATAAAAGTGGTCTAACCGGCATGTCTACAAATAGTTAATTTCATTTTCCACTCTCAGAGTTTTCAGTTAGTCAATGGAGAAGAGCAGCACTGTGAATGAAGAGATGGAAAGCTCACATAGCCTACCTACTGAAAAAAAAATCTTTAGGGTAGAGAAGTTTATAGGAAGCAAATGCTCTTGCACTGGCTTGAGTGTAGACATTTACCTTTTCATTGACATAGCCTCACTAACAGTAACATTTTCCTTGGTACATATTCATTGTACATACTGTAAGGTTTCATAAGGATCTTTTCACATAAGCATATAATGAAACTTGGTAATATTTATCACATATTCTGTTCTCTCTCCTTTCTTTTACTCTCTTCCCCTTGTCCTATTTTGACCTGAAACCGTTTTATTTACTTTTTTGTTTCTATATTCAAGACACACATATACACACACACAATTTATGGAGTTATATAAATCTGTAATTAACAAATGAAATATTTCTCTTTTTGAGATTGATGTAATTTGATTCACATAATTCTCAGTTGCATCCATTTCCATTAATAATATGAATTCATATTTTATAGCTGAATATATTTCTACTGTACTTATTTATTATTATCTATGTATATATGTTTATAGGTGCACTCAGGTGATTATTGTGTGTGCTGCTCACATACTCATGTATATATGGAAACCAGAGAATTTGGAATTTTAAGTATGAATCACACCACTTGGCATTTTAAAATGCTTGTTCTACAGATGCAACCAATAGTTGTTTATTTCATCACCCAAATTATCTGCTGGCATCCTGTCATCTTGTTTCTTTTTTTAATAGGAAATTTAAAACGATATGTAGAAAGTTTTGAAAAAAGTATACAATGTGTTCTGCTTATATCCATCCACCCCAGAACCTCTTTCCAGGTTCTCCCAGGAACCACCAGCACAACTACTTCCAAACTTCGTTTCTTCTTCTTATATTAGTTAATATTCCATTCAGTTTAGTGGTGCTTCCCACATATGTGCAGGTGTCAAGCTGTCCACTGTTTGGTGAGATACCTTCCAACATCAATATACAAAAGAAAAGAGTCCATCCTTCCTTCAATAGCCATCATCTGTCCATAGCTCCTCACATAGTGGTGGGAACATCGAAGTCTTTTTTTTTTTTTTTTTGAGACAGGGTTTCTCTGTATAGATTTGGAGCCTATCCTGGCACTCTCTCTGGAGACCAGGCTGGCCTTGAACTCACAGAGATCTGCCTTCCTCTGCCTCCCAAGTGCTGGGATTAAAGGCGTGGGCCACCAATACCCGGCAACATCGAAGTCTTAACCTTGTCCATGCTGGAAATTTGACTGGCTTGATCTTGTGTATGTCTAGTGTAGATAAACACAGATGCTATCTTTTCATGTGTGTGAAAGTCATATCATGAATTTTAAGTCTTTCCTCAACTCTCTTCTGGCATTCATGGATTCATTCTTTGCCCTAGTTATGATAATGGGTGAGTTATCTGAGGGTTTGGAGAATGGTATAGGATATTTATCTATAGTTGGGCAATCATAGTCAGTCTCAGCATTTGACCAGTTATACACTATTTCATTAATCATTAAATCATTGTAAAAGCAGTATCTTTGCCTAGGTTTGAGCATAAATTTATGAGTAGAGACTTAAATGTTTGAAAGGGAGTTTGATAGCATTACTACTTAGCAAAGCTATCTCTGTCCATTTCTCTATTGACAAGTATCTCAGCAGCTTCTGTAACATAACTAACAGTAGTGTTTTCAAGTCTACATGATAGAGATATTGTCTTCATTAATTCAAATCATATAGTCTTATTCAAAATCATTAAATATTAAATATGTGTCTTTGTGTGTGAGTAGTAATTTCTAGAAAGATAGCAAATTTTGCTTAGTCAAATAAAGCTCATTTTTGTATAATGAAGCCTGTAATAAATAAGTAAAATAACCTCAGTACATAAAGTGTGAATAAAATGGATAGTTTGAAAGGTCTAACTGCAAAGCCCTTTTCTGTTTGACCAGAATTACCAGGCAGGAATTAAGCTTTGAAAAGAGGTGAACATCCTCATTCAGGGGCTGTGGAACAGTCTTATGCTGGTTTCCCAGCTATTAATGTGGGGTCCATGAGCAACTACTTGTTCAGGTCAGCTATTTCTGTGGGTTTCTCCATTCTGGTCATGACCCCTTTGCTCATCACATCTCCCTTTCTGCAAGTAGGTTCCACTGTGAAGCTCAGTGTTTAGCTGTGGGTGTCTGCTTCTGCTTCCATCAGCTACTGGATGAAGGCTCTAGGGTGGCATATAAGGTAGTCATCAATCTTATTGTCAGAAAAGGGCTTTTAAGGTAGCCTCTTGACTATTGATTTGATTGTTAGTTGGAGTCAATCTTGTAGATCTTTGTACATTTCCATAGTGCAAGCATTCTCTGTAAACCTATAAGGCTCCCTCTATTATGATATCTATTTTTTTGCTATCCACTATTCTTCCTTCTCTCTCTTATCCTCCTCTCCCCTACTCTTCTCCTCTTTCTTCTAACTCCCTCTCCATTCCCTCCATGCTCCCAAAAATCTTACGAGATCTTGTCCCTTTCTCATTCTCCAGGATACCATGTCTCTCTTAGGGTCCTCCTTGTTTCCTACCTTCTCTGGCAGTATGGATTGTAGGATGCTACTTATTTGCTCTAGGATTAAAATCCATATATGAGTGAGTATGTACCATTTTTGTCTTTTTGTGACTGGGTTACCTCACTCAGGATGGCTTCTTCTAGTTCCACCCATTTGCCTGTGAATTTCAAGATTCCATTATTTTGTTTTGTTTTGTTTTGTTTTTCTTTTTTCTGCTGAGTTGCTGAGTTACTCCATTGTATAAATGTACCACATTTTCTCCATTCATTCTTCAGTTGAGGGGCACCTAGGTTGCTTCAAGGTTCTGGCTATTACAAATAATGCTGCTATGAACATTGTTGAACAGATGTCCTTGTATGAATGTGATTGGGGGGGTATATGCTAAGAGTGGAATTGCTGGATCTTGTGGTAGACTGATTCCCATTTTCCTGAGGAACCACCATGCTGATTTCCAAAGTGGCTTGAACTCCCACCAGCAGTGGAACAACGCATTCCACATAGAAGGATAGACAGGGAAGGGTCTAGGCCTTGTTCAAAATGATATTCCAAACTTTGAAGATCCCCCATGTAAGGCCTCACATTCCCTAGGTAGCAGAAAGGGGATGAGGGCAGGGGAGGAGGGAAGGGTGTGGGAACTGGGATTGACATGTAAATGAAACTTGTTTCTAATTAAAATTATAAAAGAATAAAAAAAGAAATTGGCATCACCAGGAAAAGGGTAGAACAATCATAAAAAAAAAGAAAGGAAAGAGGTAAACAGACTATTTCAGGAAGGGGAAAATAGCAAGAAAAGAAAGGCTCAAGACATTTATGATAAAAGCTGCAGTTCTAACTCTTTGAGCGAATTGAATTATTTTTTTCTTTTCTATCCCTCAAATAGGCCTATATGCCTGGGGCAGCAAATTTTGTGTTTATAGCAGAAGTGTTCCCAGGCTAATTGTTAAGTACTGTATAGTCTCTGTGCAGGTGGACAGAGCTTTCTTTAATTGGGTGACTGTGAAGCTGCTTGTGTCAGAAATCACAACTTATATCAAATGCTTGTGGATTTACACAGTGTTCATTTATGTGTACAATAATTTCTGGAGCAGGTAACAGGTAAAGATATAGAAAATAAATTCTCTGGTCATGGAGGAGTGGAGTTGTTACAGAAAATAAGTAACTCTGGGAAACACTTGTTTCATAAATTAAAGTTGGTTAGCTCTGAGACTGAGAGAGAAAATCTTGAATATAATTAGAATAAAAGAGAGATGGATCCTAGTTATTTAGTTATATAATTTGTCTGTGAAAAAACAATTTAAATATTTTTTCCAGAAGAAAGACCTGAGATGACTGCTGCTACTGCTGCTGGGATCAGAAGAGAATCAGAAGGAAGTACCTTTCCCCACCCTTGACACATCTAAAGAGACACACAGAAATATTAACTTAAAACCACAGTAGAAAAATATAGTAAAAACTTCAATAGAATTAAATCAAGTATATATGAAAACATATAAAATTCAACAAAGATCTGGATGTTCAAAAATTTACAAAATATAAAGAAATTCTTAGCTAGACTATGAAAAAATGAGTGGCCTCATATTAGTAAAACCAGAAATGAAAATGAGCCCTGCAAAACTGACACTGAGTACATAGCAAGCATCAATAGAAGTGACTGTAAACATTTATTAGAAGCTTGAAGTAATGACCATATTTCTTGACAATATATAGACAAAAATTTTCTATGATATAAGAAATTTTCTTATATCTAATTCACATGAGGAAGCATGAACTGAAAGGAAAACCACAGGAACATATCTTTATTGGTCATGGATCCAAATAATAACCTCCACAAATTTCTAGGAAAATAAACTCAGCTATATACTGATAAAATGCTATTCAGTATGAGGGAAATGATTACCCTGAAAGATGCAACCATATTTAATGTTCAGAAGTTGATATATGTGATGTTTCAACTGAATAAATGCAAAGAAACAGAAAGCCATATCTATATGTATGTAAAAGGTATTTGGTAAATTTCAATATTCCTTATCAAGTGTAGAATGGAGTTAAAATATAAGGAGCATACATCAGTGTACTGAAGGTCATTTATCAATCAAATGTTAACATTACACCAAAGTGGAAATTTTGAAAACTTTCTGCTAAGAACATGAATAACACAAATAGCACCATTTTTGCTTTTATCAATATAGTGTTCTAATTCTGAATAGTGCAAATCTAAACAGGAAAAATACATTCCAACATGCTGTTTAGAGATGACATGGTTTTATATATAGAAAGTCCCAAAGTGCCCCAAAAATCTATTAGATCTAATAAATACTTTTCACAGTTTTTTCTTTTTCAGCCTTTGTTATAAGGACAAATGAACTGTCTATTTTTATCAGTGTAATTTATGATATGTTCTTTCTCCAAGGAAGATACAATAAGTGGATTTTAGGAGCAGAGAATTGAAATAGCTGCTCTGTCTACTACATATATTGATCTGGAATTGTAGTGTCTTCAGTCACAGTGGCCCTCACCTCATAATAAAATACAACAATTTTCTATCTTCTAGAATATACAATCAATCAATAATGCCTGTATCAAGTTTCCCCCAGTCAAATACTTTCAAAAATAAAAATGTCATAGTTACAATAGTAAAAACATATAAAATAATATAAGCAAATGGGTGTAATATAATTGCACAATGAGGATCACAAAACACTGATGGAAGAAATGAAGAAAAATCACAATAGAATGGCATCATATTTTCTCAGACTTAATCCCTATTGTTAAAGATATAAACTACTCAATGTAATCTGTAGATTTACAACAGTCTTTGATAATCCTGAAAATCTAGCATCAATTCTCAGACATAACGGGTTATTCTGAAGCATGTACTGCAATGCTGCCCTGAGGCTCTCATTTATTCCAGCACCTAGGTATAGATACCAGGGGAGAAAATAATATCATGGATCAAGCAACACCAAGCTCCTAAAAAGCACTCAGTTTGTGCTTTATGATGGACTCTTCCGTGTCAACCCCTGAGAACTTCAGCAGATGCTTTCTCAATCTCTAGCTCTCTGTCATCATGTGCAGTTCCTATAAAAGCCTTGACAATCTCCAATTATTGCATTCAGCATTGTGTATCTGGGAAGCATCAAGTGTCATGGGATTCTGATTGACCTCTGATACAGACATAGTCCCAGCTGGAACTGAAATATATTGTAGTATCAGAAACCAACTTAATGTGTAAATATTCAACCACACTTCAAAGCCAAATACAAATAACTGAAAGTTCTTTTTTTTTTGCTTTTCTCTTATACTTGTACTTAGAATATTCCATATTTTATTAGTTATTTTGGACTTTATAACATTTTCAAGCAATGCTAAAATAAAGTCCAAAAATTACCTTACAAAAAAGATTTACTAAAATCACTGTAAAAAATATGATAACATTTTTCACAGAAACAGAAAAAATCCATGTATTTTAAGTGGAATCATGAATCCCTAGATAACCCAAACAATCTTGCATTGAATAATAGGTTACAAATCATTATACTGCATCATTTCAAAATTTAAGAAAAGTTTTCAGTCATTTGAACTGTTTGGCATTGGGGAGTCTGATTCAACCCAATTTGTTGGACACATACCTACTATTAATAAAACTCTGTGTTTATTTCCCCGTACAACCAAACAAGGTTATTTAGGGTGTGCCATTAATGAGAGCATTTAAAAAGTGCATATAGAAGGATGAGAAATTCAAAGGAAGGCTTGAGGAACCAGCATGTGTGTAAGTCACTGTTGCTCTCTCTCTTTCTTGTTGCTGTTGTTTTTCTTGCATCTAGTAAGAAGTCAGCTTAAAGGAAGAAAGATTTATTTTAGCTCATGTTTTGAGAGTTCAGTCTGTCTTGTCTAGGAAGTCACTGAAGCATATAATATCAGGAAAATGATAGAGATGAAACTCATCTTAAATTAATTTTCTCTTTGCATTAACTCCATAAACCTATTCAAGGAAATACTACACTATTAAGCTATATCTCTTGTAACGATAAGTCTTTCCACCAGCCCCCTGGGCCCTGCTGTCACGTGGGCAGGCAAAATCACACACAGAGATTAATATAAATTACAAAGTTGCTGGCCAGTGACTAGGATTTCTTAATCTATATATTTTATGAAGTCTTATTTGTTCAAGGATGCTGGCGGCTCGTGTCCTTTCTTGTCAGGCTCACATTGTGACTCAACAGAGAGGAGGAAAAAGAGAGTGATTTCATGCTTGTCCCTGCTTATGTTCTGAGTATGCCTGCTATGTCACTTCCTGCCTGGATCCAAGACTTCACTACATTTCCCAGAATCCTTCTTGACTCCTAGCCACACCTATCTTGCTTTCCTATTGGGCAACAGTGTTTTATTTATCAACCAATAAGACAAAGCTATATACAGAAGGATGTCCCCCATCAATCTCTTATCTCACATAGTAATCAAGATGTCCCATAGTAAATTTGCATTTTGTCATTTAGTTGATTTCAGATAATGTCAGGTTGATAAGCAACACTATTTCAGCAAGTTCTAGGTCAGTATCAGCTAAATTAGATACTGTCTCAAAAACAGTGTGATGGCAATAATTGTAACAGAAGAAGTCTGTAAGAAAATCATGCATATAAAGCAAATGAGCTCTTTTTCATTATTTAGAAAATACATGAGTTTTTTAAAATAGTTACAGCAAAATTTGTTGTCCACCTGTACAAGACTGAACTCTTTATTTTCTCGAGAAATAAAAGCAAAATTCTATATAGATTAAAAAGATAAATCTTAGAAATTAACCATAAAAGTACCAGAAAGAATGGAAAAATAAAATAAAAATTTAAATGGGATGGTCAATAATGTCTAGAATCTACAAAAGTATAGGGAGCAAATACAATGTTGAGCATATTAGCTTAATTGATATTTAAAAGTTTCTTCACAGCAAAAGAGGCTATCTACACTTTAGATACAACCTGGAAAATATGAAATGAGACTCAAAAATGATACAGCAAAGGATAATTAGTAGTCTGAATAAACTCTAAAATTAAATACCAAACAAAAATATCCAATTTAAAACAAGCATTAAATCATCACAGCAGACATTGTTTAAAAAGCCAAAACAGTTGACATGTATATGGAAACATGACCAAGATTATTAGTCTTGAAGAAAATACAACCAAATAAAACCAATGAGGCATCATGCCGTGCTAACAGGATGGTCATTAGAAAAGATTAAAACTATTCAGCTCTTGAAAGAATGTGAAAAGGCAAGCATTCCCCACAGTGAATGGTAATGTTCATTAATGTTGCTAGTGTGAAGAATGGTCTGGAAAGTTTATTTATTTTCACTAATAACATAGTGAAACAAGTGATATTAAACTGGTTAAATGACCAAATCAGTCTGTAATCCTGTGTGGTGCTACAACACGACATTAGTAAACTAACTATTATTCATGTTCCGTAGATAAAAAATGAATGATATTAATGGTGTTACAATGCACAAAATGATTCTGTTCAGCCACTTAAAGAACATATTCTTGTCATTCTCAACAGCATTTAAATTGAGCGTATGGTGATATATGAAATAAAACAAGCAGAGAACAAACATCATTTGGTTCAAAAACAACCTGAGTGAAATAGAAAGATTTTATAGAATTTAAAGTGAACTCATGGTGACCAATAATGGGGAAGCAAAGCATGGGAAAACTTGACAATATGTACTCTTATGATGAGATGTATGGTGTGCCATACCTTTACTATAATCCCAATACACTAGAATATCTTTATGTCTTTCAGCGCAAGGATCTAAAATAGCCATTCAACTTTTGTTTATAGGTAGAAACCTATTTCCAGATTAATTATCAATGTTGAGAATATTGGGAATATGGATGTCAGGGTTAAATTCCATTGATTTCATCTTTAAAATATCTCCATTATAAAACAGAAGGATTGACACAGTTATGTTTGAGTCATCATTGTATCAGGTATTAAATGTTAAATGCAATGTATTTTAAAATTAGTCATATTGAACTTTACTCAAATCCTTTATGTCTGCCTGCTTCTTAGTTATTGAGTTAATAAATCACCAGTACATAGTTGTTCTACTTATGTAACAGTGTGATTCATCAACAAAAATATGCTAGCACACTGACAATGAATTACACAATAAAATCTGAGAAGCTGGCAAGAATATATAGAATTAGGTAATGTATAAGTTTAGTGTGTTTCATTGTTTAATTTATTCAGTTCAGAATAAAAGAAGACAACATATTTAAAACTTCAAGAGAAAGTTGAAACTAGGTAAATTGCCTATTCTATCTCATATTGGAAAAACAGTATGAATGAAATAGCATTCATTTGCAACTTATAATAGCTATCAACCTTGAATCACTCATGAGAGTGACATTCTGTCATGATTCATTTGACTATCTCTTATATTTCAAATGTTTACTTCTGTTATATAGAAGTGCTTAATTGTTTTCAATTTATTAAATATGTTAATGTCCTATTTTCTTCTTTAAAATACATGCTAGTTACAAACAATAATTAAATTATCTTTATATTCCATCTTGTTCCTATTTTTGAGAAAAAATGCATGTCAGATTGAAACTAGCTAAGAATTCTCAGAGAACTGATTCCCACAAACACTTGTAAACTTGTGAATACTTATTTTTCCTTATTATTTCACAAGTGGATACAACTGAGAGGCTGTTCTGCATAAAAATACGAGCATTCATGTGTGCCTTTCCTATTGAGGAAATAATGCAACAAGTTCTGCAACTTCCTAAAGGCAAATTTGCTTGCACATTGCCTCCATTTCATTTCTAAATCAGTATTTTTAAGCATAGTTCTTGAGAGTTTCATTAAAACCCCATCCAATGAATCCTCAACCTGACCCTGAGGAGGATCAGAATTATACAAGGTGCATTTTTTAATCATATTGGTGTTCTTTTCTTCTCTCTACCACAGTGATAAGATAATTACTTTTGATTCATCAGAAATATAGCCAACAATAAAATGAATATGGATGATTATTACCTGATCTTTGGCACCATTCTTACTGAGATTTTCTTATGTTTGGCTGTCACCAAACATTATTTTGTCACCTTAATCATCACCATGGTTGCAGTAAAGGTAGATAGATAACTTGTGTTTCAGCTCTTACATTTATTGACTATATGTTCACTAATTTTCCATTAACTGCAAAGGATATTTTGCCTACTTAACTACATAGATTCTACAGGATTTTCATTGCATAGATTTTTATTTGATTTTTTTGAGGTAGGGTTTCTCTGTGTAGCTTTGTAGACCAGGCTGACCTCGAACACACAGAGATCAACCTGCCTCTGCCTCCTGAGTGCTGGGACTAATGGTATGTGCCATCACCACCTGGTCACAGCATAAATAAATGGCATACAAGTTTGAATTCAAATATATGATCAGGATATAAAGAATTCTTAGAAATCAGAATGTAAAGTATTCAAAGTGGTCTTTGATATGGTAAGGCATGAGTTTGAATAGTGAATCTATGAAGAATAACTGCAAATGTAATATGGATACCTGTAAAATAGAATCTACCCATAATTTGCTGTCCATCGTGCTGCTAAATACGCCATTTGGACTCATGTGATTGAACTAGGGTATAAGTTGGGAAATTGGACTTCTAAACATCTCACTACAGCAAATGCAATTGGACAGAACGTACATACTGTGGAACTGAAATGCATCACTGTCAACCATGCCAAAGTTAAATTTCCAAGAAAATCTGAAATTATGGTGACATTAATGTTTGGATTGTTTCAAGATGTAATGACCCTTTTGCTTAGATAGTGACATGGCCTATTTCCTTCCAATTTAAATGCTTGCAGAATTACAAGTGATTTGCTTAGCTTTCCCCCACATAATCATTTATCTCACACGTGGTGTCTTACTACATTTAGGCTTTCCTAACAAAAATACCACAACCAGAGCTGGTTGATAACATGCATATATCCTTACAGTTCTCGGGGTGAAGAAGCTCAAGAACATTATTACCAATATATCTAGTGCCTGGAGAGGGCTTATTAATTGCAGAAATAATCTTCATGATGGGGATGACTAATAAGTTCCTATAATCTTAATTAAAAATATATTGATATCCCTAAACCTTACTATCACAAGATAGAATCCCATAAATGCCACCCTTATCCATATACTAAGTATTAGGCTCCACTTTATGACCTTTGGAGGGAAATAAACATTCAGTTCATAGCAAAGGGTTTTATTAATAATGTACCTTTACATTTAATCCTATGTTGGTTTTAATTTTGCATAGAGCCAGAGTAATGATAAAATATAAACTAGAACACTCCTGAAGTGTTCTAAGTCTTTTTAAGTGGCCTCTTAGAAAACCCACTAATACAACTAAATATATTTAGAATTTATCACCATTTTCAATTAAACAGATGAAAACTGTTTCTTGACATATGGGAAAGCCTTGAAAGCATTAGGTTAAACTTCAGGATTTTCACATGTAACAAAATGATCATAGCAAGTTGTAGTAGAATATTACTTTAAGGTGTGTGACTTTCGTTTATGCAGCATTTGTTTAACTCTGTGAAGCTTTGTTACTGTGTCTGTCTAAAACAACTGGGGTCCTAATAAAGAGCTGTATGGCCAATAGTAAGGCATAAGCAAGGATAGGCTGGCCTGGCAAGCAGAGAGAGAATTGAAGGAGAATAGAGGAAGAAAAGAGAGCAAGGAGAGAACAAGGAAAGAGGACAGAGAAAATCAGTGTCCAGTCACCTAGCCAGCCACCCAATAAGAAGGAAAGTAAGATATACAGAAGTAAGAAAGGTAAAAGCTCAGAGAGCAAAGGTAGAAAGATTAATGTAATATAAGCGAAGCTGTCTAGAAACAAGGCAAGCTAAGACTAGGTATTCATAACTAAAAATAAGCCTCCATGTGTGGTTTATGTGGGAGCTGCATGGCAGGCTCCTCAGAAGACCCTCAAAAGAGTAAAAAAAAAAAGTGGAAAGAGTGAAAAACAACTCATGACAGTAAGTACTTACAGATATATCACAACAGACAACAAAGTAAGCATTTAACCTGACCTGCCTGCTTTAGGAGTGGAGCTTCTGAGAGCCTACTGTCTTACCACTGACAACTTCTTTATTGATCGCTTTATCCCTGTCTCTCAGCCCAACCATAGTTCTATCTAACTTTGTGTTCCTAACACTACTGCAATTTTAAAAGAAGCAAGAACTCATTAACTTTTCGATAAATGTTCATCAATTTATAACTATGTAGACAATAGATAATATGGCCTCCTAGAATTTACACACATAAGCATTCAGCTTAAATGTTCATAACAAATATTTTTCTTATTTAAATGCTTGACAAAACATTTCTCAATTTTATGACAGTTGAATGAAATTTATTTTAAGAGCTAAAGTGAGTTCCTGGAGTTTATTTTTTTCCTAATAAAAAATTAACTTGTTAGAATAAAACATGTCACATGTGTGTCTCCTAGATTTCTGAATCTCATTTTGTTTAATCCTGTGGAAATTATTGCTTGCCAAGCTGTACCCTTATGATGTGAGTGAATCAAAAAAGCACAAATGTATTCAAAGCTGTCACATTTAGCACAAGAAAATCTGGAGCTTAAAATTTTCATTCAAATGACAATCTGAATCTACTATTGATAATACCTGGAAGATATTGTTAAGTACTCTTATCACTCATGAAAAAGAAAAGGCAATACATGTTTTCAGTTTAATGAAAGTGAAACATGGTTTGTTGTTCACCTGTTAGGCTAAATTTTAACTCTAAACTTAAGAATAGTTCCTCAAGCAAAACCTTGATCTCTTTGCATTATACTTGTTCCATTCTTCCAATATTATTTACCGAACATCTATGGGTGCTTGGCACGTTGGAAGTTTGCTTATGATATGATTTTTGATTAGGTATGGATATAGGATATACATGCAAAATACATGCTCCCAATTTAAAATTATGACCAAATCAATAAAAGAAACTTTCTGTTGAATCTTCAGTTGAACCACAAACAAATGAATATTTGTATTCCAAAGCTAATTCAATACTTGAGAACAATTAAAAATATAATTATATTGCTTTGTGAATGAAGAGAAATTTAAATACGCATTTTTAAATGTGATACAAGTGTATATTCTTTGCATCCACTTAATAAGTCTAGTCCTTAGTTATTTGCTTCTGTGTTGTCAAGAATTCCCATGATTACAAAAACACTTGATAACAACACAAGGTAAGAATTCCTTGAATGCCTCTGCCAGTACCATTCAATATATATGTAGGTTAAAAAATACTAAGGTTCTGTCAAATAGTGTTTGTTAAATAAATTATTCTTCTTCATTTGGCTATGGGTAGTGAACCCAAAATTTCCTGAATGCTAGGAAAATGCTTTACCACTTATTTCTATCATCTTCACTAATAAATTATTCTCAATAAAAAGTGCTGTAGATGTTTAAACAAAGGTTTCAATTTCATTAAAAAATAAAATTTCATGTAGTTCAAATTTTACTTGCTAATGTCTTAAAAGGAAAGTGATTATAAGTCACCACAAAACTTTCAAAGATTATATTTTATTTATAATGCTAAAAATAGCTGGAAAATGTGAAAAAGAAGCACTACATTTCCAAATATCTTAGTTGCATTCTCATATGCTGAGAATATACTGAAAAACATAAAGTATAATAAAAATAATTGTGATGGTTAATATTGACTTCCATGGACTAGGGAAGCCTTAGAATACTTTAAGAATAATACAGTGCATTATTTGTACAGGTAAATGTCAAAACAAATGCAGAGTGGTAGCCCAACTCATGAATTTAAATAGAAGAACAAAGACTTTATTGAGAACTGAACATGATGTCATTTGTGTTATGCTCTGTCAAAACATAGGCCTTTGTTCTACCGGTATCCTGGATTTTTACTGATGATGAATTAAAAATTTTGTTATATTCTCAATATTCATAATGAAAAAGGCAATGGACTAATTTTTGTCACAAAGCAAATTGAAGACAGTTTACGGTTCAATCTGTGGCATGTCTGCAGTTTCTTTCTTTTATACAGATTTACAGTGAGAGAGACTAGAGAAATGAACAATGAAATACAATGGAATGAGTTGGTTTATCCTTGTAGAGAAGTAAAATGTGGATGAACTAATTTTTAGATGTAAGGGCGATCTAGCTGCAACATCTGTCAACCCATTGATTGCCAGGGTTGATTTGGCTGATCTGGCCTGCTAGGTGGATGAACTAATTTTTGAAGTGATTAGTGACATTAAAAAGAAACTTCACATTTAAATAGGTAAACAGGAAAGGTATGTAGAAACTCATAAAAAAAACACATCAAATCTCTAACTATATGCAAATATATTTGAAAGGGGAAAGCCTGAACTGAGAATGCCACCTCAACAGTTCCTGCTGTAAATAGCCACACATGAACACGTTTTCCTTGGGCCAGTCTTAAAGACACACAAAAACTAATATAAATATGATCTACAGGACAATACTATACCTTGAGCTGACAGCAGAAATAGGCATTATTATCTATGTAGATCTGGTTTCTACTTCAGTATACACAAATGTAAGAAAGAATGAACTCTTCTTTTGTAGTTCATGTATTTATTTGTGGGGACTGAAAGTAAAAGTGATTTTAAGACATACAATAAATGTGGCAGTCTTGGGTGATGATATAATCTCTCCACTATTTTTTTTAAGGTTTTCTTGTTTTTTTTTTCCATTTTAAAATTTTTGATATAATTTTACATTCCAATCACAGATATATATATATATATATATATATATATATATATATATATATATACAGGACAGTGACAAATACAAATTTTAATACCTTCAAGGAAAACATCATTGTAATGATGAATTTATGAAAAATCTGGCCAAGGCTTGGGAGTCTACCAATACCCAAGTTTATTGAAATCTATTAGTAAGGTGAATACTGAAGTCCATGGTTGAAAATATTGAAAAGTTTTCTATATTTGATAAAGAATTTAGTTACTGTTTATATAGAAATTTTTAAATTTTGTTTAACAATAAGGCAAAAATGATGCTGGCTTCTAGCATTTTTGGATAAACTGATAAGGTAATAGAATCACTTTAGGGATAAAAATCAATTAAGGACTACGATCTCAGTATATGTTGTCAAAGGAAAGTAAGTAAACTCAGTAAAACAACTCCTCCAGATATATGTAAACAGTCTAGAGGTTTTTAAAATTTATTTATTATGTATACAGCGTTCTGGCTTTATGTATGCCTGCATACCAGATGAGGGCACCAGATCTCACTACAGATGCTTGTGAGCTGTGGTTACTGGGAATTGAACTCAGTTACTCTGGAAGATCAGCCAGTGTTCTTAGCCAATGAGACAGTCTAAAGGTTTTTAAGTGAGTCGCATGTCAGGCCCCACTGAAATCCAGGACAAATGGCTAGCTGTTGTGCTTATTAGCATACCAAAGAACACACTTGGTGGCTCCTCTTAACCTTTCTCACCCCATCCCTTACCCTAATATCTCTCCATCCTAAGGCTTCCCTCCTTTCTTAGTTTTCTCTTTCCTATATAATCTTGCCATTTTTAATATATGCTCTCTTGGTTCACTTGGAACTTAGTTATATTTCTTAATTCTATCTCTCTCCTCCTATTCCTCTATAGTTTTGTCCCCTCCTCTCATGACCTCCTTCAGCTTGTTGGTCATGCATAGTCTACCATTTTCTTACCCTTCTCTGAACTATTCAAGATGACTCTGGCTGTACATATCTCCCTCATATCTACAATAAAAACCTCCTCTTTAACCATACTTTTGAGTTGTCATATTCTCCTATCATTCACCCTAAAACAGAATATACTCTTCAACACCCTGGTTCTTGAAACCCATACCAAAGCCTTCATCATAAGGTGTCTAAATTACAACAAAGCATCATGTCCAAGTCTCAGAAGGTTACTAAGGCAAAGACATGTATTGTTAAGGAATGGAATTCTTAAGATGTGATATAGACTTGGTGCAGGACCTTATGGAGAACATGGACTTTGAAACCTCAGATGTTGAAGGATTTATCACCCTAATAAAAGATATATGCAAACTCCCAATTCCTGAGGAAATTAATCCTTCATTGTCTGCCAAGCCAGCAGTAACCTTCCCTTAAGAGGATACCAGGAAAGAAAATATTGATGTCCCTCAAGGTCTCTAGACATATAGCCAGACTTTAAGGAAAGCTGACTACTAGATTGTAGCTAGAAGGGCATACACTATACTAGCAATATCTAATGAGTTTGTTAATTCATTAAAGCTTAAATGTTGTGAATATATGTGGGGGCATTTTAAGGGTGTGAGATAAGTGTTGAAGGAATTTAAAACTAGATCAGAACTAATATATTGATATGGACAACTAAGTAGTGACCCCAGGTTTAATATTGAAACTTTAACTGTTAAACACAGTGTTAAAAGTTTGTTTGACTTGTTTGCTGAAGCATTTGTTAAATGATGACCTAGTGAAAAGGATCTGAAGATGCTTGATTTTCCTAGGCATATTGTTGATGAATGCATTTTAAAGATCAGGGAAATCAGTGGGTATAATGGAAAAAACAACCTAATCATCCAAATGGAAAGGCCCTTTGCTAATGCTGTAATACACAAAAGATTCAGGGGGTACCAGCACATTTGAAATTTGTTGTAACCCAATTCCTTGTGCTAGATCTTATGGTCAGAAATTCTACTACCCAGTTTGATGTATTAAATGTGATGGTTTTAATTGGTTCTCAAGATAACAGGGGCCAGGTGGCAGCACTTAATTGCCAGAGACAAGGTAATTATAGTTATCATAATAGGCAGCATAGACAAAGCAGTGTCTATTGTGGCTTGTCCAGAAGCTCATATAGGTCAGGTGATTAATGGAATTTTGGCTGAAGTTTGGCTCACAGTAAGTCCAGTGAGTCTCAAATTCCCTCCAGTGATTATTTCCCCAGTTTGAGATTATGTAATTGGAACAGGTACTCTTTGCAGTTGACAGAATTCCTACATGCATTCCCTGAGCAGTGGAATTAGGGCTTTGTAAATTAGAAACTCTAAATAGAAGCCTTTAGAATTGTCTCCAAAGAAAAGAGTGAACCAAAACCAGTGTTGAATCCACAGAGGAACTGCTGATACTGACACCATCAAGAATTTGAAAGATGCAGAGATGGTGCTTCCCACTACATCTCACTTTACCTATGCTATTTGAAAGTTGTATACATCAAACTTAATCGAGTAATGAATTCTATTCCAGTTGCCCTGATAGATATGATATCCATACTTGAGAATGTTAACACATTTTCTTGTTCATTATTTTCAGCTATTGATACAGAAAATGTGTTTTTCTCATTATCTGTCCAGAAGGACGATAAGAAGACATTTGCCTTCAGTGTGCATCACCAGCAGTATACATTTACATTTTTTTCTCTCCATTCATATATTACATTCCTATTGCAGTTTCCCCTCACTCCAGTCCTCCCAGTAACCCTCATCTCTTCTTTCCCCTAGATCCAATGTTCCTCATTTCCCTTCAGAAAAAAATGCAGGAATCCCTTAAATATCACATGAATATGGAACCCAGCATAACATGTTACAATAAGATTAGGCAAAATTCCTCATACCAAGGTTAGATGAGGCAACCCTGTAGGAGGAAAAGAGTCTCAAGAGTAGTCAGAAGAGTCAGAAATGGCTGTTACTCCCAATGTAGGAATCCCATAAGAACTACAAGCTACACAATCATAATTTTTGTGTAGAAGACCTAGCTCAGACTAAGACAAGTTCCATGTTGTCTCTTCAGTCTTTATGATCCCCTATGATTCCAACATAGTTGATTCTGTAGGCTATGTTCTCATGTTGTTCTTGACCCCTCTGACATGTACAATCCTTCCTCTCTGCTTCCATTGGGGTTCCCTGATTGCTGCCTAATATTTGAGTGTGAGTTGCTGCAGCTTCTTCCATGAGTTGATAGAAGAAGCCTCTGATAAAAATTGGCCTAGACTCAGATCTATAAATATAGCAGAATATCATTAGAAAGCATTTTATTTTTATTTTACCAGCTAAATTTGGTTATATTTTAGTTCTTGGGCTATTCAGCCTCTGGTTTCTGGCCATACAGGCAGTGTCAGCATGGGATCTTTCTTGTGGCATGGGCCTCAAAGTTGTATCAGGCCATGCCAAATACCTTTATGGTTTTAACTCATAAAGATAGTAACTGTAAAACCTAGTATCATAACTTATTTTAAGGGATCCTGATAGTTTGTCTCTCTTCTATTACATTATATGATAGGTTCACTACATGGATGATATTACGGTGATTAAAAAATTGCTGCTGGACATTGGTAGCACACACCTTTAGTCCCAGCACTCAGGAGGCAGAGGCAGGCAGATCTCTGTGAGTTTGAGACCAGCCTGGTCTACAAGAGCTAGTTCCAGGACAGTCTCCAAAGCCACAGAGAAATCTTGTCTCAGAAAACAAAAAAATTGCCAGATATATGACTATTTTTACCTACTCATGGATTGTAACCAATGATTGGTTCAATGATTACAGACTTGAAGGAGCATGATTCATAAATCATTGAGAAAAATATATGGAGAATTATATGGATAGAGCTCTCTGATGGGTGAAGGATAAGATACTTTTTCTGTCTCATGGAAATACATATCAGAAGATAAATTAAGCAGTGGAAGAGTGCAATAATAACCAAATATATAGAATGATATATTCTGTGGACATGTTCAGCCTCTTTCCTCAGCCATTGCTGTCACTGTTCAATAAGTCCAAGAACAATGTAACAGAGATGGAGGTAATACATGGGTTTGACAACAAGGAATTCCACTCATCAAGACTAATCTAGATACAGCTGCTGCTGAACTCCATACCTACCAACAGCAGAGAAAATCGTGGGGTCCCAAATATGGCACCAGTCCCCAGGAAGAGCAGCTAACAAGATGGTGGCTCATTTGACTACATTGGACCACTTTATTAATGGGAGACAATTATTTCTAATTATTGGAATATACATTTATTCTGGATATAGATTTTCCTTTCCAATGTGTAATGATTCCTTCAAGTGTACAATCTATGAACTTTAAAAATGACTTATTCACTATCTGCCATTGTGGCACTCCACACAGCAGAGCTCCTGATCTAGGAGGTCATTTTGCATCCAGGGAAGTACAACAGTGCATCCATGCTCTTTCTATGCCCCTCATTATCCTGAAGCAGCTGTCTGGGTACAATGATGGAGTGGCCTTTTGAAGAAATAATTCCAGAAACAATTACTGTTGAGGGATGTGTCAGGGTTCTCCAGAAGATAGTATATGCTTTGAATTTGAGTATGTGGTGTAATTTGTCCAATAGCCAATCCTCACAGTTCTAGGAATCAAGGGGTAGGAAAGGGAAAGGTCCCCTTCACTATCAACCACATTGATGCACTAGGAATATTATTGCTTCCTGTTTCCATGACCATTAGTTCTGCTGGCCTAGAAGTTTACGTTCCAGAGTAGTGGGTACTCCTGATAGGAGATCCAACAAACATTGCATTGAACTGGAAGCTCAGACTTCTCCATGAAGACTTTGTGCTTCTGTTGCCCCAAATTTAACAGGATGAGAAATGTAAAAACAGTGCTGGGGGCAGTGATTTATCCAGATTATGAAGGGATTGATTCTCCCTAATGAAATCATGCTAAACTATGTATTGAAAGAGATCCTTTAGTGCATCTCTTGGTGCTCACATGCCCTGTGATTAAAGTTCATTAGAAACTACTACAACTCAATACAGGTAGTTGACAAAGGAAACAGACTCCTCAGGAAGACAGGTTACCCTAATGAAAATAATCAAGTATTTATGTACTTGCTGAGGTTGAGGGAAGAAATACATAATGGGTAGTAGAGAAAGACAGTTATGAACACCAAGTAAGACAATGAGAATAATTGTAAAGTAAGAGGATTATAATTGAAAAACAATATTTCTGTTATATTTTGTTAAGACTGTCATTGTATAATTATTAATTTTTTTCCTTTCTGTGATTTCATTATCACGTAATATAACATTAGTTGACATAATATCATAGGCTATAATATTCCTGTTTTGAGAATCAAAAAGTCAGTCCCTCAAGGAACATTTCCACTCATTCTAAATTATATAATTTAAAGTTGAAAATGGGATAGTTATTCTAGGCATAATTGTTACCTGCTTTGTTTTCACTTAGAAATTAAGCAAGATATAAGTTGATGTGTGTGTGTGTGTGTTTGTGTGTGTGTGTGCATATGTGTATGTGTGTGTGCTCCTGTGTGTGTGTGTGTGTCTATGTCAAGTTGGCAAGGGGATTTGTAATGGCTATTCTTGTCATCTTGACTACATCTGTAATAAACTAAGGAAAAAGTGTTGGGTACACATGGGAGAGAGTTTACTTGATTAAAACATTTGAGGTAGGAAGATGTACCATAATTATGAATCTTAAAAATAGGAAGATCCACTTTAAACATGGACCCCACATCTTCTACTGGTAGACTATAGAAAGGACATGGAAAAGAATGTGTTTGTTTTTTGCCTGTTTGCCTTGCTCTCATTTTCACTGGGAACTTCATACCTTCACCGCTATTTGAGTCTACATTTTCCAGAATCTGGCATATTATGAAGACCGTCTGAGACATACAGCTTCAAGGACTAAAGAACTACTGGAAATTTGGAATTTCTGTAATTAGATAGCAACTGTTTGATTAGCTGTATTCCAGGTTGTAAGCCACTCTGATAAACCATATATATATATATATATATATATATATATATATATATATATATATGTTATGGAAAATATTTGTAATTTTATTTTTCTCACATTAAAATTTGTATTTAATTACCAAAATAAAACATAATATTGTGATAAATATGCATATCTACATGTCACTATTACAATATTAATCACTGGGTTACCTAGGTCCGTTTTAAATATCTTTTAAAAGTTAAGGTTCAAAATCAAATTATTTTATTTCTTTGATTAATTTTTAAAATTTATTTTATATACACACCATAGTTTCCCCTCCCTCCTCTCCTCTTATCCCTTCCCCCATCTCCTTTATATCTTATCATCCACTCTTCATAAAGGGTAAGGCCTCCCATGGGAGTCAACAAAGCATAGCATATCAAGTTGAGGTAGGACTAAGCTCCACCCTGCTTCATCAAGCCTGAGTGAGTTATCCCTATTATAGGGAATAAGTTACAAAAGCCAGCTAATGTACCAGGGTAAGATCCTGTTCCCACTGCTAGGGGTCCCACAAACAGACCAAGCTACACAATTGTCACCTACATCAAGAGGACTAGGACAGTCCTGTGATTGCTCTCTAGCTGTTGGTCTGGAGTCCATGAGTTCCCAGGAGCTCTGGTCAACTGTTTCTCTGGATTTCCCCATCATGATCTTGATACCACCTTGCTCATATAATCCCTCTTCGCTGTCTTCAAGTGGACTCCCTGAGCTTGGACCAGAACTTGGCTATGAATATCTGTATCTACTTCCATCGTTTAATTGGTGAATGTTCTATGATGACAATTAGGGTAGTCACCAATCTGTTTACAAGAGGACCTGTTCAGGCACCCTCTCCACTATTGCTAGGTGTCTTAGCTGGAGTCATCCTTATAGATTCTGTGAAGTTTCCTTAGCACTGGGTTTCTCCATAACCCCATAAGGCCCCCCTATATCAAGATATCTCTTTCCTTTCACTCCCTCTCCACCTCTCCCTCAGCATTCTATGCTATTTGAAGAAACAAAATAGTATAGAAAAAGACTTACTCCAAAAATATGATAATAATAGTTTTACATCATACTTGAGCCAATATTATTCTACATCTCTAGTGGGAATATTAAATTTTTTATAATATGTTTGAGAGAGACAAAAATGTGTATGTGTTTTATTGCTATCATCCACATTTTCTAATTAGGCCTGTATATACTACACATGTGCACAGGAATGGACATGTCTAAAGCCTAATATTAAATCTCAAGAATCTTCGTAAAACATTGGCTTTCATTTTCTTTGTTACTGATATCAAAATATAATACTACAAACACTTAAGAAAATTATGTTAATCTGTCTCTAATCTTTCTACTTACAATATGTTTCTATGGATTGAGTATCTCTGTGTCTGTATGTCTCTCTGTCACACCAGCCCCAACATACATTTTCCCTTCCTTTTCTATGTTTCCCTCTCTCCTTCACTCTGATTATCAGACTTTTCTAAAATACAGTAAGAATTATACAGAATGTTACAGGTTTACCTAGAAGGAGCAGAATTCAGGTCTTCAATGTAAAGTAGGTCAACTGATAGATAACATATGCAGTACATCATTAGAGATGATGATCTAATAGTATCATCAGAAGCAGGATAGAACTCAAGTCTTAAGGTTTCATTAAGCACAAGAATTATCAGATTCTAAGTTGACACCTTAATTTTAATCAAGATTTGTGGTGCCAAGTGTATCACAAAAAAGTATATATAAATTTCTACTGAAATTCAAGAGTTTAGAGTGCTTTGTGCATGCCCTTAATCCATTTATAAAGAAAGTTAAAATGCAGAAGACATAGACCTGAGATTTGGGGAATGAAAAATTCACATAGACTAACAGAAACCAGGTCATGAAAACCTTCTGTAACTCTCACTACATAATCCATATTTTGAGTATGTGTCCGTGATTTAAATACCTATTCAAGTTTGGGACTTAAAAACCCCCTACCATGATCCAATTACATTTATTGAACAATAAAGCAGAAAACACTAGTGAATTCAATAAGAAGATGAATTCATTCAAATTTAACCAACATTAATATGAAATTGTTTACATAAAGGAATCTTTAAAATTCTACAAAACTAAGGGTAAGTGCTATGACTATCTAAATTAGGAAGGAACTTGTGAACAAATGCTTTGCTTTTTCTCTTCATCTTCCAGTTCATGAAAAACATTGGTGATTTGCTAAATATATGACAAAAAGCTTTTGAAAGATGAACAAAGCAAAGCAATAACAGTATGAAAATTGTAGTCTTTAATGAACACACACTAAGTGAAACTGAATCTACATTCCATCTCTGATCACATCTTTACATATTCTATATGAAAATACCATCAGTTTCTCAGATAAAATGTTTTAATTTTACTTCTCTGGAATACTTCCAAGAGAATCAGTAAAAAAACAAAATAAAACAACAACAACAAAAAACAATTAGCCAGGTACTTGTAATTTAAATGTCTACTTGGCTATTATTGGGCTAAGACTTGGAAAAGTCTAAAGTTTAAATGTGCTTGAGAATAGAGGATCAATAAAATCACAACACTAACACTCAAGTAAATATTTTTTTCTATTATATATTTTAAAGAGCAAGTGAAAAACACTTTTCAAAGTTTTCTTTCATTTCATCTAACATGGGTACTCACAGCCACAGAACTGATGTGTCCTTTTCCATGGTTTTGCTTTTTATGTTTTTGATTCCCAAATGTAAACACTGCTATGAAAATATTAATAACAACATTCCAAAAAGTAACAAATGACTCTTTTCAATTGCACCACATACTGAATACTGTAATGGCATATGCTGTCCTAGTCCAGTCTGGCTAGGAAGTGAGTCATACCTTTGTCCTGTATCTGTATAATACATAGTCTATCTTCCTGTTAGCTGTCTCAGTGGTAAACCTGAGTATCATGTGATTGTAATGCTGGTACTTGAGTAAACCCTTCTTTGTTTAATATTGGGCCAAATACTGATGAAAGAAAATAAGATCATCTTCTCAAAAACTCTGTTTTTAACTCAAAACCATCTATGATCTTATTTCCTAATACATTTAAAAACTTTTTTTGTTTTTTGCGAAACAGGGTTTCTCTCTTGGTGAATTCTCTATCAAAATTCTAATAAATTTTTCCATATACCTCATATACCTCAGACCTCATAAAATTTACGAAGAATTTCCAGTGATTCTTATTCAATAAGACAATATTAAAAGTGAGGAACAAAGCTTGAGAACCAAAACTTCTTGCTTTCAAACCTTACTTCAAAACTACAATAACAAAAGCAGCACAGCACTATCATAATGGCAGATAGAAATGTGTATAAATCAATAAAATAGACAAGAAAGTTCTGGCTGGCAAATGCACTGAAATTTATATCATTGTTTTTAACAAGGGACCAAAGAACATGCAATAGAGGGAAAGACAGAAATTCTCTCCATGTTACATTTAAATCAGAAATGTTGAGTGGTTACCTAAATTTTAATTACTTCTTTAATTTTTTGAGATTATATTTAATTTATCACCTCCTTCTTATTCTCCCTCCAAACTCTCCCATATATCCCTGCTTGTGTTCATTCAGGTCATGGCCTCTTTTATTCATTAACTGTTGTTATATGCATACATGCATATTAATACACACATTTATTCCTAAATACAACCTGCACAGTCTGCATGTATATTCCAGAGCTGATCATGTAGTATTGGATAAGAAATTGGTGTAATCTTCCTTGGGATGCCTATTTCTCCTAGTGCCAGCATTCCTTAGCTATTTAATTTTTATTATGTAGGGTTGATGCCTTGTGGGCCTGCCCATTGTGCACTTTAGTGTGTCTTTCTTGTTATCCTTATTCAATTCATATTTCCTCATGGTATTGATAATTTATGGGTGTAGCTTCTGACATTTGTTGCAGACACAATATTACACAAAACTCCTGGATTGTCTGCCTCATATAATCTTGACATACCTCTTCTGCAATATTAGAGTTTTAGAGGCCCTTTAAAGACTTGCTCATGTGCCCATGATCATAGAAATTTTCTTCCAATGGTTAAGGTGTGAAAGTACTCCAACTACCTAGTCACAGATGAAAAGTTAAAAAATAATGTGGTATACAGATGTAAAATACTAGTATTTTAAAATGTTAACCACTTTTTTTAATTCTTGATATCATATACTTATCTACAAACCTATCTGTCCCATTTTCATGAACAATTTCACATATATATATATATATATATGTATGTGTTTGTGTGTTAATACCAACCCACCATGTCTGATCATATTTAATAAGAATAATTTTGAATATTATATGAGAATTAACTTTCCTTTAAAGCAGACTTGATTTAAATATATCAAATCAATTTAAAACATCAGTGCAACCTGATCTGAGCACTATATTTGTATGCATTAGAGCTTACATGATAGACTTGAATATATTATATTATTTGATAGATCAAAGATGTATAATAAACAAATTAACTCATCCAAGAGTAACACAACTAAATCATTTTATTAAATCAACAGAAAAGCCTCTAAATTTAGAAATAGTTTCCTTCATTTTGTAATTACAAGTCACAAGCAGAGAAGATAGGAATTTTCCACACTGTAATTTTGATAATTTAAAGACAATACTCAAATTCAAGCCATTGTCAGATGATTTGCTCTTTCTATACATTTTGTAAGGGCCTTGGAATCCTTTATTATTAGCAGGCCAAAAACCTTCTATTCAGAAATCATATAGGCTTAACTCTGCCTTATATAATAAATGAAATGAAAACCTTAGAGAAAAAAAAAACAGTGGAAAACTGGATGAAAAAATATGCTTTCAATGTCACTTTTTTCAGGTAGAAACACCTATACTCTGCACCATAACAGTATTCAAGCTACAATAAATGACAATATCTCCCTCTACTTCTTGTCTTCCTGTTCTCCCATCTCCTCCTTGGTTACTCAGAGCTGACTATTAATTTGAGGGACCTTTGTTTCTCATTCTGTGATTACTGATTTTCAAGTTCATTACATCTTTAAAACTGATGATTCTAGGCGCATTCCTAAGGGATTTTCTTATTGATTTTTTTTTATTTTTGAGATTATAATCACAGATTTCTGGCTTCCCCTTTCTCCCTACCCACCCTCATATAACCATCCTTGTTCTCATCTAATTATATGAGGTAAGAAGAGCCACCCTAAATACCTTCTGGTGGCAGTCACAAAGGAAGGCATGGAAGATTGAAGCTTTTATTTTTTGCCTGGTTCCTCTTACTCTCTCTGATAAGTTAATCTATCCTGTTGCTGAGGAATTCTGTCACTAGAATTAGAACCAATTTTGTTGGATTCCAAAGGGCTGACAACAAACAGCACTTTATAAACCCAGGGCTTCATCACCTCATTGGGACTCCTCAGACACACAACCTCCTGGAATGAACAACTACAATATTCTTGGCTTTTCTACAGAAAATAGCCATTGTTACACTACTTGGACTACAACCTATAGGTGAATAGGTAGTTGGATATAGTGCATGTGCACAAATCAGTTCTGTTTCTTTAGAGAACCATGCTTTTCACAACAGCCAAACATGGATATTGGACAATGATGTGTATCCTGATAAACTGTGTTAACTAGAATCTTTTCCTGAAATTTAAAACTGGAGCCTAAAGTTATTAGTCATTTGCTTAAAGCCATTATTCAATGGTCATGTAAAACAGAGAAAATAAAACACTGACATATTTGCTTCCTCATAGATTGAAAGTTTCTGGTTGAAAAAAATTAGTATAATCATGGTTTGAGGTCGAAGGAGATTATCTATACCACTCCAGTGAATCTCTTGCAAGAATTTAAGTTAGTCACTTAGTTATCTTTCTTGCAGCTGAAGGAGCCTCCCATGAAAAAGGGGAGATACAGTAAGACCTTGATTCAGTTTTCAAGCATGAGATGAAAGAGATTTGTTATTGTTATATGCACTTTGTTTACACTTACAAATATATGTTCCACATTTTGCAACAAGTAATTCAAAATACCCTTTTGCCTGCATTCATATTTTTACTCTGTAGTCTCTATTGACATGGGAAAATGTGTATGGAACTGCAGGCACCTCACGTGTAATCGGGTAATTATAACACCTTCATGCAGAATCCAAAATAAATTATACAAAGCAATTTCCACAATAATTGGAAAAATGCTCATGCATATTTATTGCTTGGCATTCCCCAAAGATTATTCTTTTAACTTTCCCCCATTTATTGGAAACGGTAAAATGAGAAGAATAACAAGAGAAAACTATGTGTACTGCAGCATGTACTAATGGTACAAACTTTCTCCTTCGTGCTCACACTTCATTTTCAATCTATTTCCAAAAGAGCGATGAACTGACACATATAATATTCCAGTACATTTTACACTTTGAAATGCTGGCGTACTTGGTACTCAACTGTGTCAAGCTATCATGAGCATCCAGATTTTTAAGTACCTTATTGACAGACAATTTTTCCAAATGTCTTTCCCTGGCAGAAATTGTATTAGTTTAATGGGACAAAGTTAGTTGATAGAACAGACTTTTGATTTGCAGATATTTCCAAGTTTATTTTAAGAAACTATGTCTATTTTTTTTTTTAGTTTCAAAGCTATATAATGACAAGTGATAATGATGATGGGTAAAAGTTAGGATAAATGGTCAGCGGGTGACACTTATCATGCAGACCCTTACCATCAAGGTGATTCCTATGTTGAGTCTCAATGTCTGCTATTGCATAAGGAAAGAAAGTACTCTAGTAACTTGCCCTTGGAACTTTTACATCTGTGTTGTGGCATGTATATGATTTCATCTCCTGCCCTAGGAAACAAGTATAGTTTAAAATCATTTAAAAAGTGAGACATAAGCTGGGTATTGGTGGCTCACACCTTTAATCCCAGCACTTGGGAGGCAGAGGCAGGCAGATCTCTGTGAGTTCAAGGCCAGCCTGGTCTCCAGAGTGAGTGCCAGGATAGGCTCCAAAGTCACAGAGAAACCCTGTTTCAAAAAACCAAAAAAAAAAAGTGAGACATAATATCAGATTATTGAATTCTCTTAAAAAAATACCTGTCTACTCAAGAAATCAAAACTATATAAATATACATACATATAATTAATGTTTTTAATTAAATTTTGAATAGTTTTTATGATGGTATGTTATTACATATTTCATTTATTAAGGCAGCTAATATAATTTCTGATCAAAACTGCCTTTCTTGTCAGAATAATTGTTTCTTACTCTATGTCTAAAAGCCAGGTAAACAAAATTACTGAGTTTTGAATACATAGAGAATGCATTTTCATAACTATGTTTCAACTCATACTGGTGTCTCAGGACTTTTATACACCATCCTTTATTTAACACATCTCCAAGTATCTATCTAACATTTTGAGTAATACACTTCTCATTGTTATCCCCAAATTTTCTATTTTTGTTATTTCACATAAAATTGTAACAATAATCTTTATGCAAATGTCTGAAATACATTTGAAGGCATGGATATTTTTGACAAATTTATGGAATACTACATACTCCAGTTGTGGTATAATAGCCAAAATTGCTTCTTCACTTTTCTGCTATATGCATTGTATCTAGCCAGTATCCTCCACTGTCCACTGATCCCAACTAGAAGAGATGAATGGGTGGCTTGCTATTTGCAACTGACAATAATCATGCCTGTCAACTTTCCTTCTTAAGTACTCTTTACTCTTAACAAGATCCTTAGGTACAGTTAACTTAGACACACTCTGAACATGCTCTGTGACATTGCAAAGGCTACCCAATGACCCTCCTCACAAGATACCAGTGAGAACACCATAGCTATAACCCTCACTGTTAAGTTAATTAATAATTCCTTTATGATGTGAAAGTTTTAGTCATACATATTGATGGATATTGCCAGTAAAACTCACTATTTCATATTCATAATTTTGTATTCTTGACAGAGCAAAAAAAGATTTCATACATAGTAATGACTAAATTAGGTACAATCGAATATTTCTAAAATTAGGAAAAAACATGTTGTAGGCTTGTTTTATGTTTAAAAAATATCAATAGCATCTGGAAGTGTGTCTTCTAAATATTATTGATTCATTTGTCATAATTAATACAATGCTAATTAATTATTACATGCTTGCGTGATCATGAACTAGACTAGACTAGAAACTAGACATCCCAGAAGCCTCAGGTAAAGCCAAACACTAATGCTGTTACACACACACACACACACACACACACACACACACACACACACACACACACAAATAAAGTGATTACTAATGATATTCCCCTATACTCATAGATGAGTGCTTTACTCAGTCACCATCAGAGAAGCATCTTCCAGCAGGAGAAGGGTACAGAAGCAGAAAAAGACAGCTACATATTAGGGGGAAACAGTCTAAATGGGGTATCTCCATCAAATCTATCCTCTTAGAGCTCAGGGAACCCCACCAAAAAGGAGGCAGAAACAGTGTAACAACCACAGGGAATGGAGTACACCAGGATAGCAAAACTCTGAATCAAATAAACAAAACACATATGAACTCATAGAGACTGAATCAACAAGTACAGTGCCTACAAAGTTCTTCACCAGGTCCTCTGCCTTTATCTTATTATTTTTATGGGCCTCCTGAGTTTGAGAACAAGTGGGGCTCTGATTCTTTTTTGCCTACTCTTGTTACTGTTTTCCTTATGTTAGGTTGCCTTGTCCAGCCTTGATTTGATAATGCTGTATTATCTTATTATATTTTACTTTGCCATGTTTGCTTTTTATGTATTAGAAGGCTGTTATTTTCTAATGAGAGACAGAAAAGAGTGAATGAGGATAGTCATGAAGGTGGGAAGAATCTGGAGGAGTAGAGAGATGGGAAACTATAATCAGGATATATTGTATGAGAAAAGGATCTATTTTCAATAAAAAGGAAAATGAGAGAAAAAGTAAAGTCCTGCTATTTATCAGCACATAGTGAATAATAAAAGTAATTTCTAAATAGATGTTAAGCTTGTCTCCATCTTTTGTGTGTTTAAAGTGTATGTAGATACATAGGATGCATAAAGTAGAAGTCTATGATAATAATTGAAATGCACTCTGTATACTAAACAGCAGTACCTAAGCCAATACCTGTGTATTCCATGTGACACAACAGAACAAATTCAGATGCAGATCTAATTAAATGCCCAAATTCTAATTATAAAAACAGGAAGATGAATTTCAGAGAGAGCAACACTATTGATTTAAATGTACATTTGTAGAAAAAAGAGTACATCCCTCTTTTTAGGGTTTGTCTACATCAGTTTCAGATATCAACTTGCTGTAGTTAGGAAGAGGGAACCTCAACTAGCTGCCTAGCCTACATTACATTATCCAGTGGCCATGTCTGTGAGACATTTCCTTAATAACTAATTGATAAGTAAGCAATCAGCCCACCGTGGGTGGTGTCACCTATAGGCAAGTGACCTGAACCAGAGGAAACAAGTCAGTGAGCAAGAGCTCTCAATGGTCTCCGCTTCATTTATTGCCTCTACCTTTCAACCTTGAGTTCCTTCCCTGAATTCTTTCAGTGATAAACTGTTACCTGGAAATGCAAGATGAATAAACCCTTTCCAATTCAAGTTGCTTTTGGACAGTTTTCTGTCACTGCAATGGGAAGTAAATAGGAATATTTGTCAAAAAGAAAAAAGATGCACCCATTCATTGTATAAACTACTGACAACTTGTATACTATTTCTGGAAACAAAAAAAAATCACAGAAATCTGTACAAAACCATTGGGTGTGCAACAAAGACCTCAGAGCAAACATTCTAAAATCCCACAGGAAAGCAAATGCATAGGTTATTTTATATTATTTGTATTATATATAACACAATCATTTAAGAATTGCAGTTTAAATTGCATAATTAAGAAATTCCTGAAACTTTGTATTTTGAGGAAGAATTAATTATAAAAGTAGGTAAATATATCTCACAGCAACAATTATTTTATAAGAACAAATAATTATACTGCAACCACAATGCATGTTTTATCAATCAAAAGATTGGAAGGCTATTTTGGGCACTCTCTCTCTCTCTCTCTCTCTCTCTCTCTCTCTCTCTCTCTCTCTCTCCCAATCTATTTCCTTAATACCTATTAAGCTATTGGTTTCATTTTGCCTATCCAGACTGACAAGAGAATATTGTATTAGTTACTTTTCTGGTTGATGTGATAAAATGCCTCATTGAAGCAGCATTAGGCATAGAAGATATATTTCTGCTCACAATTTCACTGTCTTAATATGTTGTTATCACTGAGTTTGTATAGCAGGGCACTAGGAGCAAGACAGTCAGTGTTAAAGACCTCTGCCTGAACTGGAAACAAATATTTACACTGAAAGCCATCCTCCAGAGAACCACTTCTGCAAGGTAAGACCGAATCCCAAAGGTTGATCGACCTCCTAAAACAGTGACATCAGCTGATAAGCAGGGGTTTAAACACATGAAATCTTAGGAGACATTTTACATTTTACATTTTAGCCATAGCAAAGAGTAGTATGATATTTCTAACTAAGTTCTGGACTGGAAAACAAACAAAAAATGGCAACAAACAAAATAAACCATTTTCTTGGATTTTCTGCATCTTGTTTGTTTGTTGCAGGCCTCTAAACTACTCAAACATAATAATTTCTTTAAACATGATAATTTCTTGTTAGGCAGTCATTTTCTGCCTTTTATTAACTTGAGAATATTAAAATCATTGGCCTAATAGGAAATACAAAATTCTTATTTAAGTTTTGAATACTGAATATTTCTATTACTAGACTGCAAATTATGAGTTTTAATGAAGAGTGTTTACTCCATTGTCTTCACTAAGGTTACTCGTTTTTTTTCTTTTTTTCCTCACAGTTCCATACAACAGTTCATCATTAAAAGCAGTGATGGAAAACATTCAAGCAGGGCAGGAACCTGGATGCTGGAACTGATGCAAAGGCCATGCAATTGTGTTGCTTACTGGTTTGTTCCTTGCTCACCCTCCTTTCTTGTAGATCCCATGACCAGCAGCAGTAGGGTTCATCCTACCAATAATGGACTGGGCACTCCCCATCAATCATTAAATAAAACAACGGCCCTATAGAGTTGCCTATAGCCCAGTTTTTAGTTTAAATTTAAAAAATCTTGTTTTGCATACTAATCCCAGTCCCCTCTTCCTCTGTCCTCCCACCCCCCGTACCAACCCTCCATCCCAACCCCATCTATTCCCCAGGGAGAGTGAAGCCTCCAATGGAGGATCATTAAAGTCTGCCACAACATTTTGGGCAGGATCTAGGTGCTCTGCTGTGTATCTAGGCTGAGAGAGTATCCTTTCATTGGGAATGGGATCCCAAAGTCATTGTTTCCACTGCCAGAGGTCCCATAGATTGCTCAGGCCTCCCAACTGACACCCAGGTTCAGGGGCCCTGATGCCAACCTATGTTGCCCACCCCCCCCAGCTGTCGGACTTGGTCATGAGCTCCCACTTGCTCAGATCGGCTGTTCTATGGGTTTCCCAGCATGATCATGAAACCTTTGCTCATCACTCCTGCCTGTAAACCAGTTTTAGACACAGCTAAGCACTAAGCTTCTGCTTCTGCTTCCATCAGTTACTGGCTTAAGTGTCTCTGATAGCAGTAAGGTAGTCATCAATCTCATTACAGAGAAGGATCCTCCTGCCTCTGCCTCCCGAGTGCTGGGATTAAAGGCATGAGCAACCACCAACTGGCCATATTTATAATTACTATATATTTATAGAAAATTATTTGAAGCTCTGTAAATATTTTGTTTTTCTCTAATTGACTTGTACCTCAATTTTTTCATCCACATATGGGTTTAATTCAGAATTTCTTGTCATATTATAGTTGTTGGTTTTTAATTCACCAGATTTAGAATTTTGAGTCCCATTATTAACACATTTTTCTTTCTTTTCTCAATGTTTAAAATTTGTAACCTTACATAATTTAAATGTTGGGCCATTCAAACATATAGTGTGTCAAGTGTATATTAACAACTTCTTCAGGAATAAATATTGTTTGAATAACTTTGACTCCTCTCGATGTCTGTTAACATGACACCACTTTAATTAATGTTTTCTTATGTACTTATATACTATAGTGGTATAAAATATACAAGAATCATATTTTGGTTTTCCTATGTCATTTCTGGAATTCATCATTTTCTTTTATGGAATAATATACTAGAAACCAAGGTTTTTTTCTAGAAGTGCCCATCTCTACAAGAATATAAGTTCACTCCTCTTCCAAAATCCTGAGCTCTGAAGCATACATACAATATCATATGTGTGTATATATTATTTTGTAAGTAAACACACACACATAAACTGGATAGATTTAGTAAGATAAATGCTATTTTAATCTTTACTCATATAGTAGATGTGTATGTAAAATTTATGTGTATGTTTATATGTTTACATGTGCATTAAATTAGACTTCTGAAGAGTTGGGCTAGTTAGAAGGATCTTGAATAATTAGAGGAATACTTCAAAAAATATTAATTATATGAATCCAATCTTTCATCCTGTTTTCTGATATGAGAAATTTGACTTGTCATATGATCCCAGCCTGTACTATGCAACCCTCTCACTAAGCGCCTAAACAGTGTGTTCATCAAGTCATTGAGCAGTAGCCTTTGTGGACTAAGATCAATATAACATTTCTCGTTATCCAATGTCTCAAGTATTTCATTATTCAATCATGAAGCAAACATGGGTATTTAGCCAAAACACTGCTTTATAATCACTTGTTTCTCTGCACTACTCACTATACACTCTGTACATTTCTTGGGTAAGGTTATTGTCTTAGTTAGGCTTTTTATTGCTTCAATGAAATACTATGGCCAAAACTGCAAGTTGGGGTGGAATGGCTAATTTGGCTTACACTGCAGCATTGCTGTTCATCATTGAAGGAAGTCAGGACAGGTACTCAGACAGGGCAGGATTCAGGAAGCAGGAGCTAATGCTATGGAGGGGAGTTGCTTTTACTGGCTTACTTCCCATTACTTGCTCAGAATGCATTCTGGTAGAACCCAGGACCAGAAGCTCAGGGGTGGCACCACCCACCGTGTGCTGGGCCCTCACCCACTGACCACAAAATGAGAAAATGCCATAACAGTTGGATCTCAAGGAGAGATTCCCTCAGCTGATGCTCCTTCCTCTGACTCTAGCTTGTTTCAAGTTGATACAAAAAAATCACCCAATTATCTATTATACTTAGAGTCTACTTAAATTCATCCATTCCGGTTTGTATTCCATGGTCTTATTCAATATCTCCATTAATTTAAACATCAAAAGACATTGAATAATTTAGACCTGTCTGTGAAGTATATGTTGACATATATTATGCTGAGGTACATATTTATCAGGAAAGACGTGCCTAGATGCCATCTTTGCCATGCAAAACCAAAACTGCTCATCAAATGAAAAATTCACATGAACAATTTGATTATAATTCCTTAAATCTCATTTTTGACTGATAAAGTTTCTAATATATTTTCATTCAAACTGTTTTGATATTTCTACAAATTCCTCTAAATACACCATTGAATTTGCAAAGTTCCTGGTATGGATGTCTGAGTCACAGAAGCTGAATCCATGGTTAAATCCTCTGTTCTATCAGCTTAAAGAAAGAAACCAAATTAATGCATAATGAGTATGGAAGCCTACCTGTCATTCCTCTGCTCTGAAAACAGATGCTAGTGATCCCAGAAGTAAGCTGGTGACCTCAAATGGTTCTATAAACCATCTATGATTTCAACTGAGAAAACTGTCTCTGTGAGTAAGTAATGTGAATGAAGAAGAATACTGATGTCAAAATCAGGTCTCAGTTCATGGGCAAACCTACATGCATCATGAGCTCACATACACATGAACATGCATGCACACATACACAAAACCACACATAAACGTAAGAAAATTAAATAAACTTGTCTTTTATGAATCAATATTTTATGCTATTTATTCCTGAGTTATACATTTTTGTTTTGGTTTTTACCATAGTGCTTCTCTGTATAGTCTTGGCTGTCCTGGAATTCACTCTATAGACAAGACTAGTCTCGAAGTCATAGAGATCTTCCTGCCTCTGCCTACCAAATATTGGGATTAAAGAAGCAAGTCACCATAGCCCAGTTATACTTCATCTTTAAAATCATACTTACCCAGCTTAGATCTTAGCTTATGGACAGTATTAATGATTATAGAATGACACATGATTCTTCTGCATTTTCTCAGAAAATCATATGAATTAAAGAGTAAGTTTATAATATGAAGAATTATCCAAGTTTATTCATATGCTTAATTAACATAAAATTCTTTGGGTTGATCATCATTACCTTTTCTTTTTTATTGCTAAATGGAAAGATTTTTATTTTATTTTATTAATATTTTATTTTATTAACTTTATTAACTTTATTTTCTTTTCTTTATGGATTCTTTGGGAATTTCATGTCATGTACCTCAATTCCACCCATTTCTCAGTCTCTCCATCTCCTCCCTTCATCCATGCAACATCCCCCACAAAAAAAACAAATATAAGTTAAACCAAATACCAATCAAAACAAACCAACAGACAAACAAATAAACAAAAAACACTTTGCTCTTCTGTCATTCCTGCCTCCTGCCTCTCCAACACCTCTCCATTCCTCTTAGTTGCCACAGAACACTCAGAGAGAACCACACTGCAGGAGAATCAGGGTCTTGGTACTCAAGTTGGGACAGATTCGACATGACAGAGAGACACACACACAAGAGAAGTTTGATGTTGCTGAAAAGATCTTTACTTCGTCACCGTAACTTATACAAGAAATACAGGAATTTCAGCTTTGGCTTGAATACAAAAAATGTGTATTATAGATATTATTAGCTCTAAGTAAGTGTTAAATTGAAAGTACAAAACAGGAAGCAGTTTTAGTAAGAATTATCTCGATCCCAGACAGTGGTCAAGTTGCTGAGCTGTCTGTGACTCTGAAAATATGATCTTGTTGAACTTTAGGCCAATCTACAAATCTCATAAAGCAATCAATAAAATCCTTTTATTCCCCTTTTTATCCTCCATTCAAAATCTTCTGATTGATAATGTAAATATCTATATATTTGCCATAAAATCTCTCTTATATCAGCTACAGACATGACACATCAAGGTGATATTGCTCTTTTTAATTTCTCCCACCAGCTCAATGGTATATACAATCTCCTTACCCCCAATGACAACTCAGTGATTAAAGTCTTTATCATAAGCTCTTATGTATAGCAAAGATTCAGCTATTGTCTTAATAAAAATATGGACCTTTGTTCCTTAGTGGCTGCCACCACTTCCCATGAGTTCTGCCTAATTCAACCTTTATCGGAATTCTAAGCTCCCCTAAGCTTTCTGAATCATCTCCTTCTTGAGCACTCTTTCTAGATATCTGGTAAGACAATTTTTCTTGCTGGAATGGATTCATAATTCATCTGAAGACTTTATCTTCTATCTAAAACATCTCTAATAGACTTCTAACTAATGGGGAACTTCTAATAAAAATATTCATATCCTGAGCCATCCTAGCAAGAAACTGCTCCACTTGGACCACAGGCACAAATGAAACTTCAATGACAGTGTTTTATACAAAAGTTGCTGGTGAGGTGCTTTCAGTTCCTAGGACCAAAATATCCAGAGGTACTCAATCTTTCTTCAACTAACACCTGATCATCTGCTGATGCTGACAAAGCCAGACCAGTCATAAGACAACCACCCACCACAGACGGTGAGACACAAGAGACCATCTTGTCCTTTTTTGGATCCTGTCAGTGACCTCCAGGTGACCAAGATATGAAAGTGCACACCTCAGGTCTGGACATGTTTTTAGCAATACTTATCTCATGTCACACAGACTCCACTGGAGTGGGTGTGGCACTTAGTAGAATTGGGAGCCAGACAGTGTCAAAAGGTATACCTGTAGCATGAGTAATAAAAGGCCAGAGGCATTTATTGGGGTTCAGCTTCAAGGAAAAGATCAGAGAAGCAAAGAAGCCAAGCCAGTAGCTCTTTCCTCTATCTCAGACTGAAATGAATGTTCCTGTATCCACAAATCCTCAGAGTACAATGCAGACTGCACTGCTCTCCATCAAGCCTCGAACTGCAATTCTGTCTACCAAACCTCAAACTGTAGTACTATACTGCTATGTTCTCCTCAAAGTGGATGGAGACTAATTTTCACATGAGACCTTTTGTTTCTTCCTTTTATACCTCTCAAATACTGATATTAAAGGCATGGGGTCCCAAGTGCTGATATCACCTTTGTGTGAGCTGTTTCTCTGTTAGACTGGATCAATTTTACGTAGCTCATTGTGGTTTTTAGGTAAAAGAAACCCTTCTGCCCATCTCCCATAATCCTGAATTCTGGGATTAAAGGTGTGTTCCACCACTGCCTGGCATCTATAACTAGCTAATATGGCTACTGGGATTAAAGGTCTATATCACCCCTACCTGCCTCTATGGCTATGCACAGCTTTGCATTTTGAACCCTAGTAGCTTATTGAAACATAAACAATATATCAACACATATACCTTTTGTCCTACTAACTTTACTTGCAAATGTTCACTGTAATGAATCATTGGTAGCAGGCTTCTGGCTACTAGTACACCATCAGCATTGGTCCCTCAATGAAACTCCTCTGTAATATCGCAAGGCTGCCTAGAGTCATGGATATCTCACGAGTATTGTTCCTCAGGACCAGTCTTTTATGTGCTCTAGCAGGTTATAGAAGGGTAGATGTTAGGGTGGGCCAACCCAATACCTTCCTCAAGCACTGGACAGGGCCAGCTATCCCATATCTGCACCATCAGGGCCAGTTCTCAGACACATAGGGAGGTATGGAGCCATGGCTGGGGAGGCAGCTCTTCTGTGCCAGGGTCACTTGGGCCAACTCTGCAGCATTCCTTTGTCTAATATTTAGTTAAGGACTAATTTATTTATGCTCCTCAAAGACGTTTATGATTTTTTCTTATGATGCCTTTGTCTGACTTTGATAGAAGGGAAATTTTAGCCTTCCTGTATGAGTTATAAAACATTCCCTACTTTGTTTAAAGGACCTAAAGTATAATTTGTGTTATTCCTTTTAATTCCTTTTCCCAGGTACAATTGCCAATGAGACCATATGGACACATAGGCTTTTAAGAACATTTTAAACTCCTTTAGTAGATGCAAGGTTATTCAATCTGTCTACTGCTTCTTGAATTCATGTTTTGTGCTTGGTGTCTTTGAACAAATTTGTTCATCTAAGTTAAATTTTCAAATATGTGGGCTTAGATTTGCTAATAGTAACTGCTTAACATTATTTTTATGTCCTTAGTGTATTGGCATTCGTGGTATGTTTGCAATGGCAGTGTGTTTGTTTTCTGCTGAGGTCATTGCTAACTACTAATATAGAAGCACTATTTTAAAAAGAACACATCTCACATGGTAATGCTTTGATTTCACAACTGAGCCTCTAACAGGGATCTAGGAGAGTGTAGTCAAAGAACCACCCCACACTGAATTCTCATTTGAATACCTACCTGGGGAAGAATCCACTCTTACCTTTGCATAAGCTACTGGTAGCATGTATTTTCCTGCATTGGCATTTCTAAATCTCTGAAATCCTTACTGACATGTACGGGATGCAGCACCTGCAACCAAAGTTCTCCTATACTTCCTGAAGAATGCCTGAAGGATACAGCTCTGAGGGCTTCTTGAGCATACTGTTATTTAATTAGGCTGGCATGGAATGTTGCCAATAGCAAGACACGAAAATGTAAAACAACATAATTACAGGACTGGCAATTTACAATGCTAACAAATATTGTATAATATTAAAATCGGTATACTTCATCCTTGAATTCTATTTGCTTCTTGTCCTTCATCAATCTTGAGTAACACCAACCTGTTAGAACCCTTTATGAGCTGAATTGGCATAAGATCCACTCCTATAAAGTGGTTTTTCCAACATATTTTTGTTAAATTAGCTCGTGTAAGCTGCATAATATTCTTAAAGATATAATTCCCTTGCTATTATAAGCACCAAATTTTACTATCAATTAACAAATTGTTTTTGGAATAGTGTGGTATTTGATTGTCAAAAATATGAGAAAAAGCTATGGAGTGTTAGCATGATGCAAACTAAATAGCCCAAGGATTATGTAAAATCTTGAACTTTGATATCAGTTAATTGAGAGATACAATTCCATTCTCTATGTCTATATTAAATACTGTACAAAATACTAGATCATTAAGCAAAATATTTAAATAACTACATCAAATACTATGATTTCAACTATTAAATATTGAGAAATTGTTGACAACAATAAAGATTATAATATCATTTAGAAGACAGATATAGTAAGTTCAATTTTTAAATTATTATAGTAGAATTTAATTTCAAGATGACTGTGTAGAAAGTATATACATGAATTCAGATGAACATCATTCCAAGTATGATATGAGACATTGCCTTCTACTTCTAATCAGGATTATGGAAGACCACTGTTTCTAGCTTGTGACTATAGTTGCCCTTGGGAGTGTTTTTACATTAACTCTCACACTTGACATTCTTATTCAAAATTTAACTGTTAGCTGTCCAAGATCTCTGACCTAGAAGTGTTCACTGTTTTCACTCGTGACCCCCTAGACTTTATTCCAATACACAGTATAGCATACATTTTGGCCTACACATTCAAATTTAGTATAATTTTCTCCAGATTTATATTATATTTAAATTATTAATGTCAGTCTCCTGCTGCACAAGAATATACTTTATCTATTAAAATAATAATGCAGTAAAAGAGATCCTGTTAATGATCCTAAAGGATAAATGTGTCTCCTTGAGAGTAGAACTTTGCTCACAGCCAAAGACATAGACATTAGGGGAAAAGGTGGTTTATTAATGTTTAACATTCACCTAAATAATCAAACAGTTCATTAGTTTTTTAGGTGGTAGCCAGGTACTAATATATTTAACATTCTACTTAAACACTGATAAGTCACAGCTTGCCAGGTAACTAAAAGAGAGTTTCCACTACATAAATTTAAGAAAGTCAATTTCGAATGTAGTCTGCCAATTGATTAGTTCACTGCCTTATTTACTAGCATTGTATTTAATTAAAACTTTATTTAGTGTTGATGCACAAAGTTTAGTTGTGAGTCATTAAACTCCTTTAATACTACTTCAAATTTAATACCCAGCTTCAAAACTATCTACACAAAATGTAATTTATTTGACTTGAAAAATGTGCTCAATAACATATATGTACACTTGGGTTAATATATATTTAAACTTCAATGCTAACATCTTCCAAACTATTAAATGTAAGTTTTCCTCACTGAAGATAGAGATTATTTTTGATTTCACAATTAAAAAACAAAGGTAGACCATTGAAATTGTAATAACAATTCTTGGGGATGTTTATTTCAAATATTTTATATATTTAATTTTTTATTTTAAATTATTATAAATTAACAAGAATTTACTAAACAGTTCAAACACAGGTATCCCTACATTAAGTTTTCAAAAAATGATGATTTATAACTTAAATGTAATTTTAAAATGGTGGAAGTGATATTTGCAGTTTTACACATCAGTGAGATAGTTAATTTTTTCTTTCACTTTTTTAAAATGTTTATTATTGGAAAAAGCAGCACACATGCTAGTATACACCTATGGAAATCAAGCTTTCTGTTCTTGAATTGGTTGTAATCTCTTTAGAGGGGCTGAGACTTCTGCCAAGCATATTGTCAAATTCATTTCCTTCTTGTTCTGAGCAAAGTCCACACTATTCTGAGTCTTATTATGGATACATTGTAGTCAACTTTATGAAGAACCAGAGTCCTTCGACATGTACAGATACTTAAAAACATCTTCCACTTTCCTTGGAGACTATAATGGAGCACCCTTGATACACATGTACTTTGCCCACTAAATCTCTGATAGTATTCACATGGATCGTGTGGTAGTTCCATCTTCACCATCTATCCCTGTTCATCTGTATATTGTTATCATATACTTATCTGCATACGTATAAGTAAATGTGAACTTCTGTGAGGATAATTCAAACAATTGTGCATTACAATAGATAGAAGGTGCTTGCTAAGTAAGTTTGTAAGTTTTGTAGTTTTCCATCATTTTCCTGAATTTACCTATAGTAGGCGCTAGACTGTGTCTTATCATTATAAAGTGCCTTTGGGGGTAGCTGTAGGTAAACTCTCAAGTTATTATTAAATATAAAGCTAAGAGGTAGAGCCTCCAGCATAAATCTTGAGCAGTGTTGTCTCTCTCTTCTATTCTTCAGCCATTCATGAGTCCCCTTATTTTTGTTCAATACAAAATCTTGAATTCATAATAGGACCTTGACAGAATATGTGCAGTTTGTGAGGAAACTCAGATCCAATTTTGTTACAACCAGAGAAGAGAGTGACAGATTTAAAAAAAAAAAAAAAGATGATTAAAATGAATTCTCAGTACTGCCTAGCTCCAGTAGTCACGACACATATCAAGTCTCTATGCATGCTGGTCCACTCCTAAGTCTTCTCAAGCAGCTGCTATGCCTCCTCTCTCATGTATACCCTATCAAGTCACTTTGGCTTTCACCCCGAACTAACTTGCTCCTATGTACAAAAGTTCTCACTACTGTGTTAGGATCTGATGTTCTGAACTAGACCTCTGCCATCCCTGACACACACAGTCTGCTCACTCTTTTTAGGCTCTAACATCTCTAAAGGGACTCTGCCTTTTGCCTAACCTTATAGCTAGGGAACTTATTACCATTTAAGGATTTGTGTGCAAATCTAAACAATCAGTTTTTACTGAAAGTAAATGGAAACTTTATTTCTAGAAACACTTAGCTATATAAATTACATTTACTTTTTTTCTGTGTTGCTGTGACAACTTCAGAGGCCAGAAGCAAAGCAAATAATGGTCATGACAGTTTATAAGGCACCATATGCTTAACCTCTGTAAGAAAGCCTGTTCAGAGCTAGACAAACAATACAGTGGAGTTTCAGTATTAAACCTATATGCATAAGTGGCATGGAAGGAGCATAGCCTGTTTTTGTCCAGTGATATTTAGTTAACAGTTTTGAAAACTGTGTGATTTTTACTGGTAATAAGAAAAAGATATGAGCAAGAATATTATCATTGTTAAATTCAATAGACATCATTAGTGATAAAACACACGTTAAAGGAGACATTTCCAATGGCTTAGTAAGGAAAACAAACAAAATGCTACAATAGTATTGTTTTATGTGAATATATTTGTGCAGAATTTAAATGCTGTAGCTTAGCTTAAATTTAAAATTAAGACAAGTGTTCTATATAAAGTTATTATTTTAGGTAAGATATTTTATTCTTGTCTCAATCACTCAAAAATCTTTCCAAAAGGATTTCTCAATGAGACCTGAACAAAGACAATACCAACAAGCATACCAAAGTAGACAGAGATAGGCCAGGAGGCCTCAACTCCACAATATATATATATGAATAGGCATATATTAAAATATATGAAATAATGATTAGTATAAAAAGAATTCATGAATTCAAATGAGAGAAGGGCATTATATGGGAGGGTTAGGAGGAAGGCAAGGGAAGGTAGACATACTGTGATTACATTATAATCTCAAAAAAGAATGTTTAAAACATCTTGTTTTTTAATTAATCATATAGTCCCCTAGCAAACCACACATGAAAGATTCAGAAAAATACTCTCATCAGCATGCAATTTATAATATTTGGTTGATTACTCTTTTGAATGCAATTTAACCATAAAAAGATATGTAAAACCTAATCTAGAAGTATGTGAGTTGGAATTTATAGCTTTTAATGCTTGAGCCCACACTCTTAATAAATAATATCATGCTGTTTAATTACTTAGGGTAAGTTCTAGCTATTTAAAATAGATGCTTCATGACACTAATAATTACAAAGCATCAAACACATTTAAGATAATTTAGTTCAGTCATGTATTTAGCAAACAAAATTACATATATATATATATATATATATATATATATAAAACTATGTGTATCTATGATTTTATCTGAGGAGTGATTGAATATACTTTGAAACACACACACACACACACACACATATATATATATATATATATATATATATATATGAGAGACAGAAAGAGAGAGAGAGCAAAGCATGAATATGAGCAATTTAATATGAGGAAAATATACAGTGATCAATTTTCCCTTCTGCAAACATTATAACTGATATGATTCTCTGTAGTGATTTTTAAAATATTTACTAAACTTCATCTAAAATATTTCATAGTTCAATGCTGCTAAAAGTAATGTTTTGTTCTTTTAAATGTCCCTTTCCACTGATAGCCATGTCTCTGTCCATGATCCTGTTGCCACTGTGGGCTGTATGGATGCCTGGGCCCTGCTCAGCCACCTGAGAGGATCTTGGTGACCAAGGGCCATACTATAGCCAGAGAAGTCCAGATCTGAGTGCTTGGCTGCTCCCCAGTACAATGGTGACATCAGGGTCATAACTACAGCTTAGGGACAGGGCTGGGTTATGCCCCTATTGAAGCTATAGTCAGTGTTGATATCCATGGCTCCTGTTACAATAAAAAACCATACAGATGCCTGATGTTTTGGTTGCCACCTGTGTCCATGCTGGTGCCCAAGGGTCATCCTGCCTCTGGGGCCATGCCAATCTTGGTACCCTGTACTGCCACATGAGGCAATGATGAGATCTAGGCCCAGTTCATCTCAGTTACCCCACAGGCACACATTCAAGGCATTAGATTGACCAACCCTAACATCTGTTCCATCTATGAACTACTGGAGTATGCAAAGGGACTGCTCCTACTGAATGATAGTCACAGGATCTCCACCACTGAGGGTGGCCATGGGGTCCAAGAGGAGTTTCATTTGAGGGTCCAGTGATTATGGCATACCAGAAACTTTTCTTGCAATTAACAATTGCAAGTAAAGCTGATTAGACAAAGGGCTATAATATGTGACACATCGAGGCTCCCATTACCACTAAGAGGAATGAAAAGATGTTGGAGATGCGGGAAAGAAAAGATGAAGATGATCATTTTGATTTTTGTTTTGGTTTCAGTTTGAACTGTTTTTTTATTAATTTTCTTTTGGGGGTGCTGCAAAGGCAGATATAGACGGATTGGGAAATGTGCATAATTGGGGAACACGATGTGAAATTCCCTAAGAATACATAAAAAAGTTATGTTACATAAAAATGGCATAAATGTCACTTTCCACTTACCTTTTGGAGACTAAGAAATGAAACACATTAACAAAACACATTTTCATTAGTAGCATCTTCATAAGATCACACATGATCTTTTATGTGTGTTTATATTCTTGTTTGTTTGCTTTCAAAATAAGGCAATGCCATCCTCATCCATGTTTTACTGACTGTGGAGTCAGGAAAGATGCAGGGTTGATAGGGTTATGGACTCTTTATTAGCAGTTTCAGAGAACCCCTGAGGCCAGTCAATGTGTGCCAAGGCTGGCATCTTTGGGATGAGGCCCTAAGAGGCAACTGTAAAAAAGTGAGGTTTCAAGATAAAAGCTTGGTTGTGGTTCAGAAACGAGGATATTGAAGATAACAAAGTCTTGAGATATTTAACAAAGAGCTCTATATAGCAGAAGAAGAAGCAGCCCAAGATAGAAGAGTATGTTACAGGCAGAAGTCCTGAGAGATGGAGAAATCTAAGCCCTTTGAAAATGAATGCAGCCACCAGACACACAACTACAGGATTTTGTGTTCGCCCTATTGATTTTAAGTCTTGTTTTACCTAATTCCCCCTCTCTGGTCCCATTCCTTCCTTTTTATATGGAGATGTATGTTATCCCTCATTCCATGTTGAAAGTATGTAATAATCTGTTTTGGGGGCTTATTATAGGATCATAGTTACAGGTTTGCCTTGAGCTTCAGAAGAGGTAATAGATTTTTGAACTTTGCTGATACTATGTTAAAGACTAGGAAGACTTGATGTTGGATTAATTTCATTTTGCATTTTAAAATGACTTTGATACTGTAATAACTAGTGGAGAAATTAGTAGTTTGAATGAAAAATGTCTTCCATAGGCTCATGTATGTGTGTATTTGTTCCACAGAGGGTAAAAGAGGCAACACTCTTTGGGAGGTTATAGGACCTTCCAAAGACAGCCTAGCTGGAGAAAGTGTGTCAGTATGGATAAGCTTTAACGTTTTTATAAACTCTCCCACTTCCTGTTTGGTCATGCTTTGTCACTCTGCCTCCTGTATTTATAATAATGTGATCTCTCTGCTTCGTATTCTCCCTGTCACACCTTCTCCACAATTACACATTCTATACCTTTGTAACTGGAGGCTACAATAAAGTTTGCCTTCTAAAACAACAAAAAATAGCAAACAAAACATCAGAGAAATCAGAAAAAAATGTCTTTCTGCATTTATATATCTATCACTGTGCATTTCAGTGAATGTGGAAACATTCTTTCCATGGGAGGTAGTCAGCAGATTTCTCGTGAGACTCATTTTTCTCCTCCCACCATAGGAGTTCCTGGGATTGCAATCAGGTCCTCAGGCTTGGAGTCATGTATCTTTAATTTTGAGCCATCTCACTGGCTCAATACATTTCTTGTTACTTGGGAAAAATGAAATGCTTACTTGTGGTGTTAAATTTAATATGAGACAGTGATATCCTCCCAAGCTACACTATTCTTTGTGGCAAGGAGGATAGAATTACCTAGCATACACATATACCAGGGCTCTTTTTTGTACTTCATGTTGATGTTAAACTTCAATCTAAACCTTTTAAACTCTCATTATTATCAAATATTCTAGGTTGCAATATTTTTTGTTTTGTTGAAATGCAATTATCTTACTTCAATTTGTAATGGGTTTTAAAACTTAACAACAATGTCATTTTAGCTCAAGATAATTTTATATTTTAATATAACATTATTTAAATATTATCTTTCACAATATACTTTTCCCTTTTCTGATGGGTAAGGGATTCTGATATGTTGCTCACTAACATATTAAATGACATAGTATGTTTAATGACATAATTATATTGCCCACAAGAGCTTTATAGCTGTGTAGGATTAGTAACTTGTTTTTTCTTATTTTCTTTGGAAGATAAACTACCAATTTTTGATATCATAAAACTATTCCCTAAGAAGAAAGCTTCCAGATCAGTTACAGATTAAATCCTCAATTCCTGTGTCTGAGTTTTGGAATATCTTCAATAGTAGAGGCTTAGCTTCTAGTTCTGTATGACAAGTGATGAAACATCATTAGCATGTATTGTTCTGGCAGTCTTTTGGACTCTTGTGACCAACTACAAGGGTGTAGGATAACAATAATCAGAATGGACTTTATAAATATAAGACTTATTAAACAACAAATTCAATCAAAGTTAAAGACTAAATTGTCCAAAAAGTTGTGAAAAGATACTAAATCACACCTATAATCAAAAAATACAAATGATGTTTTACTTTTTTGATATTTTTAATGAAAAACACTGAAAATATACTACCCAATGCCATTAACTAGATCAATGAATGTGCAATAAATGAGAGAGTTTATGTATTTATGACAGCAGTATAAATAATTAGGAATTTTCAAATAATATTTGATAGGGAATGTACTTCTATGTATGTTCATTTTATTGATTGTTGAATAAAGTACTGTTTGGCCAATGAGGCAGCAAGTTAGACGGGACTAGGATTCAAAGAGGATTCTGGGAAATGTAGTAGAGAAGTGGTGATCCAGGCAGGAAATGACATAGCAGGGAGTCGCATATTTAAGCAAGGACAAACAAGAAGTGTCCCCTTTTCCCCTTCGCAATTCCAGTGGTGCAATGTGATCCACCGGCAAGGGAGCACACCAATGGAAGGTGTCCGATAGGTCTTATAAAATATATAGATTTATGATAATTAAGACTGAGCTAACAGATGAGAATCCTAGTCATTGGTCAAGCAGCATTTGTACCTAATAGAAGTCTGTGTATTATTTGTCCATCCACGTGACGGACAGAACTTGGGAGGCTGGCTGAAACTACCCACGTGGCGTTAGGGTTCAGATGGCATTTGCTGCAAACATTTATTGTAACAAATATTGTTTATTGTGTTATGCTGATAGTATTCTAATATTTTGGGAACTATATACATGAGGGGCATGCCTTTAAGTTCAGAACATAGAAACAAAGCAATTTAGATGGTTAATTATATGTGTTCATTCTAATAATGTTGAAATTTTTCATAAACTAAATCTCCAAAATGTATAACATTATTGACACTAAGAAATTAATTTATAAAAGAAGAAAGATCCACGTGCAAGTTAGCCCAACATGCTGATAGGAATGTACAAATATAAACAAACACTAAAGATAAACTCATACAAATTTCGAACTTCAGAACTGTGGCTATTTTTAGAATGAAGGGATAATAGCATTATATGGGACTTTTGTACAACATCTAATTGTTTCTTAAGAAAAGCAGAGTAAATATGAATATAAAAACACATTCCATATTCAGTTTGTTTAGTCTCAAGAGTGGATGATTAAATGGTAACTATTGCAGTTTGTCTGAACTTAAATGTTTTAAGATTAGTTAATCATTAAAAAAAGTAAATGGTAGAGTTTTATGGAACAAGTTTTTTCTCTAATGTTCTATGACTTAGATCCATGTAAAGATAGAATTCCTTAATGTGAAGTTGCAGAAAGTCAGAATCTTTATGGAATCCAAGCTCAACTTGGCTCCTAATATGCAGTAGAAGAGCAACTTTCCTGATTGAGAGCAACAACACATAAAATTTATTTTTGATTCGTCTTTGGCCCAATTAAAATGGACTATATTAAAATTTAAGGATAGCTTCTAAACCACATATATAGCATTAAGTTTGCAGAAATAATGAAGCCAAACAATTTGATTCCTCTTTAATAATGCATCCTATATCTGCTCTTAAGGTAAGGATTGCATTTATTTATTGATCATGATGCATTATCTGTACAGTGGAAGCTACTAAGCAGTTTTCATCTCCTGTGATATTTTTAAATAATTCAGAAACTAATTTTTGTTTTCTTTTCCTCATTAAAGGTTATCTCTTTGAAATGTACCAAATTCAAGTGACCTATGACTTCGCTTGTTTCTGTATGCCCCAGATTGCAGAATTTGTATAAAGTAGATGATGAATATTTGCAGATGGAAGACTCTCCACTAGTTTGGTGTTTTTTTCTATATTAGTGCATTCACTCTCTGGGTGCTGAGGAACAAACATAAATAATAATAGAATCTACTTTTTCACATTTCTTCCCCATCCAAATTCTGTAGACAAGCACACTTAAAATCCTGCATTTCCTCACTTTTCATGAATTGCTATAAATTGGTAATAATGTTTCTTCCACCATTTATCTATTAAAACCGAAATTTTAAAATCAACAGTCAATTCTTGATATTGTATTTGATTTTTCAGTTGAGGACAACAGTATGATTTTTCTCCATGTAAAGGATACATTGACTTAAATCCGGTTTCAAAGTTGAGGATAAGGTATTCCTTGACAAGAAATATAACTGTGACTCTGAACATTTGAAATAACTGAATATTCTGCTCTGTTAATTCTAGATTTTTTAGCACATCCAGAAGAAATGACTTTTAGCATTGATTTTTGTTTCCCTTGCTGTAATTTCTATTTCTACCTATGTGCCAGATTGTTTATTATTTATTCATTATAGTTACCAGCGCTGGTATTATTGAATTTGGTATTCACTAACCAATCAAACTTTTAGAAGGCTAATTTGTACCTCAACCATCCAGTTTATAAGTAACATGTAAATAATAAACACAGATTGAAAAAATAATCTACTTCATATCCATATCATCATTAAAATGTTACATTTTACTCAGTACAAAATAGAGATTCCAGAAAAAAGTAATTTATATATTACCAAATTATTTATTAGACAGGTAATAAAGAAATAACATGCAAAATGTTTTTGAATAAGGTATATGAGTGAATCCAGAAATGGATAATTGTATCTAACCTATAAAGCAATCATTTTATAACATACTGTATATGTGGTATTTTCACTTATCTTGAAAGATAAATTAAAAAATACCTTTAAAATAACATAAAAGAGACCATCTTTCCCACTTTGGAGTAGGCAAAGATTTTTTGGTACACAAAATATATACCCAAAAATGAAATAATATAAACTAAATCATTTTTGTCAGAATACACAGAAAAACTCAGTTGAGTGCACCAGGGTGAAGAGCAATAATTAAACATACCAATCATGGAATCCTTATGCCAAGATCATAAAGGATTAATTCAGACTCATGAGGTTGATGGCATACTAATAAAAACTTACCAAAAACTTAAGTACATATTAAACAAAACCTGTAAAACTAGATTTAAACATTGCTTAATAGTAGTTATTATTAAGTTTACAATAATTGGGGAAAGGCATGGCAGAAGAAGGGACAAAAGGATTTGCATGATCCATAAAGTCCTTAAATCTGGGTCATGAATCAGAGTGATTCTGAAAAACTATTAAACTGTGAACTAAATAACTAATATTCATTAGTCATTACATATACATAATTATTTGCACAGTAAACATTTATATAACTGTCAACAGTTGTTATTAAACCAGTGGCCAAATCTACCTGCTTGTGTGCAGGATAAATGATTTTTTGTTGTTTTTTAGAAAGTAGTTTTGAGTTTTTCTTCCAGTCTTTTTTCAGAGCCATACCCTCTGTTCCTTATGGTGCAGAAGTTTTATAGACCTCATGTTGATTTTTTTTTTCTGTTTTCTCATCCCTGAACAAAAGAACATCTGTTATGCAGAGCACTTGGCAACAGCAGGGCATACTGACTGTAGTTGACCCCCACTAATTGTCCACATGAACTCTTGTAGACTCTCCCACATGGATGTAAAACAGGGAGCAGGTTGACACAGCTCCTGGTTTAAATTTTGGAGTCTAACAGAGATGCATATTGTGCCTTCCTATCAAACTGAAGGGCATCTTTTCCTGGTGTGCTGCCCTATTCTCTGAAACACAAGAAAGAGAATATATGTCTCTCTTTAAAGATATTGCAATGTGTTCTTCAGAGGCAAGTTTACATGATCACTCAAAAGCAACCCCTCAAAATACATTGTGTAAATGAGAGTTCTGCACACTATTTGCTTTGAAAACTCTTTAATTTACTTAAAGTTTTTAAGCTCAGGAAAAGCAAATAGCTTCAAATGAAGAATTCATACGTGATATAAATACTCTTTGACCACTTAAACTATGTGACAACTGGAAAATTATATCCATAACTACCCATATAAAATCTCAAACTGATAAGTTCATTTTATAAAGTAACATGTTTTTGAGCCAGTGTGCTTGTCATATCATGACTGCTATATTTGGTGAATTCAATACACAGCAAACTAACTTGGAGCAGCCCTGGAAGGAAAAGTAGTAATGTAGTTGAGGGGGTAACTATTGCCTGGATTTCACAAAAGGCAACAAAACAGCATTAGAATGGTCAATGCATGTTTCTTTGTGTGTGTGTGTGGCCCCATTTTTTCTGAAATGAAAAGTAAGGAGAGAAGGATGAGAGCAGTGTATCACAGAGTGAAAAAGGAAAGTGATAGGGGGAGTGGGGATCACTTTGATTTAAACATTCAGAGTAATTTTACTCTTTCGTTGAAAAACATGCCTTTGGTCTTAACCTGAGTCCTGAAATCACCACAAGAGGTTTAGAATTTTCCATTTTACACAAAGGACATGGAAGATTCAAATGAATAAGTGATTTCCACAAAGAATATGATATATATCTCAAGTTTGGTTAGTAGTTATGCAGATGCCTATGTTTGAGCTCTTTTATAATACTTTAAAATGGATTTTAATATTCATAATGTATATGCTATTCATTCTGACCAAATAAATATTAAAATTGATATTGTCATCATATAATGATAAATGCCTCTAAAATCATCTCAATATTATTTTCAAACTGATGTGTAGACAGCAAAGAGCCATGTGCACACAGATAAGCACTGGAAATGCTATGCAATTTATACACACAGCTTACGTCCTCAATGGAATGAGGTGTAAAGCCCCTCTTTCTGGAACACTAGGAATGATGTCATTTTACAACCTGGTGATTCTTTTTTTATCTGATGAGACAGGCTCTGCTGTATCTCCCAGAATTTATGATTTCACTTACCCAAGACCCTTTCCCCTAAATCTTGAGCATTGCTTTTAGACAACAAACCCTACTCTTATGAGTGATGTCCCTGTGCTTTACAATAGTCTAAGTGACTTTTATGTTATCTTAGGGCCAGGCCAGTCCTGACACCCACAGGCATTATGTTTACCTCAGTCAAGCTCACCAGACCCTAAATCTTAGGCGCTGTCTGACTCAACAGTCCCCATTCTTGTGAAAGAAGCCAGCTGTACTTTGTAAGGAATCTCATTGTAAACATGTCTTATATTGTTTTGCACTTGGGACTGTGTTAATTGTCATCTCATCTGAATACTTTTTTCCATAATTGTGAAATATTTAAATATGGTTAAAGTAAAATGGTCTTGGCTAGACCCTAGATATCCTGTTCCAGCACAACTTAGAATATAATTGGGCTGAGCCAAATTTCATTATTGTCTTTTCATGGATCTGCCTTTTGTAAAGTCTGCAGAAGAATCACCACACACACACACACACACACACACACACACACACACTCACGAACACGCACACGCACACGCACACGTGCACACGCACACGCACATGCACATGCACACACGCACGCACGCACGTGCATACACACATGTGTGTGTGTGTGTGTGTGTGTGTGTGTGTGTGTGTGTGTGCGTGTGTGTGTTAAACGTAATCATTGTTGCTAAAGAAAGTGATAATAATTTATTTTATTTGGGAATAAGCTGAAAGTAAAAGGTTCAAATCAAAAACCTATCTTTTCTATAAACATTTCTAATATTTTACTTCTTCGAAATGTAGAAAAACAGATTATTTTTCAAACTAGGACCAACCTTTAAATTCATTTTAAACACTTGGTGAAGTAATTGATTAACAAAATTACTTAATAGACAGTTTTTGATGCAATGTATTGTTCTTAAGAAAAGGAACCTCCAAAGGCATTATTCTTAATCTTCCCATTCTTTTTGCTTGTATATTATAGTTTGTGATTTTGTGTCTTTATGAAATTCCTTTGTGTACATGTGTGTGTCTTTGTCTATATGTATGTCTTGTGCTTTTTCTTTGGCTCTTTATCTTATTCTTGCTTGATAGCTTGTTTATTTTGTTTATTGTGGTTGGTTTTCATTCCTCTTATTATATTGTCCTTTAGTTGCCTTTTTCTTATTATATTTTCAATTTTTTTTCATTTCACATACCAACACCAGTTCTCCTCCCTACCCTTCAACCACCCCATCTCTCCCTTCCTAACCTCCAGATGCCTGCTTTCTAATGTGAGATAGAAGTGGTTTGAAATATTATGGATTTGAATGAGAGGGGTAATGGGGAGGATTTTGAAAAAATGGGGGAGGAGAAACTATAAATAGAATATAGTATATTAAAATATATTTTCAATAAAAGAAAATAAGGAAAATACCTTTTTGTCTTAGCATTTATGAAGCAGATTGACATATCAAATGTTAGGAAATTCAGATGAAGTATATGAGACATTTTCAGCAACAAAATTCCATCTGTGATTTCTTTCATCTTGAAATTTTCCTTTAAACAAATTTATAACTCTAAATGTGTTGTTCTTCCAATTGAGTGATTCTATTGAAGGATAGTTGGCATATATTGTTTCTTTCAAGAAAAATAATAACAACAACTATCACTATTTAAATAAAGTATTCAATATTAATTGTGTGATATTATGATAAGGTGATCACATTTACGTTCAGTGTTTTCATTGTACCTGAAAAACACTTCTTTTGGTTGTCACATTCTCCTAAAATGTTTTTCTTTTTTCTTTGTTTCTGTACTTCCAAAGGGAAGGCATTTCCAAAGGTTTTATGTGGTTAGTCTAACCATTTCAAATTAATTCAGAAAATGTGGGTCTATGACATTTTCTCTTCATTACAATTCCAAGTACAGACTTTTATGAGAAGAGTGGAAACCTATGCATTCACTAAGGGAGTAACAGCTTAACGAATCAAAGGCAACCTGTGGAATAGGCAGTGTCTATAGCCTTCCAAACACAGTGTTAGAAAGGATCCTCTGTGATTATCAGTTCCATAGACGTTATGCCCATGAGCTGAAAGTGCTTTCTCCTTGAGTAGCATTACAAAACATCCAATGACTTTGTTGTCCCATTCTAACTTACAAATCAATAATGATAAGAATTCCTTCCGGATGTTGAGTCTGTAGTTTCAACTCTGGACACCAAAAATCTCTTGCACTTTCTTGTCCAGTTCTGCCTGTTCCCTGTTATTGCCTGCTGCAGACGGAAGGATTTGACAAGCTGTCCTACCACAAAGGAACCTGGCAACACTACAACTGCATCCATCTCAATTTTGGTTTGGCTTCAGCATCACCTACACTTACAGGCCAGATAGTCCTAGAACCTCTAAGGGATGTGGGCAGCTGGTTGTTTTTCACATTTTAGTGGTTGTTGTGGGCAGACATTATCTAAAGTTGTATTTCTCAACGAAGGTTTTTTTTTTTCAACATATATTCATGGACACTGAAAGCCTTTGAAATGCACCTTTTGACTGTTCAAGGTCACCAAAACATAGAAATATGTATGGCTATAAACATAGAAGTTAGATAAGGCTATATCAGATTTAATGGAAAATATTATTACAACTGGAAACAGTTTAACATGAGGTCAAATCCAACATAAGAATATTTCAAGGTCACAAAGAGATTTGCCCTTCACTTCTCCCCCAAGATGTGTCTACACACACACACACACACACACACACACACACACACACACACACACACACACACACACACACACACAAAACAAACACACAAAACAACAACAAAATAGACTCACAAGTTTGTATTTTAACTAACTGTGGTTTTCTATATAAGTCTCTGTCTATTGCAAAGAGAAGACTCCTTAATAGGAGTGATGACTACAATTGTCTGAGTGTATAAAGACAAATGTTTATAGATTTTTTGGTATTATATTGGTTTAAATAAATTAGTGGTTATAGATTCTCCATCAATAGCTATGATTTCACTAGCACTTACTAGCTAGTGAAATTAAATAATCTAGTAACAGGAATGGTCTCTCTTTTGTTGAGTGAATCTTAATTTCAGAGCCAAATAGCCCTGAAAACATACATAAAAATAATATTACAAAGATTTAAAAGATTGCAATTGGGAGTATGTATGTATGGATGTATGTATGTATGTATGTATGTATGTATATATCCAATAACATGAAAAAACCTGTCATGAATTGTAGCTGTCCTGACCTGCAGGATGGCAACCTAGGGCAAGATATCCAGGAAGGGGAATGGGTACAAGAGATATGAGAGAATGACCACAAGACAGGATTCAGATCAAGTGGAAAATTTTATTTTTCCCAGGCTAGCTTATATAGTTAGTAGAGCAGGGCAGAGGGGAGGGGGAAAAGAGGCCAATAGCCAGGTGTTGGTTCAAGCAGGATGTCAGAAAAATATAGAAGGAGTATGTTGGCAGGGTGAAAGTTCATGGGTGGTGGGGCAAGGGAGGGTTGCTTAGGTAAATGGTGGGGTGAGGGAGGATTGCCTAGGTAAGTGGGCCTATGGTTGGAACAAAGGATTGACTTCTGGGTCATGGTGTTTCTTCTGGGTGCTCATGCTTCTAGAAGCCATTTATAATCAAAAGACAGTTCTATAGCTGTGTGGCCAGCCAAGTTTGGTTCATACCAAGCTGTATGACTCCCAACAATGAACTTGAAAGAGAATGGGGTTGAGGGTGGGTAATTAAATGGAGGGTTTGAATGGCAGAAGGGATGGGTAAAACTTCCTAATCAAATTACACTCTCAAACAAAAAAACAAATAAAATTAAGTCAAAAACCTCGAAATTCACATTTAAGTACAGTCAGCTAAACAAATTAATAAGAATTGTCAATACTAGTGTTAGAACAAATAAAATAACTTTAATAATATTAACTTAATTTTTTTCTCTGAATCCAATTCATCTGAATAAGACTCTATTATTATCTTGATAATTGTATCTACTTGTAATCACGACCATTATCTGTAGTTGTAGCTATACTAAATTTACTTTACATTGATATTCCTAATGTCAAGAGTCACCAGTAAGCCCTTACTTAAATCATATAATGTCTTCTTGCTCTGTTCAGGAAAATTATAAAATTTTCTATAATTTTACCAGATCTTTTTAGATATTTCCTGTTATGTTACATGTTCATTTTCTACTCTGATTTTCAGATGCTAAAGACATGCTTTTGCAAAGGAATACTTCTTGGCTAGTAGAGTACTTTTTCCTCTTTCAGAATTTTCATTTTTGTCCCTGCTCTTTTATCTCTTGTGTACCCTTATTTTTTAGCTTTTAGGAGTATTCCATGACATTTGGTGGTATTCTGTATTTACCACTGTTATTAAAAGAAATTATTAAGTCATGGTATCACCTCCTAAGTCAACCTTAAGTGCCTTTAATTAATTTCTGTATGCTTTATTTTTTCCCCTCATTCAAACATATTGAAATCATGCAAAGAACATTTTAAATTTGTTCCCTCTTTAAATATGGTTCAGTATATGCATTACACAAATACTTTGAAGATGCTAGTTTGGCCCAGAAGAAAGTCAAAGGATAACAATAGTGATGCCATCATCACCAGTCACAAGTGAACAAGTTGGACCCTGATTGCCCATTTATAATTAAATGATTTTATTTAGAGAATGCAGTGTTTACATTAGAATTGATATAATTTGCCCATAGTATTTTTCTCAAGAATGATCATTTATAGTAATCATTTCAGAAATTTAATGTTTCCTCTACTTTATAAAGTATGCAGAGATTAATAAATTTTCCAAAATTATGCCAAAATTACTAAATGTAAAGTCAAGATATAGACACAGAAAGTCTCTTTAGCATTATATCACCCTGACTTTAAAATTATTTATTTCCCTTTAGGGACACATTGAGAATATTTCATAAAAATTCTGAGACACACATTCAAATAACATTAAAATATTTTAAAAATCTTTTTTACTGGCACCTGGAGAGAAGAACTTGGTATTATTGCAGATGACCCAGGCTCAATTCACAGCATCCAAACTTAGTTCAAACTTAATTCTCTGAACTACAGTATCAGGTGATCTGATATCGTCTTCTGGCCACTAAAGGAAATATGTGTGCTTGGTACATAGACATATATGCAGGCAAAATACCCACACGAGAAAACATAAGTAAGATTTTTAAAAAATTCAACCCTATGTATTTTCTAAAATGATCTTTATAATCATCAGAGTAATTATATATATATATATATATATATAATATATATATATTATGCTTGTTAAATCTTTATACCCACAATACTTAGAAACAGCCAAATAATCACACATTATAATATAGATGTGGAAATCATTTTCATGAATTGTTTTATTATCTTCTATTAAAAATATAATACTGTTGTCCTTGTTCAACTCCTGTAACAACAATAAATGAAAAAAAATGACCATGGATTTGACAGAGAGAAAGGAGGGTTACTATGGAGCATTTGGAGAGAGGAAAAATAATGGGGAAATGACATAATTTATAATCGCAAAAATTAAAGTACTTTAAAATATAAAATGAGTAATTTACAAGAGATAATTGAAAATGGACATATTAGCAGGATGTTGGTGGTGCACACCTTTAATCCCAGTACATGGGAGGCAGAGGCAGGAGGATCTCTGTGAGTTCGAGGCCAGTCTGGTCTACAGAGTGAGTTCTAGGACAACCTCCAAAATAATACAGGGAAACCCTGTCATGGAAAAAAAACAAAAAAGGAAAAATATATATGAATATTACTAGCCTGTGATCTAGAATGATCCATGCCATAAGTGTGGAAGTTGGATGTTATTATTACTTTCTGTTAGGAGCACAATGCATTGTGTTCCTGCTTAGCTTCACTGTTGCTTAAAAGATAATCTCTAAAAATATGCCTTGGGTTTGCTTATTTTTTTTATTAATTCATTTCAAGACAGGGTTTGTCCATGTATCCCTGGCTGTATTGGAACTCACTCTGTATACCAGGCTGGTCTGAAATTTAGTGATCAGCCTGATTCTGTCTCCCAAGTGTTTGCATAAATTGTATTGCCACCACTGGCCGGCTCTTATGTACTGTCTTTAAAGGAGCAAGCACTGTCAACAAATTCCTTGTGGTTAGAATTCCATCTCTCACCTCTTCGTTAATAGATAGATTCAATTTCACAAAATTTTTTTTAAATGTAATGTACGTCTACTAGACTGCTACATTGTTAAAAAAAAAAAAAAAAACAGGGATCTATGAAAACCTGGCAGATATTATCAATTCAGACATTATTCAAGGCAGACTTTGGCAAGAAAGGACAGAGGATAAAATCACTTAGAGATGTATTGATGGATGGAGATGCTAGCTTCTTATACTGATACCTACAAACTAAAATGTTAAATGCAGAGGACAGGGAAGGAGATGGGATTAACTTCTAAGTGCCCACTAATGTTCAAATTTAGCTTAGCCAACTGGCCAGCTTGGACTTGCAATTTCCTTGCAATTTGATAGCTTTTAGAGTGCTGAAATTTAGACACTTTAAAACTACTTTAGATGTGTCTGTCTGAATCTTAAACTTTGCAGTTATTTGATATCCATCCTTAATGTTTGATAGATCTTTTTGTTGTTGTTGTTCAGTCAGCAAAGTCATGCAGGCAGGCAAGTTACTGAGAGCTACGAATGTAATATCTGGATTTATACTGAGATACCCTTCGTAGATTTAGGGTTTTTTTTATTTTTCTTCCATTCATTTATTTATCTCATAAATAAAGTCATGCACAATTATGATACACAATACAGTATGTTCACAATGGCATGACTAAATTAAACCAATTAACATGTTATATCACACCTATTCATCATTTTTGTTTTGAGAACACTTAAAGTATACTATCTCACAACTTTTAAAATAGAGCATATGGTTATCAACTATATTTATCATGCTCTCAGTAGACCTCAAGACATCACAGAGTCTATGCCTCTTGTCCAACTGCAGTTTTATATCCTAAAACCAATCGTTGCCCCATTGTTAAAAGACCCACCTTGAAGCCTAATAGCCACAATTCTGTTCTCGGTTCCCATAAATTCATCATTTCTAGCTTACACATAAAATTGAAATTGTGTGACATTTGTCTTCCAGTGTGTCACTAATTTTTTTTTGGCAAGCATATAACTTTACTACTTACTAAAGATGAAATCAAATTTGCATGCACAGGTGAGCACTCACTGAAACACCTTGGATTCATCACATATTTGAGTTTCAATTAGCATATATATATATATATATATATATATATATATATATATAAAGAGAGAGAGAGAGAGCAATAATGGCAATATGTTATGCATCAATAGCAGCAACAGGTTTTCCAGGTTCTGCAGTCATTTGAAAAAAATTGTAGAGATATCTAGCATAATCCATTTAAAAAAGCAAAAAACAAAAAACAAACAACAACAACAAAAAGTAAACAACAAAATCCCCGAAAATAGCACAGTTCTGTTACTCTTGTGGTACTGGGCACCATTTTTTTTTAATTAGCTTTTCAGTCATTATCTGGGAGGAAACCATTCTGAGCAACATGATTAAAAACAGCTCTGATAAAGCATGGTCACTACTATGTATCATAAAGCAGGTCCATATATGAGTGAGTACATATCATGTTTGTCTTTTTGTGATTGGGTTACCTCGCTCAGAATGGTTTCTTCGAGTTCCATCCATTTTCCTGCAAATTTCATGATTCCATTGATTTTATTCTGCTGAGTAGTACTCCATTATGTAAATGTACCACAATTTCTCTATCCATTCTTCGGTTGAGGGGCATCTAGGTTGCTTCCAGTTTCTGGCTATTACAAATAATGCTGCTATGAATGTGGTTGAACAGAAGTCCTTGTCATATGAATGTGCTTCTTTTGGGTATATGCCTAAGAGTGGGATTGCTGGATCTTGTGGTAGACTCATTCCCATTTTCTTGAGGAGTCCCCATACTGATTTCCACAGTGGCTGTACAAGTTGGCTTAGGTTTTGTAATCATCATGTGAAACAGAATTTTATGAAACATTCATAGTGCTTCCAAGGGATGCTGCAATTCATATCTGTAGACTGGAGAAAAAGAACTTCAGTGTGCAAAGAATGTATTTCTCCTTTCATTAAATTATGCAAGTGTGATTTTAGTTCCTTGGACTCAAACTTTAAGCAAATAGACTTAACTATTTGCTGTGACATTTGCTTATGGCTACCTCTTTGAACAAAAGTGGTTTTATGTGTTTAGAGAAGACACTTGTTTTGTTTCTAATGAATGTGTATATAACACGAATAACTAAAATTTGTGTTTAGATTATTTTCTGTGTTTCCATTTGTTTAATATTTCCGTCCTCATCAAATTAACAAAGACTAGAAGGGCTACTCCATGCTAGTACATACAATTGATTTGAATAATTTTCAAATCGAGTGACTTACATTTCCACAGTAAGTAGTAGTGGGCAATATTTATGAAATTGACTCTCTACTTTAAAATCTTTTCAGAATGCCTAAGTGTCAATAAAATATTCTAACAGGTATATCGTAGTAAGTTCACTTTATGTAAATGTTTTAATGAAATGAAAGGAAATATGGTGTGAATGGTGTTCTAAAAAGGCAGTGTTTACCCACTGAAAACAAGTTCTATCATTTTAGTTTTTTAGTACTGAATACTTCAATATTGAATAGAATTCCAAGATATGTGTGACTGGATAGATCCATTTAGCATTCTCTGCTGTTTGCTTTAAAACTGTAACAGTCAAGCATATCTTTACAGAGGGGAAGTATAATCAAAAACACTCTTATCTTGATTCTGGGGTGTCCTAAAGACTGAGCATATAACAGAGAACAGAAGGTAACTGTTCACTATGAGTACATAAGGTAGAATTCATGAACTATTTCTTAAGCCTGTTTTTTGTGCATACTAACAAAAGCTTCAGAATCACCTAAGACAAGGGCAAAGGATGTAGGAGAGTCTCTGCTGTCAATTGGTGCTAATCAAACTGAAAACTGATAATTATCTCCGATCTGTTTCTATGAGATCCCATAAGCTCCAAGGATATTACCAGAGTGAGAAAGGATAATTTAGCTTATGTACTGAGGTTACTGCTCCATTTTAGATGTCAACCTTGGTTCAAATCACAAGTGACATGCTCCTAAGCCTTTCAATGCTTGAAAATGATTTGCTTTTATTATTATGTCCTCTGATTTCTTGTGGAACAAGATAACTTAGGCATTTATTGACTTATTGACCTTGGATTATCTATGAATTTCCAGAGACAGACCTCAAACATGATTTCCATGTTTACACACAGGATTAATCAGGAAGCTTCCCCTTTGATAATGATAGCACAAGAGACAGCTGCAAACACAGGTAGGGTAAGTGCTTTCAGGCAGAGCAAACTCTGTGTATGGCAGGAGTTCATATTTTTGGTTAACTTTGTCACTTGGTGTACCTGCCTCTACAAGTTGAACATGTATATCACGTTAAATAAGAGCATAAATTGGCAGTATGGTACTTGTGAAATATCAGAAGTCTCAAGTGCCTAAATCAATCAGCCATAAAAAGTAGGTAATACATTCCTTCCTCAACATTGTAATACAGAATTATGTATAATTTACCTAGAGCTGATTACTAGAGATATGATTTAAAAATTTAAAAACTGAATGTAATACATTTTTGTGCACATTGTTCCAGTCTGGAACCAGAACAATGTTGCCCCTAATAAACCAATGAAACTGTTGAAAATTCACTATGCAATCTGATGTTTTAGAAAACCTGTAGCATGTCTTTTGATAGATGTTGATGGAATGTCTCTACTCCATGCTATGATAAATCTAACCTTCTTCCGGCTGATAATAGATGCTTGTTGATCACATCTAATAAATTTTATGGTTTTTATAACAGTTCAAAGAATCAAAATTTGGGGACACATTTCAGGACAGTACATCAACCGGAAGCCACAAGATATTTCATGCAGGACTTTGGGTTATCAGCATCATCTTGGACAAGCTGAAGATTATGAAATAAAGGAGCTATTAATAGGAAAGATATATTTGGCTGAGCTGAAATGTCATATAGTATTCGCAATGGAAGAAATTCCTTTGAGCTATTTCAGAGACATCTTCTCCATCAAGAATAATTAAGTAGAACTTAAATCTTCCTGGTGTTCACTAACCACATGGAGACTCTGGTTAATTAATGACAAAAATAAACAAAACTCTGAATCTCTTCCCTGCCATATTATTTAAATATAGAAACTACTGACATTGATAAATAAATCCTCTGAATAATCTAGAAATTATAAGTGAAATAAGACTATTTTTATTCCTTTGGATCATGTCATGATTAGAAGAGATGACTCTGGAGGAAAAAAGTGAAAAGCAGAAGATATGTAAAGAAATTATTAAGATAACACATCTTTTTAAAAGCATTTTTGTAATAATTAATAAAAAGCCAGTGTTTAATTAATAGCATAGTGTGCATAGAATTGAGAGAAAATAGATGCAAATGAAAAACCCTATATGTCTCTGAACTAAATATCTTATCTATATAATAGGTCTTTAAAAAAGAACATCAATACAAGTTATATTTGTTTGAATTAGCTCCATAAGGCATCACAAAATTTTAGAAGTCCTAACAAGCATGAATGTATTACACAGTGTCAACAACATCCTAAGTGTTCACAAAAAGCAAAGAAACAATTCTACATTACAGGTCACCAGGTATATCTCCTCTCATCATGAGAGGTGTTCTGGACATGAAACATAAAACATGTTATTATAGAATAAATTTGATAGCAATCAATTAGATTTAGGTGCTGCCCCTGCAATGTAAAACACTGCAATCAATGATCTAGATTCCTCTTTCAGAGCTGTATTGAGGAAGTGGCAATTTAAGACATTTGATTAAGCTCATAGGGTCTTTTTTTGTAAGCAGACTTTTAAAAATTTAAATCAGAAACAAGCTGGTTCCTCATGTCAATTTCAGCTCCCTCTTCCTCTCCTCCTCCCCTTATACTTTCTTTTTCTTAAAGACGTGATGGCTACAGAGTCTTAGCAGCATGCCTGCATGAATTAAGAAAAAACATAGTTTTCATCTTTTATGCAGTATCCAAAACTTCTAGTTATTATTACAGTCATTACACATAACAGCCATTTCTCTGCTTTGGTACAATGTCCCATATTTGACAACATTCCCTTTTCTTTATATTTACAGACTATCACACAAATACCAGAAGCAAATAGGCACTACTTTAATTATTTGCTGATTTTAATAGAAGTAGGTCTAACAAAATTAGGACTTAATGCCTGTAAAATAGGAGAGATTTAAAGGAGCAGTCATGGCAGAGAAGAGCAGCCACAAAATACAAAACAATATGTGCAGGAAATTAATACAAATAGGATTTGCTGTTGAGAGGGAGGAACACGTGCAAAATGGGAAGATATCAGCCTGCATAAAGAGTGCAGGGAAGATAGCGGATAACTGTCAAAAGACTAGGATTGGATGAACTCTAATATCTACCATTATGATGTATGGGCTAATCTTGACAACACAGGGTAGGTAATTTAGAAATTGCCCTAACTTTCTCTGTATACATTCAAGGTAAATGATTAAACATGATTTTTAAGTAGTAGTTATTTAAGTATCAGTAGGATCTCTAGAGCATTTTTTAAATTTTTTTAATTAGAAAGAAGATTATTTTACATGCCATTCCCAGATCCCCCTCTATCCCCTAATCCCCTGCCCCCCAACTAACACCCTACCTATCCCATACCCTTTATACTCCCAAGAGAGGGTGAGGCCTTACATGGGATTCTTCAGAGTCTGTCATATCCTTTGGTATAGGGCCTAAGCCCACCCCCTTGTGGCTAGGCTCAGGGAGTATGCCTCCATGTGATATGGCCTCGAGTCAATTCCTATGCTAGGGATAAGTACTGATGCACTACAAGGGGGCCCATAGATTTCTAAGGTCTTCTCACTGACACCCACATTCGGGGGGGTCTGGATCAGTCCCATCCTGGTTTCCCAGCTATCAGCCTGGAAACCAAGAACTTCCCCTTGTCAGCTGTTTCTGTTGGTTTCACCAGCCTGGTATGGACCCCTTTCCTCATCAGTCCTCCTCTGCAACTGTGTTTCAGTTCAGTTCAAGGTATAGCTGTGGGAGTCTACTTCTACTTCCACCAGCTGCTGCATGAAGGCTATAGGATGGCATATGAATTAGTCATCAATCTCATTATCAGGAGAGGGCATTTAAAGTAGCTTCTCCTCTGTTGCTTAGATTGCTAGTTTGTGTCATCTTTGTAGCTCTCCAGACATTTCCAGAGTGCCTGATTTCTGTTTAAACCTATAATGTCTAACTTTAATATAGAGTCTCTTATCTTGCTCTCTTCTGTTCTTCCCCCAACTCAACCTCCCTGCCGAATCATGTCCTCCTCACCCCTCCTCTTTCCCATTCTCATTCTCCTAGTTCCCTGCCCCCCCCCATGCTCCCAATTTGTCAGGAGATCATGTCCCTTTCCCCTTCTCCAAGGGATCATGTATATCTTTCTTAGGGTATCCTTGTTTACTAGCTTCTCTGGCAGTATGGATTATAGGGCAGGGGAGGAGGGGAGAGAGGGGGATCTGGTAATCCTTTACTTTATGTCTAAAATACACATACGAGTGAGTACATATCATGTTTGTCTTTTTGTGACTTGTTTAGAATGTTTTCTTCTAGTTTCACCCAATTGACTGTGAATTTCAAGATGCCATTGTATTTTTCCCACTGAGTAGTACTCTATTGTGTAAATGTACCACATTTTCTCTATCTATTCTTCAGTTGAGGGGCATTTAGGTTGCTTCCAGGTTCTGAATATTACAAATAATGCTGCTATGAACATAGTTGAACAGATGCCCTTGTTGTAAGAATGTGCTTCTTTTAGGTATATACCTAAGAGTGAATTTGCTGGATCTTGTGATAGACTGATTTCCATTTTCCTGAGGAATCACCATACTGATTTGTATTGTGGCTGTATGAATTGGCATTCCCACCAGCAGTGGTGGAGTATTCTTTTTTCTCCACATCGTCAAACTGTCAGTGATGTTATTGATTTTAGTTATCCTGACAGGTGTAAGATGGTATCTCAGAGTTGTTTTGTTTTGCATTTCCATGATGGCTAAAAATGGTGAACACTTTCTTATGTGTTTCTCAGCAATTTTAGATTCCTCTCTTGAGAATTATCTATTTATTTATATACCCCACTTTTTAATTGGAATATTTAGTATTTTGGAGACTAGCTTCTTGAGTTCTTTGTAAATTTTGGAGATAAGCCCTCTGTCAGATATGGGGTTGGTGAATATCATTTCCCAATCCATGAGCTGTTGTTCCTGAAGCTTATCAGTTTCGGGAAGATCTATTTATTAATTGTTGATCTCAGTGCCTGTGCTACTGTTGTAATGTTCAGGAAGTTGTCTCCTGTACTAACTCTTTCAAAGTTTTTTCTACTATCTCTTCTAATATGTTTAGTGTGGCTGGATCTATGGTGAGGTTTGATCTATTTGGACTTAATTGTGCATGATGATAGACATTGATCTGTCTGCAGTCTTCTACATGCCAGCATCCAGTTATGCCAGCAGCATTTTTTGAAGATGCTTTCTTTATTCTATTGTATAGCTTTAGCTTCTTTGTCAAAATCAGGTGTATGGGCTAATATCAGGGTTTTCAACTTGATTCTATTGGTCTACCTGACTATTTTTGTGCCAATACCAAGCTGTTTTCAGGACAAGAGATCTATAATAGAGCTTGAAATCAGGGAAGGTGATGCCTCTGGAAGTTCTACTAATGTACAGGCTATAGGCTTGGGTCTACTAACTGCAGTCTTCTACATGTCTGCAAACAGTTATGCCAGCACCATTTGTTGAAGCTGTTCTCTTTGTTCCATCGTATAAATTTGGATTGTTCATCAAAAATCAGGAGTTGATAGGTGTGTGGTTTAATACCAGAGTTTTCAACTCTATTCCATTGATCTACCTGTCTATTTTTGTGCCAATATCAAGCTCTTTTCAGGACTATATCTCTGTAATAGAGGTTGAAGTCAGGGATGGTGATGCCTCCAGAAGTTCCTTTATTGTACAGGGATGTTTTGGCTATCCAGGGTCTTTTGTTTCTCCATATAAAGTTGAATATTGTTCTTTCAAGGTCTGTGAAGAATTGTGTTGGGATTTTGACTGAGGATTGCAGTGAATTTTGATTGCAAGATTGCCATTTTTACTATGTTGATCCTACCTATCCAAAAGCATGGGAGATCTTTACATTTTCAGGTATCTTCTTTAATTTCTTTCTTTAGAGACTCAAAATTCTTATGGTACAGTTCTTTCACGTTTTTGGTTAGTGTTACCCCAAGGTATTTTATGTCGTTTGTGGCAATTGTAAAGGGTGATGTTTCTCTGATTTCTTTCTCCACCAATGTGTTATTGGTATATAGCAAGGGTGATGGATTTTTTTGAGTTAATCTTGTATCCTGCCACTTTGCAGAAGGTGTTTATCAGCTGTAGGAGTTCCCTTGTAGAGTTTTTTGGGTCACTAATATAGACTATCATATCATCTTCAAATAGTGAGAGTTTGACTTCTTCCTTTCAGATTTGTATTCCCTTGGTCTCCTTTTGTTGTCATATTGCTCTAGCTAGAACTTCAAGGACAATATTGAAGAGGTATGGAGAGAGTGGACAGCCTTGTCTTGTCCCAGAGAAACCAGATTCTTTTACATGTCAATCTTAGTTCCCTCTCCATTCCCTTCCCCACCCCCCACCAAAGATCCCCTATCCCAACCCCTTTCTGTTCCCAAGGGAGGGTGAGGCCTTCCATTGGGGAATCTTTAAAATCTGTCATATCATTTGGAGGAGGGCCTAGACCCTCCATAGTGTGTCTATGCTGAGAGAGTATCCCTCCATCTGGAGAGTGCTCCCAAAGTCCATTTGTGTACTAGGGATAAATACTGATTCACTGCCAGTGGCCCTATTGTTTGTCCAGTCCTCCAGCTGACCTCCTCATTCAGAGGGTCTGGAACAGTCCTATGCTGGTTTCCCAGCTATCAGTCAGGGTTCCATGAGCAATGCCTTGTTCAGGTCAGCTGTTTCTGTGGGTTTCTCCAGCCTGGTCTTGACCCCTTTGGTCATCATTCCTCCCTCTCTGCAACTGGATTCCAGATTTCAGCTCATTGTTTACCTGTGACTGTCTGTTTATGCTTCCATCAGAAGGCCCTAGGTGGCATATGAGGTAGTCATCAATGTCATTATTGGAAAAGGGCATTTAAGATAGCATCTCCACTATTGCTTAGATTCTTAGTTTTGGTCAACCTTGTTGACCTGGACATTTCCCTAGTGCCAGAATTCTCTTTAAACCTATAATGGCTCCCTCTATTATGGTATCTTTGCTTTCTTTTCTCTATTCTTTCCCTGACTAGATCTTCCTGTTCCCTCATGTCCTTGTCTAACCTCCAATTTCCCCTCCCCTCTTTTTATTTTAACTCTCTCCCCTCTCCCCATGCTGCCAATTAGCTCTTTTTCCCCTTCTCAGGGGACACCATGTATTAGGGTTCTCCTTATTTCCTAGGTTCTCTGTGGATTGTAGGCTGATATGTCTTTGCTTTAGATCTAAAGTCCATATATGAGTGAGTACATACCATTTTTTTGTCATCTTGTGACTGGGTTACCTCATTCAAGATGGTTTCTTCTAGTTCCATCCATTTGCTTGTGAATTTCAAGATTCCATTGTTTCTTTCTGTTGGTCATACTCCATTGTGTAAATGTACCACATTTAATCCATCCATTCTTCAGCTGAGAGGCATGTAGGTTTCTTGAAGTATATAATGCTCACTACATAGTATTGATGCCGTAGTGTGTATAATACCAGCATCTGGCCAATAAATATCCATACATGCACTGCTATCTCTACTGAAACTTCTAAAGAATGAACAACACGAGAATTTAGAATATATTCCCACCTAATAAAATATCTGCATCCAATACTAGTGAAAAAACACTGCCATTTACTCCCAAAGAAATATCAGATGCTGTCTTTACTGGGGAAAATATGATCTTAACATCTGATCACATTCTGATGTTCATCTCACAGGATACTTAATGATTCTTGTTTGTTTCATTTTGTATTTGTTAGCTATAAAGTCTTCATCAAAATCCAAATTTAGAAGTTCTTCATTAGCTCTATAGGATGTCATATTAGAGCACCCCTAGGCAGTAACTAATCAGATTTTGGTCTGTAGATTAGTTTATACTGGTCATCTCAGTTAAACTAAGATCATGAAATATGTGTATTTTAGGATGTTCTGTTTCATTTTATGTAGTATTTTAACATTATGAAATATTATTTGATATTTAAATGCACATCAAAACACCTTTCACCATGATTAACTAGACTTCATCCCAGGGATGAAGGGTTGGTTCAACATTTGAAAAACTATCAATGTAATCCACCATATAAACCAACTGAGAAGAAAAACCACATGATCATCTCACTAGATGCTGAAAAAGCCTTTGACAAAATCCAGCACCCCTTCATGATAAAGATCCTGGAGAGATCAGGCATAACAGGAACATACCTGAACATAAAAAAAAAAAAACAATATACAGTAAGCCAACAGCCAACAGCCAACATCAAACTGAATAGAGAGAAACTCAATACTATTCCTCTAAAATCAGGAACAAGACAAGGCTGTCCACTATCTCCATGTTTCTTCAATATTGTCCTTGAAGTTCTAGCTAGAGCAATAAGACAACAAAAGGAGATCAAAGGGATACAATTTGGAAAGGAAGAAGTCAAGCTTTCACTGTTTCCAGATGATATGATGGTCTACATCAGTGAACCAAAAAACTCTACCAGGGAAATCCTACAGCTGATAAACACCTTCAGCAAAGTAGCAGGATACAAGATTAACTCAAAAAATTAGTAGCCCTACTATATATGGATAATAAATGTGCTGAGAAAGAAATCAGAGAAACATCACCCTTAACAATTGCCACAAACAACATAAAATACCTTGGGGTAACGCCAACCAAAAAAGTGAAAAACCTGTATCATCAGAATTTTGAGTCTTTAAAGAATGAAATTAAAGAAGATACTAGAAAATGAAGGATCTCCCAAGTTCTTGGATATGTAGGATCAACATAGAAAAAAATGGCAATCTTGCGAAAACAATCCACAGATTCAATGTCAGAATGGCTAAAGTCAAAAACATCAGTGACAATTTATGCTGGAGAGGATGTGGAGATAGGTGAACACTCCTCCACTGCTGGTGTAAGAGCCAACTTGTACAGCAACTGTGGAAATCTCTCTGGCGATTTCTCAATGGAAATCAGTGTATCACAGATCCAGCAATTCCAGTATTAGGCATATACCCAAACAGCACATTCATACAACAAGGACCACGTTCAACCATGTTCACTGCAGCATTATTTGTAATAGCCAGAACAGGGGAAACAACCTACATGCCCCTCAACTGAAGAATGGATAGAGAAAATGTGGTACATTTACACAATGGAGTACTACTCAATGGGGGAAAAAAACAAACAAAAAATGGAGTCTTGAAATTTGAAGGCAAATGGATGGAACCAGAAGAAACCATTATGAGCGAAGTTGTAGAGGAATCTGCAGCCATGCCTGCTTTAGAGTTGGCTAAAGGTATGCCTGACCAGGCCTGAGAGGGCATGGTCAGGGTGATGTAGAGTGAGAGTTGGTCAGGTGGCTGTTGTCTGGTTTTGGTTTCACTTTTCGGCTTGCTGTACAGACTGCTGCTGCACCGGCTGGCTAGGTTGCTGTGTAAGTAAAGCTTTTTCCCTATTAAATACTCTTGTATCTCTACCTAGCTCCATACTGGTAATTTCCTACATTATCTGGTTGTCAGGAGTGGGATATTGGAAACCTAGTCTCCATTTGGAATAGCCTACAGGTCCCACCCAGACTCCGGCCTAGGCTGGGAAAGCACCCTCTCTCCACAGGTGCTTCAGGCTCCCAGCCAACCCACTGCACCACACAAGAGCATTCCCTCTGCTACTGAGCCTGTCTGAACCATCTGCCCAGCTGGGAGATAGTTTCTAGCTGCATGGCATGGGAGCGGCTCAGACTGCAGCCTACCTGTGCCCGGAGGCCTCCTGCCTAGAGCTTAGTAGGCATTGGCTTTCAACAGTGGCTTCCCTTGGCTGCTGAGGTGTAAAGCAGCATCTCTTTCAGTGGTTGCTGCCTCATGGCCGGATACTATCTAAGATAAGCACAACTGCTTTTGGGACCTCTATCCACCACTACTACTGTTTTGCATGACCGACTGCTGCCAAACGCCATGCCGAGTACCTGAATGCCTGTACCACCTTCTGGACAAAGATAGTTACTGCATCAGGAGTAGAAATCAGGTAAAATTATGGCAGGATATTTATCATTTGCTAAAATTGGTAATATTTTCGCTTATTACATGAATTCAATGCTGGAGGAGGATTCTAATTTGCCAATTACTGGACTATATACCATAATGGCAGTTAGCTTGCTGGTACAAATAATATTACTAGCCAGCACACTCAGGAACAGGGATAAGGATAACCTCACCACCTACTTACAGGAAATAACAGCATTACACAGTGAGGTTTTAAAGAACAGATTAGGTGAGACCACAATTGTGCAGCAAGTGGAACATAAATTGGATGATAAACTTGGCTCTGTGTCCAATACACTAAACACAGAGCTGTCAGTTACCCAAGATGAGATGCAGAGTATTTATGATTAGATAAACACAGAGAGATCCTCCATGTATGAGGCCTTAGAGGCTAGGCTGTCATAAGATCATGATGAGCTAAAGAATATCTGTAGCCAGTTAGGAGATATCAGTGAAGGGTTTTACCACAAGGAGTGATAAATAGTCCTACTTTGTGTCAGCACTTTGTACAGCAACCTTTGGAAATAATTCATAAAAAAATTTTCACAATCTCTTGTTTATCATTATATGGATGACATTCTTTTATCAGATTCCAATGAAGAAACTTTGGAATGTATGTTTCAAATGGTGAAGGGAGTTATGCCTCATTGGGGATTACAGAGTGCCCCAGAAAAGATAAAAGAGGAGATTCTATTAACTATTTAGGTTACAAGATAGACTTACAAAGAATCAGGCCACAGAAGGTACAAGTTAGGAGAGATCATTATCAAACTCGTAATTCTCTTCAGCAAATATTAGGGGAAATTTCTCAACTACAGACGATTATTGGTGTAGAAGGACATGACTTACAGCATTTAAAAATGCCTCTTAAAGGTGATAAGGACCTAAACAGTCTGAGAATATTATCTGCTGAGGCAGAAAAAGAATTACAATGGGTAGAAAACAGAATATTGGATGCCCATGTAGATCGGATCAACCTTGATTTAGACTGTATTCTGGTTATCTTGCCATCCAGACATTACCCTTCTGGAATTCTGATGCAAAGGGAAAACACCATGTTGGAGTGGATATTTCTGCCACATAAACAGAATAAAAAGTTACAGACATATATAGAAAAGATTTCTGATTTGATTCTAAAGGGTAAATTAAGACTTCATCAACTAATGAACTCAGCTGGTATACTTCAAAGACGTACTAACCTCTGTATCAAAACCAGGACATGTGTTATGATGGGATAGGGGTTATGCATTTGTTTCCACAGGAGAAAAAAAACTTTGGATACCATCAAAGTTGATAAAGATTCCAGTTGAAAAGGAAAAACCTCTTGACAAGGAGAAATGACAGGTATTCCACTCAGGTATATCTCATAAAATAAATAGAAACCTCCCAAAGGAAAAAGAAGTGTTTTGCTTTTATCTTCACAGGAAAACTCATCTCCAGAAGGCAAAGGACACTGCATAGGTAGATGCTTAAGAGGAAAAGGTAGCTATAACCATCAAACAAAAGGAATGTGCCATATGGTAAACTTTACAGCTGTCTCTCAGAGAGCTCTATTTCTCTTTATTTCCTAGTCCCTTTCAATTAAATCAATGCTGAATTTAGAGACAGATTTGGCTTTCCTCCTCTAAAATCCAAGCATGTTATTTAACTAAACTTTAGAGTTTCTGTATTGTATCAAGAAGCCAATTGATGTAATAGAGAATAAGAGAAGAATTTGGGGACAGTCTTTGTCTTTTCTTGGCTCTTTCCTTCAAGGTGTATGTGGGCATACACAAGCAAACATTTCTGTGCTAACTGTTTATGTTTGAGTCCCACACAGCCAATGAGGACCTGCCTGACAGCATTCCCTGGACACCCGGGAAAGAAAATGGGCCACACCTCCTCACCTGCACTGGATCCAACTTGCTCCATTTCAACTGACACTCTGGCCAGAGCTTCAGATCAATCAAGTTGACTTCAATCAAGTTGAGGATTTCAAGCGAGATCTTCAATAAAGCGAATCCCATCTAACATGGACTGGATACAATCCATTCAAGACTTTCACTACACTAGCATTTCCTTCCTACAGGACCCCACAAGGCTATCAACCTCCCATTTCAGCAGGAAGTAACTTGGAGGATGCTACATCCTATTTCCCCCATTGTTGTCACTTAGGATTGTGTACATACCTAGTTAGGGATAGCTTCCTATTATTTATGGTTGGGATTGGAAGGAGGTGTTCAGGCTTGGACACCTCTTTCAGATGACTGTAGGGTTTAGTCAAAATAGATAGGATGTGACATAAGCAGATTGTTGTATCTTTTTATATTTTGCCTTTATGTTTGTTAATTTTGAATACTTTACAATGTTAAGTTTTAATCCTTTCAGACTAAAAGGGGAATTGTAGGGGAACCTGTAGCCATGCCTGCTTAGGGGCTGGCAAAAGGTGTGCCTGACCATGCCTGTGAGGGCATGGTCAGTGTGATGTAGAGTAGGAGTTGGTCAGGAGTCTGCTGTCTGCTTTCAATTTCACTTTTCAGCTTGCTGGAGAGACTGCTGCCACGCTGGCTGACTAGGTTGCTCTGTAAGTAAGGCTTTTTCCCTATTAAATATCCTTGTATCTCTACCTGGCTCCATATTGGTAATTTACCACATTACAAAGTAACCCAATCACAAAAAGAAAAACATGATATGTATTCACTCATATGTGGATTTTAGACATAGAATAAAGGATTACTAGCCTACAATCCACATTGCCAGAGAAGCTAGTAAACAAGGAGGACCCTAAGAGAGACATACATGGTCCCCTGGAGAAGCAGAAAGGGACAAGATATCCTGAGCAAATTGGGAGCATGAGGGGAGCTGTGGGGGTGGAGGGAGAGGGAACTAGAAGAATGAGGAGGGGAGATGGGGAAGGGTGAGGAAGACATGATGGGGCAGGGAGGTTGAGTTGAGGGAAGAACAGAAAAGAACAAGATAAGAGAGATATAATAGAGGGAGACATCATAGATTTAAAGAGAAATCAGGCATTAAGGAAATGTCTGGAGAGCTACAAAGATGACACCAACTAACAATCTCAGCAACAGAGGAGAGGGCACCTTAAATGCTATCTCTGGATAATGAGATTGATGACTAATTCATATAACATCATATAGCCTTCATCCAACAGCTAGTGGAGGTAGAAACAGACACCCATAGCTAAACCTTGAGCTGAACTGGAATTCAGTTGCAGAGCAGGACCGATGAGCAAAGTGGTCCACACCAGGTGGTGAAACCCACAGAAGCAGTTCACCTGTAAAACACAGAGCTCTTGGTTCCCAGACTGACACCTGGGAAATCAGCATGGGATTGATCCAGGCCCCCTTAATGTGGATGTCAATAGGAAACCTTGGAAATCTATGGAAGCTCTTGTAGTGTATCAGTACTTATCCTTAGCATAGGAATGGACTTTTCGAGTCCATCCCACATGGAGGCATACTCCCTGAGCCTAGACAAAAGGGGATTGGCCTTGGCCCTATACCTAAAATAAGACATTGAAGGTCCCCTATGGAAGGCCTCACCCTAATTTGGGAACAGAAGGGTAGGGGATAGGTATGGTGTTAGTTGGGGTGGCACGGGAGGAGGGGAGGGAAAGGGACCTGGAATTGACATGTAAAATAATTTTCTTTCTAAAAAAACTATTAGACCCATTTCTTTTGGTGGAAATAGATGCTAACATATCTGTGGTAAAGAACAAATGGTATATAAAAAAATCCTCTAAAGAATTGTACAATTAAAACTGGCATGGTGGTGATTGCCTTTAATCTACAAACTGCACAGGTAGAGGCAGCCAGGTGTCTATGAGTTCTAGGCCAGCCCAGAATACAAATCTATTTCCAGGACAGCCAGATCTGTTATACAGAGAAACCCGGTTTGAAAAACAAGAAAAAGACAACAACAGCAAAATAACCACACAATTTAAGTGTGCCAAATGCTCTTTCTAAAAAGAAAAAGAAATACAGGTGAAAGTTGTTAATTAACTCAATTATTTTTAATAGAGTTCACAAGTTTACTTCATAAAATCAAATGTATGAAGAGTTCATATGATTGCAAATTGTTGTTTTCTTGTTAGAAATTGTCTTGTTTTACATGAAAGATAGAGTAACTGGTGTATTAAAGGCCTGATGAGAAAATGAAGTAATTCTGAATTAAGCTCTTCAGTTCATTGTTTTTCATGTGTTTTATCTAATAAACCACCAACTTAGTTGTCAATAAAAACTATCTAGTGAGAATGCATGACTTAGTCATTTCAGTTATAGTCATAGTTATAATAATGTTAATGAATTTAGAACATTATACTCACTAGCAGTTGCTGCACATTTAACAAACTACACAACTATTAGATTACCTCTTGTCTTTTCTGTCTTTTATGGAAATTTCATGTTGCTTGGAAAGTGTAAGATGTTTTGTAACTAGTTCCATTATATTAACATAATCATTTTAAGTTTAATCCATGTTACAATGTTAGCTAATATTTCATTAGTATTATTTACATAATAATAGGAGGACAATATTGACTTATAGATTCACTTGCTTATTTGCTACCTGGGACTGCTATTAATTGATGTTGAGAACATTTATGTATTAGTTTTTTTATGCAGTGTTATGCCAGAATACATACAGATATTTCTTTTTTGTTTCTGTTTTTTGGGGCATGTGTTTCTTTGTCTTACTCTATTTTTTGTCTGAGTAGTGGAAGGAATGCAAAACAGTGAATACAGTTACCTGGAGAGTACAGGTAGAGGAAGAAAACCCTCTTTTCAATATATATAAATGTGTGTGTGTGTGTGTGTGTGTGTGTGTGTGTGTGTGTGTGTGTGTGTGTGTCTGTAAATGTGTTTGTGTGTATTCTTGGGTGCATGCTTGACTTTGTGAGTGAATGTCTGTGTAATTTCATGTGTGCATACTAGTGTGTATATGTATACATGTGTGAATGTATGGCCATGTGTGCATATGTGTTTCTCTTTTATATGTATATGAATTTAAATTTAAAAATTCTTATTTTACATACCAATCCCAGTTCCCTCTCCCTCCAGTCCTCTCATTCCCACCACCAATAACCCTCCACCCCCATCCACAATTCAGGGAGGATGAGGCCTCCCAGGGGATCTTCAAAGTTGGTTACATCACTTGGGTCAGGACGTAGGCCCTCCCCAATATATCTAGGCCGAGAGGGTAGCCCTCCATAGAAAATGGGCTCCCAAAGCCCATTCCTGCACTAGAGGCATATATTAGTTCCACTGCCAAAATCCCCATAGACTTCCCTGGCCCCTCACTTGACACCAACATTCAAAGCATGTGGTTCAGTATTATGCTGGTTTCCCAGCTGTCAGACTAGCATCTGTGAGCTCCCACTTGCTCAGGTCATCTGTTTCAGCATTTTCTTTACCGTTTGGCTCATCTCTCCACCCTCTCCACAACTGAATTCCAGGTGATCCATTCAGTACTAACCTGTAAATCTCTGCCTCTCCTTCCACTAGCTAATGGATGATGGCTCTATGATGGCATTTCAGGTAGTCACCAATCTCATTATAGGGGAAGGGCATTTAAGATAGCATCTCCACCATTGCTTAGATTCTTAGTCGTGGTCATCCTTGTGGATCCCTGGAGATTTCCCTCATACCAGATTTCTCCTTAAACCATAATGTCTCCCTGTATTAATTTATCTCTTTCCTTGTTTCCTCCTCTGTTCTTCCCCCAACTCAACCTTCTTGATCACTAATGTTCTCTTCCCCTATCCTTTTCTCCCCTCTGCTTTCTACTACCCCTCTTTCCCCTCCCTACCATGCTTCCAATTTTTTCAGGAGGTTTTGTCCCTTTCCCCTACTGGAGGGGTGGTACATCTAGGTTTCTCCTTGTTTCCTAGTTTCTCTCCAGTTGGGGATTGTAGGATAATTATCCTTTGCTCTCTGTCTAATATCCACTTATGAGAGTGTACATACGATTTTGTCATTCTGTGTCCATGTTACCTCACTCAGGATGGTTTCATCTGGTTCCATCCATTTGCCTGCCTATTTCATAACCTCATTTATTTTTCTGCTGAGGAGTACTCCATTGGGTAAATGGACCACATTTTATTTTTCCATTGTTTGGTTGAGGGGCATGTAGGTTGCTTCCAGGTTCTCATGAATAATGCTGCTAGGAACATAGTTGAATAGATGTCTTTGTGGTATGAATGTGCATCCTTTGAGTATATGCCTAAGAGTGGAATGGCTGGATCTTGAGGTAGACTGATTCCCATTTTCCTGAGTAATTGCCAAAGTGATTTCCAAAGTGGCTGTAAAAGTTTGCATTCCCACCAGTAATAAAGGAGTTTTCCCCTTTCTCTACATCCTCTGCAACATAACTGTAGTTGGTGTTTTTAAATTTAGCCAGTTGAATGTTCTTGTACTATCTTCCTCCTATCTCTTCTCCCACTGGGTACATGTTGTGCCTCTCCCAGTAGGTGTTGGAACAAGTTTCTGATGGCGGAAGATGCATTGTTGGATGGTTTGGGGCTGCCATCAGTTTTCTGGGGATTCGGTGGGCGACAGGGCTATGTGCCTGGTCAAGGGCCTCCAACAAAGTGGGGGGCAGTTGAAGACTTGGTACTAACCTCTCCTCGTGGGTGCAGGGCCAAGATTCTGATCACATATGTGTCTCTTTATTTGTGTGTGTGTGTCTCTACATGTGTTTTCCCATATTTGATAAATTTTCAACAAGTTCTGTTGGATTTGTCTCTCCTGGCTTTTTCTCTTATTCTGAGGCTTTATTTATTTACTTTCATATTTTATTTTGTACATCCATCTGATTATAAGACATATCAATTTATCTTTGTTTTTAACTCTCTTTCTACCTATTTAATACATTTATTTATTTTGCTTATTTAAGGTAATGTTGCTTTCCTTCTCTAATACTATCATTAAAAAATAATTCACACTATTTAACTTTCAACCAATAGAATTATATCAGTCTTACATTGTTAACATATATTATGCTTCAATAATTATAAAAAATGACTATACTTATTTGCTACTTTTGTTCAAAATTCAAATTTTTGGTCTTTCCAATTCAATTTTTTATTCTTTAACTCTTCTGTATTGGCTACAGTTGTTTTCCAGTTGTTTCAGTGATTTGTTTTCCTCTTGCTCTAAAGTATGTTCTCTTCCATAATATATTGAATTCATTCTAGATTCTGATACCACCTTCAGAATTTATACCTAGGTTATACCATTTGTTTGACTGGTAATTTCTTCAGTGATACCATTCTGTTGTTTGGCTTCCTTCAGTTTTGCCAAACTGATTTTCTTCTCCTTCCTTCCTTCCTTCCTTCCTTCCTTCCTTCCTTCCTCTCTCCTTCTTTTTGAAAAACATCATTTTATTCAGAGAGTACTCGTAAGATACCAGTTTCACGGCCATTTATAAATGATGATATGCATTTATGCACTCTGAGTTATCAATGTTTTTACTTTTCATTGCTGAAAAGACAAGCACTTTCAAGTCCGTTTACACAGTTCAACAGGGTTTTATGTTAGATCTCCAGTCTTCAAGGAAATAGCGGCTGTCATTGCCTAGTCTATATAAAAATAGACTTTGAGTGAAAGAGTACTTCTCTAAAATTTCTTGCATGAATATAGTTTTAGCAGAAGTATCTTGTAGGATACTTTTCCTTTGGCCTATGACTAAAAATGGTACCTGATATTATCAACCTGACAAAATAAATTATCACCCAGGAAACTAGGATCCAAGTGTGTCCTAGCTAGAGATACTAAGTACCACAGTGAAGAAACAGTGCAACCAATAGCATATTGGGGATGAAAGTATTTATTTGGCTTACACTATAGAGGGAAATTAGTAGAATCATTGTATTTACTATAAACATTAGAATGAATTAGCTGTTCCTCACAATATGTAATGTACTATATGTACATTAAATATGTTACATATTAAATATGTAACAATAAAATGTACTAGAGTTTTTTGAAGAAATTATAGTAGACAAAAGTGGGCTTTTCTGTTTGTGATTTATAGAATCATTTTTCTTTAGGGGTTTTCCATCCTTTGCAGGAATTTATTCACAAGTTTGTAGAAGCAAACTTGAAATATTTTGAAATATTGTATACTGAAAACAGTAAACAATAATGACTAAAGGCTACAGTTGTATGATGACTTCCTTCAGAGAACATATAGAACAGAGTGGCCTTGATATGACCAACTTGTACCCCAAACACAATCTTTTTCTACCATCAATAAATATGCTAATAAATGGAGGTTCAAGTCTCAGTTCACAGAAACAATCTCTCTCTATTTCCAGTGAGACTAAAATTACATAATGGAGTGACCTTTCTTCTTTGAACATCCCACACAACACAGAACACCCCACAAACACATCTAAATGGTAGTCTATCACTTTAGTAAATCAGAAATAGGAACTCAAAAAAGAATAAAGCAGAAACCTGGAAGGAGAAGCTGATTCAGAGAGCATGGGGTGGGGAGGGGTTTGCTTACTTACTTGCTCAGTCTGCTTTCTTGTATAGCCCAGAACCACCAGACTCAATCACAATGTGCTGGACACTTCCCAATCAGTCACTGATTGAGAAAATTCCCTGTAATCATATCTTTTGGACTGTTTTCTCAATTGAGGTTCTATGCTTTCAGATGTCTCTAGCTTGTGTCAAGTTGACAACCCAATGTGGGCCTGTGAATGATTGTCTAGATTAAGTTACTCCATCAAGCATGCTTGCATAGGGTTATCTAGATTAATTTAAGTGAGGTAAAAATATCCACTTTGACTGTAGGCTGAAATTTTCAAGGGATGGAGTTCTGGACGGAATATAGTGGAGAAAAAAAGCTGAGCACAAACCTTCATCTTTTCTGGTTTTTATTATATAATACTATGTGATTAGTAGTCACCTATTCCTACTGCCATGTTTTACCCATCAATCATGAATTGCAACAGTTTGAACCATAAATTGTAAGCAGTTGTTTTTCCTTAAATTATTTTGTGTGGTACTATGCTCAGTAACAATAAATGTAACTAATACACCATTTCCAAAATCTGATTGAACACCTGCATATTGATTTGTTGCGAAACTGTTAATGCTCAGAGGTTGAACAATGGTTCTGGAGCCTTCATAATCTGTCGGGGTTTAAAATAATCTGTTCACACAGACACTACAGGATTTCTTTCTAGTTCTAAATGTCAAACTACATCACATTAAAATGTCTTCAAATATAAATGTTTGAGAAAAGCCTATGTTTGATTTTCAGTTAAGGGCTCTTCCTAAGAAAACTTAGTTCAAACATTTGGAGTGAAAATTTTGCTTTTACAAGTTTCATAGGTTTTAAGAGGTCAATCTACTTTTAAAATAATGTACTTGGCTTAAAAGGTAAATCTAGTAATAATGTGTCTGGATATAGTCTTGTTATAATAGCTTATGAGACAGAAACACAGTTTTAGTCAACATATACAAATGCAATACAATGCCAATATTAACCATATTCTTCATCAAACTAATTGCTCACATGCAGTCCCCTCACTGCAAAGAACATATCATAGAAGATTGTCTCAATAAGAGTAAATTTAAATTACAGGTCATTCTCTTAGAAGTCATTGCTATGAGAGGGGACATGCTGATGTACTTTGTCACTGTTTTTATTTTCAGGCTCAAATTCATGAATCTGGAGCACTTTCTTGACAAAGCCTTTTTTTGTCCTTTTTTTGCTGAGCAATTTTTTTTCTTTCAGGGAGATGTGTACAGTGCTGGACTTGGCCTTAGGTTCATTGATATATTGCATTCCTCTGTGAGACTGGTATTGAAGGTTACAGGTTCTAACCATAGAATTGTTTCAATAGCCCGCTAATATCTGTGCTAATAGTCTCATATATAATGTGGTATTATGCTAATACAATCGTAAGTACATTCCTGTCTGGTTCTTCCATCAGTGGCCTATTGATGTGACTTTCCAATCTCTGGATGCTCTATATTCAACCAACACTGGTCTGATCCTTTCTTTCTCTAACTCCTACATCTGCTGTAAGCTTCTAACAGCCTGGACGTCTTGTTGTCTTCCTTGAGTCATGGATACGGCAGTGGATTTTGGAACCGTTTGTGTTGTTCTGCAATGCTCCAACATTGACTATCTTACCTGGATTCACCTCTATAATAGAACAAACTCAGGGTATATGTGACCTTATACAGATCTGACCTCCAGGGATCAGATTTGTGATGAACTTCTCAACTGTATGCCTTTGCCTTTTAGTGTCTTCATGAACTGTCCATGTTGTGATTTCTAAACAAAAAGAAAACACACCAAATTTGTGAGGTATGGATTTGCTATCCCTGTTGAAACAAAACAATATGTATATTTCACATTTTAATAATAATAATGGGGGTTGGAGATTTAGCTCAGTGGTAGAGTGCTTGCCTAGCAAGCACAAGGCCCTGGGCTTGTTCCTCAGCCCTGGAAAAAAAAAGACAAAAATAATAATAATAATAATGGGCAAAAACACTAAAACATTTTTTGCATAAGCTTATACATAATAATAAAGAGTAAAAACATATTTCATATAAGCTCTGTTATGATTTTTCCATCCTAATATTTAAATATTTAATTCTACTCCAATTTGCAGTTTGATACTATAACAGTAATACTCAAAAATATTTTTATATTGGGCTCTCTCAGAGAATTCAAAATGGAGTGGATTAGGGTTAATTTCTTATTGTGAAGTGTTTGAAGACTGTAATTAAAGTTCAGATAGAGCAGGCAATAGTTTTGGCATGTGCTTCTCAAAGGTATATAAATAATACTACTGAGTATAAAGGACATTAACTTTATTTTTTAATATGGATTAAAATCAATTGAAAATAAACAAGTCATGGAGAAAAGACAATCTTATCCAATATGTCTTAAATATTTTCATTATATTAATGTAGTGTTTTCCCATTTCTAATACTCTAAGAGAAAAATAAATTCTTAATGTCCAATCATCGCAGCAACAGATACATTTTCACTCTCATGATTAACGTGGTTAACTTCCAATTGTATGTCACAAACCTTCTGATTTTTGCTGGTGAGACTAGCCTTTAATGGCTAAGCCATTTCTCCTGCCCCGAAACTTCTGATTCTTCAAGAAGGTACAAGAAAATATTGATGTGCTTTACTATCAGGCTGATGAGTTGATAGAAGAAGCCACTAAGATGATTGCACATGAATATCTCATTAAAATATGTTTAATGTTTACATAATAAAGCATAGGAAAACTATATTTAAAGCCTGAAAAATTCAAACATAGGCAGCTAAACATTTTAAAACACAAAATATTTACTGAACTGTATTCCTTCTTTTGTGTTTAAGGGATGAGGGATAGTATTATTTTAATTCTCTGGTATTTTCAACTTATGACACAGCTCTCTTGGATTTTTCTAATGTAATATTATTATATTAGTTATAAAACATGCACATTAGTCATTTCAGACTCTAGATAGAAATAACAGTAAACACAACCTTAAGGCTATACTTTAATAAAGAGTAACAGGTCAAGCTCCAATGATGTGTCATTGAGTCTGGACTCCTACACTTAAAAGGTCTGTCTTCATTTTTGAGTTCTTTTCACTCTGATTCCTGATGTTCTAGGTTCCTTAAACATACCTCGTTCTGAGATCACACATTAAAACTTCAGATACCAGAGTCACTGTGAGAGATATCCAAAATAATCAAATTCTTTGTATGTTCCCACTCAAAGTTAAATTTTTTAGAAAATTTCATATCAGTCACTTGGGGCTTCCCTCAATTTCCTTAGAAAATTTTTCAATATTCAGTAACGGGTCTCAATAAGCTACCTGCTACTCCATTACCTCATGGTTTGCAAATTGCTAATTCTTTCTTTTGAGTCCTTCTTCCCATTTCCCATTTTTATTTTTATAACTGATCATCTAGATATGCCAAACACTGTACTTTCAAAACTATTTTCCCATTACTTTACTTTTGCATTTGAAATATTATAGAATATCATTTAAGAATTTTAGAATGCCATGCTCAAGACTAAAAATCAAATAAATGATAATGAAAATAACCATTTTACAAATAACTGTCATATCTGAGGCATGGTAATGAACAATTGAATTATGTTGTCATATTGAAATTAACCTTTTGATTTAACCATGACTAACACATATTATTGATATGTTTGTAGCAATCAAGAGAGTTAGTTAAGCTTACAAGTCTTGGAAGGCATATTGCCAAAGAGACTTAATAATGAAGGTCGCTGGTTAATTTAATCCTTCAAACGAACAAATGAGATTATGATACCATTTCCAGCACTTACAAATTCTTCCTTGGAAAGCATGATTTTTAAAGAGTATACTTGTGGGTAAAGGAAACCTAATGTATCAATATTTAAAATCATTAACTAAGAAGAGACTCAGTAACTTCCATTTGCTGATTCAAGATACACCTGCAAAGTTAGGATACTACTGTAATAAATGTTAGCATATATTTTCTACATTAGATATGGAATTAGATATGGTCCATTAGAAATGGACCACATATTTTATAATTATTTTATCCAGTGAAGAAAAATACTTTTCTTCTCTTCATCAACATATATGAATCAGCAAGTAGCTTCAGAGACTAAGATCATTAATTATTAACAACTAATCTCATTAGTTAATATTTTCTTCTAATAAATTACAATGGAAATATAAGGTAAGGTACAGGAACAATTTTATTTAATTCAGATACAAATAATTAATCTCATCACTAAAAGACTGGAGACAGTCTGGCTTTTTCTATTCTTTTTTTAAATAACTTTATTTATTTATATGTTATGATTCAAGGCATAGCATTTGTGGTTTTGCTATTTCATTGGTCAAATTAACTTTCATTGGCTATTTGTGGTTCTGTAGGAAATGCAATCACCTTTAAAAAAAACCCTTTGTTATTGCCCTTTCCTCCTTTTTTTTTCTGTTTTCATTTTTAAGTTTATGCTTTAAAGTGTTATTAAATTGTATTTTTCATGTGAAATGTCATTTAATATTTGATATTGTCATTAGACATTTTTAGTCCATTTAAAAACAGGTAGATGATATATATCTAAATTTAAAAGGTGTTTTAAATGTTATTTCACATGTTTTAATAACTTTAAATTTTAATTATTTTGTTAGATACTAGGTATTATTATTGTTTTACCACTTGTGGTTTTTGTCAGTATGTAATAAGCCTATTCAGTCAATTAGTATAAGTGTCCACATCTGTTGTTGTTATATATTTAGAATTCTCTTAAATATACAAGCTTATGGGCTGGTGATGCAGTGCTGCTGTTAAAGCGTTTGCTTCAGAGGCACGAAGATCTCAGCTCATTGCTTCAGTTCTGTAAATGGAGAACTGGAGAGCAAGGAATGGGATGGGCAACCAGATCAAGCTAGACTACACACATCAGTTAGCTCTGTGTTCATTTGACTGTCCTTGTGTCAATGAATACAGTAGAAAATGATCCAATAAGATCATTGGGCTTTACTCCTGGGACTTCATGGGCATATAAAGACAATTGTACCACCTTCCATACACACACACACACACACACACACACACACACACACACACACACACACACAGCAGACACTCAGACACACACTTATATCAAACAGATGTAATAGATGAGGGAATTATATTTCATTCAGTAAGATGAGTTTCAGCTTAAGTCAACATAAGTGTTTTTCCTGTGCCTTCATTATTTTGTTTATGTTTTTTCTTGCTGTTTTTTTTCTTTGGCTTCTTCTGTAGCTATTTTCTATCCTTTTGTATGTTTATTGTTCTGGAAAGTATGCATCTTGTTAAATTTTTGTTAGTTCATTCTTGCAATTTTTAAAATGTATTCAAAATAATTTCTTTATTAATAAACTGGCATTAGCAACAAAATAATATTTTAAAGATTTATTGTTTATACTTACATGCAAGTATCTGCACATATGTATGTTTACTATGGGCATGTGGGTACCAGGGGAGACTAGAATAAGGAATCATTAGCCCTGCTACTACTAGAGGAACAGGCACCTTAAGCAGCTAGATGTGGTTGCTCTGAACTAAAGACAGGATCCTCTGTAGGAGAAGCAAATGCTATTATATTAAACACTGAGTCAAATCTCCAGTCCTGGAAACTAAGTCTTCTGACACCCTCTCTAAGTTGGAAAATCTGATGTCTTAAATATAAGACTTAATTTAACTAAGCCATTGTTTATCATATAAGCTCCACCTATGTGCCCTTCTCGATTACTGTCCTAAACAGGGTAACTTGTTCAGTTCTAATTGCTGGTCAGATGGATTTGTTTCAATTCTATGAGATCCTAAGATACAAATGGAATTACTGTTATATTAGTGAGAAAATAAATATCAGGATTAAACAGTGAAAAACTGTGGTCATGGTCACCACAGAAACACAATTAGTACAGCAGCCATACTATAAATGCTTTCCTCTGATTTTTTCTTTCTATCTCACTATAGTATACCATGGTATGTTTGTAATTGACATTGTATAGTCTAGCAATTATGCAAGGACAACTGTTAGAACAAAATGTTAGAGCAAAATGATTTCTATTCTCTTTTAAAACTAACTCTATGTGAACAACCAGCACAATTTGTTTTCACCCGGGAATGAAAGTAAAGGTACAAGGAAAGCAACTTTAAACTTGGTCCCTTAAAGCTGATTTTATTTGTCTACATGAAATTCTAAATAAAACTTTAAATCAGGCTGAGCTATGCTCAGGAAAAAATATACCTTAACAAATTATAGCAAAATTAATTAATTAAGTTGATTTGGTTTTTTGAAACAATATGATCTGGAAAAATGAAAATACTGAATACATCGTTTTCCGGATTTTCAGGCTTGTACTTGTATTTTGATTGGATAATGATCAAAAACCATTATTGAATGTGGCATTTAAGACAAGCACAGTAAAGGAAATCTATATCCATGTAAGAAAATTGATTAAACTTAAACACATTTCATCATTTGTCAATAAATGTTTTCATGGGCACTGATTTCTTTTAAGCCCACAATTTATTCAGGAAATAGTGACTGTTATTACCAGATTTTTATAGTACAGATGGCTTTACTGATAAGAGTGATTCTCTGCTTCTTGTTTTCTATTGACTGCAAGTTAATTGCCACCAAATTGAAATTGAATTATAAATATTTGTATAATATTTGATGCAGGTTCTTAATATATCCAAAATATTGAGATGATTAGAAAAATGTAGAATTATATAACAAGTGTTGATATTTTTATTAATGATCCCCATTATATACTTTAATATTCATGGAGTTAACTATTGGAAAATATTAGTCTTTGAGAAACTAAATTTATCTGTTCTAAGATATTTAAATTTACTTAGTTTTATTTTTATCTTTTATTGGTAAATTTGCCTACATTATTTTGCAATTTACACTAATAATTTTTAAAGATTATTTAACAAGAGAAATAATGAAATGTGAAAAATTGAAAAAATAATTTTTAAAAGAAGTATTGAATATAGACTTAAATTTCTTTTCCTATAGTCAGTGGCAATTATTTTATTTGGGTTGAATGGATAAGAATAGCTTATTTCCTAAAACACTAGTTGCCTAAGTCCACAACATATCACAGGACTTCAAACACAGTGGTTTATAAGTGTTTTAATTTTAAAACATAGCATATAATGTATATTACTGCTTTTAAATACAAACATTGCTTTTCAAGTTCTACAGGTTTGAAAATGAGAAATTTCCTTTTGTTTTTTTTTCTTCCAGCTTACTGTGCTGCTCTGCATGTTGTGCTGCTCTGCATGTTGTATCAAAATGTGTTGCCAACTATAGTAACACAGGTTTCTCTGTCCCATTGACAAGTGTTGAATCAGAAATGTTCTAACTTACTCCTTTTCTGAAGAGTCATTTTACTATAACTCACAGGATATTTTTTGAACTATTCAAAACCTAGAATAAATCAAAATAATATGAGAGACAAGAATGAATTATACATAGAAAAGTAGTTATCCACATGGTTTTCATGAAAGTTTTCAATGTGACCTTCTCTATAAATGGTAAAGTAACTCTCAAGCCTGAAAGAATTTTCCCTCAACGGAAATGTGTCAGAAGCTCTAGTGAGCAAAATTTAGGATGAATTTGAAAACTCTTATGAATTTTCAAAGTTACAGATTATGTTTCAAGGAATGATCCAATCTCGTCAGGTTTTCTTCAATCTGGAATATTCTGTGTTTTTTTACACTATCATTAATATCAGGTTGGCAGAATAAACATAAACAGGCAGAATAGATTTTAAACTGTGATTAAGGCAGAAATTTTTACCATTTTATATAGTTATGAAAATCTGTTGATTTTGAAACTTTATATAAAATAGCTTTTATTAATTAATGTTAAGAAAATTAATTGCATACAATGTGATTATTAACAGCTTTCCTAATCACTTTTCCAATTTCCTACGATTATGAAAGACACAAGATTCAAAACTGAAGTAATTTCATTCATGAAGTTTGACTTCAGATAATGATTTCAATTTATAGAAAATGTAATAATTCCAAGCATTTTAGGTGACAAAACTCTTTTGTGTGAAAATGGCTAAGTTTTTATGATTCTTCAATATTATAGAGATGTTTCCTGAAGTTACTCGAATAAAGATGAGGAGGACTTTCTCATATGGTCTCTATGTACTCTGGTCTTCATCATTAACTATTGCTTTTACAATGATTTAGAAGTACATCTGTTGAGAATTGATTACTCAATCTTGTTTATTATAGTAAAGCGAAATGTTGGGGACTTAACTGAGATTGCATGATTTGCCATGTTTCAAGACTAAACAAATGTATTCTATTTGAAATGTTCTTTTTTCATACATTGAGTTTGTTTGAGCTACTATTCATATAAAAGACAACCAATGTGCAGCAATGACACATATGTTTGAAAAAGGTGCTGTATTGTTTTACCTAGCTACAATAATTGTCAGCAAGTCACACCAAAACAGAAGATATATATCTTCATTATATATATATATATATATATAATATATATATATATATATATATATGAAATCACTTGCCACACTGGATAAAACCTAAATATTCAAGATAAAAGCTGTGATTCTGACTTGGTAAAATAACTTGAATGTGTCTCACCCGATGCAATGTCCTGTTTCAGAATAAGTTATCACCATATTATAATATTTGTCATTATTTTGCTGTAAAAATATTCAAACCAAATGTACATCTTGATATAAACATAATGTAAAGGCTTTGCTAAATTTTTCAGTCATGAAGAAAATGGTGAGACTTCCATTCTTCTAAAACATTAGTGATAATATTATTGTCAGTATTTACCTAGTCTTAGTATTATGCTAAGAATGCACTGAGGAAGCCGGGTGTTGGTGGCACACACCGTTAATACCAGCACTCGGGAGGCAGAGGCAGGCGGATCTCTGTGAGTTCGAGACCAGCCTGGTCTACAAGAGCTAGTTTCAGGACAGCCTCCAAAGCCACAAAGAAACCTGTCTCAAAAAACCAAAAAAAAAAAAAAAAATGAATGCACTGAGGAAATAACAGGATGATATATACAAAAAGACAGTCTATTGTGTGCCATACTAAGTTTTTGATCGAATTTTTCCTTAACTAAATTTCTCCTATATAATTTATTAAAATGTGTAAAAATTTCAGAAAAAAACTTGGAGTTCCAAGCCAGATCAAATCCCAAAATGCAGATTGGTGTTGAATACACAATTCCGAACATAGCCATGGAACTATTAGTAATTGTTACCTACTGAAGACCACTTTACACAATTCACATGAATGTTTTTGTCACATGTAGATGTTGAAGATATTACTTCTAAGTATTATACTATACTTTTATATATTAAAGAATATTTTCCAAAATTTTTCAAAACAGCATATAGTCACAGATACAATACAACCTGCTATGGTCAGTAATTAACAATTTTACAGAATACATTATTTATTTCAGATTAAGACATTTAAAGTGTTAGTCCATTGAAGCTTAAATCACCAACTGGGTTGTAAAAAACACTAAATTATTTTTGTATGAGAGGTTCATCTAGGAATAGTTGGGAAAGGAAGGTGACTATGATTTAAACATATTGTAAAAAAAAAAAACTTTGGTTTAACTAATTAAAATTTCAAAAGAAATAATGTTCTTGGATGGACAGAAAGCCCACCTATTACAAGCTTGGCTCACAGTAAAATTTTCAAGAATAATTTTCTTGTTCATCAGCAATATCACATTAAAATTTATTCATCAAATTTGTATAAAATTTTACCCTTCATAATTCAATCTGTGAATGATTTCAAAGACCTCAAGATCTGATCATCATCCAGTACTGAATCTTTCAGTTGAAAACAAAACTTGAAAACTTAAGGTTTTGGTGGCAATATTTTCAATGCTCCTCCGTCTTTATGGACGAGGAAATGGAAAGCCTGCAAGATATAAGACTGGTAGGTGAGTGAAGGAAACAGTTTTATGAAAAGTATAGTTGGACAAATGAATTCATGGTAGTCATGATAGCACAAACAAGAACTATGCAAGCTCAAGTCATCATTGTGTCTCATCATGGAGAATAGAACTAGTCATGAATTTATACCTCTAACTGAAGAGTTTTGGCAATTGATAGATATCAAAAAGTGTAGAACTAGCTTTTTTAAGAGTATAGCCTTGTAATGGTATGACAAGTGCCAGTGAATTCCATACAACTGTAGGAGAACACAATGCATCTAAAAGCAAAATGAGTACCCAAAGTTGAAAGGTGATGGAGTTGGAGTGATTCTGGCAAGACACAGGGGAGTTTATATTAATTAAATGTGATGAGCAAAGGGGTCACACCAGGCTGGAGACACCCACAGAAACAGCTGACATAAATATGGGGGAGCTCATGGAACCCAGACTGATAGCTGGGAAACCAGCATAGGATGTAGCAGACACCCTGAAAAGGGATTTCAATTTCGAGGTCTGGTTAATCTATGGGGTCTCTGGAAGTGGACCAGTATTTATACCTAGTACATTAGTGGATTTTGGAAGCCTATTCCACATAGAGGGATACTCTCTCAGCCTAGACAAATGGGGGGATGTCCAGGCCCTGCTCCAAATCATATGACAGACCTTGAAGATCCCCCATGGAAGGCCTCACCCTCCCTAGGGAGCAGAACCAAAGGGGTGGGATAGGGGCTTGATGGGGGGCAGGGGAGGAGGGGAGAGTCTGGGAACTGGGATTGACGATTAAATGAAGCTTGTTTCTAACTTAAATTAAAAAAAAGGAAAAATATTACTGGAAAAAATATTGAAGCAATAACACTTGAATGTGAATAGTTTAAAAATAACATTGATATAATGGTTGAAGTTTAAAAACAGGAAAAGTACTTTTAATCATGATGTTAAGGTGAGGGAAACTATTTTGGAAATCACAATCATTAGATAAAAATTAAAAGACCATAAAAAGAAGTAGTTTTCCAGTTTATAAGATTGCTACCTGGAAGAAGGTTAAACAAAATAAAGCTTGAAATAATCTATTTAAAATTTCAAAGGCTTAATTAATAGAGACTTCATAATAGTAAGAGGTCAAGTGTTTAGGATATAACAACACACCTTAATCAGAGGTATGAGTGTATGAGTACAAAGCACAAGTACAGATAAAAGACTGGTATCTCTTTATTAGTAGATGTTATTACCTATTTGAAAATTGCAAACGTTCCAAAATATAAGAATAATGTATATACTTTAAAGGATGAATAACTGCTATACAGAATTCTTTTAAAACATGGACATTCATTTCAAAAGCTCAGTAGCATAGAATTGTTTAACAAAATTTCTTAAGTCAAAACTACAGCATTTTTCTTTCCTGAATATCATATTCTCTTAAGATCTTCTCACAATTTTCTGAAGAAAATTAAATCTCAAAAATTTATGGATTTGACTTTTGACTAAGAAAATTAAGTATAATATCTTGTGTTCTATGAGAAATTGAGGATTATTAGGGTACAGGTATAATTTGTTTTGGGCAGCTGAAAGTTCCTCAGTTTTTATATTCATGATCTCATTCATATTGAAGAATCACAAATGTGTCACATCTATCATCAGTGTTATCAATGTATGTGGTGACATTTTGTTTATGATCTAACAAATAAAGCTTGCCAGAAGATCAGAGTGCAAAAGTAGCCACAATAGTTAGCCATATAGGCCAGGCAGTGGTGGCACACACCTTTAATTCCAGCAGCCACACTAGTCATCCATAGAAGCTGGGCAGTGGGGGTGCACACCTTTAATCCCAGCACTAGAGAGGAGTATAAGGCAGTTGTATACAGAAGTGTAGTGTATTCACTCTGCAGTCACACTGAGGACAAGATGACTCCAGGCTTGGTAGGGATAAAAACTTCCTAGTGGCTGACTGCTTTATTTTTCTGATTTTCACCTGGAACCAAAATATTTGACCCTTGGTTTTTATTAGGCATGCTACAAATAAATGCACACATTAGCTTATTATACAAAGCAAGCTAATCTTAAAAGACCTATATGCACACCTATATTATAATATACTGTTTTACTTCAATTAATTCTTATGTGGTAGTGTAGAAGCCAAATACATCATAAGTCATAACCTGGTGATTTTCAATGATGGCAATATCTCTTATTGTGATATATTCAGTCAAAAGATCTTGTCCCTGAAGTACAGCCCTTGCTGACTTCCTGTATTAATTTTTCCCACTATAGAGCAAATCTATAAGGCAACATTTATTATGTTTACAACACTCTTTCCATATCTAAGAGTGTATAATTGAGGACTCCAAAAATATAGATTTATGCTTTCTAAACCAATAGGACATCACAGACCTGATTCTAAAAATGGGGAGATATAAACCTTATTTCTTGGCACAACTGTTCTTAGGACAGACACTGATCATTTCTGTTCGGAGATATTTGTGGCAGTGCTCTTCTGTTAAGGAACTGAAATATAGATATCACCCATGCTGTGCTTAGTCAAGTTTGCACATAAATTCAAGGTGATGCATAGACCCAGTGATTACTGTACAACTGGTTTAATTAAAGTACAATGCATGTAGGGACAGGACTCCTATTTAACTCATGTACACAAAGAAGATGCACAGTTAATTAAAACAATATTCCCTAAAATATCAATGTGATCTCTTGTAGATTTGATACACAGAGAATAACAGCCAAAAGAACGGTGTACACAGGTGATTTCATGATTCTGGAAAAACTTCAATAACAATCATTACAGCTCTGTGTGCCTGATTATAATCACTGCCTTGGATCTCTTCATTGCAGTAAGTATCACCTTTTATAAGCTTTAATTTTTTTGCACATGCATGCATTATTTCAAATTATTTGGAGCTCTGTCTTTCCTGATTTTCACTTTGCAATTACAAAAGCATAAAGAACACTCTTTTCCAGAAGACAAAATAGGTTATCATATATAATAAGCTAAGACTATGGTTTTCATGGGTAGTCAAATAGCTTGTGATTCACACAGTCAGTAATTTGGGTAGCTCTGCAAGTTAAATGAAAATTTTTAGCATAAAAGTTAAACAACAAGGTGAAGATGAATTTTCCTGTTGAGTAATGCCCAATGTCTGTAGACAAACATAGTTAAAGTGAGTAGGCATTTTCTATTATACTGATGGGGAAGAAAACACAAATCTCAGGCTTGCTTCTTCAAGTTCGCCTTGTTCACCACTTACTTTTGCAATGTTTTTCAGCATTCTTTTTGTTTACTGAAGTATAATTTTCAGTCAGGGTTTTCATGAATTCCTTGAATTTCTAAAGTCTATGATGCAACCTGAGAATGATCTTGTAGACTTCTCTTAATTAAATTGCTAAAAATATTTTCTTTTAGGCTTGACATGATAATATATCATTTTGCCTTTTTTCTTTCCCCAAACTCTCCCATATACCTCTCCTTTCTCTTTTTTAAATAAACAGCAGCTTTTTCATTGTTATTAAAATATATTCATATGTTTGCATATATATTATTGAAGAAGTGAAAAGGAAGAGTAATAGTGACAAGAAGAAAGGCATTGCTTATATAATTTTCTAATACAGAAATATTTCTCTATAGATTGATGATAATACATAACATTTTTCTATTGTTAGAAAAAATTGGGGAATCTCATTTCTGACCTAGGAGCTATATTTATGAACACTCTTGCACATTGTTATACAATTTATGAAATTAAGGTTTAACATAGTTAGAAAATAAGAAAAATCATTATGAGACATGCTTATAATTATTAATGAAGACTTAACCTTCCAGGGACTGTTAGTTATATGTTTCATTAGTGTGACAAAATGCCTAAGATAAGGAAAAGGAGAAAATGAAACATCCATTTTGTTCTCATTTTCAGTAGTTTCTATCTGTTACACATTCCCTCATAATTTTGGGCTTGTGGTGAGGCTTAGCATCATGTTGACAAGCATGTTACAATCAAGTTTCTTGTCTGTCAACTACCTGAAGATAAAACACAGAAAAGATACAGTGATGGGGACACAGTAACCCCTATAAAGCATAGGCTCAAAGATGCAAGTTTTTTCCTATAAGCTCCATTTTCTGAAACTTCCACAATTACCCTTCGCTAGTGAAAACCCTGTGATATATGAGCATTTGAGAGATATTTAACACACAGTAGTTAACATAAATATTAGAATTCTTGAAGATTACTGAATTAAAACAATTTGTAAAATGAAGTTATAAAATCCAGATTGTCTATCAATAAATATTTATATGATGTTTTAAATGACCCCCAATATATCTAATGGTGCAATAATGTTTTCCATTATATTGTATCAAATTAAATCAGTTAACAACTTCAAAAAAATTACTTTCAGACTCACTCAAGGGGTATTATAATTTTGGAACATGAAATTAAAACCACATGGCAGATTGTAATATTGTTCAATGGGTAAAGACATTTGACACTAAGCCTGATGATCTGAGATAATCTTCAGGATTCATATAATAGAACGAGAGATTTCACTCTCACAAACTGACTTCTACACACACACACACACACACACACACACACACACACACACACACAAACACACACTTATACACACACATGAAAGAGCAAGAATAAATAAATATTGCGGCGTCCACCCTTGACCAGCAAGAAAGATGCCACACCGAGGAATCTTCTTCAAACACAGTTTAATCGGGAACCTCTTTGCTTTGTACAGTGTATAATGGTGGCGGCCCCGGGCCGAGGGATACGGGGCCTGATATAGTCTACATCTACCAATCACCTAACCCTACGTGGCACGCCAGGATAGGTTGTCTCCAAGCAGAATTAAGAGGATACATGACCTTTGCCTAATTTGTAGTTGTTTACCAGAGAGAGCACTCGCCGTCGGGCTGGCGGAGGGCAGAAACCGGCGCCATCTTTTGGGTGCGGTTTTCTGCAGCTCCCTACAAAATATAATATAAAATTAACATCTCCTGAGAAAATTAGGATCAAGGGAGGAGGGGGGAGGGAGCTAGGAGAATGAGAAGGGGAGATGAGGGGGGTGAGGAGGATAAGAGGGAGCAGAAAGGTCGAGTCAGGGGAAGAATAGATGAAAACAAGAAAGGAGATACCATAATAGAGGGACACATTTTAGGTTTACAGAGAAATCAGGCACTAGGAAAATGTCTGAAGATCTACAATGATGGCACCAACTAACAATCTAAGCAGAGCAGATGCTACCTTAAATTCCCTCCTTTGATAATGAGATTGATGACTGTCTTATATGCCATCCTTTAGCCTTTATCCAGCAGCTTGTAGAAGTAGAAGCAGACACCCATAGATAAACACTGAACTGAACTGGAATCCAGTTGCAGAGAAGAAAGAATGATGAGCAAAGGAGTCCAGACCAGGATGGTGGAACCTACAGAAACAGCTGACCTGAACAACAGGGAGCACTTGGTCTCCAGACTGATAGCTGGGATACCAGCCATATGGGACTGATCCAGACCCAGTATCTTGGGTTTCAATGAGGAGACCTTGGAAATCTGTAGGACCTCCTGTAGTAGTTCAGTACTTATCCCTAGCATAGATGTGGACTTTGGGAGCCCAATCCTGAGCCAAGACACACGGGGGTGGGCCTAGGCCTTAACCCAAAAATTGACATACTTTGAAGACCCCATAAGGAAGGCTCACCCTCCCTTGGGTGCATAAAGGGTATGGGAAAGGTAGGGCATTAGTTGGGAGAGGCAGGGGAGGAGGGGAAGGAGAGGGACCTGGGATTGACATGCATAATAATTTTCTTTCTAATAAAAATAAAAATAAATAAAAAATAAAGAAAAAAGAAAAAAATCAAAATAATTTTGTGTGGGTAGAATGAATAGAGAGTATAAGACTGGGATCATGATTTCCCAATTATCAATGTTAAAAGATAATAACGTGTTGTGTGTGTGTGTGTGTGTGTGTGTGTGTGTGTGTGTGTGTGTGTGTGTTTGTATATATATATATAAAGAAATAGAATGCTTAGATAAAATAATCAGATATTTTAAAATGAAAAAAGTAAGATTTCTTAAGTAAAAATACTCTGATAATTATATGAAAAACACTGTCATATTCTTAAATTTAGAATTGTTGAAAGGATCAAATGTGTTAAATTTCTAAATAATGCTTCAAGATTAAAAAAAATTCTGATATGTGGGTGGAGATATTTTTGCTTTGAAGTAATGTTTGCAAATTTAAAGTACATATTCAGGTAAGGAACTGAAAATCACATAATAAAACTCTTCTCAAACATGAAATTTTATGAATTATTTTGCTCTACATTATTCCAACTCTAGAATTTACCTATGCTGTCTTCAACATAATGAAAGCAAGAAAAATAGGGAAGCATAAGAGAGGGGCAAATGGTCTATGAATCTGAAACAGTGAATTTGGTTGTCAGTTCCATATTTCTGGAATTACCATAGAAATAGATCTCTGAGAATGCCTATAAGGAAATTTGCAGATTAGATTAAATGAAGTGGATCTGGTCAGATTTTGGGATCCTAGTCTGAGTAGTGAGGAGAAATTGAATTGGGATTTGGTTTCACCACTCTCTTCTTTCAAAATGAAAAGTCATATAATACATATTTCTGTTCCCTGGAATGGACATACCTTCAAACCTTGAAAAAGATTTTCTCTTTTGCACATTAATTTTGTCATGCGTTTTTCTAGTAGCAGTGATAAAAGTAATCACTACATTTAGAGGACATGAATTTTCAGAAATGCCATTTTAAAAGCATTTGAAGGATTGTTTGAACCTCCTTAATAGATTGCTTAATTCATGTAATAACTTAAAAATAATTGTTTGAATATCTATACCAATTGGAGCTAACAATTTCTTAACTAATACATTTCAACTTTGAAATACATGGAATGTGTTAAGTGACAATGAAAATGTTCAATGTGGACACTCTGTCCTCTGTCCTCAGTGGGCACCCGAACATCAGGTGAGTCTGGGGAGATGCTCTTCCTCCCCCCCAAAACTCCCACATCAACCCCTGTTTGCTTCTGCCTGAATCCACCTAGACAAGAGTGGACCTCCCCGGTCTGGGAAGGCCCACCCTGAGTCCAGACACACCCCACCCTTGTCCATCCACCACCCTCTGCCATCCTCCTGTCCCCAGAAGCTGAGCCCTCTGCCAGCTACCTAAGAGAGAGAGGAATCCACCTGCACTCACTGGAAGAAGGGATGGGAAGAAGACAATGTAAGAACACACTCAACAACAGAAAAAACAACATGACACCACCAGAATATAGGGAATCCACACCAGCAAAATGAAAAACCCAACACAGAAGATGAAGAAGAGATGGACCTCAAAAATTATCTTAGGAAGATAATAGAGTCCTTTTAAGAGGAAACAAGAAAATCCCTTAAATAAATAGAAGAGAAAAAACAAGCAAAAAATTACATGAGATGGAGGAAAGGACAAAGCAAAAAATTCAAGAAGTAAACAAATCTCTTAAAGAATCTAAAGAAAGCCAAGGAAAAAAAAAACAACCAAACAAGTGAAGGAAGCACTTGAAATAGTTCAAGGCATGAAAGCTGAAAGAGAAACAATAAAGAAAACACAGAATGAGGCAATGCTGGAAATACAAAGACTGGATAAACAACCAGGAACTAAAGATGTGAGTATAACCAAAAGAATTCAAGAGATGCAAGAGCGAATCTCAGTTGTTGAAGACTCTCTAGAGGATATACAGTCATCGGACAAAGAAAATCTCAAGTCCATCAAAACCTTAACACAAAATATCCATGAAATATGAGACACTGTCTAAAAGCTGAACCTAAGTCTTAGGTTCACTTAGAAGAAGCTGAAAAAGTACAGCTCAAAGGTACAGAAAACATATTCCACAAAATCATAGAAGAAAACTTCCTCAACCTGCAGAAGGATATGTCTATGAAAGAACAAGAAGCTTGCAGAATAACAACCAGACTGGACAACAAAAGAAGTCCCCTTGACACATAATAATCAAAACACGAAACCTTCAGAACAAAGAGAAAATATTAAGAGCAGCAAAGGAAAAAGGCCAAGTAACATATAAAGGCAGACCAATTTCTCAATGGAAATTTTAAAAGCCAGAAGGTCCTGGATAGATATCCTACAAATACTAAGGGAGCATGGATGCCAACTGAGACTACTGTACCCAGAAAACCTTTCAATTACTATAGATGGAGAAAACAAGATATTCCACGACAAAACCAGACTTTAAAAAAAAAAAAACATATCCACAAATCCAGCATTACAGAAAGTTCTAGAAGGAAAACTCCAACCCAACTAAGATAACTACACTTACAAAAATATAATTCAATTTTAACAAACACAAAAATAAACAGGAGGTCGAAATACACTCACAATGACACCACCAAGAATAAATCCAAAACAAACAAGAAACAACAATCAATGTATATTAATATCCCTCAATGTCAATGCTCCTAACCTCCCCATAAAAAGATACAGGGTAACAGAATTGATATGAAGACAGAGTCCATCCTTCTGCTGTATACAAGAAACACACCTCAACTTCAAAGACAGGTGTTACCTCAGAGTAAAGGGTCGAGAAAATATTTTCCACTCAAATAGGCCTAAGAAACAAGCTGTTAGCAATCTTAGGATCTAACAAATTAGACTTCAAACTAAAATCAATCAAAAGAGATGATGAAGGGCATTTCTACTCATCACAGAAAAAGCCCATCAAGATGAAGTCTCAATCCTGAACATCTATGCCCCAAATACGAAGGCAGCCATGTTTGTAAAAGAAACATTTCTAAAGCACAAAACACACATAATACCACACATACTTATAGTAGGAGACTTGAACAACCCCCTTTCACCACTAGATAGGACCACCAGACAGAAACTTAACAAAGAAACAAAGGATCTGACAGAAATCATGACCCAATTGGGTTTAACAGATATCTATTCCATCCAAAGACAAAAGAATATACCATCTTCTCAGCGCCACATGACACCTTCTCTAAAATTGACCATATAGTTGGCAACAAAGCAAACCTCCACAGATACAAAAGAATTGAAATAACCCCCTGTATCATAGCAGATCACCATGCTTTAAAACGAGAATTCAAATAGCAGAAAACCTACAAACAAGTAAAAATTGAGTAACACCCAATTGCACAATTCCTGGGTTGAGGAAGAAATAAAAAAAGAAATTAAACACTTCTTAGAATATAATGAAAATGTAGACACAACATAGCCAAACTTATGAGACACTTTGAAAGCAGTGTTAAAAGGAAGAAAGTTCATAGCACTAAGTTCTCACATGAAGAAACACGAGAACATTCACATTAGAAAATTTATAGAACAACTGAAAGCTTTGGAGCAAAAAGAAACAAACTCACCATGGAAGAGTAGATGCCAGGAAATAATCAACCTGAGGGCGGAAATGAATAAAGTAGAAATGAGGAAAACATTACAAAGAATCAATGAAACAAAGACGTGATTCTTTGAGAAGATCAACAAGATAGACAAACCTCTATCCAAACTAACCAAAAGGTACTGAGAGAGAGCATGCTAATTAATAAAATCATAAATGAAAAGGGGGATATAACAACAGACACTAGGAAATCCAGAGAATTATCAGGTCATACTTTGAAAAATTGTACTCCACAAAATTCGAAAATCTAAAGGAAATGGACAGTTTCTGGGATAGATAACACTTAACAAAATTAAACCAAGAAGAGATAAGAAGTTTAAATTGACCTATAACCCCTAATGAAATAGAAGCAGTCATCAAAAGCCTCCCAACCAATAAAAGCCCAGGGCTAGATGGCTTCACTGCAGAATCCTACCAGAAATTCAAACAAGATGTAATACCAGTACTCCTCAAATTTTTCCACACAATAGAAGCAGAAGGAACATTGCCAAACACTTTTTTCGAGGCTACAAGTATTTGATACCCAAGCCACAAAAGATAGAACAATAAAAGAAAACTACAGACCAATATTCTTCATGAACATCATTGCCAAAATACTCAACAAAATATTGGCGAATCGAATCCAAGAACACACCAGAAAAATCATTCGCCACGATCAAGTAGGCTTCATCCCAGGGATGCAAGGATGGTTCAACATACAAAAATCCATCAATGTAATCCACCATATAAACAAACTGAAAAAGAAAAACCACATGATAATATCACTAGATTCTGAAAAGGCCTTTGACAAAATCCAACATCCCTTCATTATAAAGATGGTGATGAGAAAAGAATAATAGTAACATATCTAAACATGATAAAAGCAATACACATAATACCAACAGCCAACATCAAACTAAATTAAGAGAAACTCAAAGCGTTTCCTCTAAAATCAGGAACAAGACAAAGCTGTCCACTCTCTCCATATCTTTTCAATATTGTACTTGAAGTTCTAGCTAGAGCAAAAAGACAAAAGGAGATAAAAGGGATACATTGGAAAAGAAGAAGTCAATCTTTAACTATTTGCGGATAGTATACATAAGTGACCCGAAAAACTCTACCAGGGAACTCCTACAGCTGATAAACATGTTCAGCAAAGTAGCGGGATACATAATTAACTCAAAAAAATCAGTAGCCCTACTATATACAGACGATAAATCCAATGAGAAAGAAATCAGAGAAACATCACACTTCACAATATTCACAAGCAACATATAACATCGTGGGCTAAGGCTAACCACAAAAGTGAAAGACCTGTACAGTAAGAACTTTGAAGCTTTAAAGAAAGAAATTAAAGAAGACACCAGAAAATGGAAAGATCTCCAATGCTTTTTGATAGGGATAATCAACATAGCAAAAATGGCAATCTTGCCTAAAGTAATCTACAGAGCCAAAAAAATCCCCATCAAAATCCCAACACAGTTCTTCTCAGACCTTGAAATAACAATACTCAACTTTATATGGAAAAACAAAAAACCCAGGATAGCCAAAACAACTCTGTAAAATAAAGGATCTTCTGGAGGCATCACCATCCCTGACTTCAATCTCTATTATAGAGCCATAGCTCTGAAAACAGCTTGGTATTGGTACAAAAATAGACAAATAAACCAATGGAATAGACTTGAAAACCCTGATATTATTTCACACACCTATGAACAACTTATCTTTGACAAATACGCTAAATCTATACAATGGAAGAAAGATAGCATCTTCAACAAATGGTGCTGGCACAACTGGATTCAGACATGCAGAAGATTGCAGATAGATCCACATCTGTCACCATGCCCAAAACTTAAGTGCACAAAACTTAAGTGCAAAGGATCAAAGATCTCAACATAAATCCAGCCACTCTGAATCTTCCAGAAGAGAAAGTGGGAGATACCCTTGAACAAATTGGCACAGGAGACTGCTTCCTGAACATTACAGCAGTAGCACAGACACTGAGATCTTCAATTAATAAAGGGGACTTCCTAAAACTGAGAAGCTTCTGTAAGGCAAAGCACACAGTCAGTAAGACAAAATGACAGGCCACACAACAGGAAAAGATATTCACCAAGATATTACAGAGGGTTGATCTCTAAAATATACAATGAACTCAAGAAGCTAGCTACCAAAACACCAAACAATGAAATTAAAAAGTGGGGTGTGGAACTAAATAGAGAATTCTCAACAGAGGAATCTGAAATGGCTGAAAGACACTTAAGAAAGTGCTCAAAATCCTTGGTCATCAGAGAAACGCAACTCAAAACAACTCTGAGATACTACCTCACACATGTCAGAATGGCTAAAATCAAAAACACCATTGACAATCTATGCTGGAGAGGATGTGAAGAAAAAGGAACACTCCTCCATTGCTGGTGGAGTGCAACCTTGTAAGACCACTTTGGAAATCAGTATGGCCGTTTCTCAGAAAAATGGGAATCAGTCTACCTCAAGATCCAGCAATTCCTCTCTTGGGCATATACCCAAATAATGCACATTCATACAACTAAGGACATATGTTCAACCATGTTCATAGCAGCATTGTTTGTAATAGCCAGAACCTGGAAGCAACCTAGATGCCCCTCAACTGAAGAATGGATAGAGAAAATGTGGTACATTTATACAATGGAGTACTACTCAGCAGAAGAAAGCAATGGAATCTTGAAATTCATAGGCAAATGGATGGAACTAGAAGCCATCCTGAGTTAGGTAACCGAGTCACAAAAGACAAACATGATATGTACTCACTCATATATGAATTTTAGACATAGATCAAATGACTTCCAGCTTACAATCCTCTTCACCAAAGAAACTAGGAAATATGAAGGACCCTAAGGGAAAAATGCATGGACCCCAGGAATGGGAAGAGGCAGGAACTCCTGAGCTAATTGGGAGCAGAAGAGTAGGGTAGAAGGAGCTGCCAGAATGAGATAAGGAGAAGATAATAGGAGAGGAGGAAATAGAGGAGCAGAAATATTGAATTGGGGGAAGAATAGAGGAGAGCAGGTGGAGAGATACCATACTAGAGGGAGCCATTATAGGTCTGAGGAGAGACCTGCCACTAGGGAGATTTCCAGAGACCTACAAGGATGACACAAACTGACAATCCAGGCAAGGGTGGAGAGGATAACCTAAACGCTATTCCCCTAAAATGAGATTGATGACTACTTTTTATGCCATCCTAGAGCCCTCATCCAATGGCTGATGGAAGCAGAAGCAGACACCCTCAGATATGCACTGAACTGAACTCTGGAACCTAGTTGCAGAAAGGGAGGAATGAAGATCAAAGGCTTCAGTACCAGGCTGGTGAAACCCACAGAAACAGCTGGCCTGAACAAGGAGGAGCACATCGACAACAGACTGCTGTCTGGGAGGCCAGTAGAGGACTGATCCAGACATCTGAACCTGGATGTCAATGATGAGGCTGCTGCACTGTAGGGGCCTCCTGGTAGTGGATTAGTATTTTTACGAGTGTAAGAAGGGACTTTGAGAGCCCATCTCACATGAAGGGATGCACTCTTTCCTTGGACACATGGGGAAGGGCCTGGGCCTGGCCTTGGATGATGTGGTAGACTTTGTGGAGTCCCCATTGAGGGCCCTACCTGCCTGGTCAGTGGAGAGTGGATGGTTGGGGGTGGGTATCTGGGAGGTGGGGTTGAGGGGAGGGAGAGGGAGAGGGAGAAGGGATTGATATGTGAAACAAGCTTGTTCCTAATTTGAACTAATAAAAAAATTATAAAAAAGAAAATGATCAATTGCAATAGTAGCAAACATGAGGATATTAGAAAGAATATAAATGTTTTATTTATAAAAGCTGAGTAAATTTATAAATCAAATAAATTATATAATGAAATTAATGATACAATATACACTCAAAAAATCAGTAGCCCTATTATATATAGAAAATAAAGGGGCTAAGAAATAAATCAGAGAAACATCACCCTTTTCAAAAGCCACAAACAACATAAAATAACTTGGGGTAACACTAACCAAACAGGTGAAGACCTGTATGAGAAGAACTTTGAGACAATCAAGAAAGAAATTAAAGAAGATAACAGAAAATGAAAAGATGTTAGATGTTCTTGAATAGGTTGGATCAACATAGTAAAAATGGCAATCTTACCAAAAGGAATCTACAGTTTCAATGCAATCCCCATCAAAATCCCAAACAATTCTTCACAGACCTTGAAAGGACAATGATCAACTTTATATGGAAAAATAAAAAACCCAGAATAAACAAAACAACTCTGTGCAATAAAGGAACTTCTGGAGGCATAGACACCAGTGACTTCAAGCTTTATTATAGAGCTATAGTAATGAAAACAGCTTGTTATTGGCCCAAAAGTGACAGGCAGACAAATGCAATCTAATTGACAACCCTGACATTAACCCACACACCTATGAACAGCTGATTTTTTGACAAAGAAGCTAAGACTATACAATAGAAAAAAGAAATTATCTTCAACAAATTGTGCTAGCATAACTGGATATGGACATGTAGAAGATTGCAAATAGATCCATATCTTTAGACATGCACAAAACTTAAGTCCAAATGGATCAAAGACCTCAACCAAATGGATAAATTCAGCAATACTGAACCTCTTAAAAGAGAAAGTGGGAAGTAGCCTTAAACAAACTATCTCAGGAGGCCGCTTCCTGAACATAACACCAGTAGCACATACACTTAGATTGTCAATCAATAAATGGGACCTCCTGAAACTGAGAAGCTTCTGTAAGGCAAAAGACACAGTTAACAAGACAAAACAGCAGCCCACAGTATGGGAAAAGATCTTAACCAACCCAACATCTGACAGAGGGCTAATTTCTAAAATATACAAAGAATTCAAGAAGCTAGTCACCAAGGCACCAAATAATTCAATTAAAAAGTGGGGTACAGAAATAAACAGAGAATTCTCAATAGAGAATTCTAAAGTGGCTGAAAGACAGTTAAGAATGTGCTCAACATCCTTAGCTATCAGAGAAATGCAAATCAAAACAACTCTGAGATACCATTTCACACTTGTCAGAATGGCTAAAATAAAAAACACCAATGACAGTTTGTGCTGGAGATGATGTTGGTAAATGGAAAGCTTCTCCATTCCTGATGGGAGTGCAAACTTGCGAAGCCACTTTGGAAATCAGTATGGCAGTTTCTCCAGAAAATGGAGCCAGTGTACCTCAAGATCCAGTAATTACACTCTTAGACATATACCCAAAGGATTCACATTTATACAAGGATATATGTTCAACTATGCCCATAGCAGCATTATTTGTAATAGCCAGAATGTGAAAGAAACCTTGATGCCCCTCAACTGAAGAATGGATAGAGAAAATGTGGCACATTTAAATAATAGAGAACTATGTTGAAAAAAACAATGGATTCTTGAAATTTGTAGGCAAATTGATGGAACTAGAAGAAACCATCCTAAATAGGTAACACAGTCACGAAAAAACAAATATAGTTTGTATTCATATATGGATATTAGACATATAGCAAATGATAACCAGCCTACAGCCCACACCTCCAGAGAATCTAGGAAACAAGGAGGACCTTAAGAGATACATACATGATCCCCGAGTGAAGAGGAAATGGACAAGAGCCCCAGAACAAACAGGGAGCATGGGGGTAGCTAGGGAGGTTGAAGAAAGATGAGAGGAGAAGAGGATGGGGAGGAGAACATGAGGGACCAAGAAGATTGAGTAGGGAGATGAATAGAGGAAATACAGGAAAAATGCACATCAATAGATGGAGCCTCTATAGATTTAAAGAGAAATCTGGCACTAGGGAATTGTACAGAGTTCAAAAAGCATGACGCCTAACTAGGGATCTAAGCAATAGTAGAGAGGCTGCCTTAAAAAAGCCATTCCCCTATAATGAGAATGATAACTAACTTAAATGCCAAACTAGAGTTTTCATTCTGTAACTGATGGACACAGAAGCAGAGATACACAGGTAAATATGAGCCAATCTCCCGGAAACCAGTTTCAGAGAAGGAGGAGTGACAAAAAAAAAGGGGTCAAGACCAAGATGGAAAAAGCCAGAGAAACAGCTGAGCCAGTGGGAACTCATGGACACCAGGCTGACATCTGCGGAACAAACATAGGACCAAACAAGGCCCCCTGAATGTGTCTGTCACTTAGGAGTACCTGGCAGTCTATGGCGCCTCAAGCAGTGGAATCAAAATGTATCCCTAGTACAGGAATGGACTTTGGAAGCCCATTTCCCATGGAGGGATACTCTCTTAGCCTAGATACACACGGGAGGGTCTAGGCCCTGCCCCAAATAACTTGACAGATTTTGATGATCCATCATAGACAGCTTCACCCTCCATGGGGAGTACAGGGAAATGGAATGTGGGGGAAAGGCAGGGAGCATGGGAGGATGAGAGGGAGAGGGAACTGGAAATGATGTATAAAAACGAATATTTCCAATTTAAATAAAAGTATAATTATAATGTGATCTGGTAGTAACAAAATTAGCATATGTTTCAATTACTATAATTAAGGTGGAAAATAATATGTGAAAATAATTTTTCTAATGCCCAATATAGTTATATATATTATTAAATGGGGAAACAAAAGGCAAATGTGGAATTCTAGTTGAGGTGAAAATCACAATGTGCATAACCACAATGAGATAACTGTCGCTTATTTAACATTTAAAATTAATGGAGGGAAACTGTATAAAACTTGGCAGTAAGAAAGTACACAAATATTAGTAACTTGACAATGATAAAAGCAATCTTGTATCGACTAAAGAAAAAAATCAATTATCACAAAGTGATGTAGCAGCAAGGTGGAGTAATGTTTATTCTTAAATCATCATCTTACATAAGAGTGTCTTCAACAACCACGAAATTTTAAAAGTTATTTAAATTATAAAAACCTGCATGATGTCATTTTTGGATATTAGAACATAAAATGAAGGATGTTGGTGTTTTCTGACAAAGTTTTTAAGATATAATTTGATGTTGAATATTAAAATATGCTTTTAAAATATTTTCCCCAAATTACCATACTTAGGAAAATTATTTAAAATTATCAGCACTCTCACAAAGTGATTTCATCATTTTTGTTTCCTAGTACTTTATCTGTGGTAATTTGAAGCTTTTCTAAAATGCAGACGCATGTTATTGATCTTCTGTGTTGGTAGGTGGAATCTGTGATGGAAACTGTTTCTTTATTCAGATCCTCAAATGTAAGGTGAAATTCATTTTTAAATCACCATGTGGAATAGAAATCATTTATGGGTTGATGGCCTCATTTGTCTCTGCTTCCAACAGACTGAATAGTTCATAAAAGATTCAGCTCCAATGATATTTAGAACTTTCAGAGATAATGTCAAGAGCCATTAGAAATCCCATGGCAATAGAAAATTACTGAATTCAAAAATACCTCATATTTTCTTGCTGTATTTTGCTTTGCTACTGAATAGCTGAATTATCTAGGCTGAAAGGAATGGAATCTGAGTCTCCATTTAGTATCACTTGCTACCACTTGTCATTTTTTTTCTCATTTTCAGGAACCAAATGTAATATTCTTTATGCAACAGAATTTATAAACATTGACTTTAAAAATAACTCTATTGACTCAAAATTAAAAATACAGAGAAAAGATGCTCTTAGAAATATTGCAGACAAATATAAATATGTAAATATTTGCTCAAATATATTTACATCAGTACACAAACAAATACACACACATATACAAGGGGGTCACTCAAGAACTACCTACTTTTAATTCTGAAAGACACATAAGAAAGTGCTCAACATCTTTCAGGGAAATGCAAATCAAAACAACTCTGAGATACCATCTTACTCCTGTCAGAATGGCTAAAATAAAAAAACACCAATGACAGTTTATGCTGGAAAGGTTGTGGAGAAAGGAGAACACTCCTTCACTGCTGGTGGGAGTGCCAACTTGTACAGCCACTTTGGAAATCAGTATGGCGATTCCTCAGGAAAATTGGAATCACTCTATCACAAGATCCAGCAATTCTACTCTTAGTAATACACCCCAAAGAAGCACATTCATACAAGGATATCTGTTCAATGATGTTCATAGCAGCATCATTTGTTGTAGCCAGATACTGGAAGCAACCCAGATGCCCCTCAAATAAAGAAGGGTAGAGAAAATGTGGTACATTTACACAATGGAGTACTACTCAGTGGGAAAATAAACAATGGAATCTTGAACTTTGTAGGCAAATGGATAGAACTAGAAAAAGTCATGCTAAGTAGGTAAACCAGTCACAGAAAGACAAAAATGGTATGTACTCATATACAGATATTAGACATAGAGCAAAATATTACCAGCCTACAATCCACAACTACAGAGAAGCTAGAAAACAAGGAGTACTCTAAGAGAGACATACATGGTTCCTGGAGAATAGAAAAGGGACAAGATGTCCTGAACAAATTGGGAACCTGGGGGGAGGGAAGAGGGTGCTAAGAGAATGAGAAGGGGAGTAGAGAAAGGGTTAGGAGGACATTAGGGAATGGAAGGTTAAGTTGGGGGAAAAATAGAGGAAAACAAGATAAGAGATAAGATAATAGAGGGAGCAATTATACATTTAAAGAGAAATCAGACACTAGAGAAATGTCTGGAGACCTACAAGGATGACACCAACTAACAATCTAGGCAACAGAGGAGAGGCTACCTTAAATTCCCTCCTCTGATAATAAGATTGATGACTAACTTATATGCCATCCTATAGCGTTCATCCAGCAGCCGATGGAAATAGAAGCAGATACCCACAGGTAAACACTGAACTGAACTGGAATCCAGTTGGAGAGAAGTAGGAATGATTTGCAAAGGGTAAAGATCAGGCTGGTGAAACCCACAGAAACAGCTATCCTGAACAAGACGGAGCTCTTGGTCACCAGATTGATAGCTGGGAAACCAGCATGGGACTAATCCAGATGCCCTAAACATGGGTGTCAGTGAGGAGACCTCAGAAATCTATGGTAACTTTTGTAGTATATCAGTACTAATCCCTAGCATGGGAATGAACTTTGGGAGCACACTCCACATAGAGGGATACTCCCTGAGCCTAGACACAGAGGGTGGGGTGGGGTGGGGGGGTTGGCCCTATCCCAAAGGATGTGGCAGTCTCTGAATATGCCCTAAGAAGGGCCTCACCCTCTCTGGGGAGCAGAAAGGGTATGGGATAGGAAGGGTGTTTGTTGAGGGTAGGGGAAGGAGAGGGAACTGGTATTAACATGTAAAACAATCTTGTTTCTAATTTAAATAAAAATTGAGAAAAAATATACCATTTCAACTCACTCTAGAATAAAAAAAGGAAGTGAACCATGCAGTCAATATTAGACAAGACCAAAGAGGTAAGAACATACCCTGAATTTAGTAGTCATTTTGAAAGCTAAAAGATAAGAAACATAGCACAATAAAAAATAAAGAGTCATGTAGAAAGTTAATTTTAATTTATAATAATGTATAACTGAATCAAACCCATGAAAAACAATAAAGTAGCTGTTACTAATAAAACATTATTCTCATGAAGGAGAAATAGTATTCTGCAACTTCTTCATTTATAGTAAGTTTTGCTGTTAAACTTAAGGTTCCTTAAAACTCTCAGAAATAATATTCCAATAAGATTATACTAGTTTTGTCTTTAAGTTCCTTTAAATATCCCAGTGCCATTTGAAAGTCAGAAATAAAAGATGCTAAAATGTTTCTCAGAGCTTTAAGTTTTGCAAATATTAGACAAATAAAGGAATTAAATCTCCTTTTATATGATTGTTTCTCATAAGATCCTTTTGATCACCTATTAAAATAGAAACAGTTATTTAACAAAACCAAATCCATTCCAATCATAATCTTTTATGGAGAAATGTGACACAATGAGCTGGGCGTTGGTGGCACAAGCCTTTGTATTTCTATGTAAAAAATTAGCAGTGATGAAATAATATTGAAATAAATATTGCTTATGAATTATTGCAATTTGCAAACATATTCAGTGAGTCACATTTGATTTACTGTTGCTACTTCCATTATGTTGAAAACCACTTCATAACTTTGTGATATATCAATTGTTTTGGCTATTTGAAGAATGATTTTGTGTCTTCAATTAAAATAGTACTACTAGTATTCTAGTAGATGTGATTTATTTCATAAAAAATAAAATAATGAATTATACCCATAAAATTACACAATTCCACTATTACACACACAAAGTTTTTGCTCAATAGCTTTCATGTTATAATTGCACAAGAAATTTTTGTCATTGAGAAAGTCATGGGCTCTTGCACCATGATTACTATGTAATTAAAAACACAAATTGTGTCAGGTGAATTTGAATTATATTTAAGACAGTAGAAGATTACAAGGGTAAAATAATTTGAGATTGCATTTTCGTATGGACAGGCAAAACTATTTTAACTGATTTTGCCAAATATTCATAGTACATAAATATGCTTCAATTATTGAAAATAATTTCCAGTCTGTATAGCAGTTAATTATTAATATGTGTTAGATTATTACTATTGTTGTGTTACACTAAATCTTTCTGCCAAAAGCTGTCTGAGCCCCATTGCTACATGTGCGCTTTATGCCAGTTGCCCGCCCAAGTTAGGCCCAAATAAATACACAGACTGTTGTATTAGGTTTAAAGCTGCTTGGCCAATGACTAGGATTCTTATTTGTTAGCTCGGTCTCAATTATCATAAATCTATATTCCTTTATGAGCTTTATATTTACATATTACTTGAAGTCTGTACTATGTATTCTTATCTATAGAACAAATATTTCACATAGCAGTGATGAGGACAAAAGAAAGTTTTAGCTATATGCATATTGTGAGAACGATTAAAATCCTGGAAATTCTGCTTGTACATGAATGTAGGTATTACCACAATAATTTTGAAGATATTCACAATTAGAGCTTTATTTGCATTGAAAGAATGTCCACAGATTTCTCTGACAGTATTCATTTAAAACAGGATGGATTGTGTTTAGTACTCCATGTGATTTCTATTCCTGTATATGTGAAGAGAGTATTCAATTTAATTTTCCCCGGAACTTCTTGTTTCTGAAAAAATTCCTTGGTATAGCTGAAGAAAAATCCTAATATCTCTGACCTAGATGTTCTTTCTGGCAGAAAGGAGCAGTAAGATACATGTGGTCATTCAATTGTGCTGGGCAGTGCTCACATCAAGTAGATTTGTGGTTTTCCCAGACTAAATGTCTCCCTTTAGGAGGTTTTTCATATTGATTTGTTTCTCATATCCTTTTCAAATTGGAAATATGAGAGTGAGAACTGGTACTCTAAATCTTCTGAGTTACCTTCTGGATCATCTTTATGGCATAAGGCAATTAGTGGAATTGTAGCTACTTATGACTGTTAGCAAAACATAATAAAATAATTATACCTTGACAATTGTCAGCATAGTTTTCAAATTGAAATTTCTTAAGAAAAAAAATATCTGCTTTTGTGAAAAATGAGATGGGGATTCTGTTTGTGTTTGCATTGCATTAGTAAATATCTTTTGGTTAAATGGTCATTTTCACAATATTAATTAAATCAATCATGAACATAGGCTGTCATTCCATTATAATTTTTCTCTATCTCTTCCTTCAAAGATTTAATGTATTAGTTATAAAGGTCCCTCATTTCCTTTATTAGATATATTCCTACATATTTTTTTTCTTTGTAGCTATTGTAAATGGGAGAATGCCCATGATTTCTTTCTTGGTATGTTTGTTGTTTGTGGCATTCTAAACATTTGTGCTCTTATACAGCTGTAAGTGTAGTATCCCTACTACATTAAGGAAACTTCTCTTTGCAAAAAACAGAAGTTATATCACAAAAACTATGACCAATCAAAATGTCCAGTCTCAACTACATAGCTACAATACAACTGCCACTCCTCAAGCTCCATGATCATTGTGGAAGAGGGACAATAAATTGTAAAATAAAGAGGGACAGTTTCTTGTGTAATTGCGTCTTCTAATAATATCAGAAGCTACACACATAAAGTGTCACCAATATGAATCACTGTACATGAGTGGAATAGGGACAACATCAGTTAATGCTAATGTTAATGGGGAAAGCTCATGAAGCTGAAATCCTTCACAGAGAAGAAAGGACAATTGGGGAATATTGCCAGTGGAAGGAATAGTCTTCTCCAGGAAAGAGCACAGCAGTGGTTATCCAATTCCAAAATTTAGCATTGAAAATAAAAAAGCAAATAAGATTATAAAGACTAAGTTGTACTTATATATTTAGGAAATTTTGTATTTACATTCACATGCACATATATGCATATATCAAGGCCCAAATGTGGAAGTCAGAATAAACCTTTGAAATTCAGTTTTCTCCTTCTACCAAATGGATTCTGGGTCTCAAACTCAATTGATCAGTTGTACCAGGCAATACTTTTCTCCACTTAGGCGTCTTGCTGGACCCATTACTGAGTTTTATTAAGCATTAAATTTGTACTTTGAATCTTTTTTATTCATTTAAGAAAGGTAGAATGTGTACAACCTTGTTTATCTATAAACTTTGTGTACATAGTTTAGACTACTAATCAGATTTAAGTATGAGTTTTATTTCAGTAATATTTTGTAAGCATGATAAATAAAATCACTTTCATGATCAACACCAAGTTTCTTTAAGATAGTGTTGATCAATTGGTGTATAATATCATTTTGTCACTAATTATAGATTTTAATGTATATTTACTGATTACAGGAATTACTGAATATACATTAAATCTCAAAATAACATATTATTCATTTAATTTTGTTAAATTTAAATTATGTGCAATTTAATTATCTTGATGGGATTATTCATATATAAGTATATTGAAGTTTTGCTTTACCTTATGATTGAAGAAATATAAATCTTTGAAGTAGGTTTCATGAAAGGCATTCAATCTTAAATGTTATGTTAAGTGGGTTTTGTGTTACACTTTAGAACCCCTGCATTTTCTTTCACCTGTAATTTTATATTATATCACAGAAGGCATATTGAGAAGCTACAATAACTTTCCTTTGTAGCAAATAACAATGATATAAAATTAAAATAATATCAAATCATTGGAAGCCATTAATCTAGAAAATAATACATTATTTCAAATCATAGATATTTAATTTTACTGCTGAATTTAAGTAAAGTGTAATATAATTATTCATAATTCTTATTAAAAAGTTACAAAATGTAATGCTCTTTGAAAGAATAAAACACTTCCTTTATTTATTTTACTATTCTTGAGTTTATATCATTAACTCATGCATTTGGGAAGTATGCATTATTTATTTAAAACTGGCATCAAAATATATAATAACATCAACAGACTAATTGATTGTAATATTAAAATATATATTAATAATGTGACATATTTTTATAATCTTAATTGTGATATCATACTTTGGTATTTTATTTTTGCAAAGCTAGGGTCTGAGGTAACAAAATTAGGACAGAAAAATCAGTTTTGAAGTCATTAAGAATGTTCTCAAGGTCCAAGAAAATTTTGGATACTTAAGAATAAACCAAAGCTGGAGACATGGGCTTTTAAGACTCATTAAGTATTTAAGAGGTATTAACCAAAAGCTTCTGGCAGTATTATTTGAGGCAAAGAACCTTGCTACAGTACTTCTGTATGAAAATAACTTGGGGCATTTGATTGATTTATTTAAGGTGACTTTCTTTTGTTTAGGAAAAGTAATAACATAATTTTGCTGTCTACATTATTTTTTTAAGATAAAGTTACATTGGGTATTTAAGTGCTGGCAAACACACAAATAAACACAGAGACCAGAATATAGCTTTTTTATAAATTTTATTTAAATTAGAAAAAATCTCATTTTACATATCAATCTCTGTTCCCTCTCCCTTCCATCCTCTCGTCCCCCCAACAGACCCCATCTCATTCCACATCCACTCCTGAGAGAGGGTGAGGCTTTCCAGAACAGATCACCAAATTCTGTCAAGTTATTTGGGGCAGGGCTTAAGCCCTCCCCCCAAGTATCTAGGCTATAAATTCCTCCATGGGGAAAGGGCTCACAAAGTCTGAGATCAGAATATAGTTTTAAAAATATTATTTTGTATTGCTTTTCAGTGCTCAATTACTACAAATTTTGATGGGAAACTAAATTTATACTATAGCTCTAAAATCTTATGTTTGAGGAAAATGTTACTGGTGAGTTTAACAACAAATTAAAACAACTATTGATATGATCATACACTGTTGAGGATTCACTGTGTATCTACCATCATGCTAAAATTTTAATATTGAAATGAGCGTTGATTCTGCCATGGAAATGAATGTTTCTTCTAACCTGCTTACCTGGAAGTCTGTGCAATAACAGAAAATGTCAACAGAGATAGAATTTGCAATATACCAACACTGGATACTACACTTGAAAACAATAATCTTCATGTTCACCAGGCATCTTGTAGAAATGATAGATATGAATTCTTATATCAGTCCATTCCTTTAGAACCTAAAAAGAAAGGGAAACACTTGGGAACAGATGATTATTTGAAGTAACATGGTGGCTATTTATTAACTGTAAAATTAGCTAAGAATGTCCAAGAAAGGGGCTGGAGAGATGGCTCAGCTGTTAAGTGCATTGGATACACTTCCAGAGGCCCAGTCACAACCATTTATAATGAGACCTGGTGCCCTCTTCTGGCATGCAGGGATACATGCAGTCAGAACACTGTATATAAAATAAATAAATAGATATTTGAAAAAAAAAGAATCTCCAATGGGTTGGTAGACTAAGACTTTGATGTTTCCATAAACAGTTAGATTATGAGGCCTACGGACTCATAAATGGTTTTCTGTATTGATTAAAATTTTGAGTAGATTTTACAAGCCAAAGGAACTTATAAATGAAGATTGCTGGGAGTCTAGTTACTTGTCTTTGTGTGTATTACTTAACCAGTCCTTCATGTTACAAATCCTCTCTCTGCTTTCTCTGTTTAATACAGTAAACAGAAGCATTTCTCACACACATCTTCTTCACTCTGATATTCTATAAAGCACATGAGGGCAATGTCAATGGGCAAAGCCCTCTAAAACTGTTAGACAAAGAAAAATTACTTTTCAAAGTGATTTTTTTCATAGTATTCAAAGTCTAATAAAGAAATGCTTTATTGATCTTTCCAAATATAATGAAAATTATAATTTACAGAACCACAAAGGTAAATTTAAATTCATAAATGTAAAGAAAATTCTATTTAGACAGAACATAATTGGGTTACTGACAGGCTTTAGAACACTTTCAACATAGAGAAACTTACGAAATCATTAAAAGTGGGAAAATGTTAATTTTCCCTTGTGTCTTCTTTCCTAAACTGAGGCATAAAACAAAACCAAGAAAGATTATCTTTGAGTCTTACTCCTCTAGACCCCCGTGTGATGGGTGCTATGTCCTCTAACAGAGAAGACAGATGCAACACAGGATGACAAGGAAACACAACAGCCTTTAGTATAATGCTTCTAATTTGTGACTCTTAAAGCACAGTCCTTTTCATCTTCCAGGTTTTTTCTCTATTAGGGTCCATGAATACACTACTCTCTCTTCCCTGGTCCTAAATCTCTGAAAGCTTTTCTGTCACAGGAAAAACTTGAGCATAGTTTTGCAATTTTTCTATTAAATTTTCCTTTAGGCAGAGCTCTCAGTTATGGGCCACTTAAAATTCAAGAGAAATATTTTGCTATTTTCTTCTATGTTGCTGATAAATGGGAAAAAGTCTAGAAAAAATAACTGGAGTCTTATTATATATACATTATTTGAAAAATCCAAGGAAAAATGTGTTTGACAGGGTTATTTAATAAAGTATTCTGAGTAGATGTGATAGTACTCACTAAAACAAATCCACTATGGATGGGGAAAGGGGATACAAAAGGACCACATCTAGCTGAACAGCTATTGGGAACTGATGACTTTTGGGTGAGGACGTCAGTATTCTTCCAGGATCGAGGCCCTGACAATCTCCCAATGCTCCAATATATCTGCCAACACCCAAGAACATGCAGGCAGGATTGTGGTCTGTGGGGCTAATATACAGAGAATTTATAATATAGAGAGAATTGCACACATTCCTATTACCTTGTCACACACACAAAAGTACAATACCATTGTAGAAATGCATAACCCAACTGATACATTTACCATATTATCCTAGAGTGAAGGTTCAGAAAGTATTGTTCTGGAGTAGTTAGAACTATAGTATCAGGAGAGATGCTGAAAGGTTGTGTTTCCACATATGGCAGAGAATCTGCACCAATGGTATCTACTACACAAGACCTAAAAATAGACAAAACCAATTGACATGCCAACAAAGATAGGAAAATCCTCAGAGACCAAGCTTATGTATAAAGAACTCCTGGCAATTGCTAACTGCTGCTAGTAACTTCTAGTTCTTCTGAACTAGAAATCTCAGATTTCTCCTTCATCCACTTTGAACTTTGGATGCCCTTAAAACAGAAGACGAAGAAAATAAAATTGCTTTAGAAGGGGTGATGGATTCAGGTTAGCAAGAGGAAATTTGATTGCTACTTCACAATTGTATGAAAGACTTTGTATGGGGTACAGGAGATAATTTAGATGCTACCAGACATTGTGATTAAAATCAATAGGAAATTACAAGAAAAATACCTAATCCAGGTAAGTTGAGAGGACCCAGACCTTCAGGAATGAAGGTATGGGCCCATTCTACAAAAAAAGAGCCAAGACATACAGAGGTGGTTGCTGAGGGTGGAAGAAATACAGAATGGGTAGTAGAGGAACAAAGTTATAAATGCCAGCTAAGGCCATGAGATCAGTTGCAGAAGGAAGGATTATAATTAACATGAGTGTTTCAGCTTATTTTTTTAAGAATAAGTTTGTACAGATATTTGTGTTTCTTTCCTTTACTTCTTTATTAAGTAATATAATATCAATTAAGAAAATATCAGTTGTTTCCTTGTGTCCTTAGCTGACTCTAGATCCAATCAAGTTAAGAACCTAGACCCATGATTCTCAACCATCCTAATGCTATGACCCTTTAATAAAGTACTTCATATCATGGTGACCGCCAACCACAAAATTATTTTGTTGTATTTCGTAACTGTACTTTTTGTTTCCTTTTTTACTAGAAGCACTCTTATTTTACATATCAATTCCCCATTCCCTCGCCCTGCCATCTTCCCATACCCCACACCTACCTCCCCAACCCACGCCCCACACACTCCCCAAGGATAGTGAGGCCCTGCCACAGGGGACCATGAAAGTCATTCACATCATTTGGGGGAGGGGCCTAGGCCCTCATTCATGTATCTAGGCTGCAATATATCCCTCCATAGTGAATGCACTCCCAGTGTCCATGTAGGCACTAAGGATAAACACTGCCTCCACTGTTAGAGGTCCTGAAGACTTCCCAGGCCTCCTAGCTGGCACCCTCATTCAGGGGGCTTGGTTCGGCCCAACGCTGTTCCCCAGTTTTACCACTAGGGTCTCTGTGTTCTCACTAGGTCAGCTCAACTGTTTATGTGGGTTTCTCCAGCATGCTCTGGGCTTTGCTCATTCTCTCTCTCTCTCTCTCTCTCTCTCTCTCTCTCTCTCTCTCTCTCTCTCTCTCTCTCTCTCTCTCTCTCTCTCTCTCTCTCTCTCTCTCTCTTTCTCTGCAACTGGATTCCAGGAGTATGGCTCAATGTGTAGCTATGGGTGCCTGCTTCTGCTTTGATTAGCTAATGGATGAAGGCTCTAGAAATGACAACCAAGGAAGTCATCAATCTCATTATAGGGGAAAAGAATCAACGGGATCCTCTCCACCACTGCCTAGACTCTTAGTTGGGGTCATCTCTTTGGATCCCCGAACATTTCCCCTCTGTCAGACATTTCTCCAAAACTATACTGGCTCCCTATATCAAGGCATCTCCTTTATTGCTCTCCTCTCTTCCTTCCCTGTCTCAGACGTCCTGATCTCTCCTGTTCTCCTCCCTACTCCCCTTCCACCCCTCTCCCCTTCCCCCTCCCTCCCCTCTCTCCCCATGTTCCCAGTTTTCTCAGTGGTTCTTGTCTCTTGTATCAGATTTCTACCTGACCCCCTCACCTTCTTGCCAAGGAGCTCTATAGATGCCTATCTCTCTAGAATGTTTTTGTTATTGTTGTCATGAGTCACATGCATGAGATTCTGCAAGAGTTTTTGGGTCTCATGATGGTACTCATCATACATTAATAAACTCCACAAAGACAACTAAAAAGATTATCAATTTTCATCATATTTATGTTGGAGATAATAAAAGAATGTACCTCCAGAAGCATTGTCTCCTACCCTAAATTTAGTATGTTTCTGTGGTTGTATAAAGGATAGGTATTTTTAGGCACAATTATGATCATGTTAAATATATAATGTGTGTGTAATTTTGCATGAGACAGTTATATAATGTTATGTGTGATTATTGATTGCATTCAGAAGTTAAACATGACTTAAGAGATTTGATTGTGTGTCAAGTAGATAAGAGGTCAACTTGTGATGGCTATTTAGGTTTTCTCCATGATTACATATAGGGTTAACTAAATCCCAAATGGATGAGCAAACATGTTAGGAATTTTTCTTAATTAAATACTTAAAGTGGGAAGCTAGATTGTTGCCGTGGGAAGATATACCTTTAATGTAGACCTTTTGAGTTAGGTAGATTCACCTTTAATATAGGCCACACCTTTTAATGGCAACCTCTATCTTCTTAATTTTAAATCCAGAATCAAGTGGACTATAGTTCCAAATTTTGATGCTTAATGAATGGAGCTATATGTTTGGCTCAAACTTTCATTATATTTGCTTAAGTTTCCCCTTGTTTTTGGTTTTCTTTGTTACTTAAACATTCTTTTAATTCTTTCTCAAAAATTGGAAACTTAGCTGTTTGGGGTCTTTCCCTGAGTCACTATCTATACTATTTATCATAAATACAGCACTTGTTTATGTGAAAGCTTTTTTCTCCTCCTACTTTTTTCACCTGAAAAATTTATATTTACCCAAGACAGTAATATTCTTTAAATGTAATAAATATATAAGTATTTTACTGTGGTCAAATACAATAAGTATTATATATTATACTTTATATGTCACAACTTATTTTCCATATTTGTATTCTAATTTATATACATATATATACATATACATATATGTGTATATATATTATTAAAACTGCTATTATGCTGCAAATAATCATGGTCTTCAATCAAGTTAGGCCAATATTTTCTGATATGCAATTTATTTTTCAGTCATATTAGAAAATTATACATACATACAAGTATACATATATGAAAATAAATGAAAAATATAAATGGTATATAAATTGTAAAATTTCATATTTAAATGATGCTAGTTTTCCAAAGAAAATTTTAGTAAAATAATTGGTTTAAGGAAAAGCAGAAGACTTATTGAATATCATAACTAGATTGTGTTATTTTGATAATAATTTTTTCTTTACCATAGACTATTGTTATTTTCAATTATTTTTAATTTAAACTAAAAACAATCTTTTTTCATATACCAATTACAGATCCCTACTTATCCTGTCCTCTTATTACCCCCATCATCTCCCCATTCCATGACAATTTGCTCCCCAGGGAGTTTGATGCCTCCTATGGGGGATCTTCAAAGTATATCACATCATTTGGGGCAGGTCCTAGGCTCTCCCCCTTGTATCTAGGCTGAGAGAGTATCCCTCCATATTCAGTGGGCTTCCAAAGCCCATTACTGCACTGGGGATTAATACTGGCTCCACAGCTGCATGGACTGTGCAACCCCACCAACTGACACCCATGTTCAGGGGGCCTGTTTTTGTCTCATACATGTTCCCCCTCTGTCAGCCTGAAGTTCATGAGCTCCTACTTGCTCAGGTCAGCTCTTTCTGTAGGTTTCTCTGGGATGTTCTTGACCCCTTTGTTCATCCCTCCTCCCTATCTACAACTGGATTCCAGGAGTTCTGCTCAGTGCTCATCTGTGAATCTCTGCTTCTACTTCCATCAGCTGAATGAAGGCTCTAGGATGGCATTTATGGTAGTAATCAATCTCATTATAGGGGAAGTGCATTTACTCTAGACTCTCCACTATTGCTTAGATTATTAGTTGGGGTCACCCTTGTGGATTCCTGGGAATTTCCCTAGTACCAGGTTCCTCCTTAAGCCGCAAAGGGCTCCCTCTATCAAGGTATCTCTTTCCTTATTCTCCTTCTCTATTCTTCACCCAACTCGACCTTTCTGTTCCCTCACACATTAGGGGATTCCATTGCAGGCAAGAGTGACTGAAGTGGAGGAAAAACATGGCAGGCATACAAAGTTTATTGAGGACTTTTATTAGAAAAGGAAGGGGGAGGAAAGGGAAAAAAGGTAAAGAGACAAAGAGATAGAGAGGACAGGAGAGAAGAGGGAGAAAAGAAAATCCTGTCTGCCCCAGAGAGACAGAAGGAAAGAGAGAGGGAAAAGAATTGTAAAGAGAGAGCAGAAAGAGATCTGGAAAGAGAGGAGCCATAAAGACAGCATAAGTGGGCATAGGTCTTTCTTTTAAAGGGGTGTTTCGCACCTGGGCTGACTAGGGTACAGCTACATGACAGAGGCAGGCCAGCATAATGCCTAAATCCTTACACTCCTTCCTCTCCTCTTATTTCTCCTATCTCACTCTCCTCTCCCCTCATGCTCCCAATTAATTTAGGAGATCTTGTCTCTTTCCCTTTCTGGGGGGTGTGTCCCTGTATAACCTTCTTAGGTTCCTCTTTGTTTCCTAGCTTCTCTGTGGTTTGTGGATTGTAGGCTAGTAATCCTTTGCTCTATATCTAATATCCATATTTGAGTGAGTACATACCATGTTTGTTGTTCTGTGACTGGCTTACGGCACTTTGGAAGGTTTCTTCTAGTTCCATCCATTTGCCTGTGAATTTCAAGATGTCATTTTTGTTTCCACTAAGTTGTACTCCATTGTATGAATCTACCACATTTTCTTTATCCATTATTTAGTTGAGGGCAATCTAGGTTGTTTCTACATTCTGGCTATTACAAATATTACTGCTATGAACTCGGTTGAACAGATGTCTTGTTGTGTGAATATGCATCCTTTGAGTATATGCCAAAGAGTGCAATTGCTGGATCTTGAGGTAGACTGATCCCCATTTTCCTGACAAACTTGCATACTGATATTCAAAGTGGCTATGCAAGTGGTGGAGTGTTCCTCTTTCTCCACATCCTCTCCAGCATAAACTGTCAATGGTGTTTTTGATTTCAGCCATTCTGACAAAAGTAAGATGGTATCTCAGAGTTGTTTTGATTTGCTTTTCCCTGAAGGCTAAGGATGTTGAGCAATTTCTTAAGTGTCTTTTGGCCATTTGATATCCCTCTATTGCAAATTCTCTACTTAGATCTAACCCCCATTTTTTTAATTTGATTATTTAGTGTTTTTTTTTTGAGTTCTTTGTATATTTTAGAACACAGCTTTCTGTCAGATGTGGGGTTGGTGAATATATTTTTCCATTCTGTGGGCTGCAGTTTTGTCTTTTTGACTGTGTCCTTTGCCTTACAGAAGCTTCTCAGTTTCAGGAGGTTCCATTTATTGATTGTCAATCTCAGTGTCTGTGCTACTGGTGTTATGCTCAGGAAGTAGTCTCCTGTACCAATTCATTCAAGGGTACTACCCACTTTTTGTTCTAAGCAGTTCATTGTGGCTGAATTTAGTTAAGGTCTTTTGACCAGTTGAAATTAAATTTTTTGTATGGCAATAGATATGGACATTCATTGAAGATGCTTTCTTTTTTCCATTGCATAATTTTAGCTTCTTTTTCAAAAATCAGGTGTTTGTAGGTATGTGGTTTAATATAAGTTTCTTGGATAACATTGGTCTACGTGTCTGTGTTTGTGCCAACTATACAGTTTGAAGTCAGGGATGTTGATACCTCTGGAAGTTCCTATCATTTTACACATATTTTTTGCTCTTCTGGGTTTTTCTTTTTCCATATAATGTAGAGTATTGCTCTTCCAAATTCTGTGAAGAATTGAGCTTAGATTTTGGTGGGGATCACAATGAATCTGTAGATTAATTTTGGTAAGATTGCCATTTTTCTATACAATAGACTATTTTTGTTGCTATTTTGTAACAAAAATATACTTCTCCCAAGCAAATATCCAGAGTAGAGAGTAAGGTTCAAAATATCTGTGAAAAGGTAAAGTTCATTGCTATATATATTAGCAATGCATATTTTCTTTCTCACCTAATGTTTATGTGCTATGTTTACTTTTATTGCATTATTGGAAAACATTGGTAAGGATTACCAGTTTTAATGGAAATTAACTGTGTGTCACCCTTTGCTTCTAAAATTTATTTTCTCATTTCAAACTCACTTTCCTGAGTACTTGCTTTCTAAATGAATGAAGGAATTTATCACCACATAACATAAATTTCTGATGTTGTGAATCTACTGTGTGACACATAATTTTGTTGGAGTTTTTGCTAAATTACTTGTTTTTTAATGAGAACTCAGACACAGTTAAATTTTCAGTATATTTAATTTCTCCTGGAGGCTTGAAGGATACATGCAATTATGCAAATGGGATCTTCTACTCCCTCTTGCATAGAGGAGGCACAAGAAATATCTTTAGTAAGTATAAGTTGACTTCTCAAAAAATGGAGAGAAATCTCTTTTCTCATATTTCTCAAAGTGGTTAAGAAGTTTGGCCAATCTCATGAATTTCATTTGGAACAAATGATTCAGTAAATTATACTCTCAAATAATCTTCCTCTGTTCTCCCAGAGAATGGAATATATTGCTTGTATGCTCCAGTGAATAATACAGATAAGAGTATCATATTGTGACTTGTTAGAGAAATTCCCCAGTGAGCTCCAGTAATATCCAACCAAATGGGCAGAAGTTATTTACTGCTGAAACAAACATTGGGGACTTCATTCTGAAATTTGAGGTAGCATAAAGACAAGCTGAATCCTGTACTTCTAAATAAGATAAGCATTACAAATATGCACTCATTAAATCAATGGGGAAAATGAGAAAAAAAATGAAATTTATTTTTTGATTCTTATTTAGTAATTGTCTTTATAAGCATTGATGTGTGTAATCAGAGAATGGAAGCATGGTTTATTAAAAGAACACATTGTTTATGTATCAGTTCTTTATTTTAGCTATAAATCCAATTTCCAGTCTATTATACTTAACTATTGGTATCCTATATGGATGTTGCATCAACCCACCATGTTGTCCCTGTCTGTGAAGTAAATTACCAGCTTAGCAATAAATGTAGTGAAACAAGGCTTTAGAAAAAGGCCTCATAGTGGCAAAATAAATTAATAAGCCTCCAAAGTTTATTGTGCCCAACTGAATATACAAATCAGAAGTGACATAGAATATATGTACTTCTAAAATATGATGCAGGAATCATTATTCTTTAGCTATGACATAGCAAAAACAATTACAAAGTAAGAAAGTTTAACTAATATATGAATGCCATTGCTTACAAAAAATAGCCAACTCATGCAAGGTCTGACAGCAAGAAACTGTTAGACATTCATTTAGGTTTGTCTCTAACAATAAACTCTGCAATTATACCCTTTGTGTTATGCTTCAAAGCATGTTGAATCATATCAAAACTAAGTAGTCCATTTCCTTTCTACTATAACTCCATTGAAAGAAGTGGCAATAGCAAAAATAAAAATAGGCTTAATATGTGTAATTTATATTGTTCTCCTTTTGGAATTTAATAGGAAATTTTAATTTAAGAAATAAACATTGCTTATAATTTTCTACCTTATAGGTCTTCTCCAAGGAAGAACACACCAATTGATTGTATAGTACCAAATGGCCAACTCTGAAAACACATATAAAACTTACATGTAACATTAGACAGACTGAATAGGTAACATATAAGAATATTTATGTATATCAATAGACGTATATACATATACAAACACGCACACTATAACATATCATGAAACATAGAGACCATGAATTTGAAAGAAAGCAAGAATGGGTATATGTGAGAGTTTGGAGGGAGAAAAAGAAAGGAAAAAATTGTAATTCTTTGTAGTTTCAGAGGTAAAAAAATGAAAAAAATATTTAGTTAACTTAAAATTTAGTTTAAAATAATTACTCTACCTTCCTTTTCAAGTCATTTGAAATCTCAAAGCCTATCCCCAGTGACAAAATTTCCCCCCAAAAGCCTAATTCTTCTCCAACATCTCCATCAATTTGCAAACAAATGCACAAACATATGAGTCTAGGAGTGTTGTTCTCATTTAAATCACCACTACCTGCACCCCCTCTATGCTCATGACCATACCATAACAAAAAATTCACTCAGTACAACTGCCAAAGTCCCCAAACCTCTTCCTGTCTCACCACAATTTAAACTCCATAGTCCAAGTCTCTTCTGTGAGTAAGGGAATCTCTTGTTACCTGATGTAAAATTCAAAGCAAACTACGTATTTCTAACATACAGTGGCACAGAATATATATTACCACTCTAAAAGGTGTGTTGGCATAGTGAGGAAATAATGAAGCAACACAAAATTGAAATCTTTCAGGGAAAATTTCAAGTTGTAAAGCTCCTTGTCCAGTATCAGAGGGCTTTGATGAATCTACCCTTCAGACTTTGCTAACTACAATGAACTTCTTCTTGGGCTGGTTTCATTGCTGCAGCTTCCCTTGGAAATTATTTCTTGTCTTTGGAACCATAAATAGCTGAGACTCTCTATTGGATTCTAGGCTTCACTGTCACACTTTCACACAGTAGCTTCTCAGGTCTCTTTGCCAATCACAGCCTTTATACAGACTGACCTGTTTCCATGGTCTGAGGTCAACAGCAAACCATAAAAGCCTATGAGGGAATCCTGTATAGTTGGAGTTAGGTATTATACTGTTGTAAATTATGAATCTATTTCATTTCAACCAGAGTTTAATTTTTGCTTAACTTGTGGATAAACTCTTATAGGTGGAGTGTAAGAGTAAGGTTTAAATGAAATGAAAAATTTATACTAAATATTTGTGGCATAAAATTAACTTTTGTCTCATTTATTGACTACTATGCATATAGAGAAATTTGTGTTAGACACTCAGTATAATGGAGTTGACATCATGGTTAATGAGTAAAGGTATTTAACAGATGAGAGGACTGAAATAAATTTGTTAAAGTCATGAAATATTTAGATAGATCAGGAGAAGGAAGAACCAATTTAATAAAACTAGAGATGAATGCAGAGGTATCAAAGCATATATTAAACAATTAAAATATGAATTATTAGCAATGAGAAAATGTTCATTTAATTTATTTACAAATCCTCTTCTTTTAATGTTTACATTTTCATAAGTCAATTATATATTAGCATAGTTACCATGAATTCTTTGTGTATATAATATACTTTGTGATAATCTCCATACTCAGTACTCACTCTTGTCCTCTTTCTCATTAGTATCACTTCTATTCATATGCTACTTTGAAATGGTTTGTTTGTTTGTGAGTTTCATTAGGGTGAGAGTTGTGGGTGAAATGTTATTTACAGGAGCATGGCCACCTTGTTAAAGGCTATTGAAGAAAATCTCTCTCTCTCTCAGCAAACATGGACTGTTCACAGAACCTCTTATGGAGCAATTCATAGCTGCTGTGAGGTCAGAGGTGAAGACACCATGCTCTTCTTGGAAGACAGACTTGAAAAAAATCCTTAATGCTTAATCCAATTCACACATTCTTTCTTTCTGCTTTTCTATGCTGTTACTGGAGCCCATATTGGGCCTTATATAGATATGAGGAATCCTTCCTCTAAAAATAAATTTTGTTTAACTAAAACTAAAGTTTCATATGAACTAATAGTCAATAAATATTTAGAATCTTAGTATTACTATAAAATATAGGTTTTTGTCATTTGCATGTTATTTTCTGATCAAGATTTGGGTAAATTTGGGGCACAGATTGGTGCTTTATGACTTTAGCATAGTGTAAAATGGCAATAAATAGGATAATGAGAATTATGAACAAAATAGTACAATTAAATATATAAAATGAATACTGTTGGAAAAGTTTTACATGTCAAAATTTTCAAAGAAATTGGAATAGGTTTAATATCCTCAGCTACTTCCAGATCATTTGACCTGAATAGAGCTTGTGTTGTGGGGTGTACATTCAAGATCTGAGTGTTGAATAGCAGGCAGAATATTATAATAAACCATAGTGATGTCAATCAGGATGACTGGACCAGCATAATTGAAGAAGTTCATTGTCCATACTTAGTGGGGAAAAAAGAAACTTTGATAATGTGACTACCTGATGTTGTATTAAGCTATGGTGTCTGGAATGGGAAATTCTCTAAAGCTACAACAGTGCAAAATGATAGAACCATCTACTGAGAAAGACATCATTGTCTCTTGACATCCAGCTGCATCTATCTTTTAGTGAATTATTCTGTGCAACAAATGACTCCTTAAAATCCATTGTTACTTGTTCCCAGTTCTCCTAAGGTGGTGTTTAAAGATGGCTCTGCTCTAGGGTGTACTTTTTTACATCAGTTTCAGATTAAATACCTGCCATGTAGAATAAACTATAGTGGGAAGTAGAAGTGTCAATTCTTGAAATGACATATGAGTTTTCATTACATTTCATCTAAGCTCATGCTCAAATGAAAATACTTCCATACATAAATATCAAAGACTATTTCCTCCCAGTGGGTGTGTGGAAGTAGAGAACAACTTATTACAAGAATGAAGAATACAATTCCTTACAGACTTGACCGTGAACTTTACGAGTTATGAGATGAAGTGTGAAGAAAATTCACATGTCAACTTAGGGCTCTAAGTCCACAGATTTAAGAAGATGAGAAAGGAGGTTCCTGGGTTGTGTTGGTACTCTATCACAGTCATGTAAACTATAATGATAGTAGCAATGTAATAATAGTGTTGACTAGAGTATATAGCTTTCTTCTTTCATGCTCTCCTCTGTCTTTCTTTGCATGATATTCAAGTCTTCACTCCTTAACAATGCTCCAATCAAACAGTAGCATGTACATATCTAAAGAAATAGTTATAGAGCCGTCATTTGGTGAAAGATCTCTCATAGAATAGATTATACTATAGAATGCTTATCATAAACACTCCTAACAAATGTAATAATTGAGTTATTACAATTTTGTAATAACTTACTGTAATAATTGTATAGATTACTTAACAACTATGATTTCCTATCACTTAGTCACTAATGACATGAGAAATCTATATTTCAAGTGGAAGCTCATGTTTTATTATCATAGATGTCAATTATTATGATAATTTTATGATGTCAAAATTCATTTACTTAAATTCACATATAACTGAATAATATATACATCTTAAAAAGTCATTCCAATTTCTGTATAATTAAGAGAAAACTGACATGTCCTTCTATGATTTCAACATTTTTAGTACAAATTTATTTAAAATGTGCCCCTGAGATCAAACTTTCTTTAACTGAAGTGAAAAGTATTCATGGGAATTATTTTGTAATAATTGTGTTTCTACAGTCTAATATAAAGAATAGACCTCAAAGTGGGATGGAGACTATTGTCTTCCATCTTGTTCTTTGGCTGCTTTTTAAGGTCCGACTTGGAGCTGTACTCTGTGATCTGTGCTTACCCCCTCTCCCACCAAACTGCCTTGTATATTTCCAAATTTTCCAATTCCCTTAGAAAATTACTCAGCCCTGTTTTAGGAGCTTGAAGTCAAGATGCATCAACTAACTGCACTGTTTTTGCTTCTGTTAAACTGCTGACTCTCTCTATTTGTCCATGCAGCTACCAATGAGGATTTGTTTTATTTAGCATTAGATACTCTTTGCAGAAAGAGCTTGGAATACGCTCTGATAACTATATTTCTCCAGGCAATTGCCAGCTGGCTTAATAAAGACTCTGAAATTTGGAGTCTGATCTTGTTAAGTGGTCTTTGAGTCTTTGCCCCACAACTAAAGGAATAGAAAAGTTGCAAGAATAAAAGCAAAAATTGAAGATATAGATGCATTATGATGGGGAAAATAGTTTAAATTATAGGGAAAATCTTTTTAACATTAAAAACTTCATTTTTCATAATTTTGAATGTTAAACATAACGTATTTCTTTAAGATCACATTTTCAAAATGTAAAAAAAAATGATATTGAGAAAGTATGTTTTCTGTAAGGTATGCTTTGTGTATAAACCCATTGTTCATGTGACTTTTCCCTGTATTCCCTACCTCAATATTATTTTGAAAAACTGTTTTGTATGTTTTAGAGCTGTCGCAAGATATTTCAAAAGGATATATGTTAAGAAAGTGAGAGTAGTTGAATGGTTTTGTATTTCAAATGGCAAAGACAGAGGTTATGGACTAGATCAATCAGTAGAAACTAATACTTGAGTCATTTGTTCATAATTGAATCATTATTTTAACCAATAATATCACTGGATAGTTCTAGTAAAGACTGTGCCAGTTTCCACTCCTGTCTACATGTCAGCATTGCATGTATTATTTATTATCAGACTATATTTTTGCTATATTAAGAAAATAGGTCAAATATATGATGTCTACAGAAATATTTTCAGCTATTCCAAATGTCAACTAGCTCTTCAAAAATTCTCTTTGTGCTCATATTGAATACATTTTTCTGTGAAAAATGAGTCATAAAATTTCTTTAAAAAGTGGCTGAAGTAAAGACATTTAGAGACAAATTGTCTAAAGAGAATTTCTTTGAATCTTTTGAAGCTTAACAGTGACTGATATTGGCCTCTCAATATATTCCAGAGACCTTCAAGTGACTGTTTACATAACTTTATTTCTATAATTCAGAAAATGTTTCTCATAGTCCCTTCAAGAAAACCTAAGTAGTATCTCCTTTCCAGATCTGGTTTCAAAGTTAATTTCCTTGTATAGTATCACAGAGCAGCAATGGTCAAATTAATTACCTTCTTAGGTGTTCACAGCAGGAAAATTTGTGTTCTTTTGTTCAGTATTTGTATACTACTAGATATTTGAATGCTCTATTATATACTTCAGAGAAACAGCCAGTAGGAGGTTTGAATGTAAGTGGTCATGTACATCCCACTCACCCACACACAGGATTATCAATGGACTGACACAGTTGTTCTCAACCTTCCTAGTGCTGAACGTCTTTTATATAGATCTTCATGTTTGAGTGACCACGAACCATACAATTGTTTTGTTACTTATTCATAAATGTAATCTTGTTACTTTTATGAATTGTAATGTAAATATTTTTGTTTTCTGAGGGTATTTGGCACTCCCTGTAAATAGGTCATTCAACGTGCAAAGGGGTCATGACCCACAGGTTGAGAATTGCTAGACTTAAAGATTTTTGGCCTAGCATTCTATTCTTCTCAGAAACAACATACATGCATGATTTTATTTAAATGAAGTTTCCATTCAGTAGTAATGTATTCTGTAAGCGGAGCAAATTATTCAATGATACTGTTATATGTAAAAGCTAGGTAATAAAATTACTCGGTTAGTATCTGTTGTTCTTTTCTAACATTAACTGTATGGTGAAAAATTCTAAAAGTAGTACAGAAAATGCATACAACTTGACTAAGTGGACATGGATAACACTTGCTTCCAAAACAGGAAGCAGCAATGCCAGAAAATGAATAAGAGTCTAATGGAGAGTGATCTATAATGTAGACTGGAACTGAGCAAGAAGGTAGTAGAGATGCAATAAATAAAGAAAAACTTGGTTAAATAGAATAGATTAGTACAACATTTCTAACTTAGACACTGATACTTAGAAGAAGAAAAAATTTGTTTATATCATCTTCACTGGCCTCCATTAACAGGATAAAGTCTCAGTTGTAATGTTGATGTAGTTCCACATTTTTCAGTGTATTTTCACACAATTGGGGAGATTCCTTGAATTCATGTGTGTACATTGCTTTAGCAATGAAATAAACAGCTTAACCTTCCTTAATGCACAAAACTTAATTTGCTATATCTTGTTGACCTCTTGAGACAGGCATCATTGTTATATCTTGCTCTGCTTTAGGGTCCATTAAGCCCTGTATCTCTCCAAGCATGGGACCCTAAAATAGCCCAACATAGTCACACAAAAAGCTGTAAACTTGAATGTGTGGCTACATCTAGCCTTTCAAGTATGCTAATATATTCATACACCACAAGAAACAGGTGTTTCAGCATAGCAGGAGGACCACATTCATAGCAAGAAGAGCTTATCTTATCACCTCCATGTACTTAAGAATTTATCTAGTGAAGCTACCTGACACTTAGAAAACTATGCCTAAAAATATCTGCTGTTATGCATACAAAGCCCAAAGATGTATACTTATGTGGCCCATGCACTTAGTGCTTCAGTTTCTCTTACCATAGTACCCATTGTCATTGACACTTGCCTCTCTGAAGAAAGGACACAGGTTTTCCAAGTCCCATACCCATAAACTGTCGTTTTTACAGTGCTATACTACCATTGTGGCAACTTGAGAAACTCTTCTCATTGGCTTGTTCATTATACTATGGTGAATATCACAGCTACCACTTACCTTTACTAAACCTGAGGACAAATTTCTCTGTGAGTTTTGTCTTACTGCATTCACTCCAACTACAGTCACACTTCAAGACAAACCTCTGAATAGTTGGCATTTCCAGCAGCACACTTGATATCTACAATGTCACAAACATCATTGGTAGATATTTCTTCAGTTCCTAAGAAAAATTCCTCTGTAATCTATGCCTTTAATATGATGCCTATACCTACAAGCATCTGCATTCACTACAGTTTGCTCTATGTCCTGTCTCCCTTGTGGATCATATTCATTAATAAGGGAGATAACTACTTCACAAATGGTTGCAGTCAGACTATAGTTTCATTCAGAGTCTATTAATATTGGATAGAGCTGAGGAAATCACATTGAATAAGAAGAAACTTCTGGAGGGGAACCTGTAGCCATGCCTGCTTAGGGGCCAGCTATAGGTCTGCCTGACCACACTTGCGAGGGCATGGTCAGGGTGACATAGAGTAAGAGTTTCAGGTGGCTGGTTTTTACTTTCAGTTTTCCTTTTTGGCTTGCTGTACACACTGCTGCCACGCTGGCTGGCTAGGTCACTCTGTAAGTAAGGCTTTTCCTTATTAAATACCCTTGTATTTCTACCTGACTCAATATTGGTAATTTTCCACTTTATCTGGTGTCAAGAGAGGTACCTTGGCCCCATTTGGGACAAGCTACTGGTTGCCCCCCTGTCCCCAGATGGCAGACTAGGCACAAAAAGCAACCTCTCTCCACCAGTGCTTCTGGCGAGCAGCCAACCCGCTTCACCACACAAGAGCATTCGTACTGCCACTGAGCTACTCAGAACCATCCACCCAGCTTGGGGACACTTTCTAGCTGCCTAGAGTTGAGTAGGCCTTGGCTTTCAGCAGCAGCTTCCCCTGGCCACATGTCCTTCATTGGTTGGGGCCGCAAGGCCATATAATCTCTATGATAAGCACAGCCACTTTGTGACCTTTCTCCACGGGTACCACCATCTTGCCTGACCCACTGCTGCCAAACGCAGCACTGAAAGGCTGATTGCCTGTTCCACCTACTGGTCAAAGAGAGTTACTGCATCTGGAGTAGAAATCAGGTAAAATTATGGCGGAATATTTATCATTTGCTAAAATTGGTAGTATTTTTGCTTATTATGTGAATTCAATGTTTGAGGAGGATGCTAATTTGCCAATTACTGGTCTATAAGCCATAATGGGAGTTAGCTTGCTGGTACAAATAATATTGCTAGCCACAGGACTCAGGAATAGGGATAAGGATAACCTCACCACCTACTTATGGGAAATACAGCTTTACCCAATGAGGTTTAGGAGAACAGATTAGGTCAGACCACAATTGTGCAGCAAGTGGAACAGAAATTGGATGAGAAGCTTGGCTCTATGTCCAATACACTAAAGTCACAGCTGTTTGTTACCCAAGATGAGATGCAACATATTAATGATAAGATCAACACAGAGAGATCCTCCATATCTGAGGCCTTAGAGGCTAGGCTGTCAGAAGACCGTGACAAGCTAAAGAATATCTGTAGCCAGCTAGATACTCAGATAGGCAATGTTACCCAGAAATTAGATGCAAAGGTGCAAAATACTCAGGATAGGGTTGAAGAATTGGACAATGCCATTCAATCAATTACTGAAGCAACCAGGGTAGCAGATCACAAATTTGACTCTAGATTTGAATGTTTAGAAGAAAATTTACAGTACAGGGCTGATAGATTACATAGGTCCATTGCTTATGACTCAAAATCAGCAAATCATGCCCTCAAATCTAGACTCCAATATCTAGAAGGCAGTTTCCATACCATCCAGATGCTGCCTAAAGTCAACCTTATTAAAGACCTAGAAAAACATGTAGAGGAGAAGTTAGAGCAATTTACAGATTCACTAACATTCTTGGAATCTTTTATGATTAAGGAGATTGAAACTTTTCATAAGGATGTCATTACTAGGCTTAAAGATCATTGGGATGCCTCAGAAGCAGAATTACTCCAATCTGAGGCACCTACTCCACCCAGGTATCATGACTATTCCTCTAAGATTGGTACTCATACACCATTAGTATACCCAGTTACCATGTTAGAAAAGCCATCTTCTAAGAAACACCCTCATGGACAAATGGCTTATTAATGGCAAGCTATACAGCTGAAGGATCTTAAGAATATAAAATAATCAGTTGTCTCATATGGTCTCCATAGCCCATACATAAAACAGCTATTACATTCATGGGTAACCTTTAACAGGGTGACACCCACAGATTGGGAATGATTGGTAGCAGCTGTACTTGAGAAATCATGCCAAATCCAGTGGAAGGCATTGGTGAGGGAAGAGGCAAAGCTCCTTGAGTGTCAGGGCATAAAGGAAGGTTTTGAAGCCCCTCTAGATAAGATTCTTGGTGAGGATATTTATGCTAACCCACAGGCTCAGGATGAATATGATGGCAATATACTGTCCCTATGCAGGAAAGCAGCATTAAATGCCTGGGATAAGGTGCATGAGCCAGGAGAATGCCTAGAAGCTTATACCAGAATAGAATAGGGACCTACAGAAAAGTTCCAGGACTTCTTACAAAGGTTAACTAGCTCAGTAGTAACAGATCCAGAAATAAGACAATCAATTATCAATAAAATAGCTTATGAAAATGCAAACCCAATATGTAAGAGAATACTTTTGCCTTTATAGATCAGATCAGCTCCTCTAGAAGAATGTGTTTTGCATGCAGCCAACATTGACTATCATGTGCAAGACACTGGAGGTTGGTAGGAGAAGCCATCTTGAAAGGTTTAAAAAGGCAACAGATTAAAAATTCTAGTGGTCAGGAAGTAAGGGCTTGGCAAGAAGAAGCACATTACAGAGGTCAACATAGGTACCAAAGTCTAGAGGATACTACTACTATGAACCAGAACCTTGGGTAGGAAGATCCTTCCCCTGAAGAACACGAAAGGGCCAGGAACCTAGATGTTTCAAGTGTGGTAAAATGGGACACAGTAAGAGAAATTGTAGAGAAACGAATTCTAACAATGCCTCCTGTGGAAGGCCACTGCCTTCTGGATTGTATAGAAGATGTGGTAAGGGAAGACACTGAACCAATGAATGTAGATCGACCAGGGATTTGCAAGGAAACCTGTTAAAGCCGGGAAGCCCCAAGGGGGTGGAGGCTCAAGAAGGTCCCACCTCGAGAAAGGTCTGGTCATTCCCAGTAGCAGTGGGAGACAATCTCTCACAGGAGAAATACATAGTTCTTTGCCTATTTTGAAAAATGATAGTGCTCTAGATGGTACTTTGAATAGTGATGAAGTATCAAATGTGAATGGACAAAATGAGAAAAGCATATTTTGGCAATCTTCTATTAATGATAAAAGGCCTCAGTTGAAAGTGAAAATTAATAATAAAGTCATTTCTGGCTTAGTAGACACTGGGGAGGATGTATCTATAATTACCCAAAAGTCTTGGCCTCAGAAATGACCTCTTAGAGAGGCAAATGTAAAATTTTTAGGAATTGGAACTCTATCTAGAGTTCGACAGAGTGTTAACTTGGAGATCTGCATTTCACCAGAAGGAGAGAAAGGGATACTGAAACCATAAGTGGCAGATATAGCAATAAATTTCTGGAGTCGTGATCTCTTATGGCAATGGAATACTCAGATTAATATTCCTCCAATGTCAGATACAAAAAACGTGCAATGTTTAGATAGTTTAAAAGATCTGGTAAGACGCTATGGAAAAGGGTTGCCAACCATCCATGCCATACAGAAAATAGGTACAAATGATGGACCTTCCTAGGAGCCAAAGGCCCTGCCATTGAAGTGGCTTACATATGAACCAGTTTGTGTAGGACAATGGCCTATGACAGCTGAGAAGCTAGAGGCCTTAGAAAAGTTAGTACAGGAACAGCTGGATGCTGGACATATAAAGGAATCTACCAGTCCTTGGAATTCTCCTGTATTTGTTATCAAAAAGAAGTCAGGAAAGTGGAGAATGCTGACAGAACTGAGAGCCATAAATAAGGTAATTCAACAAATGGGTTCTCTGCAACCTGGAATGCCATTGCCTTCCTTAATACCTAAAGGATGGCCTACCATAGTCATTGCTCTAAAAGACTGCTTTTTCACAATACAGTTACAGGAAAATGATAGAGAAAATTTTGCATTTACTGTACCAAATCTTAAATACTTCACAGCCAGTTAGGAGATATCAGTGGAGAGTTTTGCCACAAGGAATGCTAAATAGTCCTACTTTGTATCAGCACTTTGTACAGCAACCTTTGGAAATAATTCTTAAGAAATTTTCACAGTTCCTTGTTTATCATTACATGGATGACATTCTTTTATCAGATTCAATAAAGAAACTTTGGAACATATGTTTGAAATGGTGAAGGAAGTTCTGCCTCATTGGTGATTACAGATTCCCCCAGAAAAGACAAAAGAGGAGATTCTATTAACTATTTAGGTTACAAAATAGACTTACAAAGAATCAGACCTCAAAAGGTACAAATTAGAAGGGATCAATATTAAACTCTTAATAATCTTCAGAAGCTGCTAGGGGAAATTTCTCAACTCCAGACGATTATTGGTGTAGAAGTATAGGACTTAAAGCATTTTAAAATGTCCCTTAAAGGTGATAAGGACCTAAACAGTCCGAGAATATTATCTGCTGAGGCAGAGAATATTATCTGCTGAGGCAAGTTACAATTGGTAGAAAACAGAATATTGGATGTGCATGTAGATTGGATAAACCTTAATTTAGATTGCATTCTGGTTATCTTGCCATACAGAGAATACCCTTCTGGAATTCTGATGCAAAGGGAAGACACCATATTGGAGTGGATATTTTTGCCACATAAACAGAATAAAAAGTAAAGATGTATATAGAAAAGATTTCTGATTTTATTTTAAGACTTTGTCAACTGACTGGAAAAAATACAGCAGAAATTATAGTACCTTAAAATAATGAGGAAATTTGCTCCTTATGGAAAGACAATGAATAGCTCTTACTGACTTTTTGGGAACAATTAGCAACAACTATCGCAAAACTGATAGAAATAAATTCATAAAAAAGACAGTCTGGATTCTTCCACGAATTGTAAGTCAAACTCGCATTTCTGGAGTTCTTACCTTCTACACTGATGCCAACAAATCAGGTTATAAACCAGGTGAGGTAAGTAAAGTAGTTCAAAGTCCATATACATCTGTACAGAAGGTAGAATTACATGAAATTCTCATGGTACTTATGGATTTTACAGAAGCTCTTAGTATAGTTATGGATTCTCAATGTGGAGAGAGAGTTGTGTTACATATTTGTCCCGCGCGCTATATGTTCTCGCCGGCAAGAAATACACACACAGGACACTCGGATCCTTCTGCAGAAAAGCTTTAATGCGTCTTGAGAGAGGAGAGCATAAGCTTACCAGAGCGGAGACCCTGAACCAAGAATCCCATTCCTTAATAAAGGCTGGCAGCCTGCCTGGGATGTGTTACCCTATGAATGGCTTTAGCTCCTCAGGCCAAATGAGCCACGGGATAGGCAGAGATCAAAGGAATGGAAATTACCCAGCGCCTGCGAAATAATTTACATTCGGTGTCTGCTGGCACCATCATTGTAATGGAGAATGCAGGAACGGCTCCCTACACATATTGAGACTGCAGAATTCGTTCCTGATAATACAGAATTAAACTCTGTTTTTACAATTACAGGAAACAATCAGAAACAGAAGTAATCCTATACATATTACACAGATCAGATCCCATACGGGTCTGCCAGGCCCACTAGCACAAGGCAATGATGAGATTGATCGTTTGTGAATTGGAAGTGTCCTGGAAGCCTCAGAATTTCATAGGAAACATCATGCAAACAGCAAACGTTTGAAAAGTACTTCTCCATCACTTGGCAACAAGCCAAGGAGATAGTGAGAATCTGTCCTTTTTACTTGTTCTTTTTATAATCAAACTCCATTGCCAGCCGGTTCTAATCCTAAGGGCATTTGGAGAAATGGGGTTTGGCAAATGGATGTCCTTCACTTTGCAGAATTTGGAAATTTGAAATAGGTGCATTATACTATAGACACATTTTCAGGGTTCCAAAGGGCTACTGCTCTTAACTCTGAAAAAGCTGATTCTGTTATTACACACCTGCTAGAGGTGATGGCAGTTATGGGTATACCTGCACAAATAAAAACTGACAATGCTCCAGCATATGTCTCCACAGAATTGGAACAGTTTTTCAAATATTATAACATAAAGCATGTTACTGGTATGCCACAAAATCCTACAGGACAAGCAGTGGTTGGGAGATCTAATACAACATAAGGTGATGCTCAAGAAACAAGCTTGGAAGACTAAACCCCCCCAAACATTGGTTGCATAATGCTTTATTAACACTAAACTTTCTTAATGACAATGAAAAAGGACAAATAGCTGCATAAAAGACACTGGAATATGGAGAAAACTGCTGAACTGAATCAGTTGGTATACTTCAAAGGTGTACTAACCTTTGAATGGAAAACAGGACATGTGTTACGATGGGGTAGGGGTTTTCCATTGGTCTCGACAGGAAAAGAAAAACTTTGGATACCATCCAGGTTGATCAAGATTCAAGTATAAAAAGACAAGCCTCTTGACAAGGACAAGTAATAGGTATTCTACTAAGGTATATCTCATAAACTGTATAGAAACCTCCCAAAGGAAAGGGAAGCGTTTTACTTTTATCTTCACAGGAAAACTCATCTCCAGAAGGCAAAGGACACTGCATGGGTAGATGCTTAAGAAGAAAAGGATTCTATAACCATCAAACAAAAGGAATGTGCCATATGGTATACTTACAGCTGTCTCTCAGAAAACTGTATTTCCCTTTATTTCCTAGTCCCTATTCAATTAAATCAATGCTGGATTTAGAGGTGGATTTGGCTTTCCTCCTCTAAAATCCAAGCATGTTATTTAACTAAACTTTAGAGCTTCTGTATTGTATCAAGAAGCTAATTGATGTAATACAGAATAAAAGAGGAATTTGGGGACTGTCTTTGTCTTTTCTTGGATCTTCCTTTTGAGGTGTATACCCTCTCATAATTGTTAGACTCTCATGGTTGCTTTTTCCATTATACATAAGCAAACAGTTCTCTGCTGTTTATGTTTGAGTCCCACACAACCAATGAAGACCTGCCTGACAGCAATCCCTGGACACCCCAGAAAGAAAATGGGCCACCCCTCCGTGACTGCACTGGATCCAACTTGCACCATTTCAACTGACACTTCGGCCAAAGCTTCTGGTACTGACTTCAATCAAGTTGAGGATTTCAAGCGAGATCTTAAATCAAGCAAATCCCATTTAAATGGACTGGATGCAACCCATTCATGACTTTCACTATACTAACATTTTCTTCCTACAGGACCCCACAAGGCTATCATCATCCCATTTCAGCAGGAAGTAACTTGGAGTATGCTATGCCCCTTTTCCCCATTGTTGTTACTTAGGGTAGTATATATACCTAGTTGGGGATAGCTTCCTATTGTTTATGGTTGGGATTGGAAGGAGGTGTTCAGGCTTGGTCACCTCTTTCAGATGACTTTAGGATTTAGTTAAAATAGATAGTCAGGATGTGACATAAGCAGATTGTTGTATCTTCTTATGTTTCACCGTCATGATTGTTAATTTTGGATACTTTACACTGTTAAGTTTTAATACTCTTTTAGACTAAAAGGGGAATTGTAGGGGAACCTGTAGCCATGCCTGCTTAGGGGCTGGCTACAGGTCTGCCTGACCACACCTGTGAGGGTGTGGTCAGTGTGATGTAGAGTGAGAGTTTCAGGTGGTTGGGTTTCAATTTTGGTTTTCTTTTTAGGCTTGCTGTACAGACTGCTGCCACACAGGCTGGCTAGGTCGCTCTGTAAGTAAGGCTTTTCCCTATTAAATACCCTTGTATTTCTACCTGACTCCATATTGGTAATTCTCCACTTTAAACTTCTGTGTACAATAATAAGCAAAGTCAACACACTTATATAAGCAATTTCCTTATATAAGTGTGGCTCATCTAAATACAGAAAAATATATTATAAAACCTAACCCATTAGTTTGGAGGAAACATGGAATAACTGCAAATATGGAGACATCATTGCTGAACATCAAGAACTTACAAATGAAAGATCCATGTCATCTTTACATGACCCCAATTATTCTCAAGCTTTGGACTTCATATTAAAAGTAATTACAGTATACTTGAAAAGGAATTTAAAATAATGACCCCAAGGAAGCACATTGAAATGCAAAAGAATGCAAAAGCACTCCAATGAAATGCAAAGTGATTATGTTGATGAGAAATTCAATAAAGAGAATTATTAAAAATTTAACCAAAAAGAAATCTTGGAAATAATAAATTCAAGTAATGAAGTAAAAAAATACATTTGATAATTTCAACAACAGACCAAATCAGGATAAAAAAAAAATTCTCATTCCCTCCTTTACTTCTTTATCTTCTCTGTATGTGAAGGATTGGAGAGATTCACAGGTGGATTATTATGTTCATTTAAAATCCAAATGTCATATGTGTTACTTGGTTACTTGTAGCATCTTTTCCTGAGTCAGGTTCTTACTACACACAGAGCTAACCAATCCCAAAAGATGGGCTGGACATGAAACCAAGAGAATCCCCTGTTACCACCAACTCCATGTAGTAGTTTTGGAGCAAGGAATACACTTGAAGCATTAGATGCTGTCCTTTCAAATGAATGTGATTTTTCACAAGTAAGTATCTTTAATAGAGAGGGGGGATTTGGGCCTTTACAAGCTTTACTGTATTTTTTTTTTAAATTGCACTACTGTGTAATTATAACACATTCTTTGAATTCACTTTCATTGTCAACAACTATTCATTCATTTATTAGCACATCTGTTGTAACCTATCTTGGTGGGGCTTCAGTCAGATCCAGCCAACATGCCTAGTTCACACCCTAGAGGGGGAGTGTAGATTAAGAAACAGCATGTAAAGATGTTAAGAAGAAGACAGAAACACAGAATAGAGTCATGAAGGCAATCCAGTGAATACTGAGTGCCCCAAGTTTATTCTTCAACATTCACAAATACTCCAACCAAAAAGGGAAACATGACAAAATACTTCTTTAACATGTACAAGGAATAGACTTTCGTCCTTAATTCTCCAAACATTTGGTAACCACACATTATATTCAATTTCTCATTATCTGGCCTTGAGGGTCAAGAATAACCATACTTCAGATCAAGTCTGTTGTTATTTAGATAAGACATCCACAACCAAGATCAAACATCCTACAGTACCCATGCCTTAGACTTCAAGACTTATGACTTTAACCTTAGAAGACCAAGGACAGTTTTGAACTCTCTGACCTTAAGTCAAGATGAAGCAGAGCCATCTTTTTGGGTACCAACATATATTTCCTCACCTAACTACAGACTCTTTCTGTCTTTTTGCTCTTCTTCCTGAACTCTCATACTGAAAATTTGGGTAAGAGCAGTGAGCAATAGTTATGTAATAACTTGAATGATATACTGCTTTGAAATTCTTCTGCCAATGTAGTAACTCATTACAGCCACATTTCAGTTCTCAATATGTAGTCAATATGCATAATATTCTTGGGCACAATAATATGAGTTACCTCCTGGTCAGTTTCATGTAGCTCCTTATCCCCTGTGAAACTCCTTGAGATAGTTCTTCACTATCACAGTTTAATCACATTTCTGGTCTTTTACACTTCACCCCAAGTGGTCATAAATACTTGATTACTGCACACTAAATTTCTCTTGGCATGAGTCACACACTGCTCCACATTTATCACTTAATCCAATTTCAAAGGTCTATAGGCTATGTGGTTAGACATGCATAACAAAAGTAAAATTTCTCAAAAACAATTTTCTGTATTAGTAACTTTGTCTTATTACTAGATAAAATATCTAAAAATAAAATCAACTTAAGGGAGTAAAGAGTTTATTTAGATTGTTGTTTGTGGTTGTAGTCCATAATGAAATGTCTTGACACACTTTCTTCTATATTCTGGAAGAAATGGAAGATGAATGCTAGCACTCAACTCAATTAATTATTTTTACTATTCAGTCTAGGAGCCTAACCTCTCTGATGCCACCCACATTGGCCTCAGTAAGTCATTTCTAAAAATGCCACCACACACAGATCTAGTGTCTTAGATAGGGTTTCTATTACTGTGAAAGACACCATGACCATGACAACACTTATAAAGGAAAACATTAAATTAGGGCTGGCTTAGAGGTTCAGAAGTTTAGTTCATTATTGTCATGGTGGAAAGCATAGCTACATGAAAGCAGACATGATTTTGGAGAGGTAGCTGAGAGTTCATCCATATTGGCAGACAGAAGAAACAGAGACACTATGCCTGACTTGAACATATGAAACCTCAACTTCTACCCACAGTGACACACTTCCTCCAAGAAGGCCACACTTCCTAATATAGCTAATCTGTATGGGTCTATGGGGGGCTATTTTGACTTAACTACCACACCTAGAATTAGCTCTCCTAGGTTATTCTAAATGCCCTGTCACTAATTGTCAAGATTAACCAATTGCACTCTGTTTTAAAATGATTTTGTTTTACATATAGTATATCCTAAAGGCTCCACTAAATTCTCTTAGAACTAATGAATAAATTTAATAAAACTACAAGTTACAAAATCAGCATTGAAGATATTAATGGCCATTTTGATGAAAAATAAAGCAAGAAGTTCTGTACCTAACAATTACCACCTGTAAAATATGTAGGTATATATTTAAACAAGGAAGTGAAAGACTTTATGGTTCAAAATATCCAACACATAAAAACTGAGTCACACAGAAAAGTGGAAAGATATTTGGCATCCATGCAATAAGAATATTTTCAAAAGTGCACATTACAAAAATGATATACATACTTGTTTCAATGATCCTCAAAATACTAGTGGAATTCATCAAAAAATGAAAAAGTCTAAAGTTTGTATACAACTATAAAGCATCAGGCAGCCATAGCAGTGTTGAGCAAAAAAGCTGGAATTATCACAAGTACAGACTTTAAATTATACTTGTGGTATGACACTTGTGAAAATGATTTTTCAGGTGTGCCTATTTTTCAGGCTTATAAATTCATGGAGGCTTCCACTGAGATTTCAAACCAAAGTCTGTGACTACAAATGATGTATTATGGGGTCAGAGATCTCCAAACATTTCTCAGCAGGACAATAAACTATAAAATTGTAATGAAAACCAATGGAAGATGCAAACACTATCTACTGCCTATCAAGGGAGGTTTCATAAAGCAAAAAAAAAAATTGTCTGAGATAGCAACTATGTGGTCTACAAAAAAGCCATGGGACTCATGGCTGTGCAGCATCACGGAACTGATATCAAACAAAATTGTGTCCTAGATTGTGGACATGAAATCAGACAGTAGTGTTTGCTACATGTTGTTTAGCACTTAAGTCTATCACACTCTCTTAATTTTCTATCACTCTCTTTTGTAATTGTTTATCATCAATCTTACTTACAATTGTTTATTAGGTTGTTAGCTCATCTTGTTTTGTTTGTCTTAGATATCTATGGTGAATATGAACTTGAAATTCTAAACTGAAACAATTGCAGTATTAGGCTGGTTTTAATAAAATTGTTGCATTTTCCATCATCAGGGTGGAATATTATTGATTTGATGAGTTTTCTCCAAAGTGATGGCTCGGAATCATATAACCTCACCTCATGGGTTATAATATTTCCTTGTACAAGGTCACTGTGGTAACTTTGTACAGCAATGGCTATTGTGGGAGGTATGTGGAGTCTTAGAATGCGAGATGTTGATATTCCTTAGGTTAATGAGAGTAGGTCCTTTGAGTGGGATTGTAAGGAATCAATTGTCTATGTTTTTCATTTTCTTAATAAATTACTGGTGAGGTCAAAAACATAATTCTATAATTTGGTGCTGTCTTCACCAGATATTTAAAGCAACAGCAGCCACTAAGTCTGAAACTGGATGATTAAACATTCTAAACCAAAATTAACCACTTATTTGTAGACATTCACTTCTCATGTACTACACTGTAATCCATTGAAAACTGGCCAATACAAGGAGGATATAAAAAATATAAAAAGAACCCAAGTATTTTGATGATTTTAAATACTTAATGGAGCATATAGTAGAAAATGTCATAGATACATGACACACACATCATCTATTTGTTTGTCATACAAAAAGCTTTCTCCTAACCGAAGTTCAGGAAAGGAATCTGAGCATTAATCAGGTATTGAAACAATAGGAAGTACATTTTGCAGTTACTGCTTACAATGGTAGAATTTTGTTACAGACAAAAACAGAATTAACAGGATGAGAAAAATTGGTAAATAAGCTATGGCTGGTTGGTTTTGTTTTAAAAATATTGTTGTGATCAAAATTAAAATCATCCTCATCCAGACACTTCAAAAAGAAAGATACAAAAGATAAATGATAGTAGCTTTAACCAGAAAAAAGAAATGTTTATAGAGTGAAAATATAGCTCAGTAGATATAATAACTATGTGAAAGCACAAGGGCCTTGATTCAGAACCCAACATTCATGTAAAAAGTATGGGATGGTGGCCTGTGTCTATGACACCAACGCGTGGAAGGGCGAACTGAGGTAGAGGGAATGGAGAGTGGAATGCACTGCCCAGTCATTCTAGCAGTGAGCACTAACAAAACACTGACTCTAAAGTAAGTGGGTTACAGATAGAGGCAAATGACGTATACTTTATAGGCACGCATATCTATGCCTACATGCATATGACACATAAACATAATACTTTTTTTTAACAGTTCAAACATTGCTCAGATTTAAAGTGAGAGTCTATAGAAGCATTTGAGTAATTAGGTATGAAAGATAAACATTAATTTTCTTCCAGCATTGTCTTTGGGGTGGCATAATAAGATTATAGATCTGGAAACCTGTCAATATTTGCCTTTTAATTTTCTGCCTGCTTTCATCAAACTTATCCCAGGAAGTACTTGCAGCTGAAATTGCTGTTTGGAGGTTTTATTTTAGAGTCCATAAAATTTAAGAGTTATTTTTTAAAATGTTTTAATTATAGCATATTATAAAAACAGAAGCTACACTTTAAAATAGCAGTTGTAAACATGAAAGTTGACTAAACTTAAAACCAAACACTTTACAGCTTTTGATACTTGTGGAAAATATAAACTACAGATAGTAATGCACTGATATTTAAATCCATTACTATGTAAATTATATCCATAGGAACATTAAATCTCTTCATATGGCTGTTTCCCCCTTGAATGAAGTTTGAGAAACCTGTATTAAAACCTTTATATCTAGCAAACATCACACAATATTATGTAAATATATACTGCTATTTACCCTACTAATTTCTAGAGAACTGCTTTATACAAACATTTGGTCATGACAGTTAAATTTATTACCTATCAATATGAAAAATAGAGAAATATATAGAGTTTTTAAATTTTTGAAACAACTTAAACATATTTTTAGTTTTCAGCACTGAAACCACATCTGTATTAATTTAAAAATAGATTGTTTTATCAATAATTCAAATGTCTAAATATGTATGAAATATATATCAGCAAATAAATTAATTACAAAACCTCCCTGTGTTGAAACCATTAAATTTTACCACAATTACATGATTAATACTTAATTAAAGTCATGCTAGTGGTTAAATATGATGTTTTGAAATAAATATTTACTTACATAAAATAGTTTGAAAGGATATGTAAATTTTAAAAAATTGGAAATTATATTTTTCCTTACTCTTCAATATAACAAATATAGTATTATAAGCACCATTAAGATATACAACTCTTGCCGGCCATTGTTGGAGTACACCTTTAATCCCAGCACTTAGGAGGCAGAGGCAGGTGGATTTCCATGAGTTTGAGGCCAGCCTGTTCTACAGAGCGAGTGCCAGGGTAGGCTCCAAAGCTATGCAGAGAAACCCTGTCTCAAAAAACAAAACAAAACAAAACAAAAGATATACAAATCTTGAAGCTTCTTTAAAGACTAGTTTGAATGAAGTTTACTTCATCATTCATAGTTTTCATACTAACATCAAAATTCAACTTGACACTATTTTTCTTTAAATATATTAATTTCATTCTGAAATAAAAGTTACTTACATATTTTAAATGTAAGCATGTTTTGCATTACTATTTCACAATATCTAAGGCTAGTTTTATATAAAATATTCACTATTCAGTTATTATTATTTAATAAAAGAAAAGTAACTTCAACTTTCAGACTCAGACTGTTGGGAATCCTCTCTTAAATCAAAGTATATCTTAGTTTCTATAAGTTTCAAAGATACATTTAATTACTCTACGGGTTTACATGCTTCTTCATGAACTCATGAAAGAACATCTGGCTTGCTTTGCTCAAATCATATTTTCATTTCTCATTTCTTCTGTAAAAAAAGATTGATTTAATGGTGGCAGTCTTATTATCATGCTGATGGTCTCTGACTTTGTTATTGGATGCACCAGATGGCAAGGAGGTAACAATGATGCACTCTTAAAAGTATATAAATTATGGTAAGCATATTGAGTTAACTACAAGCATTGTAAATGAGGCCTGTTAGTATTTAAGATTCTCCTCAGCTCAATATTCTACAAACTTAATTCCTTATAAACACTGTACCTGTTTCATTTAGAAACTTATATATTTACCAAACTATGTGATAGTAAATTATTATACTTACCTTTAGCATCATCGTAAGTACTTTATACAAACTACAACATGTACAATGTGGTTATGTATTTTTAAATGCTTATGTAAAACAATATATTAAATGCAATAGCTATTCTCTAAAGTAAACTTTCTAATATTTCTTGACACTGTATAAGGGCAGGAACTTGCATTTAATTCTGCTTCATATTTGCTCTACTCACTTTTTATCCTTACAAGTAAACTCTTGAGAAAGTAACTGAGCAGAGGAGAGATAATGGTTTCAGCCAAGTTGATTCCATTGTTTTGAGCCTGAGGTACTGCTGAGTAAAATGCTTGAGAGTTCATGGCGCAAGAAAAGAAGCTATGTCATGTCAACTGGGAAGCAGAGAGAAGGGAGCAGGATCCCATTTATGAGTTGCAAAGACATACTCCCAACAAAATCTGTCTTCCTCCAATGAAATATTATCTCTTCAAGTCTTCAGTATCTCCCCCAAATGCCCATACATGGGAAAAATTCTTTAATTTTGGACTTTTTGAGGGAGGGTCATATTAAAGTTGCAAATTACAATAACCACAAAGTGTTGTAGATTTCATACTAATTATATAATACTAATTATAATGGTAATGGAGACAGATTTTAATTTGCAGTTGACTGAATTGCAGTTAATACAGAAATAAAATAATTTCTAAATTATATTTTCACATTGAAAAAAATTTTCACAGGTGTGCTCCCTCTTATGATATGCCTCTCAGGATGGATCATTCATTGGCTGACCACTCCCATAAATTCTGTGCTACCTTTAACCCAGCAAATCTTGCAGGCAGGCCAAATTATACGTCAGAGTTTATATGGCTGGTTTGGTGTTCCAATCTCACCACTGCAACTTCATATGCCATGTTTGGTTGATATCCATGGGAGGCCAGCTCTTTTCAGAAGAGAAAGGGAGGAAGAGTGGGTGGGAGGTGGCAGGAGGGAAGTGAGCAGGAATGACTGAGGGGAAAGGAGGGAGGAGAATCATTAAAAAATCATTAAAAACTGAAGTAAAAGGTAAAAGAGAAAATTGTATAGAATGAATCCTGACAACTATATACATATCACTGAGCAATATAGTAAACTCATATCAGAATAAATTATTTATAGCCACTGATATGGCTTAGAAATAACTATGTCATTTGTCTCTTTCATTAACCTAAGAAGAAGTTAATTCTGATTTATTTATGTTTATTGTAAATGTTGTTTTAGTTTGTTTCACCCTGTATTCTTTTTCTTCATGATTGGGGTTTCCTCTTTGTGATTCCTTTTACTATCTTGTTTGTACCACTAGTAATTAAATTATTTTCAATATTTGATCAAATACTATTCAAATAAAGATGTTTTGTGGTGATAACAAGAGATTAACATGGAATCAATGTGTTTTGAGACAAATTTATGCTTACTATTTTGCATAAGCATCCTGCTATCACTTGTGGTTTTAATCATACCAGGAGGGGTGCCCGTTAGATTGGAACTAAAATATCAGCTCTTCCTTAGGTCTCTTAGTTACATGTCACCTTCCGGTAAGATAATTGCTTACAATCTCCTTAAATACTCTTTCTGCTTCATTTCTCCCTAAGGCCACACTTTTCCCTGAAATCACTAAGAACATGCCAAAGAACCTGGAATGAAGCAATTCTTCTCCTTACTCTAAAAATTAATTCTGCAATTTCAATTGTTACTTTTTTGTATACTTTAGAGCAAGTTTACCATAAAAAGTAGTTTTCAATTCCCTGTCATTATTAACTTCGGTTTCATATTTACATATATATATATATATATATATATATATATATATATATATATATATATATATATATATATATATACATATATATATTTCTGTATGATAAAATTTATTTGCGAATAAATTATGAAATATAGAATTATATATGTATATATATATGTATGTGTATATGTGTATGATGTGCATACAATGTGTACATTAAAAGTTATTAAGATTTATACTAAACTACTAATGTTAATCATATTTAGATGCATAAATAAGCTTACATAGTTCCACATTTCCTAATGTACATCAAATGCAAAAAAATAGAATTAATTTTTAAATACAAAGACAAAAGTTTATTTTTCCACAATTGCAGAGACCAGGATCCTGCATCAAGGCACCAGTAAATTTGACCATTAGAGTTTGCATCTGGTGAGGAATGCTCTTCTCTAAGACTGTACCTCAGATATATTAATTGATTGATTGATTGATTTGTGTGTCTCTCTCTCTCTGTGTGTGTGAGTGTTTATGCTTGTATCACAGCCCACATGTGCAAGTCAGTGGACAGCTTGTGGGAGTTGGCTCTCTACTTCTAACCACAAAGGACTAGATGTTCAAGTTCAGGTGGTCAGGCTTGTTGTCCAGTGTCTTTACTTGCTGAACCATCTTTGTGTCTCAAAATTACATTTTTTGAAATGATCTTAATACCACAAATGAGAAACACAAATAAAAATGGAGGAAAGGGAGGAGGAATCATTTGATATGATTTGATGATTTGTTGAAACTTTTAAATACTGTTAAGGGACTTATGGTACAAGTTATGTGGTGTGTTTCTGTTAAGTAAGTATATTGTTTTACAAACCACATAGATGTGTTTTAGATTAAAATGCATAAATTTCTTCACAAACTGCCAATCTTAACTACATATTTTTTTAAAGGACTTGAAATTACGTATGTATTTTTTGTGTGTGACTGTATATCTACTTTAATGTCTTATAGTGTTTTCATTATTTCATTTCACTGTTTGTGTTTTCATGGAATTCATTAAGGGATTTACTCATATCCTCTTTAAAGTCCTTGAAAATATCTGGAATTGCTTTTTGAAGTCCTTGTCTTGTGCTTCACTATAATGCATTTCTTAGTGACTACTGTAGGATGGTTGCTAGATACTGTTGAAGGCAGATGTTTGTGTGTGTGTGTGTGTGTGTGTGTGTGTGTGTATGTGTGTGTGTATGTGTGTTTGTACTGTTGTTTGGATATCTGGGGTTGGGATAATTCGTGTGTTTATAGTTATTGATATCTTGTCTTTTTGCTGATTGTATGTTCTATTTTTTGGTTTCTGTTTCCTTCCTGAGATCTTAGGGAAATGTAGTAGCCATAGGTTGCCCAGTAGAGAGGGCTTGTGCATGATTATGAGCAGGCTTGGAGATGGGGTTGAGTGAGGTTGAGAAGGACTAAGTGTATCTTTTTCACAACAAGAGGAGGGATTCACAGGGAGTGGAATGTGTGGTGCTAAGAGGCTATCATGCAAGCTTATTGAGTATTGTGGGCTGTGTGTGCTCAAAGATGATTCATAGTCTGTAAGGCTAAGATTTCTTTATTCAGATAAACACCAGCCCAAATGTAAGCCAGAGTGTGCCCAGCATGCCCAGAGAGAAGGGCTATCCATGTGTGCGCAGTCACTTAAGAATTGTTCCTGTGTCATCTTTGACCTCCTCTCACCACGCCCTCATGGGTGTGGCCAGGCACACCAGTAGGGGCTACTAGGAGGCATGGCTACAGTGTCTCCTTACAATTCCCCTTTTTAGTCTAAAAGAAGATTAAGACTTAATAGTGTAAAACATCCAAAATTAACAATCATAAAAGTGAAATACAAGAAGATACAACAATCTGCTCTTGCACATCCTAACTATGTCTATTCCGGCTAAGCCCTAAAGTCATGTGGAAAGGGTGTCTAACTTGAACACCTCCTTTCAATCCCAACTCTAAACAATAAGAAGTTTATTCCTAACTAGGCTTACAGTACCCTAATAAACAATAATGGGGAGTGGGGGCGTAGCATCTTCTATGTTACTTCCTGCTGAAATGGAACGATGGTAGCCCTGTGGCGTCCTGTGAGGGGAAAAATTGTTAGTATAGGGAAAGTCTCTAAAGGGTTATCTCCAGTCCATGTTAGATGGGATTTGCTTGATTGAAGATCTAGGTTGAAATCCTCAACTTGATTGAGGTCAGTTCAGAGTGTCAGTTGAAACGGAGTAAGTTGGATCCAGTGCAGTCGAAGAGGTATGGCCCAATTCCTTTTCTGGAGCATCCAGGGATGATTGTCAGGAGGGTCTTCATTGGCTGTATGGGACTCAAACATAAGTGTCAGCAGAAAAATGTTTGCTTGCACATGTATGTATACTTGGAATGGCAACCATTGAAAAACGACAATTATGAGAGGGTGTAGGCCTTGAAAGAAAGAGCCAAGAAAAGACAAAAGGTAGTCCTCAGATTCATCATTTATTCTGTGTTACATCAATTGGCTTCTTGATATAATACAGAAACTCTAAAATTTAGTTAAACAACATGCTTGGATTTTAGGGGAGGAAAGCCAAATCCAACTCTAAATCCAGTATCGATTTAATTGAAAAGGGACTAGGAAATGAAGAGAAATAGAGTTATTTGAGAGACAGATGTAAAATTTACCGTATGGCACATTCCTTTTGTTTGATGGTTATAGCTACCTTCTTTCCTTTAAGTATCTACCCATGCAGTGTCCTTTGCAGTAAAGCAAAGAATTACTAAGAGAGATTGGCAAGAAAGGCTTAGGGGAACCTTGGGTGTGAACCAAAAGTTGGAGTCTCATGTTAATGGAGTCGAGGTAAGTGAAGGGTCATCTGGAAGCAATATGTTACCAGGCTGCTGGTGAAAATGGACGGATCATAATGGAAGACAGGAAAGAGTGTGAATTAGCTTGCTGAGTCCCGAACAATAGTGACCATCAGGAGTTCAAGCAAACAAAACAAAACAAAACAAAACAAAACAAAAAACAACAACAGAAAAAAAACACATTTCTAGATACTCAGGCTGACATAGAAGAAAGATGGGGTAAAAGACATGGGTCTGAGAGGGTCCAGCTAAGTCCACAACAAGGTTTTGTTAGTCTTCCCGGAGTGGAGATTTGGGAAGTTAGGAGGAGAGGCCATTGCAAGCAGTTTACTAGACAGGAGAATTTTAGTGGAGGGCAATAAAGAGAGTGAAATTTCCCTACCTGAGTCACATTCTGATTTGGCCTATGGGGGATCCATTTAGAGTTTCTCTAATTGGTGGAAAGCTGTGTCTACTGCTTCAATGGTGTTAACAGGGAATTTAACCAGAGTGGTATGAGAGGGCTCTTCAAGCAGTCTGCTATAGAGTTAGGGATGATACTGGAGAGATTGTCTATATTGTTTTTGTTATTATTATTATTATTATTATTATTATTATTAGTAGTAGTAGTAGTAGTAGTAGTAGTAGTAGCAGCAGCAGCAGCAGCACTAGTAATTATTTAGGTGATATAAACAATACTAGTTTGTATGTAGCAGAAACAAACACTGTATGAAGTACAGTGTGTATGCTCATATTTTTTTCCAGCAGCACTCAATTACTTATGGTGAGAGAACATCATTTAGCAATCTAGGAGAAAGAGCTTGTTTGGAGGTTCTAGCAGGGGAGTGTAGCTACTCATATACCATTGACAGAAGACCTGTCCTCCTCTATTTGGGAAAGGTCATCCTCTTAGACCTAGCACATAGCTTAGGGAGGGTCGAACATGGAGAAATGAGGGAGGAAGGGGACTCCCGCCTAGCCAGCCAGATCAGCCTAATCAACCCTGGCTACCAATGGGGTCACAGATGTTGTAGCCGGTAGCTGATGGATGCAGAAACAACCACTCATAGGTAAACACTGAGCCATACTTCTTGAATCCAGTTGCAGATATGGAGAGGGAGGAGGGATGAGCAAATAGCCAAGACTGTGCTGGAGAAATGCATAGAAACAGTTGACCTGACCCCGTGACAGCAGAGAGACTCTAGTGGTAAATCTGGGGAACCAGCCTTGGACTGAATCAGGCCTTCTGAATATGGGAGCCAGCTAGTAGGCCAGGGCATTCTATTGGACTTCGAACAGTGGAGCCAGTGTTTGTTTCCAGAGCACAAATGGACTTTGGCAACCCATTAACTATGAAGGGATACTATCGATGCCCATATATGAGAAGGAGGGCCTGGGCCTTCCCCCAAATGATGTAAAGGACTTTGATGCTCCCCTGTGGAGGCCTCACCATCCCTGGGGAGTAAGTAGGGGGTAAGTTGGGGAGGTCAGTGGGGAGCCTGGGAGGATGGGAGGGCAAGGAAATGGGGGAATTGATGTGTAAATAAGATTGCTTCTAAAATAAAAACAATATTTAAAATAAAAAAAAACAAAAAAATGGAAATCTAGGAGAAGTAAGCTTGCTTATTTACTGATGTTGTAGAGAAGATTTCAACAAATATATATGTTTTGACCCAGGATTTGGGCTGCAGGTGGAATATGGATTCTTGGAATGGCAAATATTTACATTATATTTGCAAAACAAAACATAAAAATGAAAAGACAGAAGCTGAAAAACAACAGACATGCAGCACTCTGATTGAATCAGTCAGCTTTACTTCTTTAGATCACAATTTCCATAGTAAACCTTTATCCAATTATCAGGTCAGGTGAATCAATTACTTTTAGAACACACAAATTTCTTTTTCTAGCATACAATTTCAGACCCAATTCCAGATTTGTTTGCTTTCTCATTTGTAAACAATACTGTGTCTGACTGAGATGCACTCAATCCATACTTTCTATAGGGATATATTAGATCTTTAAATTACATGGTATTGTTCGTGTCATCCTGTAAGGGCTCATTCCTGAAAAGCTAAAGTTAGTCCAGAATGAAACACTTGTACTAAAACATAAATGCCTGATGTACATACAAGGATAAACAAATGAAATACAAGCTGCAGAAGGGAGTAATGTAGCAAGAACTAGTAGGCTCACTGAAAGAATAAAAACAGCTTTTTCAAACGTGATGGTCAATATCAGGCAAGACAAAGCACCATAATAATTACATATTCTAACAGTTCATGTCATTTTATAAAGGGTGAACAGCAAGCACATGTATACTTTCTAAGGTGCTGCTCAAGTATAAAAGTAACCTCGTACTTTAATGGTTCATTAAAAAGGTGGCCTGGTACTTTATTTGGCTAGTGTTGCCCTGAAAGCTTAGTGTCCAAAAGAGTATAATACTTGAAAAAAAATCACTGTGTTGAAATTTCTTTCAGTTTGATGTTTATAACATGAAATGTGGTTTCTATTCTAGTTGTGATTACTATGTATAGTCTAACTTGTCAAATTGTTGCTAAAACAAGCTGCAACATGCTAGGACTATGTATTTCAAATAATGTATAGATACTCTTCTGTGAAAAAAAAGAAAGCAGACTTCCAAATAGAACTGAAACAAAGAGGGAGATTTTTAAATAATTTGTCACCTCTAATGATTCTTAAATGAATGAACTTATTTGATATTATTAAAATATGTTACTTCTTCACTCTGGTTCTCATGTTATAAGTTAGAAAACAATATGTGTTTCTATTTCAATTTAAAATGAAATAAGACATTATTGATGAGAATAAACAAACTACAAATAATCACATCCTTTATTATTTAATTGTATGGCATATAGTTCATTTAAAATTACAACTACGCTAGAATACATATTTTAGTGGAATATTGAGAAGTATGAGGAAAATGCTAAAAGATGTTCTCAGATGATTAAGAAAAATGCTACGTCAGGTAATGGTTTTATAGGACTACATAAAAATTTTTGACATAAAAAATTAAAACTAATTTTATAAACAGATATAGGTTAATATAACAAATGTCTATACTTTTAAGGTACCATATCTATAATCTCAAATATTTATTGTGTCTTCATGGATAAAATTTTCAATACCCTTTTTAGAACATATGATGTATACCATGTGTTTTAATTTACTTTTGTCTTATGTATTAAAGATGATAGCCACACATTCTGGTGAAGTAATGGGAAATATTCATTCAGTATGTTATACATTGTATAAAACCAGTATCAACACAAGCATATCATCTTGAAGAAATCTGAATATTTTTTTCAACATCGGGAAATGAACCCAGGACCTTGTATACTCTAGGTCCATGATTGATCAGTGATCTTCATCTAAAGCAACCTTTCTCTTCATCCTCCTCCTCCTTTTTGTCCTCAAGTTTCTGGAGGTGTATAGTGCATTATCTATATCTATTAGCATCCTGTTGTGCCAAAGAACAGCAGACTGCTTGTTCACATCTAATTATCCCTTTATGTACTGATGAGACCATTCCTTATGCTACCTACTCTCCACAGCTTCTGGTAACCAGTGTAATGCTCTATTTCCATAAGCTGATTTTCAAATACAGTGTATGATTGACATCATACCATGCTTTTTTTCTGTGTGTGTTGTTTCACTTAATGAACTGGCATTCCCTGTTCATTTTTGGAAATAACTGGATCCTACACATTGTCACCAGAGAAATCTATTCACTGCACATATATTTATTCAACATTTATGGTTCCATCCCTGGAATATTCTGACTAGTATTTCAAAAAATGCTAGGACATCTTATAACATTCTGATTTTCATTCACTTCATATACACAAACAAGAATCAGATATGTGGATAGCTGTATTTTTTATGAAGAAACTTGAGATTGTTTTCTGCAAAATTTGAGCAATTTTAGTCCCAGCAACAGTGTGAATGTTCCATTTCTGCATGGTTGGTATTGCTTGCTATCTTTTGTCTACTTTGTAATAGAAATCCTTAGTGAATAGGGTATGTTTGTTTATGGTATGTAGTCACACTTTCCTGAAGATTAGTGCCATTATGAATTTTCCTATATGAATATTTTAAAGTGCTTGCCTTGTTTTGGGAAATATAGATTCTTTCTCAGCCTAGAAACACTGTGAGAGGTCTTAGGCCCTGCCCCAAATAGTGGGGCAATCTTTGCTGGTCCTCCATGGGAGGCCTCACCCTCCCTGGTGAGTGGATGGGGGCATGGGAGGATGAACTGGAGGAAGAGGTATTTAAGACTGGTATGTAAAATAAAAGTGTTTATAATTTAAATAAAAAGAAGTTTGAATAAGAAAAAAATCACTACTCATTTATTAAATTGCTATGTGTATCTCATGAATATGAGTGATGGGTGTTTTTGTCACCTGAACTCACCTTAGTAAGTCAGGATATGATGTCATATTTCTTCTCTCACTCTCTTCCTTACTGCCCTGAGACACAGTCTCTCACTGAACTGAAATGTCACTATTTCAGCTAGGTTAGCTAGCCAGTGAACTTTTGGAATCCATATATTTCTGCCCTACAGTTCTTGGGGTTTTAATGAAAATGAAGCCAGGTATGGTCCTTTACTTTGATGCTGGAGATTTGAACTCAGGTCCTCAAGACTGAGTTCATGAAAGCATGCAAATTCTCTTTCCCAGTTCTTTCATATGTTAATCCTACTGATAACAAAACATATGCTAATTATAAAGGCAGAGCTTTTCAGGTAAAATTAAGTCATTTTCAAGAACTTTTAACAGTGATATACAAATAAAAATATTGCTAGCAATTTTAAACTTAAAATAACATCTTTAAAACTCCCTCCTGAGCAAATTGGGAGCATGGGGGAAGGGAATTAGGAGAATGAGAAGGGGAGAAAAGGAGGGGTGAAGAAGACATGATAGGGTAGAGAAGTTGAGTAGGGCGAAGAACAGAAGAGTACAAGGTAAGAGATAATACAATAAAAGGAGACATTATAGGTTTAAAGAGATATCAGGCACTAGGGAAATGTCTGGAGAGCTACAAAGATGACACCAACTCACAATCTAAACAACAGAGGAGAGGCTACCTTAAATGCCCTCTCCTGATAATGAGATGGATGTCTAATTCATATGCCATCATCCAGCAGCTGGTGGAAGTAGAAGCAGACACCCAAGGTAAACCTTGAACTGAACTGAAATCCAGATTCATAGAAGGAGAGATGAGCATAGGGTCCATACAAGGCTGGAGAAACCCACAGAAACAGCTGACCTGAACAAGGAAGTGCTCTAGGTCCCCAGACTGATAGCTCGGAAACCAGCATTGGATTGATCCAGACTCCCTGAATGTGAGTGTCAGTGAAGAGACCTTGGAAATCTATGTGTCCCCTTGTAGTGCATCAGTACTACATAGGAATGGACTCTGGGAGCTCATCCCACAAGTAGGCATACTCCCTGAGCCTACACGCAAGTGGGTTGGCCTAGGTCCTAGGCCAAATTTATGACAGACATTGAAGACCCCTACGGAAGGCCTCTCCCTCCCTGGGGAACAAATAATTTATGGGAAAGGTAGGGTATTAGTTGGGGGGACAGGGGAGGAGATGAAGGAGAGGGACCTAGGATTAACATTTAAAATTGTCCTGTCCTGCAGGATGTCAACCTGAGGCAAGAAAGTCAGAGATAGGGAATGGAGACAAGAAATGCAGAAAGAAGGACCACAAGACAGAATTCTGATCAAGTGGCAAACTACTTTTTTCCTCAGGGTAGCTTATATAGTCGGAAGAGCAGGATATGGGGAGGGGTTGAATGGTTTCTTTGTGAGCCAGGTGTTAGTATAGGCAGGATATTAGGAAGCCACAAGAAGATGTTTGGCAGGGTAAAGAGTTCATGAGTAAGAGGTCCAGGAAGGGGTTGCCTAGGTGACTGAGCCTGTGGGTGGAGGACTGGGTCAAATTATTTCTTTTCTTGAGCTGAGCTGAGTTTCTAAGGAGCTGCTATGTAAAGGTTAATATACAACTATGTGGCTGGCCAAGAGTGGCCTAGGATCTCATGTCCAGCCCTGAGATTTGGCTCCCAAAATAAAAAAAAAAATCTTCTTTCTAATTAATTTTTTTAAAAAAGAGAAAAAAATGCCTTAGTAAAATTGATTAGAAATTATAAATTGGGTTGGGACTGTAGCTCAAATATATTAACCTGATTAACATGACTGAGGCCTTTGTTTCAGTTTTCAGTGTCACACACAGACATGGGCATGTGCAAGAAATCTGAACTAGTTTGAAATTTTATGTATCTAATATTAATTTTCTCTTTCACATGTTACTTTCACACATTTATTGTTTTGCAGATTATTTCTAACAGAAGATCAGAAAAACTTTAACAATTAAAATAGAGAAAATAGAACTTGGATTATTTTAGGAGAATGAATTTTTATAGTTGTTAAGGTGAGAAGATAAAGAGCAGTTTCTTAGTTTATCTATTTTATTATGACTTTGGTCAGTAAGTAGAATTTGTTCAGTGAACCAAGAAAGAAAACAAAGAAGCACAGGTTTAGGAAAAGAGAAAAATATTTCCATTCAGACATGCTGAGCTTTTGATTTTTATTACATATTAGGATGGGGTGTTATGTATTAAGCAGTTGGAATGTCACAAAGAAAGTCACTGGGATTCCAATAAAGCCATGGGAGTTACCAGTGCATAGGAAATGTATTAAACTGAATACTAAAGTAGTGAGAAAATTGTTTTGAACAGAAGAAAGAATACATAATAAGGAAGAATATTTTTTTTCTAAAGATGCCCATGAGAAGCCTGTTCTTTAATGAAAGGACTTTGGATTTCATTTGTAATAATTAAATCAGGGTATTAGCTAGCTTTCTTTCACTGTGACAAATACCTGGAAAAATCAATTTAAAGGATGAGAAATACATTTGGGTTGTATAGCACTATAAAATAAAAAGTAGACAGAGAGGCAAAAAAGCAAAAAAGGGGGTAGAGAAAGAGCTAGAATGAAGCCATGGGCAGCATATATTCCTTGAAGACATGCCCTTGGGAACACAGTGCCTTTAAATAGGTCCCCTTATTGAGTTTTGTCACTTCATCAAACACCCATGAAATATGAATCTACTCTTGCATTAATCCATTGATGAGGCCAAAGCCTTCACATGCCAGGCATTATCCAGTGCCTATTTTGCATATTCCTGAATGGAGGATCAAGCCTTTAGTAGGTGACCCTCTGAGGAATCTTTTCTGAGTCACTTAGCAAGTGCAGTCTCAGTGAAGTTTGGGGAGACAAAAACAGATTATAAACTACACACAATGAATGTGAGGTAGAGTAGGACAAGTAAGTCCAGACTAGGCTTTTTGAAGGTGTGATGAAAGAGAGCACATTTGCTTAAAAAAAAGATAATGTCCTCTGTGGAAAGACCTATAGTAATGTTTATTATTTATAATATCATATCTCAAAACATAGGAGGTAACAATGAGAAAATAATAGCAAATAAAACAGGTATGGATATGGAGCTATGATCCCAAATGAAATTACATCCTTCTGTTCTCATTTTATGAAATGTGGAGTTGTTGATAATGAAGATCAGAGGTCCCCCAACAAGGACATGAATATGCCCTGCTTAAAAATGTAATTTGTAATCTCTGAAAACATGAAAGGACTGGTTTTAAGCTTTAATGAAGGAACTGCAATATTTTTAACCCATTTCAGTATTTTTTTCTCATTTTTGCCCCATGAGATACATATTATTAACCAAAAGATAATAGTGTACGCTGCAAGATGTTGTCTTATAGATAGGAGAGGGAGGTTGCAATGATGAAATATTAATCCTTTGGTTATATAAACATCTTAATAAAAATACCAGTTAACATGCCAGTGTAGATGGGATAAATCTACCAAGGCCCAACCAAGGTGAGAGAGACTCATTTTTCTCTGGAAATGAGCTGCCTGACTGATGAATTAATTATAAGTGGTCACACCTAAAGACATATATATATATATATATTATATATATATATATATATATATATGAATTTGAGTAAGCAGGCGGCATGGAGTAGATGGATAGGAGAAAATGATGATATAATAACAGTTCTTATGCATGAAATTCTCCAATTCTCCAAAAGAATTTTCTTACACAGAAATAAGTAAGTATATGTAGAATGTATTACAATTTTACATTCCCCCCTCAGACTCCTGTGATAGCTTGATTATCAATTGACAGGCCATTAGCAAATAAATAGGCTACTTACTTTTATCAATTGGTACATTTAGTAATATATTCATAGTTTAATGAAATCATTAGAAGTGGTGATAAACTACATTATATGCTACTGGAAACAAAATAGGTTACTTGGGAACACACAGAAATTCCATATGCTGCCCCCAGGCCTCTTCCCTATTTTCTCTACTTTCTCTTGGACCCTGATCCTCCTTTGTCTGTTCTGTTTCCTCTGTCCTCTATATTCTATCTTTGTCATGTCTCTTTCTAACTCTATCTCTATCTAGCACTTCCATTCCAGAATGGTATGATTTTAATAGTCTTTCTATTCCATAGAGTAAGAGGAAATAGAGCAATGAGCTGAAAAGAACATAGATTGAAAGTTAATATTAAAAGTGATAATAAACTTACTCTCCTTTAATTTGAAGGAATTTTATTAAGTTATAGAATGTTGTCTAACACTAGAACTATATTTATTAAAATTATTAGCTAGGTGCTATGTTCATGAATTTTAACATGATGATCTGTATTTTAGCTTAGGACTTATAATATTAAAATTGAATAGGGTCAGCCAGGTGATGGCATTGCAGGCCTTTAATCCCAGCACTTTCAAGGCAGAGGCAAGTATAGCTCTGTGAGTTCTAGGCTACCCTGGTCTACAGAGTGAGTTCCAGAACAGTTAGGGCTGCTACACAGAGAAACCTGGTCTCAAAAAATAATAATTAGTAATAATAATAGAAAAAAGGTTAATTTCAGGAAAAAGTAGTAAAATAATTTGCAAAGTGAATTATTGACTCGATTAAATCCCATGGCTCAAGACAAAGGCCAGGTCAAAATGCATGCTAATCAGATATTCTGCACTGAGCTGTACAGAGTGCTAGACAGTGGTTCATTAGTTGGGGGATTTAAGGGATAAACTCAAGGCTTGTAGAGCTTCTTAGATTCTCTTTTATTACAATCACATGGTTCAGAGTATTTATATGTCCATGATGGGGCCAGGGGGCATTAAATGTATAGATGAAGCCAAAGAAGATATTTTGCAATACTACAAATAATATGAGGGAAGCAACTCTGATGAGCTATATTGACAGACTAGTGAATTCATTTTTGACACAGGAAATAATTCAAAAAACCAAGATTGACCAGAGAAGTAATGTGAATTGAATTATAGATCCAGAGCACATTGGTGAGGGAAAATTCATGAGAAAACTGCTTAATTTTTGAGTTTCCCCGACTTAACTTGAAAAAGGGTTATCATAGGATATTGGTAAATGTTATGCCACAGTTTAGAATCAAACTACAGATTCTCTTTTTTCCTTTTAAATCTATATGTAATAAAAATATGATTAAATGTTAAATTAGTGTAGTCCATATAAATTTATACATCAATTGTCCAACATATTTTGAGAATAATCCTCTGGTACATCCATGTGTCATTTTAAAATGAAAACTATGAAATAATGTGATAAAAATAATGTGAAAAGAAATTGGAACATTTACATAATATCTGCTATCAAATCAGCACCAGAGGGATCGAGGGCAGTACAGCGAGGTTTGCTTTTGCATTTACTTGTGTATGTGTGTGTGTGAGTGTGTGTGTGTGTGTGTGTGTGTGTGTGTGTGTGTGTGTGTGTGTGTGTGTGTGTGTGTGTGTGTTGGTGTGTTCTTCACAGCCAGTGTGGAAATGAGAGGACAACCTGAGGAAAAGGTCATTCTCACTGCAACATTTGGGTCCTTGATCAGACTCTTGTGGTCAGGTTTGGTTCTAGGTGCATTTACTAGAAAAGCTATCAGGCTGAACCACCTTTTAGATTAAATATGTGGAAAAGTGTAAAATTTCTAAGCATGCAGAGAAAGATACATATGTATCTCTTATGTATATATGCATTTTAATATATATGTATTCTAATATTCAAAAATGGAGAGTGGTTTGATAACATCTAATATATTATAATTAAGAAAATATAAGAATCTCACATGACCAACTATTAATCATACAGTAATTTTGTAGGTTCATTAAGCATAGAGATATGTATTTCACTTAAAAAAAAAGACAATCCACTTTTCCAGTCATATGCAATCTGTAAGCAGGGATTTTTTTGGGGGGGAATTGAGATGCTCTAATGATGTATATAGTTCTTAAGAACCACAGTATGCACTGGAGAGACTATTTATTTTTTCTGGAAATATCAGGTTTGCATTCCTATTGGCACAGTCTGGTATAGCGTGTCAGACTGTAGAGTTGAGCTTTTTACATTTTGACTATGTGTAAAATCTATCCAGGGACACTTGTCCCAATCACTGAAATCCTGATTTACAGTTCCTAAGTTATATTGGAGGAATTTGAATTTTAACAGTCAAACAGATTTTTAAAATAAAAGAAAATTGTAATAAATTCTTTTTAATTAGCAATGGCTGTGTTCCTGGCTGATTTTTCTCCCACAAAGGTTGACAAACTGTGAAGAAGCTCACAAAGTACACTTAGTTTCTTGGCAATGATTTTTTTAAAGTAAGCTTTGTGTGGAATACTTGTTTGAGATATCTATCCATATAGCTAGTAAACTATATACATTTGTATAATTTAAATTCATGTATTAGGTCAAATTGTTTACAATCTCCGCAAAATACAATTTAAAATAGAATTCATATTGAGGATGAACACAGATCCATCTGTGTTCTCTCAAAGTGTAGTTTCATGTAATAAAGATTTCCATACACTGATGCAAACAGCTCTTCATCAAAATGCTTATTTGGGATCATCTGAATCCTACCTGTATAACTAAAGCAGGTGAAACTCTAGGGAGGCCACTAAGCACTGGCCATAAGTACTGGTAGGTCTAAAATGGGTAGTATGTGAAAGACTGGCCTTTCAAATCACACTGAAGAACAGGTTGGTGAAAAACCCTTACAGCTGCCAAATACCAAATAACAGCTTTAACTTCCAGTGCAACCCACCCACCATTAATGCAGTGTTCCTAAACTGTTGCCAGAGGTGGACATTATATCTATCTATGCTTATTTGTACCACTAAATCCTAACCCAATGTCTGAGTTGTTTATTTTATTGTTGTTATTGAGAACAAGCCATGCATCCATTTACAATTTTAAAGCAAAATAGTTGGTTTTTTTTAGATCCCACAGTTAGTATCTTTCTCTGATTCTTACTACAATTTTGGGTTTCATAGATATACCAAAATGTATTTTAATTCTCACAAACAAAGCTAACACAAAATACTATCAGCTTTATATATAATATAGATACCATCTATATTTTCTAAAAGAAATTTACTGGAAAATTTCTTTTTATCCCATGTGCAGATATTTTTAACCTGCAGCTCCAGTGACTGATGCCATTCATGGAATTCATATTAGTACATTCTGTTGTTTGCATGCTTCCTCAAATATAATGCTGCTCTAAGGAAACACCTGGGCATCTCCCTACATATTCTACACCCATCCTGGTTTTGTAGGTGAGCAGTAGAAACAATCATACACAGTTGCATCAGTCAGCAATCAGAAAGTCTACTTTAGTCATTACTTTATGCTCTCTCTCCCATAAACCTACATTAATTCTTTTGAAGAATGATTACAAAATACTCCTGAAACACACAACTCAGTTCATTATATCACATCACATTTGCTAACCTTCTACATAAAATACAAAGCTATATTAATGTGTCCCTCTGCCCCATCCCTATTTCTTTGTTATTCTTTTTACAGAAATATATGTTCATGTGTTTTTTAATGCACTTAACCAAAATTCAAAAAGATTACAGTGAAAATATTAGAAATATTTAAAAGAAATGATGTAGCCGGGCCATGGTGGTTCACGTCTTTAATCCCAGCACTCGGGAGGCAGAGGCAGTCAGATCTCTGTGAGCTTGAGACCAGCCTGGTCTACAAGAGCTAGTTGAAGGACAGCCTCCAAAGCCACAGAGAAACCCTGTCTCAAAAAAAAAAAAAACATAAAAAAGAAATGATGCAATTAAAATGTTGAGGCTGGGAACACAGGCAGTGAGAAATGAAAGACATTACAGCAAGACAGGAGAGCCAAGCTGGCCAGACAAGAAGCATGGCCGTTTTCTAAAAAACAAAGCCATCCTTAGCAAACTCTGAATGGCTCTCGGAAATCACCACTCTCAGGTCTCTGCCTCCACAATGCACCCTGTTCTCATTTTCTATTGTTATGATTAAACACCATGACCAAGACAACATTTAAAAGAAAGATTTAACTATGCTTAAAGTTCAAGAGAGTTAAAGTTCATAGTGGCAGAACAAAGACATTGCTGCAGAGGGCTGGAATAGCAGCTGAGAGCTCTTATCAACAGAAGGTGGAGACAGAGATGTGTCCAGAGTGCTGCAAGTCTTTAAAAACCCCAAATCCTACCACAGTGACAAACCTCTTCCAACAAGGCCATACTTTCAGATCCTTACACAAACAATTCCATCAACTGGGAAGCAAGTCTTCAAATACATGAACATATGAAAACCATTCCATTCAGATTACCACATACCTTCACCTCGGGAACATATGCTGGACATCATTGCCCATTCACATATGTGCAAGGAAACAGACTGGACTCTAAGTACAATATCTCAAAAAGTCTCTTTGCATTCCAGGATGAGAGTATGTAAGATCACCTGATAGATAATGGGCTAGATATTAGATAACATAGGAAAACTGAAGTTGCATCTTGGCAGTCTTGTCTACTGGTGGTCAGAATTCTTTGTAGTTAGATATCCTTAAATGTATGTTTATGTTTTTGCCCTATGTCAATCTACACTTTTGCACAAAGACTCTGTATTTTCAAAATGCCTGGCACAGTTATAATTAATCACAATGTAGGCTTTAGTTCCTTTCCTTTTTGCTGAGATCATGGGAGAAAGAACTTGGAAATGAGATTTAGTCCATTGTGATTTAGACAAAAAAGGCTCATCTTATAAATTGAATCTGAATTCATAAACATGTATTTAAAATCCAAAGTGTAGACCCCACTAGGTTGCTTCTTTGACTAGGCGTAGCATGGTTCAGCCTGTCTTTGGAGTGTTTTGCTTAGCTTTACTAACTAGTTGCTTTGCTAAATAAACTTCACCCAAACTATCTTGACTAAATCCTTTCCTTAAGGGATGGGTAGGGTGTTAGTTGTGGGGGGGTGCAAGGGAGGAGGGAAGGAAGAGGGACTGGGATTGACATGTAAAATAATTTTCTTGCTAAGAAAATAAAAAAAAATAAAGACAAGAACAGAACAAGACCCAAATTATTGTCTGTGTATAAATGTCTTATATTTATATTTCATAAAACCCAACAATAATCTTTAGTTCATTCACCACAACCTATTTCATTTGTTTAGGTCATTCAATACATTTTAGTAAGCCAGCTTTTTCAACTTCTGTATTGGCTCAGATACAATGAGAAGCTCCATTGGGCAGTAGCAATCCTGGCTGTTAGCATACTCCTTAAGGCTCTCTTGTCAGCTTCGAACCTTCCTAACACAGTTCTTTCTTAAAGCTGACTCCTACCTGTCAATCAGATCTTAGATTGAATGTTTTCATTTTTAAGAGATTTTTCATGTTCACCCAAATATAAATAGCCACAGAGTGGCTACCAATAAATGGAGTTTTAGATGTAAGCATACTAGTCAAAATACACTTTCAAGAATAATATATGCTGTATAAATTCATTATCATTTCATTTTGTATTGTCTGTGTCTCTGAATACGCTGCTAGTTGTCATCAAAAAAGGAAAGTGGTTTGGTGTTTGCATACATTTTGATAATTCTTCAGATAGTAAATGGTTGACAACATGACTTAGTTGTGTCTCAGAAATGTACCAAGATTAAATCGTTTAAGAAATTGAAAATATTCTTATTCATGTATTTGTACATATGATTGTGTGTATGTGTGTTGGGAGAGAGAACATATGGATCATTTTACTACTACAAAAATGTAGAGAACCAAGGACAACTTCTGGAATGGGCCCTTTCCTTCCTACTTTTCTGCCTTGTTTAAGACATATTTAATTTACATGTGTCAAACTCCTTTGCCTATGTGCCCCTGGGGGTTCTCTTAGCTCCACTTCTCACCTTATAGGAAGACAGGGTTAGAGGTACTCAGTTCTGCTTCAATCCACTTTTCATATTGTTGGAGAGCTGAGTCATAAGGATCTCAGTAATGCAGCTGGCATGACATTGGCTCTGAGGATCTAAACTCAGTTCCTTCCACCCTTACAGCCAGTCCATTAACCAAAGGAGCTATTTTTTTCTGTCTCTGAAACAGATAAATTCTATGAAACCTCCATATCAACAAAAGGGATTTTGCCTAATGGATAATTGATAGGAAACAATTTGAAATTTATCTTTTACAATTAGAAGGGTAAATAAAATTAAAAAATAAACAAAACAGTATGTTTTATTCCCTGAATATTAAAATAAACAAAAGAAATAAAGGAAATAGTTTACTAGCTGCTGGAAAGCAACTATTGACCAATAGATGAATTATTTTTGATTTTTTTATTAATTCAAATTAGGAACAAACTTATTTCACATATCAATCCCTTATCAATAGATGAATTTTGAAATGTATTTGAAAGTAGAGAAATGATTTCCTTAGTCTGAGCTGAGATTTTTAATTCCATTTTTGTCTTTCAAAACTGGAAAGTGCAGCAATATCCTTTTGCAGCAAGAGAACTAGATTCTTTGTACAGCCCTATTCAGTTTCTGACCTGTGGGATTTGTCTGTTTTATTTTGACTAATCCTAATTCATGAAATTTCCCATGAAAGACTTGGATGATCTGACTTTATATATGTTTCCTTTTGTGTGTCGGTTTAGAAAGAGTTAATCACTTCTAATATTAGTTCCACTGTAGCCTGGGGCCAGTACAAGCGAATAGAGCTGCTTTTTTGGAAAAGGTGACCAAGAGCCTATCTCTAGAAGGTAATTGCAAAATAATCAGATTTGGAGAAAGAAGTAGATAGATATTCAGCTGGCTGACAAGAGGTAATGGCATGTGCAAGATGCAGAGGTAGAACTTAATGAGTCATATACAGGAAATGGTATAGAAATCTATTTGCCAAAGGGAAACAAGACTTCTGATAATGTTTCTATCTTTCCCTTTTCTGATTTATATTTTCTATTCAGATTTCTTTTAATGAAATGAGGAAGACATCAATATGGAACTCGAGTTTGACTTTTTTTTTAATTCCAATGCTGTAAAAATAATTTTATCAGTTCAGAAGCTGCCTTCTTGTTCTTGCAAAGGAAACTGTTTCACACAATCTACGTGGTTATAATAATGCATCACTCTGGCAGGAGACAGCCATCGTTTTTGTGAACTAGCTACAGCAGGTTTCTCTACTCTCATTACAGTAGAGAAGATTTGATGATTCATTTCACATCCTGCAGATAGAAGGCACATACATAAGAGGCAGCAAAGCTCCTGGACTCCAGGCAGAAGGTGAAACAAATGCCAGAACTTTATGACAGATATCATTTATACATGCTGTGTTAACTTCAATGCCAGTATTTTCATAGGCTCTTGTAGATGAAAAGACACTTATTTTCTGAATATGCATGCAAATATGATTTGTACAGACACAGTAAATCAAAGGGGGAAAAAGAGCAAACTTTCAGATCTTAACTAATCTTTTAGGAAGGAATGTTTATTTTACATAAGATTGGAGTTTTTAATTTAAGTCTTAACAAAGAAAATATCTTTATAGCAATTTCTCTTTCACCAAAAGACACTCACTTATCATGACTTAAATATTGCTAAAATTACCCTTCATTCTTTCTGTACCTCTTCTTTGGCAATGCTAAAATTCAAGTTTCTTGAATATGGTAGCACTTAAGTAAAACTGACATTTCTTCTAACTTCTGTCAATTTCTCCTGAAAGCTGAGGAAGGAACAATTTTGTCAATGCTATTATTTACCTACTTAGTTTTACAAAAAACTAAAAAAAAAAAAAAAGATTTTTCTTCCTACTTTTGTCAGATCTTCTGTCGTATTAGAATGTTTGGTGCATTTGGAAGAAGTAAATGTTAATCTTTACAGAAACAAATTATGGTTTCCAAATTAATTACTGTCATGTGTTCCTGTAATTTACTTTAACAGCTGTCCCATTTCCTTCCTTTTTACTAAAAGAAAACCAAATGTAGTGATATCCTATACCTGCAAAATATAACTAAGGGAAAAGAGAAATTAGTCATGATAATACATTCTCTAATGTTGTATACTAACTAGTGAATAAATTATGTATGTCGAAACCCTATCACTTTTATCTAATATACATATTTTACTAGTTCTAAACTTCTTAATATCATTCAAACTTGCCGAATTTTGTAAGTTTTACTTTAGTGACATCCACATCAACTTTGATCAATCCTTTATGTATTGCCTTCTTAATTGAGTTATCTTCCAAAACATTATTTCAGCACAACTTCATGCAACTGGTCCTTGTACAACTTCATGATAGACATCATTACAAATTCTGTGGTAACTATTATGTTAGGCATGTGCTTCCTTCTCACTAAAATTAGCACCATCATATCAAGTTCAAATAAACTTCCATGACATGACAACTTGCTAATTTCTAGCCAGAAATTTACACATTTCTTATATATTAGTGTTCTAATATTCCCCACAACAGATTCTGTTTGTGATATTTTCTCGAATTTTATTGCAAACTTCCATTTTTCAAACATTTATATTTTCACACTTCAAAAATAACTGATCGAAATGAGCTAAGTAATCTCTGTAGGATGTTAATTGTATCATCTAATCTTTCTGGTTAAAAGTTTGAATATCTGTCACAGTTCAAAGACTTAATGGCTTTCTTTTGGGATATTTCTAATGTTGTGGTTTTGCTTTTTCTGATTATTATTGTTATGTATAGTTTTCTTCCCAATTAAAACATACTGGTGTTTCATAATATTCAGGAAATAAACAAAACTTAAGGAAATCAAGGATGTTTTTCTTTTCACATTCCCAATAACTATAAATCCCTTTCCATTGCTATATCTTAAATACTACCAATTTTCTTGTGTAGTCAGTTCACAGTGTGATGCAGGTTGTACAGGGATTTCCAGGAATATATTCTTTCATTTTTAATCATCCTTGATGTGCTAGGCTTTTTAATGTTGCCCCTGCCTTTGAAATACACATGTTCCAGTGATTAATCTCTGCTTATAAACCCATAAAGTCAAGATTCAATGAGTTAAACTTCAATGGAATCATTTCTTACACATTTTGTTAGTGATCTAATTGGGGTCAACAGATGTTTGCACACATCTCTATAGGAAAAGCCACACAATACACTTGATAACTGAACAAGGACAAGAAAAATGAAGATGAATTGGGAGGGAGAGAAGGCCTCTACACTAGGTACTGAATCAGGGAACAGGTTGATCTATATGAGGATGGATTTGTGTGTGAAATCCTGATATGGCTATCTTTCCTTGTGTTGTTTGACATAGTATGGGTCCTTGCTCCTTATGATGAGTGATAAGAATTGGTTTCAATCAAGGACCAGCCTTCTGGATATGGAAAGTCCTTGGAGTGATTCCTACTGTAGAGATCTTCTTCCAACTTAGAAGGTAGAGACATGTCCCCTTGATATCATTGTAGATCACAAGGCATTCCTCTAATGACCAGCTTTTTCCCATAGCAGACCTTGCAGAGGTAAAGTGAGAAATGTGATAGTAAAAATAAAGACATCTCTTCCCTTATTCATTTTATGTTATATTACATTATAATCTAATTTTTATGACTTGACTTTCACTGATTTCACATAATACTAGTTTTATTCATATGTTATGCTTCTTAATAATTGTTTCCTTTTAAAATTATCAACTTGCCTAACAATATTTCATAAGTTTCTCAAGCCTCTATATTTAGGACATTGTCTGAATTAATGATTCATATAATTAACCTAATTAGTACTTATGTTAAGAAATAATGCATATTTGCAGAGTGTATTAAACATATTTTCTTGGCTGGCAATATGATTCAGCAGATAAAGGGGATTACTACTAAGCTTGAATAAAAAGATGGGTTACATATGCCAAATCCACATGGTAGAAGGAGACAACTGACTCCTGAAAGTTGTCATCTGATGTCCAAATGTCTGAGGTAACACATACATGTGTTTACACTCACAAATAAATACATGTAAAAATTTCTAAAAAAAAAAAAAGAAAACATAGTTGAAAATTGTGAATTGTTCTGCTGATGGGTTGGAGTAGGCAAGGAGGAGTAAGAGAGACAACTGTGGTTAGAATGTAAAATTATATTTAAAAGAACAAATACATTAAAAAATAAGTCTTTTGCTACTCAGAAAGCAAATTGGAACATTTGCATTGGAATGTTAGTGTGTTTTGAAAGTGGAATCTTCTCTATAACAAATTTCCCTTGGTCCCCAGGTGTTTGGTCAATGTAGGAAGGTTGTGAATCCTTCAGGAGTTTAATATCACTGGGAAAAGAGCTATCTTTTATTCAAGCTCTACTTCCTGTTAACTTTCTGCTTTCCAAATGAACATACAATGATTAACATAACCTCCCAGATGATATTACACTAACACATATGAAATTATTCTTTGTAACCTTGTAAATATTAATAGACAGTTCATCAAATGCAAATACTTGCAAATATAGAGCAAGCTGCATGGTCATTCTCAAAGCTTTTGGTTATCTTACATTTGATTTATCTGTAATTTCCACTCCATCAGGCAAAATTGTGTTCTTGGTTACTTAAATTTTGGCATGGTAATCTATGCAAATGCTCTGTCATATATCTAGAGTATGAAAAAATAATTCAGACACAAATTTTGATGGCTAATTGTGAATTGTTACCATATTTGATATGATCCAAGATTTTTTTCTTAGAGGCAATTACCAGCTATGTCTCTTTCCTGAAGTCTCCTGTCCTTCAAACTAGTCAGCGTTTCTACATCATATCTTAGGAATAAAACATCCTGGTTATGAGGGAACATGTAATATTTAATAAATACTATGCATCCTCCCCATTCACAAAATGTGATGCTTGGCCAATGGGGGGAACTGTAAACAAAACTGAACAGAAGCTTTGTCGAGTTGTTACCAAAAACTCATAAACGAGATCATTGTCTGACAAAAATGACTGGAGAGAATTTCAGTACTGTGGAGAGATTAGATTATTCCTATGTCTAGAAATTAATTACCTTATCTTGGGATAAGTTCTATCAACCAGGAATAACCATCCTCCTGCACTGCCACCATCAGAATTAACATCTTGTCCCAATTAAAAAATACTTTCTCTATTGACTTAGCAAACAGCTAGCGTCTATTTTTCTACCAATCTGAAATCTAAGAATGCCATTAGGTAACTCTTTGAGCCTTTAGGAAAGCATTGCTCATCTCAATGTCCCCACCAATGTATTTTAATCTTGCCTTGATTTGTTACTTTCTCTGTCTCACAAAATTATTAAAATATAGTAGTACTGCGTACAGGAAGGAGCAAGAAATTTTGGTAACATAAATCTGTGCTCCTGGGCAACAGTTACTCAAAAGTTTCCTGAACAAAATACCTATTATCTCATAAAAAGAATTCATCTTACAATATTATATGTCAAACCATCATTAAATGATAAAGTAGATTTACTAGTTTTATTTATGATGAAACATATTTACAAAATTACTGAAGTGGAATTATGAAGTAAATTAAATAAAACAATTATTTTCTGATATGAAAAATGACAGTCACAGCCTGGATATATGACTCATCCATATATGCATATTGTCTCTGTGTCTCTCTGTCTCTCTCTATATATATGTATATATACATACATATGTATACACAAACATATATATATATATATATATATATATATATATATATATATATATCTTAATGAGGACCCAAGTGTAATTCTCAGAATAAAGGTCAAGGAAATTACAATCACCTCTAATCCCAGTTCCAGGAAATCCAGTGATTCTGTTATCATTGGACAACTGAACTCAGGTACACATAATTAAACAAAACACACAGATACACACACACACACACACACACACACACACACACACACCACAATTTATTTTCAAGGCTGTGAATTCCAAACATATTTTTGAATATGCTGATCAGTCATCCTGCCAGTCTACTATATGTTTAACCAGTCATAAAGTGTTGTTTTTAAACTTTTAATTATAATGGTACATGAATCACTATGAGAATTTATGTGAACATTATTTATATTTACTTTTATATTCATTTTAATGCGATTTTAGCATTATGGTCTATAGTGGGAAATTACCTATACTGAGTCAGGTAGAAATATAAGGGTATTTAATAGGGAAAAGCCTTACTTACAGAGCGACCTAGCCAGCTGGTGTGGCAGCAGTCTGTACAGCAAGTACCAAAGTGAAACAGAAAGAGCAAACGCAGTCACACTACATCACTCTGACCACGCCCTCACAAGTGTGGTCAGCCACACCTGTAGCCAGCCCCTAAGAAGGCGTGGTTACAGCTTCCTCTACAATTCCCCTTTTAGTCTAAAAGACGATTAAAAGTTTAAAGTATCCAAAATTAACAATCATAAAGGTAAAAATTAAGAAGATACAACAATCTGCTTATGTCACATCATAACTATCTATTTTAACTAAACCCTAAAGTCATCTGAGTTATCCAAGCCTGAACACCTCGTTCCAATCCCAACCAAAAACAATAGGAAGCTATCCCTAACTAGGTATATACACTATCCTAAGTGACAACAATGGGGAAGCTGTAGCCACACCTTCTTAGGGGCTGGTTTTTCTACCATGGTAGCTGGGTACACTAATGGTGTAAGAGTAACAACCTTAGAAGAATAGTCACGATAATTGGGTGGAGTAGGGCCTGGGATTGGAGTGATTATGCTTCTGAGGCATCCAATGATCTTTAAGCCTAGCAATGGTATCCTTTTGAAAAGTTTCAATCTCCTTAATCATAAAAGATTCCAAGCATGTTAGTGAATCTGTAAATTGCTCTAACTGCTCATCTACATGTTTTTCTAGGTCTTTAATACGATCATCCTTAGGCAGCATCTGGATGGCATGGAAACTGCCTTCTAGGTATTGGAGTCTAGATTCGAGGTCATGATTTGCTGATTTTGAGTCCTCAGCAATGGACAGTATGGACCTATGTAATCTGTCAGCCCTGTACTGTAAATTATCTTCCAAACATTCAAATCTAGACTCAAATTTCTGATCTGCTACCTTGGATGCTTAGATAATTGATTGAATGGCATTTTCGAATTCTTCAACCCTATCCTGGGTATCTTGCACTTTTGCATCTAATTTCTGGGTAACATTGCCTATCTGAGTTTCTAACTGGCTACAGATATTTTTTAGCTCATCAAGGTCTTCTGACAGCCTAGCCTCTAAGGTCTCAGACATGGCATAAATATGCTGCATCTCATCTTGGGTAACAGACAGCTCTGTCTTTAGCATATTGGACACAGAGCCAAGCTTATCCAATTTCTGTTCCACTTGCTGCACCATTGTGGTCTGACCTAATCTGTTCTCCAAAAGCTCCCTGCGTAAAGCTGTTATTTCCTGTAAGTAGGTGGTGAGGTTATCCTTATACCTATTCCTGAGTCCTCTGGCTAGTAATACTATTTGTACCAGCAAGCTAACTGTCATTATGGCATATAGGCCAGTAATGGGCAAATTAGCATCCTTCTCAAACAGTGAATTCACATAATAAGCAAAAATATTACCAATTTTAGCAAATGATAAATATTCCGCTATAATTTTACCTGATTTCTACTCCAGATGCAGTAACTATCTTTGACCAGTGGGTGGCAAAAGTATTTAGTTAGTCCGCGGCATTTGGCAGCAGTCAGTCAGCTGTGGACAGAGGTTACAAAAGCGGCTGTGCTTATCTTAGAGCGTATACGGTCTGGTCTTGTGCCCGCAACCACTGAAACAGATGCGGCTTTCCTGAAGCAGTGGCCAGGGGAAGCCTCTGCTGAAGCCGAGGCCTACATGACTCTAGGCAGCTAGAAACTGTCTCTGAGCTGGGTGGATGTTTCTGAGCAGCTCAGCTGCAGTGTGTCTGCTGCTAGCCGGGAACGCCTGTGGAGAGAGGTTGCTTTCCGGGCCTAGGCTGCGGGCCGGATGGAACCCACAGCCTGTCCCAAATGGGGTGTAGGTTTCCAATATCCTGCTCCTGACAACCAGATATAGTGGGAAATTACCAATATGGAGTCAGGTAGAAATATAAGGGTATTTAATAGGGAAAAGCCTTACTTACAGAGCAACCTAGCCAGCCGGCATGGCAGCAGTCTGTACAGCAAGTACCAAAGTGAAACCGAAAGAGAAAACGCAGTTACACTACATCACTCTGACCACACCCTCACAAGCGTGGTCAGCCACACCTGTAGCCAGCCCCTAAGAAGGCATGGCTACAGCTTCCCCTACAATAATCCCCCAGAAATCCCATTTATTCAAGTGACAAAATTTTATAATTATTTCTTTATATGCTATTTAATTCATTTTGAATTTGATAGTTTTTGAAATACATTTTCATATATAATTGATGTATGCCACTCAAAAGAGTATAGTTTTGACAACTTCTGACATGCTTGTTTTATTCTGTCTCCTAGATAACAAATGTAACTTTTTGATAAATTTAGCATTTGTTATAAAATTTAGAATCATTTGTGATTTTAACCACAGTAACTTCTACACCAGGATTTTGTCACTTTGAAAAAATAACTTCTAGTATAATTGCTTTCTTTTCCACTACTGAGAACTCTACTGGCTTACTTAGGTATAGTCTGAATATTTTGTTAGTAATTGTTTTGCATACTTTTTAGAGTCCACATTTATAACATTACTTAATTTTTAAAGGTCTTTTTCTTAAACTCACTGCACACAGTAACTATGGCTCTAATTATATATCACCATATTTACATATCAGTTTTATTTTTATTTCTTTACTACTCATATTTACATATCCATCCCCTCATTCCCTTGTCTTCCCATCCTCCCATGTTCTCCACCAACCCCTCCCCACTCCCCAAGGATAGTGAAGCCCTCCCACAGGGGACCATGAAAGTCCTTCATATCATTTGGAGGTGGGCCTAGGCCTTCTTTCATGTATCTGGGCTGTAATAGTATCCCTCCATAGGGAATGGGATCCCAAAGTCCATTTGTGCTCTAGGGATAAAGACTGACTCCACTGTTAGAGGTCCCATAGACTGTCTTGGCCTCCTAGTTGTCACCCACATTCAGAGGGTTTGTTTCCCCAGCTTTCCTACTAGGGTCTCCATGTTCTCACTAGGTCAGGTCAACTATTTCTGTGGATTTCTGCAACAGCATTTTGGCTCCTTTGCTCATCCATCCTCCTTTTCCACAACTGGATTCCAGTAGTATGGGTCAGTGCTTAGCTGTGGGTGCCTATTTCTATTTGGAACAACAACTGGATGAAGGCTCTAGGAATGGTAACCAAGGTAGGCATCAATCTCATTATGGCATCCTCTCCAATACTGCCTGGCTTCTTAGTTGGGGTCATTTGTATGATTTTTTTTAAGTCCCAGGCTCTCTATTTAAATACTATAAAGCCAAAAAAGGAAGAAAAATAATTCTTGAATTGGTATCATCATTGCTGAAACAAATGAAAATTTCATTAAGAGAATTCAAGAAATTGAAGTTAAAGGTTTATTTGAATTTGAGTTTTAAATGTCACCTGCACATACTAATAGAATTAATCTTAATTTCAGCAAAGCTTAAGAATTAGTCTAGCTTGAATTATTCCTGAAAAGAGACATGCATGTCTTAGTCATCCAACGTGTGTGTGTGTGTGTGTGTGTGTGTGTGTGTGTGTGTGTGTGTGTGTATGTGTGTGTGTGTGGTGTATGTAGGAATATAGTAGGTATGCATTTACATGTGTGCATGTGAAAGCCAGAGATCAAGACTGGGTATCATTTTCTAACATGTTCCTAGCTTATTTTGAGGAGAAACACATTTTCTGAACCTGGAACTTATTGATTGACTGGGCTGGCTACCAGGATCTCCAAGTAGCCTCCTGTCTCCAATTCTACAGTGCTGAGATGAGAGTTCTCATGTATAGAAGCTAAGAGACCTGCTCCAGCTCCTACCTGGAGTCCCAAACGTGAAGTGCTTCTCAGGAGACAAAGAGACAAAAAATTTCTATGGCAACTTCACACACAATCTGAGCATCAATATTTACATATCAGTGTTATTTTATACAATGAGAACTGTTGTTACAATTATTCTCTATAAAGTATCTGTACTTTGGTTATTTCAACTCAATTTGTAATTTTAAGATATCTTTGTTATGAATTATTCTAACTGAGAAGTGCTAGACAAATGCATTCACTAGGGTGGTATAAATATGTAATATCTAGAATAGATGACATTGAAAGTGGTGGTCTTTTAAAGGGTTCCATGGTAGAGAAAATTAGCAGGAATGATTTTAAAAAAGGAGGGATTTAACTGGACATAATTCATTTTTCAGAAGAGTTGGGAGCTCAGGTCCTCCTATGAAAATTAAGCAATGCAAAGAAAAACAGACCCAAAGCAAATTTCTCCAGATTAATCTTTACATTGAGCTTCTTTGCCCCCCTTCTTTGTCCTGTTGTGCACAAGCTGTTTGGCTCATCATATAGACATTCATTTATTTTAAATTAATAATTAAATGGGGAGAACATGCAAATAGATTAGAATCTTCTTTGAGAAAAAGTAATTTGTTTTTTTATACAATCATACTTTCCAGGAGATTGGATGCTTCAACTATGTGCTTTTCCATGAGAAGCAAACACATGTATATATTTATGTTGTTCACAAATATTCTGTTCATATATGGATAAAAATATACAGTCTCCTGAGTGCATTTAGTGTTGCTTGAATGTATGTACTTTTGGGACTAATGACTTTGCAGTAGATAACCATTTAGCAGGTGCATACCAGGGTATGTTAACTCTCCCCCAGAGATCTGAATCATTTATAGTAATTCATCTAATAATAATCACGAGATTATTCTGCTCCATGTTGGTGCATCAACTATTGTGATCTGCTGAGGCATCCTATCATTAAAATTCAGAGCAGCTGCTTACCTGTTATATATAGAAGACCCAATTTCTGAGCTGACCTCATGGTCCTCCGGTTCTTACATTATTTCTACTCCCTCTCGCATACTCTTCCCCAAAGTTATGTTATGTGATAAATATATCATTAGGCCCTGGGTATGATACTAGTCTCATGTTCTCTGCATGTCGATTTGTTCTATCTATGATTGTCTCACATGAGCACGGACACAAACACACAATTAAAACAAAACCAAATAAACAAAAAAGCCAAAAAATATTCATTTGATAAATGGTGAAACTGCACGTATCTGTAATTTTAAGAAGTTTGAATGCAGTTAAGACATATAGTAAATTCTAGTTAATCATCCCTAACTTCACCAGCTAAGAGTTATCAGGTTTAAAGTACTAGGCATGAATTTCACCTTGTCAGTGGACCTTAAGCCGAATTTAGGGCTTTCAGTTACTGTTAATATGTAAGGGCCACATTGCACATTTGGGAATAGTTTGTCATGATCGTCATTGTCTTGGTTTATAGGCATTAGAGTTGTGTCGGACTATTGATTACTTTCCTTCCTTGGCAGTTTTCATATAGTTTCTACTACAAAAAGGAGACGTAGAAGAGCTTAATTACACTGAGTTCTGCTTCTCAAGCATGTGTTTTATTCAGAAATAGGGGAAAATTTCACCTTCTGGGAGACAGCAAAGGGCAGCACAATATTCTATGTCGTTTGGGAGCTTCTGAGCTCTACTGGCCAATAACTCAAAATGGGACTCCTCATGCCTCTTACTGGGGCTCTTGTTAGATAATCTCTAACTCTTCGGGGGTAGTATCACCTCTAGCAGCATAAAAATACATACATGCATACATACATACATACATACATACATACATACACACACACATACATACACACACACACACACATATATATATATATATATACATATATATTGCTATAAATATACTTATATATTCACACAAACACATAGCACATAACATGTACATTCATATAATACAATATAGTATGATTCCCTAAGGGTTTCTCAAACATTCTTGACATTGTTTCCTCACTTCCTCTTCTTCAGTCTTGACCTTCTTTATTCCCCTAGCCCCGTTAGATCCCTTTCGCCTATTTTCCAATTTCTTTTTTTCTTTATTTTTATTTAAGTTAGAAACAAGATTATTTTACATGTCAATCCCAGTTCCCTCTGCCACTCCTCCTCCTCTGCCCGCCCAACTAACACCCTACCTTTTCCATACCCTTTCTGCTTTCCAGGGAGGGTGAGGCCTTCCATAGGGAGTCTTCGGAGTCTGTCCTATCCTTTGGGATAGGGCCTAGGCACACCCCCTTCTGTCTAGGCTCAGTTTCTTATTTGTAATTAACTGCATTCTGTAATTCCCCTGACTAGAATTCCCTCACCCATTGTCTGTCTTTATTTCCTGGTTTCTGGGGTTATTTTGGGTTATGTGCACACATCTAAAGACATCTGAAGAGTTGAAGCTAAGAAGCACCAAAAAAGGACACTTGGCATTTGTCCTTTTGGATTGGGTACTGCATTCAGTATAATAATTTTTGGTCCCACCCGTTTGCCTGTAAATTTATTGCTTCTTCACAGCTGCATAATATTGCATCATTGTGAATATGACCACATTTTCATTATCTATTCATCAGTTAAGAGCATTTATGTTATTTCTATTCCAAGTTACTGTGAATAGACAGACAATGAATATAGCTGACCAATTATCAAGGGACTAGGTATTAAAGTCTTTCCATAAAGGCTAAGGAGTGGCATATCTGAGCCATTTGGTAGATATTTCCTCACTTATTTCTAGAGTGGCTGAAGCAGCCTGTAATTCCACCAATAGTTAATAAGAGTTCTCTTTACATTAAAACTTGACTAGCATTTGTCATTAGCTATTTTCTTGTTAGCCATTCAGACTAGTGTAAGATGAAATCTGAAGGTCCTTTTTTGATGGCTTTGTATCACATTATTTTCTTTATGTCAGTACTAGTCATTATTAGAGTATATTTCAGAAAATGGCAAATATATAACTATTACGAAGTATGAAAGATATTTTAAAGAGTGTTTACACTATATGATTAAATATTATTTCATAAAAATAATTTGCAATGCTTTCAAAAACTGTGTAATGGCATGGAGTAATTTCCTCGACTGGAAGTAAAATGCACATGAAACTTCTTGACTCCAATGGAATGACACTAATGGGTTCACTCACCTGAGTGCCTGAGAATAGACATGTCTTAGTTACTCTTCCATTAATGAGACCAACTGCATGACCAAAAGTTACTTGGAGATTATTTCTGCCTACAATTTGATGCAACAGCCCACCACTGAGGAAAGCCTGGGCAGAAACTCCAGGGGAAGGGCTAATGAGGAGTTCATGGAAGAGTGCTGCTTACTGGCTTGCTCCTCCTGCCTTGCACCTTACAGCTTGTTCCTTGTGGCAATTACCTTGCATTTTGCTTAGACTGCCTTCTAAGAGCACCCATATCCACCAGGACAGGATAACTTGTGAAGGAGTGGGATGAAGGGGCAGTGGGTTAGACACTTCCACAGCAATCACCAATCAGGAAAATGTACTGCAAGCTTGACGACAGGTCAGGTTTCTGGGGGCAAGTTCTCAGTTTATATCCCCTCTTCTAAAATAGCCCTGGCTTGTATCATGTTGACATAGATCTAATGAGCACATGGAGTGACTCAGGTCTGTGCTTGCTTGTCAGTCACCCATAGGGCTGAGACTGGGCTTTTTCTGCTGCATTATATTACATGGTTTTAATTAAATGCCTATGTGAATAAGCTTAGTGGAGTATGACAAATCATTGTAACTATTTTATCCTGTGAAATGTTGATTTTCAGTTACTTAAAGAAGTGTTATATTGATATAAAACTTGCCAACATCAAATTGCTTGCATTTTAGACTCCATACAACTAATACTTTTCTCAGTTAATATAGTATGATCTGAACATGGTACAGCTTATCTTTTATCATGTGAGACATGAATATTTTATTTTTGAAATTGATTCAATGTTATTTAATTTTGTCTCATTTTGTTCAGTAAAGTTTGTTATAAATTCATATTGCATGAGTATGCAGAAACAACAATTCATGGATTATCAACAATCTATTTCTTTGAAACAGATCAATGAATAGTTTTCAGTTGATTAGAAACAAAGTTATATTTTGAAATTAATGGATCCTCATAAAGTATACAAACACAAGTCTAAAATAGTGCTTGTTGTTAAGAAAACAACTCTACTTTAAAAATGTTCAACATTTGATGATTTCAATTTTTCTGGAATATTTGTTTTGACTGTGATTTATATTCCTCATTCTAACTTACTGCTGAGCAAAAATTTCATGCATGGTAAAATAATATAAAATAACCCAATTTGTGAGCAATAAATCTAAAATTAATTCTGCTTTCTCAATAGGCTTGAATTCTGAAAACATTCCTTTTCCATTTATAGTGAAATATTTTTCATACTATATATTTTGATCATGTTTCCTTCTTCTAGTTTCTTCCCACTTCCTAACCCCTATTCTCTCTCTCTCTCTCTCTCTCTCTCTCTCTCTCTCTGTGTGTGTGTGTGTGTGTGTGTGTATCTTTGTGTCTACAAACATAAATAAACAAAAATAAACATCCCACAATAAAAAATTACAAACTATTATATGCAAGCAAATGACTAATGAGACCAAAACATGTGTTTAAACAAAGCAAACGGAGACAAAAAAAAGATCATGCCAACTACTGCCTGGGCATATAAAATGTGGTTAATATATCCATTGAAAATCTATCGGAAATATCTAACCAATGGCTAACAGGTAGCTTATTCATTATGGATGGGAGTTTTTGCTCACTTTTCCATGTAAGTGATGGAAACGTGTCTTTTTTGAACTTCTGCAAGTTTGAAGTCCTATGCATGCTGTAACCAGTTCTCTGACTTCATATATGTGTCAGTCCTGTTGTGTCTTAAGACACAGTCTCACTAGAATCACACATCACCTCTAGCTTAAATAATTTTCTGCCTCCCATGATTCCCAAAGAAGAGATTTGATGAAAACATTCCATTTAGGATTATGTGCTCCAAAGTCCCTAACTCTCTACACATTGACCACTTGTGGATATCTGTGTTATTTCTGATCTACTGAAATAGGAAGCTTCACTGATAGTGACTGAGCAAGGCACTGATCTTTGAATTCATAACTTGAAAACACACTTTTTATATGAGCATGACTTGTTCCTCCCACTTTCGATCCTGAGTGACTAGATTTACACATACCTCTTATAAGCATTAGATGTTTATTATGTCATGAAATGTGGCTCAGACATTATGCCTCACTATATATACCACTATTAATATTGTCTATTCCAAACAAGTCTGACAACATATTGTAATATGGCTGCCTAGATTTTGGCGCTTCCAATTTACTGAGACTACCTATCAAAACAGAAACATCTGTCTCTCAATCTTACTCTTTGTGAATTTTTAATACTTCTTGAAATAAATATTAAATGAAAATTACATAAGTGGTTTATTTTAGTTTTCTTGATTTGTTATTGCTTAGCCCAGTATCCAACTATCACTTACATTTATTTCATTATTTTTAAAAATTTGTTGTTAAAATTTTTCAGTTAACAATTCCTTATAATATGTTCTGCTCATAGTCACACCCTCCTCATTTCTTTTCTTTTAACTAATTTTTATTTAAATGAAAAATCTTATTTTACATACCAATCCCAGTTCCGTCTCTCTTCCTTCTTCCCACTCTCCCTCCATCTTCCCATTCCACCACCCCATCCACTCCTCAGAGAGGGTGTGGCCTCCTATGGAGGATCATCAAAGTCTGTCACAGCATTTGCGGCAGGACGAGGCCTTCTCCTCTGTATTTAGGCTGAAAGAATATCACAACATAGGGAATAGGCTCAAACCAAAAAAAAAAAAAAAAACAGTTCATGCACTAGGGATAAATACTGAAATACTGGTTCCCCTGCCAACAGCTTCATAGACTTCCTAAATCTTCTCACCTGACAGCCACATTCCCAGAGATGGCTCAATGGTCAACAGCACGAGCTGCTCTTCTAGAAGACTTGGTTTCAATTCCCATCAACCACATTGCAGCTCACCCTCCTCATTTCAAACACTGTATATTGATCATTTCACCCATCTGCCATCACCCATATATTCCAAGCACCATACTCTATTGGATACAAATCTTAATTTATATCCTCATTCATTAAAAGGAAACTCTTAACATTTTATTAGTGCTTTGTATATCCTCTTTGCTATATGCCTGTGTGCTGGGATATGTTTAGAGTAAATTAACTCTCCATCTCCCCAAAACTATCAGTTGTCAATATCTCTTCATGACCACCTTACTCATTCATGGGATTTGTGTTTTGTTTGATTGTATTCAGGTATTGCCCATGCTAAAACAACTACTTTGAATTTGTGTGTAATTGTGCTGTTGTGTCTTTTAAATATTGTTTTGTCATAGTCTTCCAAGGCCTCTGTCTCTGACAATCTGTTCTCTTGATATAGTTGGCTTAAGGGCTCAAGTGTACCATGCCTGTTATCAGGATACTGATATTGAAGATATGTAGCATAGCAGTGTCATATAGTCTGTCTTCCTTATCAAATGTCTCTGCTTCCTGAAGAAGGGTTCCAACTAATCAGTCCTGTGAATTAGTATTTCAAATGTGAAATAAAGAAATTAAGTTTTCTTACACAGTTTTGCTACAAAATCCAGGTCCTTCAACATTCACAAAATAATCTCAATTTTTCTGTTGATGTAACAAAGACAAAGGTGTTAAAGGAATTCTTCATGACAACACAGTGAACAGATGCCTCTAGCAAAGGAAATTGGGATAATCACAACTGAGAAATTTTCATATTAAGACACAGGCTTTAGGGTGTAGCTCTTAATTATGGCATGGCTAGATTATTAGTACTTCAAAATAATATTGTTATATAAGACTGGAAGGGCAGCCAGAAAGGAATTTATCCTTTGACTCAAGGCATAGCTTAGCAAAGCTTCTTCTTTGTGTTGAATAATGAAAATCAAATGTAAAAGAGAGGCTTCAAGAATGAGAGTTTTGGGATTTTAGTTAAATAATTTATTTGGAAGTCAATAAACTGTGGGAAAAATTTGAAAGGTAAGTGGATGTAAAGTTTTGCTGTGATTGAGAACACTAAGCCTGGCTTCCAAGCATCTGATACCACGATTATTTTTCTTGTGAAATAGTAAGAAGTCTGAGTGCTGTTATGATTAATGTTAACAGGCAGTGAAGCAGCCTCACTGGTAGATAATAGAAGTAATAAAGTCAGAGGACAACGACTTCATGCCTACTTTCTATGTACTTGATAACTGATAAATATTTACTTTATTGTGTTTCCAGTTTTACAATGAATTCTACTGTGAATATTTATTACCTTTCTTTTCAAGTTCATTCATTGTTTTTAAAATATAAAATGCTGGAAAAAATCTTACACAATTCTAGGTCCACACTAAAGTACCTAGAGAAACAATTTTAATAAAGTAAACTACACTATACTATGGTGTCTTTATTAGTTTCTTTCACCAAGAATATTTTCTTCTGGAAATGTGTGGCTATATTATTGTATACTATTTTTCAAGTCAAGTATATAAAATATATTAAAACATGTAGTCTGTGGCTAAGGGAGATATAAAGTATCTTTTAAAAATAACACACAAGGATTGATATCATTAAAATGGGATTTTTAGAATATGCATGTTACATACAAAGCAAACTTAAAAATTGAGGCAATTTCCCAGTTTGAGGCTTGAATTATCTGGATAATTGCTTCAATTTTCCATCTCACTACACACAGAAACCCACGCTCAACGCACATATTCTCAAATATTGGGAAATTTCAGTATTTCTGTTTGGTATTCATGAAGGAAATATAAACTGAAACAATAAACTTTAATAATATTACAGGTAAGCTTTAGCCTGAATATTCAATGATTACTTTTAGGTAGGTGTTTTAAAACTTCTATTCAAGTTGAGAAATTTGAATTCAAGGCAGTATTTGCTCTTAAAAATCAAATGGGTTTGAAGTATGCAATTGAAATGGAAGTGGAGTGCAGCGATCTGCAGGGAGGTGAAGGAATGCTCATAGTTCATTAAATAATGTGAGTTGTAATGAGGTTTACACAAATCAAACAGTGTGTTAGGTAATTGTAATGTTGCTAGGTGGTGAACCACCTGTCAGGAATCACTTTCATCTGAAGGCTCAATCTGCTTTCCTGCCTCCAGACGATTTCTAATTAGTGTAAACTTCAGCTGTGGCAGGCTATCAGGAGAAAAAAATATTTATGTGCTTCTTTTCATTCTATGATGTAGGTGAACAATTGCTTTATCTTGAGTAATTTCATTTTTAAAACGATATTTGATCCATAGTCTTAAAACAGAAAAGGTACATGTGTCATTTGACACAAGAGCCCTTAATTAAGATGTTAACTGCACAGAAGATTCAGACTAGATATGTAAGGTTAAAATACACCTTTATCTGAAGCCACAAAGAAAAAAAAATGAGGAAGTTTAGACAGAATATCACTAGAAATGAGTTTACATTGTACTACATATATACCCTATTTCTAATAAATATACTACATTTGCTGTCTACTCAACCTAAAATTGTAAAGATTTTTTAAAATTATTTCTTACTTCAAAAACAAGTACAGATATATCAGTGCATTCATAAGAAAAAGCAAATTGGATATTCTCAATTTAGATATGCCAAAATTAAAAAAAAATAATGTAGTTTGAATTGTCTGGAGATTTAGAGCAGGGTTCTCCAGACAACAGTTTATGTTCTGAATCGGTGTCCAATATATGGTATGGTTTCTTCCATACAGATCTAGGGATCATTCAGGTAGCAAAGGGAATAGTTCCATTCACAATCACTCTTACTGACCTGATAGGAAAAATTTCCCTTCCTCCTCCCCCAACCCTTAACTCTGCTGACCAGTTTTGGTTCCAGAAGTGGGAGTGCTAGTGCCAGGAACCACAACAAACATACCACGAAATTGAAAGCTCAGATATCCCCCTGGTTACTTTGAGCTTCCTCTGTCCTTAAACTAACAGGCTAAAAAAGGAATAACAGTGTTAGGATGGGTGAGGATCCAGACTACCATGGGGAACTGGGGTTGCTTCTCCATAATGAAGTTAAGAAGGATTGTCTCTGGAGTGCTGGAGTTTCTTTAGGGCATCTCCTGGTGCTTCTACCCTCTCCTATAAATGTAGTCAATCAGAAACCACAACAAGCTAATCCAGGCAGGATGAAAATGGCAGAGATTGATCAGCAATGAAGGTATGGGTCCTCCTCTAGGAAAAGAGTGAAAACCACCTGAAGTGCTTGTCCTTGGTCGAGGAAACAGAATGGGTAGCAGAGGAAGGTAATTCTAAAGCCAGATAAGGCCATGGAGCCTGTTACGGAAATGACGATTATAGTGGACAGGAGTGCTTCTGTTTTATTTTGTTAAGAATGAGTTTGCACATATATTTGCATTTTCTTTCCATTTATTTATCATTAGCTATAATATTAATTAAGAGAATACCAACAAATATATTCAATTTTGAGATTCAAAGATGTCCACCAAGGAACATTGCCTCCTATTCTAAATTTGTAATGATAGTTATATCATGTAAGTCATAATTATGATCTGGTTATATATATGCTGTATTTGTTATTTCATGTAGGGTAGTTTTATGATTAGGTGTTATCATGACTTGGCTACTGTTTTCTTTTAGAAATTAATCATAACAGGAGGAAACATTGTGTATCAAATTTTCAAGGAGTGGACTTGGATGGTTTTTCTTGGGCAGGGGGGAGCTGGGAGAAGGAGAAGCTGATGTACAAGGTTCCTGAATAAACTGCTTGAAGAAGAGTCGTGTTTCTCTTTCTGGTCAAGATAGACACGACACACTACTAATTTGGAACTTTCAAGAACACACACTGTTGATAGAAATATTGAAGAAGGAGACATACCTTTAATATGGACCATACTTATGCCTGCATCTATATAGAAAGAAGTTTTATCTCATTGCCTGATTACTCTTGCCTTGCTAACACATATCTTCCTTTACTGGCATTGGTGCTCATTTCTTTGAAATTTCAGCATATGCACTGAAGATTGTCTAAGTCAATCAGCCTGTGGATGGAGGACATACTGAAATTTTAGGTTTTCTCTTCACAGACAGCTAGGATATGCTGGACTACAGCATGTAAGTCATTCCATAAATCATAGATAGATAGATAGATAGATAGATAGATAGATAGATAGACAGATAGATAGATGATAGATACATATATTCATGTATGATAGATACATATATGCATATATATACATATATATATATATATATAGAGAGAGAGAGAGAGACAGAGAGACAGAGAGACAGAGAGAGAGATAAATATATATAGAGAGAGTGTAAAATTGAATAAGGATGTAGGGAGGATCTAGGGGGAGTTCAGGGAGAGAATAAATATTATACATTTTTTGGCAATTTTTTTAAACAGGCTTCTAAATTAGGGTGAGACTTCCTGTTCAACTCCTATCTCCACTCTGGGATTTCTCTTGATCTTTCACAAATATCCACACAGTAACAACTACTGAAATTTCTTATATAGAGAGAGCCTGACATGTCCAGAAAACAGTTTCCTTATAGGCATCCCAGGCCTTTGGTGCTTCGTCTTTCAGACATGTATTTAAAATGACCTGTGATTCTTCAGGGGAGGGATATGTGATAGAGAAGTTCCAAGGGCTCATGACATTCTTGTTTTCCTGGTGGTTGCCAATTGGAAAAGGAAAGACAAGTATAGGAGCTCATTTGCAGACTTTTAAGTTGGTAAAGTGAAACAATTTATAAAGGATCATGGCAGAATGGGGACACAAGACATTTTTGAAGTAAAACCCACAAAGTATTCTTTAATCCTTTTTCTTTGACTGTCTTCACAGAGGGCAGACACTGTTACAGGACTATTGCCTAAACATTAAAACAGCATGCAATTTATTTTCTAACTCTTTCAGGTATAAAATATATTCTAATACCAATTTATTTTTCCATAGTAATAGAAATACAAGCAAATTATGTTATTGCCCTTTTGATACAATGAAAGAAAATATAAAACCAGTATATTTTACTATAGATTGAATTTTTAAAATAAAACCATTGTGCTGGGCAAAGATGTGAAATGTATTATTTTATTAAAACAACTTTCTATGTCTTAAATTATAAGACTGTGAATATGAATTCATATGTCAAGTGAACTGAGGATCCATTTGAAATGCACAGTAACAGAGTATTATGTTTTACTTTTTAACCAGCAAAGAATTTGAAGGATTGGGCACTTCTTAAGAAGTCATTGGAAAGAGACAGATAGCAGAATAATTGAATGTGAATGAATTCCTAAGGGAAAAAAATGAAGTAAGATGGGATTGCATTAGTGATCCATTTCATAAATGTAAAGCTGATAGGATGAAAGAAGGGAGATGTTGTGTGCAGTGTCCTCATCTTCCATTTAAGTTAAAATATTCGTGGAGGAGAAACAAGGTCAAATGTAAATAAGTTATTTAATTCAAGTAGATGAGTCCACTCAAAGACACTTTAAAATATGCTTAGTGTCTCAGTGAATGACTTAAGAAATTGGAAGAATACCACAAAGGATGCTGCCTAGACATTAGACGTTCCTACCACACCTGCATGGCTCAGTCCTCTGTCAGAGCTCACACAAGTAATCTTTCCTGCCTGTGTACTGGGCTCCATTTCCTACTACTTTCTTTTTTCATTGTTTCTTCCTTTTTTTTTTTTTTTTGGTTTTTCAAGATAAGGTTTCTCTTTATTGCTTTGGAGCCTCTCCTTATTTGCTCTAGATACCAGGCTGGCCTTGAACTCACAGGGATCTGCTTGCCTCTGTCTCCCTAGCAATGGGATTAAAGGCATGTGCCACCACTGCCCCACCCTCCTACAACTTTCTTAAAGCTGGCAATTGCATTTGCCTGTGAACACAAAAGGACCCAAATCTTTTTTTTCTTATCACTCTCTACCTGACTACATAACACAGTCCATTGATCTGGAAAGTCAAATTGGGAGGACAACAGAGAAGGAGAACAAGGAAAGAGAAAACTTGATAGAGGGACCCCTTATGCACTTAAAAAGAAACCTGGCACAAGGGAAAATCCCCTGAATCCACAAGGATGACCTCAATTAAGTATCTAAGCAATAGTGGAGAGGCTACCTTAAATGCCCTTTTCCTATAATGATATTTACTACATTGAATGCTATCTTACAGTCTACACCCCGTAGCTTAAGGAAAGAGAAGCAGAGATTCATAGCTAAGTTCTGAGCCAAATTCCTGGAATCCAGTTGTAGATCGGGAGGCATGATAAACAAAGGGGTCAAGACCATGTTGGGTAAACCCATAGAAACAGTTGCCCTGATCAACTGGGAGCTTAAAGACATCCTACTGACAGCTGTCGATCCTGCATATGACTGAAGCAGGGCCCCTGAAAGTGGGTGTCAATTGGGGGATGTGGGCAGTCTATGGGGCTTCTGACAGTGAAGCCAGCATTTATCCCTAGTGCATGAACTGGATTTTTGGATCCCATTCCCTATGGAAGCATACTCTCTGCCTAGATATTTGGAAGAAGCCCCAAGTACTACCCCAAGTCACATGAGAGACTTTGATGCTTCCCTCATGGGAGGCCTTATCCTCAATGAGGAGTGTATAGGGATAGGATGGGAAGAGGTTGAAGGTGAATGGGAGGATGAGAGGGGAGAGGGAACTGGGATTGATATATAAAGTAAGACTATTTTTATTACAGTGTTTTATTATTTATTAAGACCTTTCCTTAAGCTTATTTTTTATTTTTTCCTTTTTAAAATTTAAATTAGAAATAAGATTGTTTTACATGTCAATCCCAGTTCCCTCTCCCTCTTCTCTTCCTGCCCCCCACTAGCCCCCTATCCCATCTCCTTTCCTGATACCCAGGGAGGGATAAGCCTTCCATGGGGAACCTTCAAAGTCTGTCACATCATTTTCAGAAAGGCTTAGGCCCTTCCCCATGTACCTAGGTTTAGAGAATATACCTCCAGTTGAAATGCACTCACAAAATCCGTTTTTATACTAGGGATTAATATTGATATACTGCCAGAGGGCCCATAGATTGTGCAGGCCTCCTAAATGACACGCACTTTCAAAGGATATGGGTCAGTACTATCGTGGGTTTCAGTTATCAGTCTGGGGTCCATAAGCTTCCCCTTGTTCATGTCAACTGTTTCTGTAAGTTTCTCTAGTCTGGAATTGACCCCTTTGCTCATCACTCCTCAGTTTCAGCAACTGGATTCCAAGAGTTCAGCTCAGTGTTTTTTAGCCTATCCTTAGGTCTTTTATTTTTCCATATAAAGTTGAATATTGTTTGTTAAAGTTTTGTGGAGAATAGTATGTTATTTTGATGGGGATTTCATTTTATTTGTAGATTGTTTGTGGCAAGGTTGCCATTTTTACTATGTTGATCCAACCTACCCAAGAGCATGGGAGATCTTTCCATTTTCTGGTATCTTCTTTAATTTCTTTCTTTAAATACTCAAAGTTCTTGCTATCTTTCACTTGTTTGGTTAGTGTTACTCCAAGATATTTTATGTTGTTTGTGGCTATTGTAAAGGGTGTTGTTTCTCTGACTTCTTTCACATCACTTTTATCATCTGTATAATAGCAGGGCTACTGATTTCTTTGAGTTAATTTTGTATCCTCCCACTTTGCTGAAGGTGTTTATCACCTGTAGGAGTTCCCTGTAGAGTTTTTCAGGTCATTTATGTAAACTATCATACCATCTGCTAATAATGAATGTTTGACTTTTTCCTTTCCGGTTTGTATCCCTTGATCTCCTGTTGTTGTCTTACTTGGGATTAAGAGTACACAAACAAGTAGTTATTGCTAATATGCTGCTTTTGTGAAGTAGTTTTCCATTTTGCCTTGGACAGCCCTCTTAGTGTTAGAACACCAACTAAGGTCATATGGGTGGATCAGGTCTTAGGAAATCTCCTGGATATTTGAAGGATGTGCTATTCCATCTGATCCCAAAGTAGGGTATGGATATGTCAAAAAATTTCTATGTTTTTGTGTCAGTGGCTTTTATCAAGCACTAACTATGTCTGTGGCCAGAAAAATAGAACCAAATAAACCTAGGTTTCAATGCAAACCTGCCTTGACAAGGTAAATCAGCAAGCAATAGACAGGTAAACTCATCAACAATACCGAAAGGTGGATTTCTCAGCATGAGTCCCCAAACCATTAGCAGTGAGGAGACATAGCTCCATGTGATCACATGCATCATCTTCTTTGGAAACTTTAGGGATGCTGCTAGGAGCGGATATTTCTGTTTCATCACGAGAAGATTTTTTCATTAAACATTTTAAATGTCCTATTCAGCAGATCTTTGAATAGTTTGAGGACCATTATCTATTAACTATAACTGATTTTATTAAAAAATTAAAAAATAACTTTACTTATTTTTATTACATGCTTTAGGCTTAACCTTAACACACATGGGGCTAAATAAATCATGTCCCTGTACTAAGCATGACTAATAGCATAGTTCATAGCTTTTAACTTGCATGTATTAATTGACTTTAAGAGTTTACAATAAGTAGCTTTATTAAGATTAGGATTTTATGGCTTTATCCATGTTATGTTTAAGCCTTAACAATTTTAATTGAAGATATAATTGAAGATCTTTTTGTATCAAAATAAAATTTTAAGCCATATATACAGCAAACTTTAAACCATAAATCCAGTTCATAGGCAGAATGAGAACTATCCTGATCCTTTTTTACGGTGCATCATTACAGAATATCAACTTTTGGTATTACTTAGTTTAGCCTAATGGTTAAAGCTTAAAAATGTTAAAAAGACAACGAGTCTGGACATATATCGTTAAGTCACTTGCTGTTAACTTGAATGTAACTTATAAATTTATTAACCTTATTTATCAAATATATATTATTCATCAAACATATTGAAAACAGCAAAAATATAAGTGGTTATCTCTATGTCAGTTTGTGTTAACCAAAGTAGACATTTATAACCCTAGAAATTGATCATCATATGAAAATCCATCATAATCCAATATAGTTAGGAAACTTTTTATTACCTTAGTCTAAAAGTAGATACAATGATTAGCAGAGAGCTAAAAACCAAAAAGGTTTTTACAATTGTTGCTTTGCTTGGTTTATAACACATAGTCATTTTCATCAAGTTAGTGTGATGTCACATGGCGTGTATACTATTTTAACCTTAGTAAAGACAGATACCAGCAATGTGGTTTTTTAAATAAAAACACCTATTTTCTAGTATATCTGTTTTTTTAAACAAGAGTTTAATAATAAGTTGTAGCAAATTAAGAATATATATATATATATATATATATATATATATATATATATTAAGTTTTCAGCTAAAGTTTGTTACAGATTTTTAAGCATGCCCAATGAACTTAAAAAATACGAATATAGTTTACATCATGATATTAAGACATATTCTTTGACAGTAAAGAGGAAATAAATAGTAGAGATAGAAGTGTTTGGGGGGTTGTTTTGTTTTGTTTTTGTCTTGTTTTATTTTGTTATGTTTTTGATTTTTTCAAGACAGAGTTTCTCTGCTTAGCCTTTCCTGAAACTCAGAGATCTGCTACCCTGTGCCTACTGAGTGCTGGAATTAAAGGCCCATGCTACTGCTGCCCAGGAGAGAGAGAGAGAGAGAGAGAGAGAGAGAGAGAGAGAGAGAGAGAGAGAGAGAGAGAGAGAGAGAGAGAGAGAGAGAGAGAGAGAGAGAAGTTTTTAAGACTAGAAGGTAGAAAAACTTTTGAGATGAGCATATTTAGAAATAAGAGATTTGGGGTTCATGTGTTCAGGGCATAAGTTGTTACTATATGAAAGAATTTAAAAATTGAGATTGCCAAGCTTTGGCCACTGATTGAGCTATAAACTGAGACCACACCTTTTTCAGTAAGACAGTTAGGTTTTAATACACTCTGTGAGTTCAAGGAGAAAGAAAGAAAGGGTCATATAAAGCCCAAGAGGATGTAAGGAGACTGGGGGCCCAGGTTGGCACAAGGAGAGATAGAGCTGATAGCTCTGAAGAGAAGGAGGCAAGGAAAAGTTTGTAGGCCCAGAATGTCATGAGGAACTCCTCGGTGGAGCTGAGGAAGATCCAGGAAGGAGCTGAGAACAAAAGTAGCTGAATGGGTAGGTAGAGTGCAGACAAGAATTTCAATCTGGGGCATCCTTAAGCGAGAGACTTGTCAGAGAGAAATGTCCCAAATCACCGAGGAGAGGTCACTCTTTCTATGTGATAGGAACCCAGCAGAGCAAGTCTCCAGGGTAACACTTATGGAGTAGAAGAAGAGACACATAGTTAAAGCAGGTAGAGGAGAAAACTGTTGAGGAGGTGAACAGAGAGGCTTTTGGAGAAAAGAACAAGGTAAGTTTCTTTGATATACAAATGCTCAGGACAGAGAGACCGAGATATGCCCAGGTGATAGGAAGCCCAGGAGGGCATAGGAGTGTCCAGGAACCAGAGAGGAAGACTTGCATGATAAGTGCAAAAGAGGTATAGCAGTCTATAGGAGCTAGAGGGACACTTACCAAGTATACCAGAAGAGAGGAATAATTAGAGCAGGTGGAAGGAAGATGTAGCTAGAGAAGTGGACTCTAGCATTTGGAGTCATTTTTTTTTGTGTGTGTGGGTGGAAGAAGGCAGCAGAAAAAAATAACCTATACATACCTTAGAAGAGTCAAATCAGCAACTTAATTTGGAGAAGCTGAGTACCTTGGAAAAAACTCATATATGTCACTCATGTGGTTTCAACAACGGACAATGCCTGTTTCAAGATATGGTTGAGGAAAAGGTTTTACTATGGATATGAGGACAAAAACAGCCAGAGGCACCTAGAAGGGTCCATACTAAACCAGGCTATAAGAGAGAGGAACAACAGGGGATGGGGTTGGGGAGAGCAAGAAGGCAAGAGGAGAGAGGAAAGGGGGGTGCTAAGACAGAAGCTACAGATTAAAAGGCCAAGGAAGGAACCAGGTGTCAAGAGAACCAAGCCCAACATAACACTTTACAAACATGCAGAACACAGTTGGTTACCCTTTAGAAATAAAAACCGATTTATTTTAAAGATCAAGCACATCATTAGCATAGGATATAATATGCATTATATAAATATATGATAAGTAAATTATAAAGATAAGTTTATGATTGATAGATAGACCATCATAATTTCTAGATGGTTCGCTTAAAATTATGATGATATTTATTGACAAATATTCGACAATATTAAGGTAAACATATTATTTTTCAACTTATAAAAATCAATAAGGACACCATAACATCTAGATTCTAGTACAAACCAACATGGAAATTTCAAATGAGAAAAATCTAACCTTTATAGTGATAAATGCCCAAAAGAAATTAGGATTAGGGGTATCAGATCTCAATATAGAATGAAAAAAGCAAAACCCAACATTTTACTGATTGGGAAATATCTAAACACATTTCTCCAAATTCAGAAACACGTATGTCCAGAAATTTATATTCAGTAGAATAAGTAAAATACTAGCCATGGGAATACAAGTAATTTAAAAAGAAGAGGAAAAAGCAGTATTTGTAAGAAATAAACGAGATTCTGTGTTTGTAACATCATAAAACTTCTCTGGCAAACTCTAAATTCTCATAAACACTTTCATCAAAACAGCATACTGCAAAAGTCAACTTACAAAATACAGTAACTTCCTGGCACAGAGACAATGACCTCACTGAAAAAAATGTGTCAGAAAAATAATACAATCAACAGTGGTATCGAAAACTGAAAAGATAAAAACACCAAGAAATGAAGCAGTTAAATTGCCACCACCTCTAAACTATCAAATAAATAAGGTATACTGGCACATGGCACCAATACTCAAGAAGTGGTTATGAGAGAAATTGTAGACCAATTTCCACTAAATAATGAGTTTGGGGTCACCCTGGGTTACATGAGAGGGTATTCCAAAAAGACAAAAACTAAAGCAAAACAAACAATAAAATCAGTCACAAACATAATCAAGGTTCTTAACGTTCGATATAATGAAAATTGGGACACAGAGAAGAGATAAACCATAGACTATAGAAATACTACTAGTTGAAAAGACTAACCACTTTTAAGTTTATTAAAAAGGATATATTAAGACAATTATCCATGTAATATCCACCAAAATTATTACCTTCTTCAGAAATACTGAAAATCTTCCTAAAATTCATATGAAAATACAAAAAATGATATTAGCAGTGTAGCTCTGAGGTAAAAGTGTAATGATGGAGCATACATTGTTACTGATTTGAACTGCAAGGTTTTTAGAGGCTTAGCAGTGTTCTGCATGATTTCCAATCTCTGTCCCACTGACCCTCTGTTCTCTTTTTTAACCTATATCCTCTGTATGACTCAAAACATGATATCTGGCATTTTGAGTCTGTCTTATTTCGCTTAATAAGAAAATCTTCAGTTCCATCCATTTGAAAGGAAATGGAAAAATGTATTCTGTTTTATGATTGAAACTACATTTTGTACCTATATCACATTTTCTATTTCTCTTTTGAAAAGCACCAAGTCAGGAGATATAGATCTGATTTATATAGGGTTATGTTGCTGTTTGTTTTCTTTGTGTTTTCTATCTTAAGCATCTTCAAAGTAATTTCTATTGTGGCTAGACTAATTTACATTCCCACCAACAGTATATAAGGATTAATTTTCACCTACACTTATATTCTTGCCATAATTTGTAGTTGGATGGGTTTTTGACGATATCCATTCTGACTGAATGAGATGGAATTTGAGAGTAATTTTCTTCTGCTTTTCAGTGATGGTTAAGGATATAATGTACATATTTTCAGCAATCAAAATTACATTGGGATCCTACTTTATACCTTTCAGAATGAGTATCATCAACAAAACACTACAACAAATTTTGACAAGAGTACAGGTTTGGAAGAAAGAAACTTTTATAAATCTTTGTTGGGAGAATAGTATTCACACTCTGAAAGTCAATAGTGATGTTTCTCAAAAAATTAAAATAATACTGTCATGTGATCAAGTTATGCCACTCAAAAAATCTAAGACAGTTTATATTAGAGATAGCTGTAAACCTTCATTTCGGGAAGGAGCCTAAGTACCTATCAAAGAATGAATAGGTGTAAACTGTACTATGTCCAACAATGGAGACTATTGGGTCACAAAGAAAGATGTTTTGTCCTTTTCAGGAAGTTAGATGGAACTTAGGAAAATCACTTTAAGTGAATCAATAAAAACTTATAACATATGGAAATGACCAGGGACAGAAAGGAGAAAGGCAATAGGAAAAAAGTAAGATGTGGTGCGAGGTTAATGAAGGGAAAATAATGAAGGAAGGTTTGTTACACATATGAATAAAATATAATCAAAGCACACACACACACACACACGCACACACACACACACACACACACACACACACACCACCACACACACACACACACACACACCACACACACACACACACACACACACACACACATATATATATATATATGTATATATATATTAGTAAAATAATTAATAGGATTCAGTTGTCATGATATTAGGACCCATATTTGTAATGACTCCAAGATCCTAAGACTACATAAGTCATGGGCTATAGGGGAAGACAACTATTATTATTCTTCTAAATAAACATATGAACAAATGACTCTGGATAAAATAATGTAATAGTCATAGATCAATGTATCACTTAAACCTAAAGTGAAATTTCTTCTTGCAGTAGATAGTAACAAGCACAGAACCCCACAAAAGGACAATCTTCAGAGAGTGACTATGCAGCACTCGGCCCTACGTCACAGCTCTCTCAAAACTCAGGGATTTATAACCTAGAAGAGGCAGAGAATTTATATGAATAAGAAGTTGTGAGTGACTCCAAGCAAACAGCATTTTCCAAATGCAATGGACTGATACACATATGAATTCACAGAGGCTATGGCAGCACATGTAAGTCCTGTACATAATTAAACTTGATAAAATCATTGTACCAAGAAGAGGGTGTAGACATAACATCCAAGGCACTAATGAAGAAGACATTTGTAATTGATAGCAGCTTGGTGCAGTAGAAGAAGGGTAACATAATTTTTCTCCAATGGCATGTGACTATTATATCAACAATTAGAGCAGCCCTTATGATCAGATGTGGATCGGCCAGCACAAAATGTTGTTCACATTTTAATGGGCTTCTTTTGCTTTTGAGTGTTTTCTTACTTTCTAATTTCCTTTTCTTTCTTCTTTCCTCCCTGCATCCCTCTCTCCCTCACTGCCTGCCTCCCTCCCTTCTTCCCTCCATCCCACTGCCCCCCATCTTTCTTTCTATCTTCCTTCCTTTCTTTCTTTCTGTCTTTCTTTTGAGATTCAAAGAACCTGAAATTAGGCAAAGGGAGATATATTTTGAAGGAGCTGAAGGACATGAAATAATGTAAACATATTTTATGAAAAATTTAAAAATCAAAATGAATGACAACAGTGATTGAGGTTATGACTATGTGAAGTATTTAATACATATTGTACATTTAATATATATCATAATAAGATATTAAAATAAATATTAGATATAAATTCAAGGTCAAAATATTAGATATAAATTCAAGATTGATTCCTAGAGAAGTCATGGTATTACTCATTAATTTGCATATAAATACTAATAGAGTCTTTAAGAATTGTTTTAATAAACCTGGGAATCCTGCATTTTTATACATGTGACAAAGTCCCCAAAACAGAGATCTAATCAGAAGGTGTCATGTTTGTGGTTATCCACACAAAAATCCAAAAACTACGAATACAAAGAAGCAATGCTGTTTCTAAAGTTGAAATTTACATAAGGTGCTTTTTAACTTTGCTCAACATTCACATATGCACAAATGTTTTGCTTCAATATTATTGTCTTATTGGATAATTTAAATTCCATTCCAGGCTAATTGGAGCTACCTAGTGAGACCTTGCACCATCTCCTATTTTCTTCCTACAACTGATTTTACCCTCCCCTTTCTCACAAACGACTTTCTCACAAATGACTTTATCACATTCAGATCATTCTTTTTGTTTCATGACTCAGAATTCATCTAGGGCAATCAGTGTAGTAAGGGTCAAAGCTGTCCATGGTAACTCAATGCATTGTGAGCTCAGTAGTGTATTTATAAGTTAAAACGATGAATCTCCCTCTCCCAAAATTCTTCTGTTTTCACTTTTCCCTATTTCTGTGTGATGTTATTATTGGTTAGTTTTGTTTATAGAATACATCACTCATCAATGGATTAGCACAGTAATGTAAATAGAAGTATGTCCCAGAAAAGAATCCATGGAAAGAAAATAGTAAATTTGCAATATTAGCCATGTTTTATTTTAAGTAAGCTTAACATGACTACTGGAGCATTGAGAGGGTATACAGCCAATATTCTAGAGTGGTTCCTTAGAATTAGCATGTACTACAGAAATGCTCTTCTGTTTCCACCATATCTGGGTGAAATCTCTAGGACTTGAGACCACAAACTAAATTAATAAAGTCATAAAATAGAGAAATTGGGTCGGGTGTTGGTGGTGCATGCCTTTAATCCCAGCACTCGGGAGGCAGAAGCAGGTGGATCTCTGTGAGTTCGAGGCCTTCCTGGTCTTCAGTGCGAGTGTCAGGATAGGTTCCAAAGCTACACAGAGAAACCCTGTGTCAAAAAACCAAAGAGAGAGAGAGAGAGAGAGAGAGAGAGAGAGAGAGAGAGAGAGAGAGAGAGAGAAATTGGTATTAGGAAAAAGACAGTAAGCAATTGTGTTTCACTTTACTCTGAGTGCTACATAAGAATAATGATAGTATTGAAAATTTGAGGATATCATAGTAAAGAAATCAATTATCAATTGGCATATTTACTATCAAAGGAATGAACACTACACATATACTTTTTGGTTCATGTTTTTCTTTTTTTATTCTATAATTTTTCTGCAAATGATCTATTCTCAATCAAGAATTACATTTAGGTTTTCAGGTACACATTTTGTTTGATAACAACATAAAACTTTAAAGTGTTTCCAGGTTCTGGCTATTACAAATATTGCTGCTGTGAACACAGGAGAACAAATAAATGACCTTGGTGTATGAGTGTGCAACTCTTGGATATATTTCCAAAAGTGTTATTGCTGGGACATGAAGTAGATGGATACCCAATTTTCTGAGAAAATGCCATACAAATTTCCTAAATGGCTGCACAAGTTTTCACTCCCACAAGGAATGCAGGGTGTTTCCCTTACTCCATATCCTCTTCAGCATAAGCTGTCATCAATGTTTTTGATCTTAGTCATTGTGACAGGTATAAGATGGTATCTCAGTGTAATAAGAGGTTCTTTGTCCTGGCTGGTTCCACCACCCTTCAGCCCCAAATAAATCTTGTTTTTATTTGCATTTCTCTGATGACTAAGAATATTGAACAATTTTTAAGTGTCTTTTGGCTATTTGAGATTTATTTGTTGAGAATTCTCTTTTTAGATCTGTATCCCATTTTTAAATTGAATTTTTGGTATTTTGGCACATACTTTCTTGAATTGTTTGTTTATATTGGAGATTAGACTTCTGTCAAATGTGGGGTTGGTGAAGATCTATTCCCATTTGTCAACAGTCATTTTGTCTTATTGACCTTGTCCTTTGCCCTACAGAAGCTTCTCAGTTTTAGGAAGTACCATTTATTAATCATTGATCACAGTGTCTGTGCTACTGCTGTTATGTTCAGTAAGTAGTCTCCTGTACAAATATGTTCAAGACTCCTTTCCACTTTCTTTTCTATGAGGTTCACTGTGGCTCAGGTTATGTTGAGGTCTTTGATCCATTTGCACTTGGGTTTTGTGCATGGGGATACATATGGATCTATTTGCAGTCTACTACATGTGGACATCCAGTCATGCAAGCACAATTTGTTTGTATCTTCTTGAAATTTTTAGCTACATGTATTTTTAAGTAAAATCTCATTTAAAATTAATACAACAAAATTGTTTAATGGTTAGGATATTGTATGCATGTGGCCTTAAACCTCCATGAATGAGAAATTCGTAATTATTCTTTTGATTATATGAGGAAATAATGGAAAAGTTCACAGGAGAAGCCTAGTTGAAGGCAATTTTTTGGCACATTAGAAACACTATTGTCAAAAGAAATTAAAAAAAATATTCTGGAGCTCCATATGTTTCTTGAGAACAGATTATTGGATCAAAATATGACTGTTTCCTCCCCCCTTCCTTTGCTTTCTGTCAAACTCTTTTGACCTCTATTCTGATACTACACAGTGAAAGCTCCAGATAATTTATAAATTTAGGGGGTCTCTAGTGGAATAGAAATGATGGTAGCACTATGCTTTTGAGACTTCCAGACTGAAAAAACTTACCATTAGTCATTGCACAGTCATCCCACAACATTTGTTGTGGGAGATGACAGAAGACTAAGATGCCTCAACTTATTGGTTTGGTTGGAACATTGTCATAGGCAGTTCACTTATTGTGACTTTATAGAAGACATAATTCCATTATTATGTTTTGCCTGCATATTTTGAATTCCCTAGAACAAATGAAATGGAAAGTCAATATTTTGTTAAATTATAAGAAAATCTCATAAGGAACTGTTATCTAAATTGGTTCAATATTAGATACTTTTCTCATAAGTATGAATAAATACACACAAAACATCTTGTGGGAAAAACAATTTATATTGGATGACTTAAATATTGTATTCCATATTGCCAGGAGAAGTCTGTTAGTATGCAACTCTATGGCAACTTAAGTATGTAGCACAGAATTTTCTCATCAAAACCGGGGAAATTAAAATGCACATTAGAGTTAAAAAACAAAAGCTTGCTATACATTCAGAAAGTGTGAACATTATAAATCATGTTTAAGTTCAAGAAAACTGATATACAATCTTCAAATGGGAATAACATTCTCATCTTCATAATTATGTATTTTACTTTTAGGTTGTTTGCTTTTAATTTTAAGCCATTTATTAGCATATATTCTTATATATTTAGTTATTGTTGTTTGTTTTATATGAAAAACTCCATGTGGTAGAATTTGACTATGGTTTTCTCTAGTATATACATGCAAGTTGAATAACATCATATTTTTATTACTTTTTATATATTGTAGTTTTTCTGTATACATGTCTATGTATCATCTGCATACCTGGTTCCTATAGGGTCCAGAAGAAGCCAATTGATTGCCTGTAACTGTAGTTACAGACACTAGTAAGCTGCCACAAGCCTTCTGAGAATTGAACCAAGGTTACTCTGTGCTTTTAAGTTCTGACCTATCAAATCAGCATACTCCGTAATTTTTATTATCTTACAAATTCTCATCCTGCCTTCTGACAGACTCTGACATAGTCTTCATAAACATAGTTCATAAAGTTTGATTGAAGCCTTGGCAGGGACACAAAGAATTTCCAATATGGGGTTTGTTATCCAAACATATCTCTTGTTGTATAGACAGACCATGCCATTGTCGTATTTGTGCACACAGTTCTGTAAGAACAACATGTAAGCTGATGTTACTTTCTGTGGTTTACAATCAAAATATTGAATTTGGAAAATTTTTTCTCATCAATTTATTTTTGTTGTACATGCTCATATACTGTAGGGAGGTGTGTTTGTCGTGATGGCTGACCTGTGGAAATTATTAATAAGACACTGCTGCTAACATTTACAAATCTATTGAAAATCTGTGAGTTCACTCATTTTAAGTTTAAGTCTCCTTTTCTTCCTCTTGTTTGTCTTACTAAGTCATATGATTACTGTAGATTTTCTTATTGTGTCCTTTTGCATGACATACAGTAGGATCTACCTTTACTGTTTTTCTTTGTTTTTCTACAAACCACATGCTAAAAGTATGCAATGTCACTAGCTGAAATACACAATTCAATTAACTTACTCTATTTTACACTCAATTAATGTTCTTTTTCAAATAGACATGTCACTCATGATCCTGCATTCATAGAAGACTCAAGTTTCCATCTTGATTTTTCTGACTTACTTCATGGCACTTGAGATTTTCCTTCCCTGCTTATCATTATGTGTTACTATATTACTGCATATCAATTTTAAGCCCATTAATTTCATACTTTTCATTTGTCCCTCAGGTTGTAACATATAGTAAATAGAATATGTGCATATAACCTATTTGAATGAGAACAAATCTTCAAATGTATTCTCTTCCTTAGGCTATGATTTAAGAAAATAAACATATTTCCTAGTGCCTTTCCTTTCTATGAATTAACAATTTTATATTTTTATTTTATAAATTATTGACAAAAATTCTTCTGAAATCAAAAAATCTGATGATAATTACACAAATTTAACAATATTTGCAGCCTACATATTTACAAAAAGGAAAGGTAATCCATGTCTTAAAAGATACAAACCTAGCTATCTTCACAACTATGCACCATATACAGAGCACCTATTCCTGTTCCCTGGCTTCTCCACAGTTGTAGGTCTAGAGTTCGTAAATTTCTACAAGCTTGGTTCAGCTGTATCTGTAGATTTCTCCAGAATGATCTTGATCTCTCACTCATATATTCCCTCCTCCCTCTCTTTTGACTGGTACATTAACTAGATAGTTGAGGCCTAATTCCTATGTTGGAATGCCATGCTCAGCATTAACACATTGCAGACAGGCTTGGCCATGACACAACTTATTGTGACAGACTTTGCTGACTCCACTTGGGTGCACTTACCTGTGAGTAGGAGTGGACTGGGCATGGGCTCAGGGGAGGGGAAGATGGTGGGAGGAGAATAGAGGGACAGGAGGAGATGTGGGAGGGAGAACTGTGGTTAGAATGTAAAATGAAACTAAACAATAAAAAGGAAAAAGATACACACCTGGAAAAATCTCAATCCATAATATCCATTTCAAATTGTACTTTTTTTCTATGAGTTTTACAGTTTACTGATTTGAAGTTTTCTTCTTTTTTCATTTAATGTTTTTTGTTTATACACCCCCATCAAACATTCCTCTCCTCCTTCCTCAAAATTTCTTTCCCCCACATCTGCTCTACTACACCATCCGTTCCACCCCTCCTCCACTGTTTCTTTTCTACATTTACATCTCCTTTGTAATTTGACAAAACAACTGCTTTTTCATGACTGAAAGGACCTGTAAATATTTACTAGAATGTGGAAAAAATTTTGTTGCATACTACTTTAAGAATGTTTTACCAGAGTTTTGGCAGGGCATTGCTGGCGCACGCCTTTAATCCCTGCTCTTGGGAGTGAGAGGCAGGTGGATCTCTGTGAGTTCGTGGCCAGCCTGGTCTCCAGAGAGAGTGCCAGGATAGGCTCCAAAGCTACACAGAGAAACCCTGTCTTGAAAAACCAAAAAAAAAAAAAAAAAAAGGAATGTTTTACATTTAAGACATTTCAGCATGTTCTGAGTACTTACTGACCTTATGTGAGTACCAAACAGGTTGCAGTTGGTAAATGATATAAATTTTAATCAGAAAAAAGTCATTATAGCCAGGCAGTGGTGGCTCACACCTTTAATCCCAGCACTTGGGAAGCAGAGGCAGGCAGAACTCTGTGAGTTCAAGACGAGCCTGGTCTAAAAGAGCTAGTTCCAGGACAGTCTCCAAAGCCACAGCGAAACCCTATCTCTAAAAACCAAAAATAAAAAAGACATTAAATGTTTTCTCCAATAGTTTGTGTGTTCATATATATTTTCTATTTCAGCATTGTATAGATGGTGTAATTTATGGAGATATATAGTTCAATTTCTAGGGTTTATCATTAAATTTCAATTCAAATTAAGACATTTTGTTATGCATTTGTAAATTAAATACTTATTAGGAGGTTATATTATTTACTATCATTGTAAAAATATTAACATTTTATAGCTAATATTTTAATATTTATAATACCCAGGGACAGTAATTTGAATATATTAATGTAGTAATCTGAACATGTTGAACAATTTAAGGCATTTCAAATCAATTTAACTCATAAATTTTTAGGAAATTTTTAGTTTAACTCATGCAAAATTTAGAATTTCTCATTTTTTTTCTAGTAGATTGTATTTGATTTGACTGAATCTTGACTCTAAAAGACATTGCATTGATTTTTTAATGACTTTTACTCATGGAATTCTCTTAAAGGATCTGGCACTGTCATATCATGGGAGACTTCCTTCCTTCCTTTCTTTCTTTCTTTCTTTCTTTCTTTCTTTCTTTCTTTCTTTCTGTTTTGGTTTTTTGAGACAGGGTTTCTCTGTCTAACTTTGGAGCCTAGCCTGGCACTCATTCTGTAGCCTAGGCAGGCCAGGAACTCACAGAGATCTGCCTTCCTCTGCCTCCTGAGTGCTGAGATTAAAGGAGTGTGCCACCAAAAGCCGGCAAGACTTTCTTTTCCTTATTAATCATGTTTTATCTTAGATCTGAACTAGCTTGTACTTTAATGTTTTCTAATTATAACCTCTAGATAAATGTATGCTATTTAGAAGTTTCATAATTCTACATTTCATACATGTCATGTAAATATGACACTATAGTGTAATTCCACTTAAACCATAGTCTATGTTGTATATAGACCTGACTGAACTGTACCAGACACTGAACTGACACCTTCATTCAATAATTTATTAAATTTTTGATGATAACAAATGTTTTACCTTGCAGCATTTTATTTTCATAATGGATTATAAAGGCTTCAGAATTTCTAAGTTGTTTTTAGAAAAAAATGCAGTTTTTTCAATGACTGTTTTTTTTTTTATTATTTTGATCTTCATTCCCTCCCTTCAGTGTATCTTTTTTCTATCCTCCTTTTTTGTATTCCTTACCTAATTTTTCCATCTCACCTTTGCCATTCCTCCCTCCCTTCCTCCCTTCCTCCTTTCGTTCTATCTTCCTTCTTCCCTTCCTCCCTCCCTCCCTTCCTTCCTTTCTTTCTTTTCTTCTTTCTTCTTTCTTCCTTCCTTCCTCCTACTGTCTCTCTGTTGCTCTTTCTCTCTTTGAAATAAGAGAGAAAGTAGTTCTCTGTAGTTCAGTCTGGGTTCCTGATTCATTCTTTAATGTCTAGTATTACAGACATGCTCCAAAATGTCCAATTATATTATACTTTATTGTATTGAAAACATAATATGAGTATTGTTACTCATGTCCCTCTTTCTAAATAAAATTAGAAACAAATCCTCTAGTGTATCCTAATGAAGTCCTATAAGCATATAAACTCCTATAAGTATATAAAGTATAAAAAGTCTATCCTGATGAAGTCACTAAGTAATGAAAGAGACAGACCCTCAAGTGTTCATCTCTAGTTCCTGTACCTGTGTTACATTTAATTAAGTTGTTGGTCCAAGGATTCCATGGAAATCCTCAAATAACCCAGGTTTTTGGCAAGTAGTAGGTTGCTGTTAAGAAAGTTACATCAAGGCTCCATTTCTGAAGATAACACCCATGCAACTTATTGCACATGGGAGTTACAGCTGGTTCCTTCATAGAACCTTCACCCCCATGTTCTAGTATCTTTATACTGTGAAGGTACACCACAGGATATCAAAAGAGAAAAGTAAAGCCCACCATAACCACAAAACCACAATATACAATATGGCCTGCCTGAAAAATAAAGGGCAATGGTGAATTGTAGAAATGTCCAACCAATACTAGAGCATAAGGGAACAAATACAGGGACTAACAACCAGACATTATACACACACACACACACACACACACACACACACAGATAGACAGATGGAGAAGAGAGAGAGAGAGAGAGAGAGAGAGAGAGAGAGAGAGAGAGAGACCTTGGAACACAGAGCTCTAAATGAGATGCTCCATCAAATCCCTCGAATCAGAGCTCAGGAGAACCAGTAGAACTGGTGGCAGAAGGATTCTGTAATTCAGATGGGATGACGTGCAAGAGGAAATGCTGCCTCTCTATATCAACTTAGCAAGACTCCTATGAACTCACAGAGAATTATCCAATATGTGTCTGTATCATAGCTAGAGAACCTTCTGGTTTAGAACTATAAAAAGATTACCATGTACATATATCTTTGGCCAAAAAATCATTAGCCTAATTTGGAAACTCACAGAAATATTTTAATTATGTCTGATATCAGATAAAAATAAACTTTAATGAGTATCTAAAAAAATAAAACAAAGGCTTAAAAGAATTTAAGAAAAAAGTGTTCAAGACATTTTAATATAATTACTTTTAAATATATAAAAAATTAAAATACTGAAATTATATATTTATTTTTTAAATGAGATAACTGAAACTTGAGAGTATATAAACTATAATAGATAACACAATAAAATGCACAGCATAATCAGGTATGTTCTAGCATAAACCAGTAATCCCAGCCATCATATATAAGGAGAAAGCCAGAAAACTGCAATTTTCAGCTATGAAATGAGTTGATACCCTGAAGAAAAGAGATGGAAGGGGTTGTCAAAGTATAAATACTACCATTCACATGTTCCTAAGAAAGAATTAAATTCATCAACTTGCTATGAATACATACACACATTAATAATAAGTTCTGCTACAAGACTTAGGTGCGTAGATTGTAAGCAGTAATACCAATCATGTTGTTATTGCTGACTATTGTTTGTCACTGTCTTTAAAGTGCATATAAGCAAATATGATAAGGAAATAAACATAGCTTATATGAGTTCCTGAATTATTCAGAAACAAGAAGACACAGAGATCTGCTGAGTGTTTGGTGAGAGTTCAGATAATGCATCAAGGTCAATAAAAGGCTGCCTTTAACTGAAAACCAAATTTAATAATGAATTTTTAAAGAGGTATAAAATAATTTGGTTCTTTCATCTATTCAAATGTTCATTTGATGAGATTTGCATTGTGACAGAAAATACAACATCTTAAATCAATACAGTACTTAGAAAATGTCCAGGAGAGAATTTATTATAAGAAATAAAATCAACAATTTTATGTATTATTTGACTGTAGGAAGATTTAAAGGTCTTACAATTATTTGATTAAATTTCTTGTCATCATCAACCCCATTAAAAAAATAGTAAATTATTTATTTTTTAAATGTCTCAGGCAGATATGCCTGCTGTAACAATATACTAAATGCAGGGCAAACAAAATACATGTTTCTTGGTCACTGAGAGAAATCAGAGTCCATTAGTTCAAATTCAGTGTCTAGTGAGTATCTGGGGACTTCTTGGACCACAGAAGTCAAATTTTTTTCATGTGGTACAAAGAAATCCTCTTTTCTTGGCACCCGTGGGAATGCACTCAATGCCATTAATCAGGGTTCCAATTCATGGTCTCATGCAATCCTGTCATCTCACCAAGTATTTTAATACTAACAATGTCACTATCACTATCACTATCAATACTAATATCACTATCATTATCACTATCACTATCACTATAAGGGTTTCCACAGATGAGTTGGGCACTGTGATGAAAATAGTAAGTCCATCATACTCATCATATATTCATGATAAAAATGTGTACCTTTTGTCATGACCATTCATGCATATTTCTTGAGCTAATATTCATATTTAATACTTTTCAATAAACTTTCAAAATATTTTAGTCTACATGTAATTACTTTAGAATTTTGAAAAGGTTAAAAAATGTTGTATACCACCTTCTATATTGGAAAGTTATATTCCAATCAGGCTAGGAAAATGATTTGATTTAAGGTTAAATTTTCTCTTTTTTATGTTTGCATATGAAGATGTGTATATAGTTTTTATGTGAGAAGGACAGTGATATAATAATGCAGGTTCATATGCATGTAGAGGACACAGCTCAACATTAGGTGCCACTCCTTGTGAACAGTCTATCTTGTTATTTCCAGACAGAATCTCTCTATTACAGAACAAGCATAGCTCAGTGTTTGGGTAGCATGAATTGTAATAATTACATCATTTCCCCCTTGTCTTCACTTCCTCCAGACTCTACCATGCACACATACACATGATGCCATCTTTCAAATTCACAGCCTCATTTAAAAATCTGTTATCATATATATGTGTTTAGATATATTCCTAAAAGTATAAATATGACCTGATAAGTATGCATGTGTTTCTTTTACATATATGTTCTCAGGGTTGGCTTTTAGGTATTGTATAAGTATTTGGTGTGCTCTTCTTACAATGCATCTATTTCTTTTGTTTTCAGATTTCCAGAGTTGTGTACAGTTCTTTATATAGTATTGAAGCTTTTCTCAACGCAGGTTTATTGGTGTACTGCATATTAAGGTCATGTTTAGGCATGTTAGTGAGATTTCATGTAGGTAGTTTCTTCAACATTTCTATAAGTCATAATCTCACAACAAACATCCTGTTTCTCTGTCTCTTACAAGTCTCTACCCTCTCTACTGTAATGACTTAAGTAGAGGATTTGTTTTTGTGCATATATGTTTTGATAAATCTTTCCAGCAAAAGCCACCCAGCCCCACCGCCATGTGTGTGCTTACACCAGCCACCTACCTGAGTTACAGCCCCGATTAATACACAGAAATTTCTATTAGGTTCAAATGCTGCTTGGTCAATAACTAGGATTTCTCATTTCTTAGCTCAGTCTTAATTATCATAAATCTATATAGTTTATAAGACTTATCTTATAGAGGATGCCTTCCGCTGCCACCCTCTCTTGCTAGTAGCTCACATAGCGCTGCTGGAGCATGCAAAGGGGGAAAAGGGACACATCCTGTTTCTCTTTGCTTAAATATGAGTCTCCTTGATATGTCACTTCCTGCCTGCATCACCACTTCTCTACTACATTTCCCAGAATCCTCTTTGACTCCAAGTCCTGTCTAACTTGCTGTCTTATTGGCCAAACAGAATTTTATTTAACAATCAATAAGATAAACATAAACAGAAGTACTTCCCCCACCATCTCCTCTTGTCTGTCTAAATAAAAAGAAGGATAACTTATCTTTTATAATAACTGAAGGAAACTATAACCATAACTATCTGTCTTCAACTCTATCAAAGACCACAGAAGGAAAGTATATAAACTTTAGAATTCACAGGACATCTTGCTACCTAAAAATTGTAGGGGATTCTGTAACCATGCTTGCTTAAGGGCTGGATACAGATGTACCTGACCATACCTGCAAGGGACACTTATGTGGGGGGCTGCTTTTGCTTTCAGTTTCACCTTGTGATTTGCTGTACAGACTGCTGCCCGGCTTGCTGGCTAGGTCACTCTGTAAATAAGGCTTTTTCCTTATTAAAATCCCTTGTATTTCTACCTGGCTCCATATTGGTAATTTCCCACATTACACATATAAGAAGGAACTGAAATCAGTAACTCTTCTTTGTTTTCAGTTGTGCATTTTCTGATTTTGTAATTTGTTTTTTTACTTTGATTTCCAACTGTTGCAAAATTTTGCTTGATTGTGGTAAAACTGTTTTTATTTTTGAGTATAAAATTTTTAGAATATTTTTGGGAATTATTCTGGGTTAGAAAGAGGTAGATGAACATTCTCCTAAAGACCCCTCCCTTCATTAGACCTGGCAAAATTTTCAGTAGCAAGCATAATTTACTTTTCGTTGCATGGAATTCAAGTCCAATTAGAGTGTTGTTGCTTACTGGATAGGTATTTGTGCAACTACTACACCCTGAGTGCTAATGTTCTATATTAGTCAATATTGTGGTTCATGGTTTCAAAACATGGTAAGAATTGTTGTTACTTAATTCCTTCAGAAGCTTTCATGATGCCTTCTGTTATCATGAAGCTAGTTCAAAGGGAAGAAGCTTTTAATTCCATCTGGCTTTTCATTTGTTTGCTAAAGTGGAACTTAGATAACTGGAACACTAGAGCAATTAGATTACCAACCAAGCTATTTTTGCTTCATTACTCAATAAAGTTTTATGGTTTCAAACATTTCATCCTAGTCAATGATAATATAGTTTATATCACATTTTCTTCATCCATTCATCTCTTGAGGCACAAATAGTTTGTTTCCATTTCCTATCAATTAAGAACATGGTTGATGTGCAAGTGTCTCTGTAGTGGCATGAAGCATTTTTTGGGAACATATGCCCAAGAGTGTTATAGCTGGATCTTGAGGTAAATAGATTTTCATTTCCCTAAAAAACTGCCACATTTGTTTCCATAATAACTGTACAAAGTTTGAACACCAGCAATGGAGTTACTCCACCTCTTCCCAGCATGAGCTGTCATTTGTTTTAATGGTGGTGTAAAATGAAATCTCAAAGTAGTTTTGATTTGCATTTCCCTCATGCTTAAGGATGATGAAGATTATTTGTTTTTCAGCTATTTGGATTTCCGCTCAAATTTCATAACTCTTTTGATCACTTATACCATTTTAATTGGATTATTTTTTGTTTCATTTTTTTGATATCCACTGTTTGAGTTCTTTGTATATTTTGGAAATCAACCATATACTATATTTGTAATTGGTAAATATATTTTCTCATTATATAAGCTGCTATTTAGTTCAAATGATGGTGCTCTTTTTTATGCAAAAGTTTTCAACCCATTAATTCCAACTAATTCGTTTTTGATCTTAATGTTTGTACTAATGGTGTTCTTTTCAGAAAGTAGTCTTTTGCTGTACTAATGAGTTCAGGGTTATTCTTCACTTTTTGTTTTAGCAGGTTCAGCATATCTGGTTTTATGTTGAGCCTTTATGTACATTTGGAGTTGTATTTTGTGAAGGTATAAGTATGGATATGCTTTCATTCTTCTACATACAGCCATTCAATGAAGTATTATCCAGTCATTAAAAATAATAGAGTCCACAGGAATAATGGAAGGAGAAATTGTGTTGGGGAGTGGAGGGGACAAAGAGCATGATGGGGAACCCACAGAGACAGCTAACTTGATTTCCTGGGAGAACATGGACTCTGAAATAGCATTTAGGGAGACTTCATGGAAGCGACCTATGCTCTCTACACATGTGTGACAATCAGTACCTGTCCCTGGTGCTAACTGGCTTTTGAAAACCCATTCCCCATGCTGAATTACCTAACTCAGCCTTGATGCAGGTGGAGAAGTTTCATCCTATCTGAACTTGATGGGCCATGTGTTGTTCAAGCCCATGGGAGGCCTGCCCTTTCTGAATGGAGATGAAGGCAGAGTGGATGATGAGTTGGGTAGATGGGTAGCAGGGGAGTGAGGGGGAATGGGAGGAAAGGAGAGAGGGGAACTGTGGTCAGTATATAAAAGAAGTGAAAAAATGTTAATTAAATAAAATCAAATAAAAATACTAAAAAAAAAAAAACACCCTGAAATCCACAGGTAAATGAATAGAACTAGAAAAACTAATTCTGAGTGAGGTAACCCAGACCCAAATATGACAAATATGATCAGTATGGATTTGCTTATATTTGGATATTAGCTGTTAAATCAATGATAAGCAAGCTATAATCTAAAGAACCACCGATGGTTAGTATACATTAGACATGGGGCTTGAAATAAATAAAATAGGAAAGAGAAATACAATATATACTTAAGGTGGGTGAGGATGTGAGGGAATAGAATGGGAAAATCAAGCAGAGAGGACAAGGGAAAATGGGAATGGAGAAGAGAAAATGGTAAGTGACAGCTAAAATCAAGGGCCATTTGAGGGGTATATGTAAACCTAATTTAGTGGAAACTTCTTAAAATGACTACACATATGAAGGTAACATAAATAAAATCACCAAATAGAGAGTGAGGGAAGGTATACCTTATCATCTCTTACTGCAGCTTCTAGAACCAAGAGAGGTTTACTAAAGGATCATCACAATAAAATAATTTATAATGTCATTCTGCTATACTCATAGATCAGTGCCTTGTTCACCCATTCTTAGAGAGCTTCCTCCTTCAACAGATGGGAACAAACTCACAGATTTGTAGCCAAGGAATATGCAGAGCAAGAGAGAAGGGAAGAGGCAGACAGACAGACAGACAAAGACAGACAGATATAGGGAGAGAGAGAGAGAGAGAGAGAGAGAGAGAGAGAGAGAGAGCTTGGAATATTCAGCCCTAAGTAGGAGATACCAATGAAACAAGGCCTTGTAAAACATCAAAATCAATTCTCATATGAACCCACAGAGGGTAGCTGTATACACAAGGCTGGCACTGGTTTATAACTGTTTGGCTCCTAGATCAGATATAAATAGACACATATCCCTGTCCCTAACCCAGATGGTATCTCCAATTAATAAACATTTGTGAATGAAGATTTTTTTTTTACTATTTTCAAAGAAGTCTCACTGGGAAACAAATTAATCTCTCATGTAGGGCACTAGCCCAGCAGTAAATGGCCAAAAGAAAATGAATTCAATGACATCTTTGGAGGTTCTTATTCTCATAAAGTTATGTTGAGCCTTTCTTTCTCTTTCTTCCCTTTTTCAGTTTTATCTTTTTCATTTATTAATTTTCCTCCTTCAAATACTTTTAGTATATATTATGAGCTACACTTTGAGTATTTTCCTCAGTGATGTTTTCGCTGCTATGTTGGTCCCCACAGTGGCTTTGGTAAAAGAAAGTAGGACATTTAAGAATTTGTCCTATGGGATTGGAAGTGGTGGTGCACACCTTAAATCCCAGCACTTGGGAGGCAGAGACAGGTGGAACTCCATGAGTTCAAAGCCAAACTGGTCTACAAAGAGAGTTCCAGGATAGACTCCAAAACTACAGAAAAACCCTATCTCAAAAAACCATTAAAAAAGGAGAGAGAAAACACAATTGAGATTATGGTAGAGTCATGCTGTTGTTAGTACTGTATTTGAAAATAGTTGATGATTTTTCCTGAAATACTGCTTTACTTCTGTGAGATCAGGTTAATATAAAAGCAGTGAATCTAGGGTTCTAGTGCTTCCTGCTTGTTATCTTTACATGGAATTGCTCATTGCCTTCTTCACCTTCCTCCTTACCAGGTTCATGCTCACAAAGCCAGCATCACCTGAGTGTGAATACATGTGCCGATTTACATTGGACTTTGAGACTACATGAATATTAATTAAATAAACTGAACATCTCTGTGAATTATTGAATTTCAGATATTTTATTGTATTACAAAACAGAGCAGCATGAATATTATTAATGGATACATTTCTACTAAAATAAATTTATTTTCACTTAAAACCAAATTTATGATTTATCAACAATAAGATAAAAATAATTATTTCTTTAATTAGAATTGCAGTGAAGTCACAAATCAAATTTTACATATAAAATGAAATGTATAGTTTTAGGATAGATAGGAAATCAGTGCTTTGTTTCTACAATGCTGCATATCACCTCGTCTTACTCACTACCTATCTCTAGCACATTAGTTTCACAATAGGCACAACATTGCCCCCCTGTGTCTGTGGTCATCCCTTCTTACCCTACTCATGTGGTATTCCATCACCATAAGAAACTTCATTTTCTCCTTACCTAAATCAGCCCCAAGAGCTATCATTCATCTATTCTTTTACATTTCTTTAAACAAAAAACTATACTTCAATCACATGTTTGTAATTATTTTAAGATGTTAAAACATTATGGAGCTAGTTCCAGGACAGCTAAGGCAGAGAAACCTTGTCTTGAAAAGCAAAAAAAGAAAGAAAAAAGCATTCTGCCAACTTTTTGCTTCTTTTATATTTATTTATTTTTGCAGCTCAATTATATTTTTGTTTAAAGTTTACAAGTATGTTACTAACATCTGTTTACCTTTCTCGAATAAAATTACACTTCTTTTGCTATTTGACTGTCTCACTCATATTAATATCAAAAATTACCTGTCAGCAAAAATTCAACAGAATGTGAAAAGTAAATAATTATGTATTTCACTTGATTAGAAACCTTGATCTGACATGGCCTATAATCATTTCGTGTGTTTTTCCTTTTTGGTTTGTGTGTGTTTGTGTGTGCCATACTCAGTTAAATTATAGTTAGTTGCATGAAAGTTAGAGAAAGGACATTTACTTGAGCATATTGTTTATGCTGTCATTCTATGTGTTGATCCTATTGTTAATTTCTCAAGTGCTCTGTTCCTATGAGAACTCAATTGTAACTTTTTTCTTACATAGCCACAAATGGTCAGTTACACATTTTTTCAAAAGTTTGTTATGATAAGAACATATAATTCAAATGAAAGCATGCACAAGAATTTTAAATTATTTCAAAATGTTTTTTGGAATTGATAGGAATGGAATTGAATGAGAACATTGTTTCATTGGTGGTATTAAATTGCCAAAGTTGGTGATGAATTTCATAATTTTTCTAAATGTTTCACATTTATCTTAAAATTATAAAATTTATAAGTATAAGAGAAGAAATAAATGTATTTAAATAAAATATATAGAAGAAAATGATAATTTAATAATAATTTTGAAAAGACATAATAGAAAAATTCAAGGAGTCAAAGTCAGAAAATTAAAAAAATATTTAACCAAATCTAATGTAATTGCTATTGTAATGACTGAATTTTGTAAAGTAAATTTAACATGATGAAATTACTTGTATAAAATATCTATGGAGCACAATATATGTAGGAAGCATACAAAGTATATTAAAGTTTTTGTGTTGGTTGTAGACATAAATTGATTTTACTTTTTCTTGTATTTCTTTGAAATACATATTAATTCCTAGAGCTAGAAAAGAAAATTGCACAAGGGAGTTTTCTTGGTGGTGAAAAAGCATCTATATCTCTGTCTCTTAAACATGATATAAAAATACAATCCTAGACTACTTATGACAATAACTATGCAACTCAAGTACATTCTTGGCAACTGTGTAGAGAAATTGACTTGCATTATTTAGTGAGACAACAAGGATGTTTCACACCAACCTGACATAATTTGGCTGAAGGAAGATGCCCAGTCCATTGGGGATTTTGTAATGGTTTAGGCAAGCAATACTTACTTACTTCTATTATCTGCATTTTAAAGTTGCATTATTTAGTTGCTGAGGTGCTAAAAAAACAAATTACAATATCTAAAGTAATTTAAATTGAATTTCAATATTCTTTTCTACTTGTTTCATCAAGCAATACCAAGATTAAATAGATCCTCTTCATCCCATGTTCCTCAGAATACATTTTAAAATTTATAGAAACAAAAAAAAAAAAACACCCAAGAGATTTTCATGTTTCATAGGAAATCCCTAATGAATTATAATATGCTAGAGCTGAATCAGCATTAAAGTCTAAACTTGGGAAAGACAACACCAAAAATAAAGTTTATTATGGTCATTCAAAGTTAAAAGGAAACATATTCTTCTAGAGTCAGTTATTATTCAGTCATTTGTTTATTTATTTTTGCTCTCGGCCTGCAAGGATACATATGTGGAAGATGGTACACAGTTGCAGGATAATGGGAAAACAAAATATGATATGGTCTTTTCAATGAATAAAAAAATCAATTTTTATAGTACATCAATTAGGTCTTTGGGGAATATAAACACATTCACATATATTTATTGTGTATGTGTTTATGTCTAACTATTTATGTGTGTTCATGTGTATGCAGAAGCATAGAGCATAACCTCAACTATCATTCTTCCAGAGAATCCTGGCTAACAGATTAAACATGGTCTAACTACAAAGGGTTCCCCAGGGATCTGCCTACTTCCTTCTCTTTAGGATTAGGATTATAAGCACGAATTTTCATATTTACATTGTATTACAAATAGTTTCAGGAGATCAAAGTCAGGTTATCTAGTTTTGTTGCAAGACAAGTGACTTTATTCATGAAGCATCTCATTTTCCCCCAAATAGAGAATTTTTGACATTCATTTTATACATTAATTACAAATAAGCATCCATCAGTGGTCTTACCTGGTTGTAGAAACTATGTTCTATAGTAGTGACCTTCCAGGAAAAATAGATACACTGGTTCAATAATGATATTATTGATATGCGATTAAGAATTTTCTGATTGAAATTGAAATCTGTTCCATGGAAGATAGTGCAGATTTGGGACTTTAAATTTTGTCAAAAGTCCATAATTAGGGATGTCTCAGAAACAAAAGAAGAGTTTTCAAATAGTAATTCCCTAAGTGCACATGGAGTTTTACTGACTAATAAATTCATATCTGTTTACCCATTAACTGCTTTTACCTTTAGTCTGAAAAAAAAGTTTCCCCTTGTTATTAAAAGTTAATGCAGAGACCCAACATTGGAAAAAGGTTAAAAATAATTGACTGCTGAGTGCTGTAGATAACTTGGACACCTGTAACTTTTTCGAGGCAAGGAAAACATTGTGGAAATAGACATTGGAAGAATAAAAAGGACTGAGTCTGGGGAGCAATGATATTAAGTGATCCCTACTGGATAGGATGCATAAGGTACAATCATGAACATAGAGAATTTGTGGCTATCCACACAAAACCTGTTTAAAATAAGTAAGAACATACAGAAAGACATGTAATCTCAAGGAACACTAGTTGGGAATTCTGGGTCATCAAAATTGTGAGGGTGATAAGGGGGGGTAACTTTCTATGAGTATGATACATACATATATATGAAACTATCAAATGAAAATGTTTCCATCTTTAATAATCCCCAGTCCATTAATTTATAAAGATTATTCTCTGAGATTATCTGTAATAGGATTCCATGAACATTTGAAATTTTTCTTTTGTTGTGGTAAAGAGGAAAACAAAAGCAACTTAACTTGAAAATTCATTTCATCTTAGACTTCCATGTAGAAGGGTATCATTGAGGGAGTTGAGGCAAGAACTCAGGGCAGGAAAATAGATGAAGCAACTGAAGTAGAAGCAACGGAGGAGTGCTGCTTAACATGTTGTTCCTCATGGCTTGCTCAGTCTCTACCAAGTAACCAGTGATGGAAACAACCATAGTGTGTGTGTGTGTGTGTGTGTGTGTGTGTGTGTGTGTGTTTGTGTGTGTTAGCTTTAGTGAGAAATAATTTTCTGTTGCAATGGTTTATTCATAGAATACATTTATCATCTTTCTATTTATCTATCTATTTATCTATCTGTGAATCTGTGTATCTATCATATATCTCCTATGTCGACTCTAAGCTGAATTTTATATACTCTATTCACTAATATTTTGCTCAGGGTACTCTATGAAGTATAAAAGAATGTCAAGAATTACAACTTATGTAATACCTATTAATTATTCTAATATGTGTTCAATATTTGAGCTATATACTACAGCTACAGAGTAGATATATTCTATAAATAAAACAGTTTTTCATGGTTTTTAATAGCATATCACACAGGGAAGCAGTAGATATTATCACCATCATTAGGAAATATGTACATTTATATGTAAATAAAATATAAGGCAAAAGAAATAAAAGTTATAACATTTAAGATTAGGTGAATTTCTTTGAAATAAAAAGATAACCAAACATCAAAAGATCTCTCTGGAATTCTAATCATTTGCAACTCAATGTGTCCTCTTTATTCACAATTCTGCTAGATATCAGTCCTTTGAATGACATAGTCCTGAATGATAAGCACTGTATATCTGTAGGACTGATTTATATCTCGTTTTCCACACAAACTCGACACAGCAAACACAGACCATCAATCTTTTCTCAGGTTTGCTTGAGAAGGGTTCAAGAAAAGCTTTTCTCATTCAAAAGTAAAAGTCCCATTTGAATTCTTTCTTGGCATAGATACATTGAGAGAATGGGACTGTGAATACAATTTGATTATATCTGTTGGTTCAATCTTTACTGAGCCTCTCAGGTTTCTCACAGAGTAGATTGGAAAGGGAAATGGATATAACATGTTGTTATTAATACAATGCTTTGCTAAAGTGTAAAAGGTAGTAGACAAAAAGTCACAGTTTAAGTTATTAAATGATAAAGACACTGATTGTTTTATATTTTAATTAATTCAACTATGCTATATTAATGTATTCTAGTCTTTGCACTGAAACTTTCTTTAAAAAACATTTATTTATTTATTTTATGTATACATGTGACATATCTTCAGGCATACCACAAGAGAGAATCATATCCAATTACAGATGGTTGTGAGCCACCATGTGGTTCCTGGGATTTGAACTCAGAACCTCTGAAAGAGCAGCCATTGTTCTTAACCACTGAGCCATTTCTCCACCCTGCACTGAAGCTTTCAGAATTTGGACACTTTTAATTTAAAATATTTCTGTATAAGTACTGTGCACTAACAAATTGCATCACTGAAGCTCCAGTGTAAAATATTTCTATGCTGATTTTTTTTAAGTCTTAGTTTTGTTACTTTAGTACATTCTTTCTTAACTCAATTACAAGTTCTTTGGGGGTATAGGGAAAACTCTGAATATTTGCCAATGCATATTTTATATTAACAAAAGCCATTTATTCCTACAGACAAAGGCAATGTGTCCCAAGGATACCTATGTTCAGGGATTGAATATATTTGCACAGGAGAAACTCACACTTCTGGGCAATTCCTTAGTCCTGTTCCTTCAATGTCTTTATGTACCTGTTAGTGTTCTATAGAAAACATTTCAGCTTTGGAAGAATGTGGCAAATTAATTCACAATTTATGCCTTACCTTACTTTTCTATTTCTCACAGAGTTTAAAATGGGGGAGAAGTAAATAACTAAAATTATCCAGTATTATATAAATATTTATTTTAAAATCTTGGTCACATGAATATATATATATATAATACATAAAAACTAAATAGCAAGAAGTAGATGATATTTTAATTCAGAGCATCATAAATGAGACCCATACCTTTCACCAGGCATCATTTATAACATATTTCAATGCTCACTTTTTTCTAATCTAATGTTTAGCATCATTTCTAACACAGCTTTGATATTATTAATGAATGTAGTGACAAATTATTCATGATTAATTAAAGCTTGCCTGAGGACTCAGAAATAAAATTCAGCCACAAGCAACAGAAGCCAGGTACACACCTTGATCCCAGCAGCCAGAAGGTAGGAGGCAGTGGTACACACCTTTAATACTAGTACTCAGAATTAAGAGGTAGACAGATCTCTGTGATTCTAAGGCCACCCAGATCTACACAGGATTGATCCAGTCCTAAAGAGAAACAGCTCACACAAAGATGATCTCAGCAACTAGAATAGCATTCCTTTAATCCCAGCATTAGGGAAGTATATAAGATAGGAGCAAGGTAACATTATCAAATATTCATTCTACAGTCACATCGAGGATAGGAAGACATTCAGTCTCAGAAAACAGGAAAATATAGCACCAGATCTCTAAGTAAATTTTTTCATTATTTTATTACAATATAATATTCTTATATACAAAAGCCTATGATATAAATAAGTAATAATAATAACTAATATACAAATTGGCTCATATTTATATTTTAATTAGACAAGTAGCTGTAAATTATTAACAGATTAGGAAAGTAGCATTTACAGAGAAATGGAGACTTGGGGATAAAAAGAAATTAGGAAATTTGATTCCATTGTTGTACCTTGTTACGATAAATCTTTCTGCCAAAAGCCGCCGAGCCCCACCACCACATGTATGCTTTACGCAAGCTGCCCACCCAAGTTAGGGCCAAATGGATACAAAGAAACTTTTAGGTTCAAAGCTGCTTGGCCAATGACTAGGATTCTCATCTGTTAGCTCAGTCTTAACTATCATACCTATATATTTTATAAGACTTATCTTATCGGATGCCTTATTGGCATCCATCCTTGCCGGTGGATAACATCATGAGGCTGGAGCAGGAGCAGAGGGAAAAAGGAGGGACACTTCCTGTTTCTCCGTCTTTAAAAATGAGTCTCCTTGCTATGTCACTTTCTGCCTGGATCACCACTTCTTTACTACATTTCCCAGAATCCTCTTTGACTCCTAGTCCCTTCTAACTTGCTATCTCATTGGCCAAACAGTATTTTATTTAACAATAAGATAAACATACACAGAAGTACTTCCCCCATCAGTACTTGTCTATTTTTGTTCCAATACCAAGCTTTTGTCAGGACTATAGCTCTAGAGATTGACGTCAGAGATGGTGAGGCCTCCAGAAGTTCCTTTGTTTTGGCTATCCTGGGTCTTTTGTTTTGTGTATAAAGTTGAGAATTGTTCTTTCAAGTCTGTGAAGAATTGTGTTGGGATTTTGATGGGCGTTGCATTGAATCTGCAGATTGCTTTTGGCAAGATTGCCATATTTACTATGTTGATCCTACCTATCGAAGAGCATGGGAGATCTTCCCATTTTCTGGTATCTTCTTTAATTTCTTTTTTTAGAGAGTCAATATTCTTACTATACAGATATGTGGTTAACTTACATAATTAAAATTGATATGAGAGACCACAGGCCACTGTGTGTGGTGTCTTCCCTGGCAGGTGGTCATGAATTATATAATAATTAAGACTGAGCAGGCCATGGAAAGTAAACCAAGGAAAGCCAGGCAGTAAGAATTATTCTAAGATCTTGACATAATTTCATCCACCAGGGTCCTACCTTGGCTTCCTTTGTTAATGTGCTTTAAAATAAAAGGTAAAAGAAATCCTCATCTTCTCAAAAGTTTTATTTACCTATTATTTTATATCTTTGTTTTGTCATGTCATGATCTTTATCATAGAAACATAAAGTAAACTAGAGCAGATAGTTCAATTATATTTGAATAATCTCTTCAAAATGTGATATAGACCTAAGGAGAGAACTAAACGGAAAAAAAGAAAAGAAATTTGTGAGACTGCTGTTTTGTTCTATCTTAAATGAAAATGTCAGTGTAGCTTACACAATGATTGTCACAATGGAGACTGAATGGGTAAGATTAATTTGCCCTTTAGCAAAGAATAATAAGATGGGTGAGTGAATAAAAATTCCAAATGCCCATCCTCAAAGTCAACTAACAAAAAGTCATGTGCTAGGAATAGGTGATCTCTTTTGGGGTTATTGTTTTTGGGAGTCCCATGAAATCCTAAACAGTATAGGCTATTGTCAAGATTCTTGTTTATCTTCAAGAACTTAATATTGAGGTGGTTATTGCTGAAGACACAACATATTTTAGCCATTGAACATGGAGATAGTATGCTGGTACAGGCCTAGGAAATTCATCCCTATTGACTAGCTTTCATAGTTCTGGATCTTCTATTTATGCTACAATAAAAAATAATCATGAATTTTACCAAACTATAAACTCTGCAAGCCCCAACAATGACCTGTCTGGCAAGAATACCAGTTGTCTAAGGGTGCCAATATATTAATTACTGAAGCAAATAACCTCACTCTGATTTAATTTAATGCTCTCTCCACAAAATGGAGACAATGGCCAAGATCAAGCCAAGTTGCTTTTTTGCTAGATGGGTCAATGCCCTCATACTACATACTACTAATATTATGTTTAAAAGACATAGTATTAAATTAGTCCTAATGGCTTATCCTTACATCAGTAGATTAACCCACTTCCCAGAACTCATAAGAGAAATTTTTGTTTTTGTTTTTGTTTGTTTTACTTTTTATTGTAGTGGTCAAATATCATAGGGACCAACAACTGATTGCAGTGAAGAGAGTAAGAGAATGTGAAGTTTTCACACATAGATCTTTCAATATTCTATTGCTTCCTCCAAAGTAAGAGTGATCATTTGGGAAGAGGGAGCAGAAAGAATGTAAGAGATAGAGGATGTGTATCAGTGCATGAATCACATTTTTTGTGGCAGCATGAAAATGGCACAAGAGAATTCAAGCCAGAAAAATTCAAGCATGAGCATGACAGTTTTACATGATATCTCATATCTGCTGGTTCATAAACTATTAGTAACTGGCTGCTGAGAGAGGAATAACCATATTTATTAAAGGATGAAGTCCCAGAGCAGGTATCTGTTCTTTGGATAAAAGTCACACATTCATATGCATACTTTAATCACTAAATGGACTTAATGTAAAAAATGACAGATAGATAGATAGATAGATAGATAGATAGATAGATAGAAAGAAAGAAAGATAGAACACATGAAATTGATAAGAAATAATGATCGGTAAAATCAGTAGAAAATTTATGAATGGTATTGGGACTGCAGTGGAATTGATCAAGACATATGGAGTCCCATAGATATATAGAACCCTCCTCTAAAACTCCAAGGAATGATGACTAGGGGATGCAGAGTGGGAAGTTCTGAATGTAGGGCACTGGGGTGTAATGGAGATTGTTTCCATCCATTCTGGTCCTGCTGCGCTGCTCAGCCCCAATGAACAAAGATGCTATATTAATTATAAAACTATTGGCCAATGACAAGGGATTCTTATTGGCTAGCTCTGTGTTAATTATTAAGCCACTTCTATCATTTTATGTATTGCCATGATGCTGTGGCTAAATAAATAAGGCTCCAACATGTTGTTACTCTTTGGCAGCCTTGAGACTCTTTGTGGGAGGTCTCACACTGCCTACATTTCCTACAATTCTCCTTTTTGCCTAGACCTGCCAATCTTCCTGCCTCACTAGCCAAATAGTGTTTTATTCATTAACCAATAAGAGAAACATATATACAGAAGGACAACCCCATCATTGGGGAGCAAAAAGCAGGAAATTTATCAAAGTAATTGCATGAAAATGTAAATAAAAGAAAAACAACAACTAAAAACTATTTTTCCCTTAAAATAGCTTATTATAGGGACATGCAAAATACTCAAATAATAAGGAACAGTGGCCTAAGTGACATATAGATGATCTGGATACTTCTTTATATTTCATTTCTTATGAGAGAAAACACATGAGTATAAAGCACCAGTTACATTCGATTTGAATGTAGTATCAACATTTTATAATAACAGTGATATTTTCCTTTAAGTATAAATTTCAGAGTGATTAAATTGATTGTGAAGTATTCTGCTATATTTTAACTTTATAACACTTATATTTACATTTAGAAGAAACTGAATATCACAGAGGATCTTTAATCATGTCTATCATAAATTGAAAACAAAAATGAGAGGTTACTTTTATCTCTTCTCCCAGCCAAGTCACTTGCTACTAGCTTGTTAATATCTATATAAACTTACCTATGACACAAAGGTTAAGGCACATTTCTTGTCCACACCACAAATTTGCAATCACAGTGACAAGATACATAAAGTTCTTTGAGCAGCCTTCCTGAAATTACTGAAAAATAAGTTGTTAGGACAAAAAAAAAAGAAACAGCAACAAGAAAAAGCAAAAATAAAAAACAAAAAAGCTATCATAATTGAATATAAGTACATTAAAAAGGAATTTTCATAAAATAATTTTAAATAATATAAAATAAATCTATAAAATAAATCTAAATTTAAGCTAGACTTCATTTTATTTACATCACTTTAAAACATCTGAATGTAATGTTCTGTCAAAATGTATGGCATTTTGTTTTCTGTCTTCATAAATCCCTATATTTCACTGTTTATGGTACTTATATATCACATAATTCCAATGTGCTTTATTATTTCAGAATATCCATTTATATGAACTATATAATATTACATATGTAAATAATAATCTGTGGTGAGAAATTTTAAAAAGAAGTGACTATCTGACATTAACAAAATGTGTATGCACACACACACACTCACACACACCCTATAAATTAGTTCCAAATACATTCTCAATTATTTCAAGTTGCTGTAACACAGGAGAGGTGGTCACATTTTCACATTCAACTAATGAGGCTGGGATTGTACTAAAATTTTTAGATACTATATCTAATGGGCTTAGGTGCAGAAATTCCCTAGAAAATATTAGCAAACTTATTTCAATAGCAAATTAAAAGGTCACAAAGTACCAGGGGATGGCATTTTTTATCAGTGAGATGCAAAGAGAGATGAACATGTGATACTACATATTAATGCATCACACACCACTCTCAGCACTAGGAGTAAAATTATATCAAGAGAATACATATATATATATATGTATGTATGTTTGTGATATTTAAAAAATTAAAAGTAAGGATCCAAAGAGACAACTTTAACATTTTATTACAATTACCCTCAGTGCTGTTGGAAGAATTGATAGAAGAAACGTGGTATGCAAGCATAGTAGCATTTCATCATTTCAAAGAAGTCAATCCTTTCTTATAGTCTTTTTTGTCAGATTGACCCAAGCTAGAATTATGTGAAAGAATGGGCCTCATTTGAGAAAATTCCTACGTAAGATTGGCCTGTAGGCCACCCTGTGGTGGGATTTTCATGACTGATGTTTGATATGGAGGAGTGTAGCCCACTGTGGGCAGTCCCATTCCTGAACAATGTATAAGAAAGCAAACTGAGCAAGCCATAAGGGACAAGCCAATTATCAATACTTCTCCATGCCTTCTGCTTCAAATGCTTCCCCCAGGTCCATTCCCTAACTTTCCTCAATGATGGACCTTCCTTAGTGATGTAAGTTGAAACAAAACCCCTTTTCACCATTTTACTTTTGGTCATGGCACAATGACAATGATAAAAATCACTTTATTTAAGAGTTGAGAAAAAATTCTAACTGATCACCAATAACAGGACACATAATGACTTGGTACATTAATACAAGATATGTAATGTTATCACATTATATAGACTCACATAGCAAATAGTAGAGAAAGATTTGCCATCACAAATTATTTCTTCTTGATTTATTTGATATTTTGATGTTCTATTTTCTTTATCCATTTATGTAGTATAAGTCCATTGACTTCAATTCCCCTTTAATTATCTCTGTCATTTTCATTATATTATCTATACTGTAATTATGTGTGCCGTAATGATCTTCATTCGTTTAACTTTCTGATTGTATACAGCATGAACACTCTTAAACATTTTCCGTTTCAATCATTAAAAATATAAAACAATAACACTGGTACTTCTTATTCTACAATTACCCTTTACCCTTGGAATATTATTTTAAATAATCTGACCTATGAATTAGTCATCAGAATGGCAGCAACTAGGTGTGTACAAGATATATTTCTGTTATCTCACTGAGCAGCAAAGGAAAAGATCATCTTGTGTTGAGCAAAGGCTGAATATGCTCAAAGGAGAGACATTCACAGCCTTCCAATATCATTGCATAACAAAGGAAAAGATCAAATAAACTAGAGGAGTATTTCTAAAATAAATGTGTTTTAATTTGAATTGGGTATAATTTTAGCAAAGATAGAGGCAATGAACATTTGATTCAAAGGCTCCTTAATCGAATAGGATGTATCTCCAAATCTCTTTGATTGAATGAGATAAACACAGTAATTAAAATGAATCAATTTATGAATGATACTGGCAAACTTTAAGTACACCACTACTCTCTGCAATTTTATAGTTATAGTTTTAATAAAATTCATTTTGGCATGACTGTTGCTGCTCTGGGAGTAATATTATTTTTCTAACACAGATATGGCAAAGTATTCCTTATCTAGAAATACTTAGTGGACATTATTAAAAGGCTGCAAAGCCACAAATTAACAAAAGCCAGTTGTGTAAATAACCATTAAAAAGTCCAAAAATATTCATTTTTAAAATGAACTATGATTGAGTACTTTTTCAGATATATCTCATATTGTAACAGAGACATTTCTTAAAAACTACTTGAAACCTGTAACAAATGAGATAAAAATACAGTATATATTAAGAAATAAAGTAAATAAATTATTAATTTAATACTTCCTTTGTTGTTATTATTAACTAAGAATACTGATTTGTTTGTTGATTTTGCAAGGTATTTTGAATTTGTTTTAATTACAATAAAATAAATGTTAAAAAAACATTGAATTATTCACCAAAGAAAAGGAAACTTCCCCAATGTTTTTTTTTAATATCAATAGCATATTTAGGGAAATTCTTGTGTGTTTCAAATTTATTGCACATCCCAACAATATTCAAATGATTTCACTTTCACGACCATTTTCTGTTTGATAATTAAAACATAGTATTTCCTCTACATTTTAGTTGCTGATTTTACTGAAGGCATTGTAGTTTAACAAAGTACTTAAATAGGATAAATCTTCTCATGTTCTACAATAAGAAGTACAATCTTTTTGAAATTATTTTGAGATTTGAAAGTAAACAGTACTCTAATAGATATATTTTTATTAGTAAATATATATGTTTTGGAGTATAGGACACATATATCCTATATGAAGTTGTTACTATGAAAGTTTAGTGAAAATATATTATTTTATTGCTATATGAAGATTTTTACACATATTATTCATATATTATATATTTTATATGTGATATGTAATATGAATCATATATATGTTAATCAGTACGCATAAAACCAAAGCTATATAATTTGGTTTAATGTCAAGTTTTGGTGGAAAGAAATTGAAAATAATTTAAAAGATAATATGTACTGTTTAATTTTTATTATACACATACAAATTAATTTTTGTGGTTCAGTTAAGGATCTATTTTATAGATTATATTGAGGAAGATATGAAGTTAAAGATAGTTTGAGCTTAAATATTATTGGAAATTATAAGTGTGTCCCATAGATTATAGTTATATGTTAGGGGGTCTCTGCAAGTGTCAAGGTAGGAAGTTATTCACAAAGAGATGAGAATAAAAACTCGGTTTACATTGATATAATCCACCTATATAAAATTTCTGGGAGTCTGATACCTGGTAGTTTATTTCCTGTAATTCAAAATATGATATAATTTGTTATAAAACATTTCCTGATATAATACAATCCTCAATTGTATAATAATTACATCTAAACTAATCTCAGGGTACATGTCATTTCTTCCAAGAAAATGGATTCTGTAGATAGGCTGTCTGTACTAGCTTAATGACCTAAGGAAGGATTTGGTCTGGACTCTGCAGATAGCAAAGAGATCTTTTGGGCTATTAGCTACGTCTGATTCTGATTTGGGAGCATGGGAAGCCTTTAGGTATACAGGTAATGGAATGGTCATTTAGACTATCAGTCATCTCTTGTTCTGGTTCTAGAAGGTTGGGGAAGTCGATGGCTATACAGGTAATATAAGGGTCACATAGATAATTAACAACTTCCCATTCTGATTGTCAGAGTCTGGTAGGGACTGATCCAACAGATACCAGAGATCATCATTGTATTAATTACTTCCAATTTCCAGATTCTGGAGGGAAGAATAAATAGGTTTTACATCTTTGCTATTGAAAAGACGATCCTAGATGTAAAATTTCCTAGTTTTTCTAGAGAGCTGTGAGTACCAGGACTTTCATGTTCTCAACATCTACAAGGGAGCTCCTACAGACTTGTATTTTTATTGCTTTCCTCTGTCCACTACAAAAAAAAAAATACACAGAGAATTGGTACATTATCATTAGGTAAGAGACTTACTTGGCTTTGTCTGTCTTGCTGTGCTATGCCAAATTTCTTTAAGACAAGATTTAAGTGATTTTTTAGATGTACATATTAGACTATTTTTCTTTTTAAAAAATATTTCTGTTTGTGTGTATGAAAATCGTGATGGCCAAATGTTGTTGGTAGAAGGTTGTGTTCGCTTCTGACATAGTATACTCCAGCAAGAGCCAATCATGTTTCTGAGACAATAGATGCACTTGAAGAATACCCATTACCAGAGCCTACCTTGAGATTGGATGCCTTTTGGTCCTATAAGATGGAGTTACTTCTTTTGTTTTAGTTCACTGCATTTCTTCATATCTTATATCATGTTGTTTTCCAAAGTGCATATGAACATACTTTTGTGCAATAAATATCCTGGAAAGATGGCCATGTTCCTTTCTAGAGTAAAAATGTTTAGACATGTATATTTGAATATTTATAGCTACATAAATATAGATTTATACATATGCAGGTTGATTACAATAGCAGTCTGCTCTACCAAACTTTTCAATATCTACATTGCCACATCCCCCTCACATGTCTTTCAAATGTTGTTAGGGACGTGGTGCCAGGGAGAAAAATGTAATGTCAGCTGTGCTGTGGGAACAAAGTACTTTTGCTTAGACTCTGGACTCTCTTGGTTTCTTTCAGCAGTAAAGGAGCTATAGGAGGCTAACTTCTCAGGTAAAATCACAGACCAGTGTGATGACTTGACCTTCCTAAGATTGATTCTTCATTGTACCCAATTGGGCATTTGATTTTGTTAAATAGTGTCCTTGTACTTTGTCAAGTCTATGAAATCTAATATTTACAGACTCAGCAAGGTAAGGCTCTACAAAATTCTCAGATGCTTTATATTGATAGCCTTCTCAGTTTCTTAACATCTGTGTTGAACCAGAAAGCAGCTAATGTTTTATGAAGAAAATCTGCTGAAGAGCAATGCTCGTTATTTTTTCTGAATAATGTACGTTCAAATTTTTTATCTGAAAATCTCTAAGATCATACTCTTTTTGTTTTACTATAAACCTTGAAGTTCCCTAAATCCTGTGGGTTTTTTCTCTTTAAATGTAATCTGCATTTCTGGGCTTTAAACACAATCCTTGAGGAAATGGCTGCATACTGGACTTTGTCTCCAACCTCTTTGCGTGTAGGCTTCAGGATCATCAGTCTGGGTTCCCTTGACAAACATCAAAAGTTTTCAAAATAAGAGCAGAGATTTTCTTAGTCTACTATTCCTCACCTCTTCCTTCTCTCTATCCTTTACAATTTTTCCATTTTCTATTCCTTTATTCCACTTAATTTTTATTTCTCTCTACAATGTTTATTATAAACAAATTGCTAGTTGTAACACATTTGCTTTAATAGTTACATAAATGTTGTATATATCCATATAGAGCTATATATGTGTATTTGCAAGTATCTCAGAAATGTTAAAAGATATGTAGCTTAAACTACATAATAATTATAAGAAGCAACAATTTAAGACCATACCATAGCATAAATATGAAGCGTTTTGAAAAATTTACTGTGCAATCGGCCTTATTCTTAACGACAGAACAATGTCCCTACCTCTAAACTCCACTAAATCATATCAAATATAATCTTCATATGTTGGAATGGATGGCTGTTTATTTAAATTCAGTATTTTATATAAACTATTTCAGCATGTATGAACTGTGAACACTAAAAGAAAAGATTCCAAATGCCATAGATCATTGCCCATTTTATATCAGTAAAAGGGTGTTTTTGGTGATAAATATAGGGAATAGTGTTTTTGGTTCCTAAATACTCCTTGCTGCCTTTGAGTCACAGATTTATCAGGGGCCATTTATAATTATGCTCTTCTGTACTATGGAATATACTCAATTTTGTTATAACAATTTTTTTTCATTGTGGTCATCATTTCTACATTATATGGCATGATATAGGGCTCATGGTATGATGCCATTGAGATTTGATCCAAAAATATTGGAAAAGATGCATGAATTTCAGTTTGCTATTTTCTCCTTCTCCCTTTTTCCTCTATGAGCATTCTTCAGTATATAATAGTGGATAAGAAGTATTAAAATAGTTATAATAATCAATAATTTGATTTGCTTTGTATTTTATCTCCTCTTCTTCAAGGAGTTGATGCCAACCAGGCTTAACAGAAGATATAGTGCAATGAAGTTTATGTTTTGTTGTGGGAAAGTAAAGGAAACAAAACAATCAAAGTATTTTCCAGGAGTGTGTTGATGAAACAGGCATGAGCCTTTCCCGGAAAATGGCAGCTTCTTTGCAGAAAATAGTGGGTAGTAGGTACATTGATAAAAGAGTTGGACTAAATACTTTATATGATACAGTCAGTAACTACAATGACCAAGAACTGATAAGTAATGTTTAGTCATCAGAAGCCAAGATGACAAAAGTTTCATAAAAAGTGAACATCTAAGTGCCACTGAACCACAAAAGAATTATATAATTAACATGTTGTGAAGCTCTTAGTGGAAAAGAAATGAAAACTAATAGAATTCATGAACAATTGGGAACTTAGAAATGCCAAGAATGTGTCCCATAATCATAGGTAACATTGACAAAAGTGGGACTTGACTAAAAGTAACTGTGGACATTATTGTCTATTGAAGCAATACCTAAGGGAAGTCTTTGATTAAAATTTTTGGTTCAATTATTATAATATAATTCAATTATATCAGGCTTTAGAGCCTAAATTTTAATAAGTGTACACATGCAGACTATAGTCAAAAAACCCTACATGGAGGAAGGTGACATTAGTAAGTAGGAATAATATGTTAGAAATACTTTGAAATGTGTAGGTAGCTTTAAAACTAATTAATAACTTTTTATCTGCTTAGAAAGAAACTAGGATGAGTTTTGAGGTTGTTTTAGTTTAGGTTTCAATTGTTATGAAGAGACACCATGATGATAGCAACTCTTACAAAGGGAAACACTTACCCCATTCCTTAATAGTAAGAAACATCAACACCCACTGTCACCAATGGACAGGTTTTCCAGACAGAAACTAAAAGAATAAATAAGGGAATTAAAAGATGTTCTGACTCGAATGGACCTAACAAATATCTACAGAATATTTTATCCAAACACAGAAGAATATGCCTTTTACTTAGAACCTCATAGAGCCTTCTCCAAAATTGATCACATATTCAGTCACAAAGGAAATCTTACTACATAAAAGAAAATTGAAATAAACACCTTTATTTTATCAGAAGACCATGGATTAAAGTTGAATATAAATAACAGAAATCCTACAAACTTGTGGACACTGATTAACTCTCTACTGAATTACCCCTGGTTCAAGCAAGATATTAAAGACTTCCTAGAATTCAGTGACAATGAATGCACAGTATACCCAAATTTATGGGATATAATGAATGATAAGAATAAAGCAATGATAAGAATAAAGTTCTTAGCATTAACTGTCTTCATAAAGAAATTACAGAATTTTATACCAGTGACTAAACAGCACACCTGAAAGATCCCAGAACAAAAAAGCAGACACATTAAAGAGGAAATGATATGACAGACTTTGAAGATCCCCCAGGTTAGGCTTCACCCTCCCTGGGGGAGCAGAAAGAGGATAGGATAGGAGGTTGGTGGGGGGCAGAGGAGGAGGAGAGGGGAGGGAGAGAGAACTGGGATTGACATGCAAAACAAAATTGTTTCTTATTTTAAAAACTCATGGCTGAAATTAATAAAGTAAAAACAAAGATAACAATACAATGAACCAATAATAAAGAGTTGGTTCTTTGATAACATCAACAAGATAAAGAAACCCTTATCCAAACTAAATAAAAGGTAGAAAAAGAATATCCAAATTGACAAAATCAGAAATGAAAATAAGGACACAAAAACAGACACCTACGAAATCCAAAAAAATCATTGGGTCATAATTCACAAAGTATTAAAATAACAAAAGAATGATTATATCAATAGATAGCACTTAGTAAATTTAAATCAAGATCAGATAAACAAATTAAATAGACATATATTCCTCAAAAAAATAGAAGTATTCATTAAATGAGTCCCAACTAAAAAAGCCCTGGCCCAGATGGTGTCAGTATAGAATCTTACCAGACCTTCAAGGAAGTTATTTTTTTCTCAATGAAAAATGATATCCTCATCCTCAGTTTATAAAATGTACCCAATTTTCTGATACAGATAATCATTACCAAAGTGACTCCTGAATCTGTCCAAAGAAAGACGCTACAACATCTAGGAAAAATTGATAGGTCCTGAAGCTTTCACCAAAGATATTTGGGGTCACATAACTGTCAATTACACTAGCTTCAGAGAACCTTATCTATAAATATTGTAAATCCATTAATTCCTCAATGGATCATTTTATCTCAAATATTTAAATTTAGTATCACATTCTTTTCCAAGAGAAGTTATTTTTATCAAGATTCAGCTTAGTACATTATGTGTAAATGATGTATTTTGCAATATACACTCTAAAAGTAATATACATCAAATAAAAAACCATTCAAATGCATCTTACTTAAAAATAAATGTTCTTTTATTATAGAAAAAATCATATCCTCTAAATTGTCAAAAATCCCTCATCCAAAATTGGTTAAAATATTATAGTGGCAATGGTATGCAACTAATAATAATAAAATTACATGAAAAGTATATCTGAATTCATGCATTGCCCAAAAGAATCTATCAAATTTGATAGGGTTTTAGGCAAAGTATCTAAAGTAATTTCACACTATGATGCACAGATTTTCAGCAAGTTTATAAATTGCCTCATAAGACAGTGTAATAAAGAAGGAAACATAAACAGCTAACTCATCTATAAAACTGTGAAGTTGTTTAGTCACTGCTAAAGAATATACAGAACTATTGTTTAGATGACAGATCTACAAATAGCTGCCGCGTTTTGGTCAATTGATTATATTTTGAATAACATACATTTTCCTTATTTTTATCATGAATATTTTTGCTGTTTTAATGTAATGTAAAGCTCAAGTCTATAAGGATTTAACACCTTTTTTATAATATGCCATAACTGAAGTTAGGGTGGCATTCTAGAAACAAATCTAGTGTTTTCTTGATACAACCCTACCAATGCATCGAATTAAACTCTCATTTATTGTTTTTCTAAATATGTTAGTTGCAGATAATATTTATATTTGATGCATGGTAATCAATTTTAGTACACATGCATTCTAAGTTTCTGTTACAAAATCTTTATAATTAGTACTTGTAAAAAATGGAAAGTGAACAGAATAATCAGATAGCATAAGATTTATAGAATCCATAGGGATTATGAGTGACCCATTTATTGTGCTAGAACTTGTTTTTCTGATATTATTTTTAAAATTTAAGGTAAAATTCTATGTAATATTTAAGATTTACTATTGTATCACTTTATTATGTGTAATACATCAATAATTATGTTGGCTTATATAAATATCAGATCAATGAAATTCACAAAATACAATAAAATTCTAAATTGTCATGTACACATTTAAGTAAATAATTTGCTTTTTATTAACACAAATGAATGTGAAGGTACTTTTGCTTAATTGAAATTTCTGCTATAGATGAAACAGAATTTTTCATATAAAGAACTGGAGAGGCCCAATGAGCAAAGGGGTCAAGACCATGCTGCAGAACCCACAAAAACAACTGGCCTGAAAAAGTGGAACTTCACAGACTCTAGTTTGACAGCTGGGGAACTAGCATAGTACCAAACCAGGCCCCCTGAACATGGGTGTCAGTTGGGGGACCTGGGAAGTCTAAGGGGCCTTCAGCAGTGGAACCAGTATTTATCCCTAGCACAGAAATGGACTTTGGGAGCCCTTTCCCTATGTAGGGATACTTTCTCAGCCTATGTAGATGGGGGAAGGCTATGTTTTGCCTCAAATGATGCCTCAGATTTTGATTCTCCCTCTTGGGAGGTCTCAGACTCTCTGAGGAGTGGATGGGGGGTAGGATGGAGGTTGATGAGGGGCATGGGAGGACAGGAGGGAGAGGGAACTGGGATTGGTATGTAAAATAGTATTATTTTCAATTTAAATGAAAATGTGTTTTAAAAAAGAAAAGATGGTCAGAAAACCTCAGGTGTTCAAATTAAGCATTTAAGTAATAAAATGATGGAAGAAAATACTGGAGAAACATAAACACAGCTTTTAACACTAAAATTTTAAAGTTAAAAGTTTAGAAACATTATTTGCATTATAAATCATAAAATTAAAGTTTTTCAAGAAAAATTTAAGCTTCTCCTCAAGGTTATTTCATGATTAAATGAAATAGTTTTTAACTTTAAAAACAAGTGGTGCATTTTCATAAATTTCTCTTCCTTCTCATCCCTTTATCCTTTGCTTCATCTACACAGTCTCCAATTCTCAGCCTCCTCTTCTTTAGTATTTTACACACAAATACAACTCACATGTCAAAGAATATAAATTCAACCTGAAAAGTCTGTTCAATTTTGCATTCACACTTATAATTCTAGAGCTGACTACTTGGTGTCTGATAACAAGTGAGGGTATTCAATCCTGCAGAAGGTGAATTCTCTCTCCTCTCGGGCGTCACTGATTTTGTGTAGCTCTTCATCAAAACTTATTTATTTCTCCAATTCACACTGGCAGGTCAAGTAGTGCTACCAATCTTCGGGTTTTGTTTAGGCAACCAGATTATTGAAATTTCATAGATGTAGGATCCCTATTATACTTAGACTCTAAAATTCATGAAAGAGACTTCCTAGTGTTCTGCCTCTTGCATTCTTTTTTCTTTGTCACCTGTGATGTCCTCTGAGCCATAGGTGTAAGGATTGTGTTGTGTACACATAAAGTGAGACAAAGCATCTGATAGTCTGCTGTACTCTGCACTTGCACAAATTATGGATTTCTGAAGCTGTCTCCATCTCCTGCAAAAAGAAGGTACTTTGATGAGAGGTACAAACTTCACGTATCTATGAGTATAAGTTTTAGAATGACTTACAAATCTTGCTTTAATTATTGGCAATAATTAAAAGTTTAATAACATCTTCAATAAATGAATACATTGTTTATTTGCCTTTTAACCAGATATGATATTGACATAAGCAGTGCTATTTTATCAATAACTACAAAAATACTTAGCTAAATTTCAATTACACAACATTTACTTCTCCAATTATTATGATCAATGCATTTGTTTTTCTTAGTTTTGGTAGTAAGTAAAGAATCACAAGGTTTTCTAAACAACAATATTTGAAAAGGTAAATTTCTCAAAATCTTCAGTAACTAATGTCTTTAATTTCTACACTTTTTTCACTGAATTAAATGAATGTATGATCAGTTAGGATTGCAAACTCTGCCATATGTGTCCCATACTATGAATTTAACTCTAATATGAGCTGAAGTTAAAAATAGAGACTATTCTGAGAAGACTCTGGTAAACATGAAAGGGGAGATTGAAGGAGATAGGGAGTGAGGATTGTTTAAAGAATATATTATATACATGCATGAAATCATCAAATAATGAAAATAATAAAAAAGATAATTGTTAAGATTTTTAAATATCTTGCATGGCTCCCAGGTTCAACATGAAATCAGAATGCCATGCTGAGCCTGCCACAAACTTTGCTGGCCCTGGGAAAGTTGGCCCTGCCTCTTGCTAGACACCAAGCATTGCCTCTTGCTAGACACCAAGCAAAAGAGATGGTCCCTGCAAGCTAGAGCGATGACCCCACTCCTCAGAGGCCAGGGTGAACTGACCCTGAGACCATGCATGTAGGGGAGAATCTGCCCCCTCCCTGAGGTGGGTGGCCCCTGGGTCCCAAACCAACCAGCTTAGCTACTAACCCAAGCCAAGACTTGGTATGATTCACCTGAGCATCTACACTATTTAGAAACTGCTGGCGCTGGTGAATGAACTGGTTCTATGGAAGGATACCTGAAGACTCATGGCCAGCCACAGAATACTCAGAATAGTTCTGGTGAGGATCCAGTGAAGTTGCTGTGACATAATCCAGAGGCCTTAAAATAGACAAGTGACTCATTGCAATAGACATTTGGTAGTAAAACTGATGGAGCAAAGAGGTATACAATATTGCACACTGAAAGCTCCATTGCTGCCAGGATGAATGAAGAAGAGGTTTTGGAGAAGCAGAAAATAAGGTGAAGCAAAAAGATTTTCTTGTGTTTTTATTTGTTTGTTTTTGGTTTTTTGCTTTTGTTTTTTTGCTTGCTTGCTTAGTTTGATTTATTTCCTTATGGGGGCGAGAGGCAGGGAAGGGGAGATGGTATGTGGGGACTTGGAGGTGAAAAGAATTGGGATGCATGATGTGAGACTCCAAATGATTCAATGAAGAAGTTATAAAAAATTTAAATGTAAAAATTCAAATAAGAAAAAACAAAAAATTAAAAACCAATGACTGTTAACATATTCCTGTGTTTAAAAATGACAGAGTGACTTCTGGAAGAATATATTTTTATTCTTATAGTGAATATAATAGAATTTTAATGTGGGGTCACATGTATATTTTTCCTCTTACCTTTGGCCACTACTTATTTTACACAGTAAGAATGAATATTTGCTTTATTCCATACAATGTACTTGACAAGATAAAATATTTTATCCTCAAGATAAAATATGTGTGATCAAGGATTGGAGAGTTTGTAAAGTCGGCAAAGCACTTGTTTTAGAGACATGAAGGTCTCAGATTATTCCCATACCCCACATTAAAAACCAGGCTTGTTGGTGTCCACTTGAAATCATTTTATTTGGGAGTTAGAGACAGCCAGATAACTGATGGTTTCTAACCGGTCTATCTAGCTTTCTAAATTAGTTATAGGACAGTAAGTTAGTTACACTGTACCCCCAAAATGGTTTCTTTCTTTATTTTCATTTTTTACCCTAGCTTGTCTTCAAACTGGTCTTTTAGCTCCTTATTCACTTGATAAAAATGTCACTTAAGGATAATATCCTTTTTTGTATTTCTATGTATATATTTTTCTCTCATATAATATATCCTGATAGCAGTCTCCCATCCCTCCTCTCCTTCCAGTTCCTTCTTCCCACCTCTCTTCTGTGTTTAGAAATGTCCTGCCTAAGTAATAGGGCTTAGTAAAAAGACATGTCTAAACAATTTCCTAGAAGGTAGTATTTGGTGGTTTTAGGAACCTCTTTCGTGGTATTACTAGTCATTCCATTCAGATGAACTTAATGGACCCTTCAACAGTTAGGGCCTTGCCCAGTAGTGTATTATTTTGCTTTTCTCACTATAAATTGACAGTCTTCTTGCTTTACTATGCTGATAGTTTTTACAGTTGAAAATACATTATTTTTACATGACCTGGTTTTAGGATTAAGCTTGCCTATAATAATTCATTAAGCTATACCTTATATATACTTCAGCTTCATGTGTTGCTCCTTTTCAATAAAAAACAATTCCAATGCCTGTATTCTATTTTTTTTTGAAATTTTCCCACCAAGTGACTTACTGCAATATGTTTTAATTTAGGCTCATTCAAGGTTCTAAGACACAGACCAAATGCATCTACAATCCCTGACAGTAATTAAAGTTAGTGACCTCTAGCCAGTCTCCAATAGAGTTGTCATTCCCTTTGGAACCTTATAAGCTGGGCCTCTATTACCTGCAGTTGACTAAGAATTCTGATTTTCAAAATCCCTACTAAGCTATGCTTAGTACATTTTGGCGATTCTGCAGCCTAAAACTCCAATTCTTTCATAATCAACCTATAGCCTTCTTGCTACACCTGTGGATCATATGATTATATTTGTCACAATATTAGGATCAATCCTCAGCACTGATTTTCTAAATAACTTAGTTTTTTAATTGTTGTGACAAAATGCCACTCTGAATCCCGCTAGGGAAGGAAGGTTAACATTGTCTGAGTGTAGAAGCTGAGGAGTCTATTATAGCATGTAGAAGTGAAGACAACACAGACTATCTGTAGTTGAAGGAATCTGAAGCAAATTCCACATTGGATCCAGAATCAGACAGCAATGAGTGATGCATGTTGATACTCAGCATGCTTCCCTGTTTAGCTCTTTTTATTTGTCCCAGACCAAAATGTGGCAACTTGCAAAAAGAAGCAATGTTTCATCTGCAGTTAAATAAACAAACATGCAGACACACTTAGAAATATGCCTCAGTTCAAATCACAGCCAGTCAAATTGATAATGATGAGTAACTACAACATGACCAGTCTATATTGTAAAGATTTGGGGGTAAACTATTAGTCCAAATCAGACAATTTGATCTTTTTCATGTGATTTTTCTTAGATTAATTTAATTGTGAATTGTTACATACAATATTATATCAATCATTTAAATTTAGAAATTTTACATGATATTTACTGTGTATGTTTCACATTTTGTTGATGATAATATACATATTTTAAAGAACAATTTACTTCTTTTCCATTATAAAATTTTCTACTTTATTTCTAGTAACATTTTCATACCCTGTTTTGACAGGAACAGATATCAAAGAAGTTAATTCCTGTTTGTGTTTATATACCTTTTATTAATTCTGTATTTAAATATCTGTATCATATACTTATGGTGAATATAGTAGAGGTGATGTTTTCTATAGTGTTAGAACAAATGTTTGAGGACTAACTTGAAATCCAAATGGATCTAGACAAGAATCAAATCATATAGAAGTACACTAAACACATTTTGACCCTTGCTAGCCTATATTGTGATGTAGCATACACCAGTGTTTTTCAGTATAGGAACAATTTCCTGACATAGTGCCTGATATTCCTCCAACCCATATGTATTAAAATATAGAGACAAAATCATCCTAAATAAAAATCAAATTTCTGAACATCAAGATCTCTATGGAACAGTGATGATAGATGACGGGCAAAGTCCAGAGTTATGATATCACTATAATTGATTGAAACCAGTTTTTATGCCTAGTGATTTATTACTCACTGCAATTGATCTTATGGAATGTTCCATGCAACAAATTTGTATACAAAATCAGCAGGAAAAAGGAACAACAATGGCATATATTACTTTTCCTGGAGGTCTCCTTCCATCAATTTCAACTTGATGTCATGGTCTATATATGGCTAGCTTTGGCCAGGAGAAAAAGAATAAGTAAAGAAAGGAGGTAAACCAATTAAGAGTACTCATAGGGTATGTGTTATTTTAAAAATAGAAATAAAACATTTGTTTTCCTTGTTGAAAGAGGAATAGATCTTGCTTTCTTCACATACTCATCATAAAATGTATTTAAGTATATCTTCCTTGTACTACAAAATGATGTGCAATTGTGTGTGTGGGGGTTTCTTAGTCATTTTACACACAGGAATGGAGAAGGATAGCTATAGCATCTTGAGCTCACAGTCTCCTCTGTATTCAAAAGTTAAAAATGGTTAGTGTCATCTTGGAAAAGAGTAATGGCCCAGAAGATGGCAAGGAAGATATTTGAACCAAATTAACAACTAAGATGAAGGGGAAAAATGTGAATAGTTGAAAGGGAATCATAGCTGAGATTCTTGAAAGATGCAGAAGAAAATGCATATCATGTGCAATACCAAAAGTGTATATGAATCAGTAACAGAGATCTTGGATTGTGAGAATGATGGTCTCAGGATATCAAAGAGGATCAGAACACTAAGAATGTGTTGCCAAACTTATTTATCATTGCTATTTTTCACTGATGCACTTTTCAATTTTGTAAGCATGGGATATCACATGTATTACAGCCATTTACACAAACTCAGGGATGCATAGAAAAGATTGATCTAGCATGCCCTTCACCTTTTTTATTGTGATTTTTTTGGGGAAAACAAGGTAAAGAACTCCTTTCCTCATCAATATCTCAGCTTTATAAAAGTTCATAGTTTCTAGAACCAAGGTTTTCTATGGCTGGAGACTTCCTAAATCTATGTCTGACTCCTATAAGTACTTACCTGACATTTTTGTCTCATGTCATGAGAAGGAAAAGCAAATGGTTGAGAATAAAATTTTAGCCATTGCACTTTACCACCATATATAAATGAAGGTGAACAAAACTCCATACAAATATCAAGACTCAGTGATTGACTCAGTCAAAACTAAATGTTTCAGAAAAAGAGAGTTGTTTTTTCAGAGGATTTCCTCCACTTACTATACTAGGCAATAGCTTAAGATAGTAAAGAACAAAGAGTCACCTTTAAGTGAGTCATTCTTCATAGAATAAGGTGAGAAACTGAGTGAGGCAGAAACATTATAATTTTTACCAACAAGTATATCAAGAAATCAGACCTCATGTAAGTATGGTACTAACTTTAATATAAAAACCTTGTGATAAGGCCCAAAAGGGGCTCTGCCTGGGAAGGGGAGGGGGCATGGCTAGGGGCAGGTGGGATGTTGGGGGAGGGGAGAGAGAGGGAGAAGGGATTGACATCTGAAGCAAGCTTGTTCCTTATTTGAACTAATAAATAAAATAAAATAAAATAAACAGAAAAAAACCTTGTGATAGGAATCTTGCTATGTTACCTTCTACAATATGCTTCTACATCATAGTCCTCTTGATCAATTATGCATAAAATTGGTTCTTTGTTCCTTTCTCTACCCATAAGCTGGAAGCCCACCATGAAATATGTATTTCCAATGTGCCTCTCTAAAAGTCTTGAACATAGAAGACTATCAATTGGTATGTCTGCCTCAATCCTCTGTAACAGTTTCTTTGTACAAATACAGCCTGTGGTGATATATTGTTTATCATTTAATAAAGCACTAGAAATCAAAATGCAAAGCTAGCCACAACCACAGACCAGGCAATGGTGATACACCCCTTTAGTTTCACCAATCACACTAATTAGTTATAGAAGCTGGACAGTTTTGGCACACACCTTTAATCCCAGGATTCAGGAGACAAAGGCAGATGGATCTCTGTGAGTTCTTTGCCACCAAGGGTTACATTAGAATGAATCATTCTAAAAGAGAAACAGTTCACAAAACAGAGATCTCAGTTGAGATGTCATGCCCAAGTGCTGAGTGATGTATATGGTAGGAGCAGGGCATTCAATATTCAGTCAGAGATCTATTCTCCAGCCATGCTGAGGACAGGACAGCACCTTCAGCATGAAGGTAGAGGTAAGACTAGTGACCATCTGCTTTGCTTTTCTGACCTTCAGCTTGAACCCCAGCATCTGTCTATGAGTTTATATTAATGCTGTTACAAAGCAATTGAAAATGTCTAGGAAACCAGTTACAGAATACACATTTTCCAGTATGTTTTCCCCATCTTTTAATGAACATTTTTATGAGTCAATTCTAAGGATAAAGAAACACCATGTGCTATCTCTGAAGAAATGTTAACAGGAAAATTCTGGGGAGTCTGGAGTACTCACTGTTTTTATCAAGCAATAAAAACACATTGTAAAATGTTTCTCCATGCCAGTGATTAATACCACCGTGTATATGTCCATTGAAAGCTAGATTTATTTTCCCCTCTAAAACCTCATGGCAAAGTAATTAGATGCTTTGTAGTCCCCAAAGTCCTCTTTAAAGTGAAGAAGATGGTAGCTTGTAGATAGCAATGTTTTCATAGGATTGAGTATTAAAAAAAAAAAAAGAAAAGAACTGAGCATGTTAATTTTATATAGTACACTCTTATGAGGATTGCCTATAGAAGATGTCTTTTAGCATTTTCAGGATCATAGCCATCATTTCCATAACAAAAATGACATTGAAAATGACTAATACAAGATATATATACAAGCAAACCTGTTAAACAAGGAATAGAGAGTATACTTTTAATTCAAAAGTTAATGCTTCACATTCTAGAAAGGCCTCAGGATCCAATAAAGTCATAGGGGAAATGTACTTGGAATTCAAGGTAGTAAATATCAAAATTAGTTTCACTGGGAGAAATTTTTTGTTTCTCATAACTATATAATTAAAAATGGAATATAATACATTGCAATTTCCAAGTGGAGAATTACAAATTTACTTGGCAAAAGAAGTGAAAAGAATCCTAATTTGAATTACTGGACAATGACATGGGATGCTCAAAATGATAATGCAGTATAATTTTGCTAGATGTCTAATTCTATATTGGTCTGATTTTAGTAATTACACTTCAGTATAAGCTCTTCAAATTGCCAGGCTTTTAACCATGTATTGAGTGGAGGCGTCACTTCAGAAAGAAAGAATAAGCAAAGTAGCTTTATTTGTGATTCACTATCGCTTAAACACTAGGGAAAAAAGACAGTTTCCTGTTTTTCTATAGCTAGTCATAAATGTTTCAGTCAGATGCCTAGAGTTAAATTGTATTATAATTTGTTTAGATACCTGTTTGTGTTCTAATGAGAGAGAGAAAGGAAAGGTGTATCTATGTTGAATCTGAGTTTAAAAAGAAAGTGGAATATGACATGTGTGAGTTAACTACAGAGGTCATGATAGCACAGCCAGAATGAATCTTCTCTTGGTAGACAGTAAAAAATAAAAGATTTCTGTTGAGAACAAAGTTAGTTACATCATTTCCTACTGTCTTTTACTACCACTAAACTCATCCATGTACCCCAATATTACTAAATACATAAACAGAACATACAACATATATTATATAATAGTCAACTAACTAACTAACTAACTAACTAACTAACTAACTAACTAACTAAATGATGTTTTGGTAATGTTCCTCAGAAAGTACACTTTTTTTCTTGGAACTAACATACCTCAATTACCAGTTTTGTTTTTGAGAATATCTTATTTTTTGCTCATTTATGCTTGTATTTTTTGCCTTTCTGAAATTGCCAGCAGTATATAGCGAAATTTCAATGAACAAATACGTCTATTAAAGGGCCACTGAGTTGTAGTAATTAATCATCACACAAAAGAGAAACAACAACATCTGAAAATCAGAGAAATAAATGTCTTAGGCACAGCCAGACATCCAGTATCCTAAAGAATGTCCTACTAAGATGCATTGAGTCCCCACTAGTGCTTGCTCTTAGCCCTTATTGAACCTCCATGCAGGGGTCCAAAGATATAAGGGCCTGGATATGGGGCTGGGGCTGCCTTGCCAGCAACATTAGAAGTATGATTTATAAGCTATAGTCTATTAACCAGTGAAAAAATTTGCTAGCCCTTAAGATGCTATAGTTGACAAAAATTTCTTAAGAATATTTCCACAATCTCACGGTACTAAACTTATCTTAACATTCCAGTTCAGTTAATTTTGCTGGCACCTACTTTACTTGTGGTATGAAGTGGGCACCTGGATAAGAGGTCTTTAACTTCTCCAGATTTTGTTCTAAATATAGTCAGCTGAATAAGCATCGGACTTCTCCATGGGGTTGAACCAGGGCAACAAGTATGTATCTGAAGCATCAGGTGAGTGACATGAGAGAAGAACTCTGTCATTCAAGGTCTCTGTCAACTTCTCATGTCCACAGGGATAACCATGTACAGAATTCATTCCTTTTTAAAGATTTAAGTTTCCATAAGGCACAATTTCTCATTAGCCTGAACAAATTACTTTAGCACTTTTAAAATGCCACTCCAGTGGGGATGAATTATCTTTCTTCCTTTGTTTCTTTTCAACCCTGTCTTTACATAATTCTGACCTCAATTAACCCCACCTCCAGTGTTGTGGTTTACATTGTCACAGTTTCTGTTTAACTTGTTCATGACAGTGGCCATGAGCAAAGATAGCTACTCTCCAAGGAGCCCTGACAGGAGATTGATAAGTTTGAGCATGTACCTGGTGAGACCTGATCTTGGAGTAATTGAGATAAAGCCAGATTGTATAAAACAGAAAGAACTTACAGCTCAGATGTCCCAGTGCACTTAAAGGTGTCAAATGGAGGCCAGTTGGAAATGCAACATTAGGAAAGTAGAGTACAATGGCTGAATAGAGAGCAGGAAAGGATAAAAGGGGAGACTAAAGGAGAACATGGAAATCCTAGGAGCTACCTTCTCTTTTCCCACCAGTGCTGTGCAGAAGGAGTTTAAAGAAACCTCCTTGATGTATTCCCATACATTACTGATAAATAAGCATATAATCCAAGCTGATAACTAAATAGCTCTCAGCCACCAACTTTATTTTTGTATCTAATTCTCTAGCCAGGCCTCAACTCTCTGTGTGTAGTTAAGAACCAAACATTAATCTTCATTTTGTCTGTCTCTTTCTTCCCACATCTGTCATTCAATGTATGCAATAGCAGTAGATACACACATAATTATTTTGTATTGAAATACTTTTCCTAAGTCATATTTATAAGATTATACTTTGTCTTTACTAAGAACTAAAGTTTTCTTTTCCTAGCATTAGTGCTTAATTGGTTATTCTCTGACCTGCTACTGTAGACACTTAACTCAAATAGGATGCTATGTCTGTAGTTTCATCACCATTTACAGGGTTTGATGTTCTACAGCATTGTTACTCATCCAAGACCAACACAAAGTTTCTCTTATTTTATTATCATTGAATGTGAATACTGAGCTAAAAGGGAGGCTTAGTAGAAGGAGGGATTCCCTATTAAATGCTATTGATCTTTTAAGTACAGGGAACCATGTTTCTCCCATCATGTAGCCTTGCACTTGAGTGGTCAGGATACCTTACTTTCAATGAGTTTTTGTTTGTTTTGTCTTATTTTAATCTCTCCCTGTCTTATTGGCATGAGCTGTCAGAGATAGTGCAAAATTGCAACAATTGTGCCACAGACTGTTTTTTCAGTAAAGTTTAGTGAAGCCATCCTGGAGGTGGCTTGCTTGTTCAATATTAGTCTTATAAAATATATCCTTAACTTTTTGTTCTTAGAGTGATATGATCTCATGCTGTTGCCATAAATGTCACAAACATGATGTATATTTAGGTAACAGTTTCAGCTTCACTATTCAATCATACAATATTCACACTATACAATAGACTAGATGATAGTTTATCACAGAGGAATAGATGTCCATAGTATATTTAAAATAAGCAAAGTTCCTGAATTTTATGCCCCAAAACAGTCAATAAAAATAAGTCAGTATACATCAAATGCCCCTGCCCCCATGAGGAGGTCAATGCCATGTTTTAACAGAAAGAGTTTTAAGCATAATGGTTTCTCTCTGAGAGTTAATTTTTGATAATTGGCCACCTATATTTACTGTTAAGACTTTTATTTTCATGTGCGATTTTGAATGAAGTTTTCTTCTTAAAATTTGATCCAACTTTTTCTTGAAATGTTCATTATTTTTTATAACACTGGGTATAAATTTCTTTAAAAATTATTATTTTAGGCTTGGAAGGTAGATCATTTAGTTGATTGCTAGCAAAATATACACGGAGTCCTGGGTTCAATTCTTAACACTGCATAAAACAGGAGGAGTGTCACATGCCTGTAATATTAGTACTTGGGTAATGGAGGCAAGAGTATTGTGAGTTCAAGACAATGCCTGCATAGATAGCAAGTCTGAGGCCACCCTGGAACACCTGAGAGTTTCTCTCTAAGATATAAAAGAATTGTTTTGCATTCTATTTATACCCTGTAACAGGGGGGAATAATTGAAAGGTTACTCAAAATATTTCAAAACTACATATAAGAAGTAAATTAGTCAAAGTTTTATGGAGCACAGAAGACCTAAAAATGGAAATCTTAATATCCTTGAAAAGCTATCTATTCTTACCTATAATGTGGATAAATCTAGACAGCTAACTTAAATGTTGTTGAACATGAGGATATGGCTTGTTTTAATAGAATGAAATTAAAATTCAACCAGACCTGTCTGTGCAAATTCTTCCATCTACTCTGATATGCATTTATTCCTTATACCTACAGGGTGTAGTCCTGGTTTATGGGGGTCTTCTGAATAAAAAAGAATGGAGAGACTGATTTTAGTAGGTTCTAGGGGTGACAGTAGAGGAGATTTCTAGAGTATGTGACATTCATTGAAGGACAGTTGTTTCTGTGATCAGAGTCTGAGGAGAAAGAATATTAGGGGATGTCGGACAAGAAGGTAGATGAATTTTACTACTGAGGTGCTCTGAATACTCACAGTTCAAAGTGTACATGATGTCAAGGGACAATTTCTAAGGTATTTCACACTAAAGTCATATTAAATAACAAATATTACTAAGCTAAAATAAGAAATCCTGTTAGAAGGAAATGAACTATAATAAATCTGATTAAAGAGTATTTCAAATTGAATTACCTGCAAATCTGAATTAATATCATTCACATTACTTGATAAAATATGGACATCTGTGCTTACAAAAGGACTTTCTCAAGAGCAGGCACTCATGGGAAAAGGAGGTAACAAGTTTTAATTTAGTTTTAATGGAAATATCACAGGTGTTTCTATGTTTACTCTGCTTTGGTAGAGAGCAAGTTTTTTCATGTGTAATAAAATATCAATAACACATGAAAGCCCCTTAACTGCTGAAAACAAGCACACGCACATTTTTATTTATTGCACCAAAAATGTATTAGTTATGTGAAGTCAAATTCATGATGCTTTAGATAATGTTATTATATCATTAGTGGGAAACTTGTGGCAGAAAAGGTCTTCTAAAATATTGATATGTTACTGACCTTTAGGAACCAAAAAAAGGTAAATGGAGAATTGAAGTATACTGTACAGATGTGTAGTAGAATGAAACAAGAAATGATACTGCTTAAATTTGTTTTTAACATGTAATGTCTTTGTTTCTACATGTATGTGGATTGAACATTTTGCTGAGTATAGTAGTCTGAACTTGCTTCTGTGGTCTCTTAGAGTCTGTAGAATTTCTGCCCATGTTCTCCTGGTTTTCAGAGTTTCCCCTGAAAAGTAAAGTGTGCTTCAAATAGGTCTGCGTTATATATTTTTTGGTCTTTTTTCCTTTCAGCTTTTATTTTTTCTTTGTTCAGTATGATCAGTGATTTATTATTACTTGATATGTGAAGTTTTTTCTTTTTCTGATTTAATATATTTGATTTTATTTAGGTTTTTGTACTGGATATTCACATCATTCTTTTGATAAGAGCAATTTATTTCTATAATTTTGTTAAAAATATGCTATATGCCTTTGACCTTATTTTTCTCTTCCCTTTTTCTATTATCCATAGATTTGATATTTTATAGCATCCCAAATTTTCAAGATTTTTTTTGTCAGAATTTCCTTGGATTTCATATGTTTTGTTGGCCAAAATTCTATTTCTTTTGTCTTGTCTTGTATGCCTGAAATTCTTTCTTCCATATCTTGCGTTCTGTTGGTGAGTCTTGCCTGTAGTTTCTTCTTGAGTTTCTAAATTTCTCATATCTAGTTTTCCCCCAGTTTGGGTTTTCTCTATTGATTCTATATCTGCTTTTAGGATTTCAATGGTTTTATTTCATTCCACTGTTTATGTTTCCATAGATTTCATTAATGGATTCATTCACATCATCTTTTAGGACCTCTAAAATATTCATAAAGTGTATTTTAAAATTCTTGTCTTTTGATTTATCTATCCTTTTTTCACAGTGCCAACTCTTTTAGAGTTGCTGGGTGATCATGAAAACATTCTGTCTTGGCTGTTATTGATTTGACTTTTTGATTTTATAGGCATCTGAATAGTGGTTTTCTCTTTTCTTGCATGGGGAATTTCCTACTAATTTAAAGCTTATAATGTCTTTCATAATTTAAAAAATATTTTTAGTTTATTTGGTTACTAAGCTTATTTTCCCAGAGAGTCAAAGGTATATATTGAATTATAAATGTATTCCTAAATTTAATCCTAAAATTAATGAATGAGTCAGATTTTTATATTTTGTTTATTTATTGTGTTTCCTATGCACAATTTTTGCTTTCTCCTTCCAGTTCGTCCCCCTACCTCCTCTGTGCCCCTCCCTCATTTATTCCTTTTCCATTTCTATTAGAAAATGGTAGGCCTTCCATGGATATCCACAAAACATGCCATATCAAGTTGTAGTAGGACTAAACACATCACCTTGCATTATGGATGAACAAACTAACCTAGTACGAGGAGTAGAGGCCAAATCCAGTAAAGGAGTCACAGAAAGGACCTGCTTATGCTTTTAGAAGTCCCTCAAGAAGACCATGGTATACAACTGTCACAAATATGTAGGGGCCTAGGTCAGTCCCATCTGTTTCTACCAGTTATTGGACGAAGCCTCTCTAATGACTACTGGGCTAGACACCAATCTAAGAGTATATCAGGATAGCTTTAAGCATCATTACATTGACATTTTTTCCTACAGTTATGTTTGGTTTTATATTAGGACTAGGGACTCTCCAGCCTCTGGGTTCAGGTTCTCCAGACACTGTCAGAGTGGGCTCACTCCCATCTCATGGATCTCTGGCTCAATCAATCATTAGTTGACCACTTTTTCAATCTCTATCAGCCAGCCATATCCCAGCACATCCCATAGGCAGGACAGACTGTAATTTGAAGTTTGTGTGGCTGGGTTTGTGCTCCAATCCCTCCACTGGAAGTCATACCTGATCATGGAAGATAATTAGCTAAAGTGATACACATGGAACTGCTAGGAACTTTATCTGGGGTAATCCTTCTAGATTCCTGGGAGTTTCCCTTGTACAAGATTTCTACCTGACCCTGAAATGCCTCCCTTATCCAGTTGTCTCTTCTAGTACTCTACCCTCTACCTACCCTACCTGATCCCACATGTTCCCTTTGCCAACCACCTCTAGCCTACCCAACAAATCTGTTCTAATTCCTCTTCCACATTGTGAAATACATCTCCTGACTTTCAAAATGCCCCTTTTGGCTTTAAACATCCTTGGAAATGCAATTATGATTGTTTTACTTTTTTACTTAGATTAAAAACTAAGGTACAAGGTGGAATTTGACAATTGCCAAGCATTCATACCAATAAAGCTTCAGCAGCCTCAGAAGACTCTGACATCATTATAATATCATTATTCTTGTTCTTAGACACACTCACACACACACACACACACACACACACACACACACACACACACATACATTCTGGAAGTTTTCATTTAAAGAAAAAAGAAATACACAAAAGGGAGGTTTATTTTAAAAACCAGTAAAATTACCTTTCATGAATATGCAATGAGCTTATAACTATTAATTAAAATGCTTTAAAAAGTGTTCAATACTTGGGGGTGGAGGAAGAGGGATAGGGGTGAAGGGAGGGGGAGGGAGAAGGAACATACATATGAAACAAGCTTGTTCCCTAACTTGAACTTGTTATGATAAATCTTTCTGCCAAAAGCCGCTGAGCCCCACTGCCACGTGTGAGCTTTACACCAGCCGCGAACATGAGTTAGGCCCAAATTAATACACAGAAACTTGTATTAGGTACAATGCTGCTTGGCCAATGACTAGGATTCTCATCTGTTAGCTCAGTCTTAACTATCATCAACCTATATATTTTATAAGACTTATCTTATTGGATGCCTTATTGGCATCCCTCCTTGCCGGTGGATCACATCGTGCCGCTGGAGCAGGAGCGGAGGGGAAAAGAGGGCCCTTCCTGTTTCTCCTTTGCTTAAATATGAGTCTCCTTGCTATGTCACTTCCTGTCTGGATTATCACTTCTTTACTACATTTCCCAGAATCCTCTTTGACTCCTAGTCCTTGCTTGCCATTGGCCAAACAGTATTGTATTCAATAATCAATAAGATAAACATACAAAGAAATATATCCCCCATCATGAACTAATAAAAATAAAAATAAAATAAAGTGTTCAATACAGAATCCAATGATCTGCCTACCTTATACCAATCTATTCTACTCTCTAGAGTGTATGCTAAATTTGCTTTGATAAACAAATATCTTCTGTAACTTTCACTCATATGAACTTTTTTTCTTCAAGCATGGAGACAGTGTTCAAATGAACTAAACTAAAGACAGTGAGATGGACTACAATGAATCAGTGGCTATTTTGCTATTGATGATGACATCACTTTCTTTTCCATAAGCAATTTGGTAAAACTACTGGATTACACCCCTGTACTAGATTGTAAGCAGTTTGGAAAATACCGAATGCATTATTTCTCCTCAATTTAACCTAGCAGAATTCTTGGAATGACTAACTACAAAAATCAATGCATTTGTATTTTACAAGTGTAATTTTAGATTGCCTCACCAATGAATAGAACATATTTCTGTGAATCTCTAGATTTGGATTTTGTCATATGACTTCAGTAGCCAACAATTAGAGGATGAAGTATTTGTATGTCATTTCCAACCCTTACATATAACAGTATCCAAGGAATAAGTGCCATAAACTTTGGACCTTTGAATGGAGAATTTCATTTAGTGCAAAGAAAGGCTGCAGAAGGAATTCCTCATTTGCATCATCCATTCCAAATGAATTTGAGGTCAATTCCTGCTACATGATACAGAGCATTACTGCTTTATCACACAGACTTAGAAAATTAAAACACTACTCAGCCAACAATTTTGCATATTCAACACAGACAACATAAAATGTCATTTTTTGAATTGCCACTTTCTCACTATAAGATGAAGAATATATTCTATTGTAACATTACCTGGTAAGGCATATTTTAAACAACATTTTATCTACAACAAGAATTCTGTCTATATGAGCTCTTATATATACATTTTGGAAGTTTTTATCTTTTCTTGTTATGTTCATCCTACCAAGCTCTGCATTTGTTTCATACAGTCAGTTGTAATTGTAATATCTCAATTATGGTATTCACTGAGTGAAAAGAAGATGAAGTAAAATTTTGAGTTTTCTGTATCCATTACCAAAAAATACTATACTAAACCATAAGTACTTTTTCACAAACTTCCATAAAGAAGGGAATAGACTCCATTGATTTTTTGAGTTATTTCATAACAACTACTATATTAAAGGAAGAATTCATTACATGAAATAAAATGATAATTAACATTGATACACAGTTTTTTATTTTATTCCCTATATGCATAAAATATATGGGCAAGTAATACTTACTTCATCCATAATAATTTCAAATTTTAATATTTGAAAAACTGGAATAATCATGGTAAATGAAATTTGCTAAAATAAATGTTAACACAGAAAATTATTATATGCAAATAAAGTTGTCAAAGATAAAAATGAATAGTGTCATTTTTCTCTGATCTATTTATTGTAAGTAGATAATATGTTTTGAACCTGCTATGATATATAATAGTAGCAGGAATAGTTTTGTAATTAAGATTGTATGCTGTCATTTATTATAGTCACCACCATCTAGAGAGATGACAGATGGGTAATTTTAAGCCTTTAGTTGGAGAGAGGGAAGAGGCTTATTGCTTCATATGTCAGGTAAGCCACTTTTCACTCATCTTCAACTTCATTAAAACTTCCCCATCTTAAACGAAATGAATGTCAATATGGAAAATAGGTTGTTTGGGGATATTTATGCTTTACCTGTCTCATTGCTTCATCTGTCCTGTGTCAATTTTTTTTTCTATGCAGAGCTCCTCTACAAAGTTAATGATGAATTTGGCAGTATTCCTGCTACTCTTGGAAATAAGATAATTAGACCTGGAAATTGAGTCATTGCTCATATCTAAACATTTTCTTTTCTTCCATTGTGACCTAAATCAAAGCAAAAATAAATGAATGATTTTCACCTTTGCTTCCACTTACTGAAAATATGCTTCCCTCATCTTATATGGCTAGTTGAGCCACAAACAGAGGTCCATTACTCTAAGTCCTCAAATATATTTCTTGTAACTGTCCTGTTTTTTCAGACAACAGTGAATTTGATGAAGAGAATTAAAGCCATAGTTAACTTTGTGAAGTACATGTCATGATAAATCTTTACACTGTGAAGCAGCATTTAGAAATTTGTGCACTTTATACACTTTTCTCATAGTATTTTCTTATGAAACATTTATCACATGCATTAAGATATATATGTATATATATAATATTTTAATGATATACATATATATAATATTTTTCCAGAATATATATGTATATATAAACTTTTTATTACTGTTCTTCCTATACATACAGTTACAGCAATCTCCATTCTCAAATTCTCTTACTAATCAATTTCCTTCCTTAAATCACTCTCTTCATTACTGACATCATGAATTCTATTACTTTCACTTCTTTTCTGCTCATACTCACTTAAGATGTTTTTCTTCAGTTTTCACAATTCTCTTTCTACTTACATCACTGCATCATCTGCAATATAAACCATTAAATATAGAATGATAGACAACATTCAATTTCTTTTGCTTCTGAACCTAGGGTTTCAACTTAACATGAAGTACTTACGTAAACCAAAGTGATCCATCTGGATATTTCATTATTCTACTTAGAGATTTTTGTTATTCTGTTTGTTTTGCTTTGCTTTGGACACCATTGCACTGACTTCTGTAGTGGCTTTCAAATATATATAGTCACCAGATCAAGTAATTGCTCCTGTTTTACCTCATTTTATCAGAATTTGGTATCACTTATTGGATTGATAGTAGAAATTCTAATGGGTTGGGGTAAAATATAAAGAAGTTTCAACTTGTATTTTCCCAGAAGCAACACTCTTTTTCATGTCTTAAAGATTTTGTTAGCCTTTTCTTTCCCCAAAACATATTTCATTAACTTTTTATGCATATTTTATAATTTAATATGTAAACTGTATATTATGATCACATCTAACCCCAACACCCTATTCGACTCCCCTGATAATCCTGTCATTATGCCTTTCTCTTTGGAAGATGAAAAATCTGTGAGTGGCTGTATCAAAACCAAAAATTGAATTATTATCTCTCCTCAAGCAAACATTTACTGCCAATATATCTTCAGCATGAGGCAGGCCTCTAGATCAACGATTCCATCTATGATGGGGATTTGGCTGAAATGACGTTTACAATTAAGTCCTCTTTGAGAACTTTCCATTAAGTTCATTAGTCCATTTACTTCTACAATTTTGGATTGTCTATATTTTCAATATTGCAGTATATTCCTGCAGTGTCTAGTTTCTTTTCATTTTTTTTTAAATTTTACTCTCTCTCCAGAGAGGTCATTTTAGACTTTGAAGTGGACTTATAGTAGATGATGTACTAACCAATGTGCGTACTGGTAATCAAATACCATTCCTCTGAAAGAGCAGCAAGAAATTTTAATCACTACAAGGGTCTCAAATCCCTTGAAATGCTCAATTTTTCATGACTTTCATGAGAAGGGAATCTTATGTTATTGAAGGCCTTATAGTCTATTATGTTAATTGAGATCTTTCTCTTAAGTTTATAATACCAGAATTTAAAATTATAAACACTATTCTGAAAACTGCTTTGGATGTACCTGCCAAATTAAGGCAATTTGAGCATTAATCACTCTTCTATAATTGGAATACTTTATATTCTACATCTTCATGAGTTTTTCTTATTTCCTATTTTTCACTTATTGAAAATAAAATTTTTATTCAATATATTCTGATTATAATTTTCTTCCACAAATCCTCTTAGATGTTTTCTGTCTCCCCTCCCATCTCAACTGCCACTCTTTCTATTTCTCTAGAAATCAGGTGTCTAAAAACTAAAACAGGTGTCTAAAAACTAAAAATAAACAAATCACAATCAAGAATAGGAAAAACAGAAGAAAATGAAGGAAAGAAAAGGCAAACAAAGCACATATTGACACAGAGATATGATTGCACAAATAGACAATCACAAAACCTATAATGTATATATAAATGACCTGAAAAACATGCTGACAAAGCATTATGAGGCTAAGAACCTCCAAAAACTCCAGTGATTTAATTTTGTCTCAGATGTCTAAACCTGAGCATGTATCCTGCCCTTAAGCATGTTTTGGATACCCAGTGAGGCTACATTGGAGAAAAAACATTTTTCCTTTGTTGGAGTTAGCTTCTGGATTAAGGATAGATGCATATTATCACTGTCTCTCTAAGACCTGGGACTCCATGTAATTCCATCCATGCATGCCATGTGCATGCTGCAACAGTAGCTATGAGTTTATATGTAGGTTGAGAAGGCTTTATGTCTTTGGTATTCTCCATCACCTCTGTCTCTTAAACTCTTTCTTCCTCATCTTCTAAAGAACTCTGTGAGTCCTGAGCAATGGGATTTAATTGAGACATTCCATTTACACTGAGTGTTTCAAGGTCTCTCACTCTTAGCCCACTGTCTGGCTGTGGTTCTCTGTATGTGTTCCTATCTGCTTCAGGATGAAGCTTCTCTGATGATGTGTGAACAAAACACTGATCTATGAGTATAGCAGAATATTGGGAGGAGTTATTTTATTACTCTTGTTTTGTATTTGAACAGTAGTATTTGGTTTTGCCCTAGGTAAATAAATCCCTTTCCCTTGAGCTCTTTTTTCTCACTGTGTTAACAGAACATAACCTAAAATATAAAAATTTCTCATATGTTTCCTTATTTCCCTTTCTCAGATTTATGTCCAGTTTTCATAAATTATTATTATTTTAAAGGTTATAATATTGATGTCTTTCAACTAGCTGAAGTACCAAGATCACTGTGTTTCTTTAAACAATGGGACAAGAAACCAGAGCACAATTAAAATAAAAACATATAATCTGCAACTTTAATTTTAGGTCATGTCTGATATCCATATAATATAATATGTTTGATATCCATATAATAAACATCTATATATACTTGAATAAAACATAGTTTAAAAAAACTAATGATAATTCCAGTTAATCTAGTGAAAAATAATAATGGATAAGTAGCAACATGAGATTACAGAAAATTGAGTAAAAAATTAAAGATCATATACCATTCTTTTCTATTCCAAAGAGGAGTTGGGAGTAGGAAGCAAAAGGCATTAACCATATAAAAAATTAAAAAAATATTATATAAAAAATTAAAGGTAACTAAGTAATAGTGAAAATGGGAGAAATAGTCTTCTCCAGGGAAGAGCACACAAATTGGTTATCCTATATCAGGTGGTCAGCCATAGAATCAGATACATAAGTAACATTACACAGATTGAGGAGGCTGTATTAATTGTATAAAATGTAGGCTTATACATACATGCATGCAACAACAATTAATGACACATAGGTCATGAATTTTGAAGAGGGCAATAGGGGGAATTTAGGAGGACTTGGATATAAAAAATTAAAAAAATAATGAATAAAATTATTGTTTATTCTTGATAAGTTTTCAAACATATATGATGGAATGTGATCATGCATCTTCAAATTTTCCCTATAAATTTGCCCAATCTGTACCTTTTGTAAATTCATGTCACTTTTTCCTCCTGCCCCTCCAACTCTTCTTTACTATTCTTTTAAATTCTGAGAGCCCACTAAATCTAATTCATGCTGACCATTTTTGCTAGAGTTTACAGTACACATTGCAGCATAGGAAGCTTAAAAGTAGCTACACACTCCGACAATAAGGATTCCTCCTTTAGCAACTGGGTCCATCTGCCAACGGGACCTCAGTAAAGGAAGAGACTTGAAGAAAATCTTCCTCTTTGTCTTATTTTGGGTTTCTATTGTATGAAAAGACACCATGACCATGTCTCCTCTTAAAAGGAAAAAAAAATTGCATGACTTACATTTTCAAAGGATTAGTCCATTATTATCATGTTGCAATATGGTGGCCTACAGGTAGACTTGTTTCTGGAGAATGAACATCTTGTCCTCAAGGCAAGAGGAAGTAGTCCAGTACACTGGGTATGGCGTGAACATATTTGGGAACTCAAAGGCCTCCCCCAAAATGACACATTTCCTCCAACAAGTACATACCTCCTCCATCAAATCCATCCCTCATAATGTGCCATACCCCAAAAATTATGGAAGCCATTTGCATTCAAACTACCATACTCATATTGTTGAGGGTATTTTTTTGGGGGGGTGGAGCTGACTTGATTTATGTACAGCTTTTATCTAAGTATCTGAGTTCATGAATGCTATAATCATGTCATGTCCAGAATACAAAATTTCACAGCACTTATTCCCATGCTCTGGCTCTTAAATTCTTTTGAGCCCTTTTACAGCATGGTCACTGAGCCCACTTGAAGTGAAATTGGATAATTACATCCAACTTATGGCTAAACACTTAGTTTCTCATCTCAAGCCCTTATATATCTCTGCTTTAACTCCTGTTCAATGTAAAAAGTGGCTTCTCTGGTCAAAGTTGAAAACACTGTAGTTCTGTGGATACAAAATAAACATTTTTTTAAAAAAATGAAACCTCAGAACAGGACCTTTTAGCAAAATAGCAATAGCCGAATCTTCCCTAGGACTTATGCACATCCCAACTTTGGACTTTGAGTCAAGAATAGAAATGGAGAAGCTTCTGTAATGCAAAGAACACAGTCACCAAGACAAAATGGGATTTTTTTAGAATGGGAAAAGACCTTCACCAACCCTACATCTGATAGAGGGCTAATTTCCAAAATATACAAAGAACTCAAGAAGCTAGTCACCAAAATACCAAATAATCCAATTAAAAAGTGGGGTACAGAACTATATAGAGAATTCTCAATAGAGGAATATCAAATGGCAGAAAGGCACTTAAATTGTTCAACATCCTTAGCCACCAGGGCAATGCAAATCAACACAACTCTGAGATACCTTCTTAACCTATCAGAATGGCTAAAATCAAGAACACCAAGGACAGTTTATGCTGGAGGATGTGGAGAAAGGGGAACAGTCCTTCCTTGATGGTAGGAATGCAAACTTGTACAGCCACTTTGGAAATCAGTATGGTGGTTTCTCAGGAAAATGGGAATCAGTCTACCTCAATATCCAGCAATTACATCCTTAGGCATATACCCAAAGAATGTACATTCATACAATAAGGACATATGTTCAACTATATTCATAGCAGCATTATTTGTAATAGTAAGAACATGGAAGCAACCTAGATGCCCCTCAACTGAAGAATGAATAGAGAAAATGTGGTACATTTACACAATGGAGTATTACTCAGCAGAAAAAAAACAATGAAATCTTAAAATTTGCAGGCAAATGGATGGAACTCAATCAGGATTTTAGAAGGAGACATAACTTACCTGCTATGAACACCTCACAAGTTCAATCACAAAAGCAGTTGCTGCTCTTTCAGAGTCTTACTAGTGACACCAACAGACATATAGTCCCTGGAAGTTCAGTATTAGAACATCAGAGACCAGTGTTGGGTAAGATCTTGATCTCTTATCTTTCCAGCAGCCTATTTAGCAGCTTCTAATGCTGTGAAAGTTAGGCAACAGAAACAAAGTTTCTCATCAGTTTAGAGATGCTTTCTTCTATTATCTTCAGCCATGGTATGTGGTGTCTTTCAAAATAATATCTGCCTATGAAGTCATGGTGAGTAACTGAGGGTGATGTCTATAGCCCATATTGTTTTGGACATTTCTAGAGCCTGCCTGACCAAAACACATTGGGAATTATCCCATGATTTGTAGCAAATCTATTTTAATAAGTCCTAATTTCTTGGGGTGGCATTGTTAATTTATGCAGGTATATCTCAATGGATGCTTTTTTAAATGTAAATTTTGAAAGTAGCTTACTAACAAGTGGAATCCTACATGAATTTTCCATACATCCTTAGTTTGATTTAACTAACCCATTACACCTGTCTGTTTCTCATAATCCCACCTCATCAGTGCTTAATCTTTTAACATCCAGAATCCCCCTCCTCTAACAGATAACATATATTCTACTTCCTTCTCCAGCTCTATTTTACTGGGTGATTTGATAGTAGGTTTCCATATGGCTTTAAATACATCCGTCCTTTGAGTCAGCCCTCTTGCACCATGATTTTTCCCATATACCCAGAGTGCTTCCCCTTTAAGCCTTCCCACCCAACTCCAGTATTCTACCTCTCTATTGTCATTTCAACTATGACTTATTACCCACTTTCCTGAATGAAGGAGCTCCCACCACCAGAGCATCTTTTTAGTGTTTTATCTGCTTGATAAAGATTGAAATAATCCACCTACTACCAGTTTTCAAACAAAACAGAGGACATCTTCACATGAAATTTCATTGAAAATTATTCACATCTTAAAGTTACAAATAGACAATAACTAATTAAATTTTTCATGTTTTGGCACATACCAAAAATTCCATCTGTAGAAATTTACATGATTTTAATAAGAAGATGAAAGACAATGCTCTTAATTTGGGTTTTCCAAAGTATGTTAAACAACTTTATAATTATACATATATACACATATAATTAACATGTATATCGACTAACTTAAATTGTTGATTTTATATAATAAAGAATCCTAAACTAAGATATATTGTTAAAAATCCTATTATTTACCTTAAGAACATTATGTGAGATTATAAAGGTTAATATGGCTAATAAACCTGTGGGGCCCTTGAAATAAGAGGAATATTGCTTTGAAGTCAGTTTGCTCTAAATATCTAGAGCCTATTTCTAAAGAGGGGACACTTATACAAATAGATAAAATTGTTTTAACTATACAGAAATAAATGCACATATATGAGATTCAACATATGAATAGCCAGTGATTTTTCTGATGGGTGTAAAACATATTTGATTTCATTCTCATGTGTATTTAGTCGTTTTCCTTTTGTAATACCTATAAATTCTTTGAGAATCTTAAATTTTCTTTTATAAACCATTTTTAATTAGCTTATAGACATATAATTATAAAAGCAAAGATTTCAACATGAAAATAAATTAACTAAATTAATTTGGTTTTATATTTGCTGCTTCTAATATTTTCAGTTATGCTTTCTAATAATTATAGAATATGTAAAACTCTCAGGTATCATTTACTGATTAGAAACAACAATATTGCAAATTTTACTCATTTTTAGCAACCATGAAAATTTTGATTGTATGCATAATACACATTTATTACTATCTGTCTTGTCAAGCTTGTCTGATTGTCTTAATATCATCCAACTTGAGTCTCTCCTTGTTTTAGCACATATTTTCAATATAGTAATTTTTATTCTACATGTGAATAATGACAACTGAGTCCATATTTTTACTGTCAGATAATAACAGTGAGTCTTATCTTAGGATATAAAGATTTTCTTTAAAGGATAATTGAATAAAAATATTTTTTCAAGGCTAGAAAATGATGGAGTTATGTAAAGCTCAACAACTTTTAGTTTTCTATCCATAAAAGCTAAATAATTCTATGTAAATTTACAAATTGTTTGTATTAGAGAAATACTAACAGAATTGCTATGCCATCTTATGTATTATAAGAAATTCTGATGGAAAACATTAAAATTAGAAGAAACTATTCTAAGCCATCTGTTCTCTGGATACACTAAAAGACTATGCTACTACATTTTTTGTCCCCACTGCTTCAAAAGGATTTGTTTTCACATTATGTAAAGATTGGGTAAATCACCACTGTTTGCAAAGTGTGAACAGATGTGGAAGCTCTTTGCTCCTATGGCTTTACATGGAACAACATTAGAATGAGCACCATCTCTCCTGGGTTGTACTATTTTTACAACTGCCAAAAGCAAAAGTCATCAGTTTTCAGACATGGAGAGATTTTATGAAGATTAAAGTGATAGGAAATTGATAGATGTACAAGATCATTTTCTAGAACACCTTGTTCTTTTGATTGTATGGACAAGATGACAATTTTAATTTATGCTCCTAAGGATTATAGATTTAAAAGTGCCTGTACCTCACTATGTAAAAGTATGTGTTTTTAACTTTATGATGGTAGAATTATTTTCTAAGTGTCCTCAAATATAAAAATTGCTTTTATGACTACAAAAACTTTAATCATGTATAAAACTGAATCTTCTCCATATACCTGGACGAATCTGATGTTAAAGTTGGTTTGTGTAATTGTTATAAAACCAATTAGGAAAAAGGATTTGCCTATAATTTTAATAAACATATGTTAACAAAAATAGAGCAGAAAAAAATTATATACATTAGATTTAATTTTTAATTCAAATGTTACTTTGAATAAAAATTAAGAGGAAAATTACGTTCCATCTTGGGAATATTTGATGGGATATATTTGAAGAGTCAGAATGATTCTTGATTTTTCTGTTTTCTGAAGCCTGTAGGTTAACCTCTACCTAGAGCTGTTGATTAATCTTTTTTTTTTTTTTTTTACAGTCAAGTCCGCAAACCACAGCTCAAATTTTTCTTCTTCTGAAGTCCTTTTAGCTACAACTCTAATAACTAGATGGATTCTAAAGCACATTTTCATAACCACATGTTCTCTAAATAGTGTTGATGCCTGCCTTTATGATTGCACATCAATTACATAGTCTTATTTTTGTTTGATGAACCTCTTGCTTGCTTCATCATGTGAATACTGGAGGATGCTTCTTGAAATCTCTGCAGACTGCATTTACTTCACTTATTAAGTATAATTATAACATTCATGTTCAGCCTATACATTACCTTTCTTCTATCCATTAACACAGTCCCTTATGCTGTGATCAACCCCAACCATAAAATTATTGTTTTACTTCATAACTGTAATTTTGGTGGTGATATATTATTGTAATGTAATGGTAAGCAGCATATCCTATATGTGGCCTCAGTGGGGTCATGACACACAGGTTAAGAACTACTGCTCCAGACCCTCACTTGTCTTTCCATAGTTAGAGGAGCTCAGGATCTAGTCTTTTGCATCATAGTGCCATAAAAATTCAAAACCAGACTCTACCAACTGCTTAAACAAGCCAACCTATCGCTTGCTTAGTGAACCTGTCTAAATAAAGTCTTTGATTCAGGACATTAGCCTCCTAATCAGAATAAGTATACTACCTATAGTCTAAGATTTTTAATGAAATATATAAATTCATGCCTTGAAGAACTGAGAACTATGCTAGTACATATTAATATTAATATAGGCCATTTCTTGAGTATTTCTGCTTAACAACTTGTTAAGCTAGTCAGTTATTTATTTGAAAATACAAATATAAAGAAAACTCAATGGTATCAAAGCTGGCAAACTGTTCCAGCATGCTTTTATATGATCTATTTATTTGTTTTGTGTGTACCTCCACGTACCTATGTCACAGACTCTTGTGCACAATGTACATGTGAAGGTCAGAAACTAAGTTGTGGAAGCTGGTTCCCTCCTTCCACCATTTGTGATCCTTGGGGTTGGACTCAGATCTCTTATCACCCCCCTTGACAGCAAACAGCATTAACCACTGAGCCACCATTGCCAACATGCTTCAATGTGTATGATTTGGTAGTAATTGAACATATTTTACTTAACTATGTGCTACTCAGATGCAAAGAAGCTAAAACTTAGTATGTACGTTTCATAAAGGGAAAAGACTGTCACTTCACAAAATTGCGTAAATGAGTATTTTCAATCTCCAGGCTAACAACTTTATCAGTCAGAGTCTAAGTTCACTATATTTTTGAACATTTTAAATAAACACGGTATGAATCAACTCAGTACAGGGAGAGTGACAGTGCCAGTGGATTTGGTGCCTGTCTTGCATTGGTAATGAGACTGACTGATAATTCTTCTGTGCTCTAAATAACTCCACATCAATAGTGTGCACCACACACTGTAAATTATATTTTATATGTAGCTGACTGCTAAGCAAATTTGATCTCATGCAAATATTTTGAAGTAGATTAGTTGAGGGAGGAATGGTATCTGAATGCTAATGATGTCTCCCTTGGCACAGTGAAGAAAATGCCTTCCATCCACAGGGAAGGTGTCAAAGTTAATAAAGCTATGTCAAGCTATACCTTCCTTATAGGTGTCCTACATTGACATGAAATATATACTGGGAGAAATACAGAAGTTTTTAGATATAAATAACCTTACTGTTTTATAAAAATTTCATCAGGAAGTGGTACTAAAAGAGGGAAGAAATTACTGGAGTTTCATTGCCATCTATTGACAATAGGATTTACAGTATACTGTAAGATATAATTTTATGATGTGAGTTTAGATGCAGTATTTAATACAGTGGTATGCCAGTGGGTAAAACAAAATCTTAGGTAGGGCTTATAGATTTGTAGAAAATAGATATTTACATTATCTTGTAAGAATCTTAAGATCTCTTTAGAATTGTTTTTTTGTGATAGTACAAATGATAATTGGAGCATTTTGAATAGCAACTGTTAAAGGATTCTAGAATTCACTAGACATTTCCATTGGAGAACTGATATTTACTGGCACCTCCTGACTGATGACTAGCAACATTTCTCTGAGCTGTTAAAAAGTAGAAAGTTATATTTTAATTTTTATCCCTGACTACAGAAATTAATTACTCAAATTGAATTAAATGCTATTCTTACAAGAGAGGGGATTTTCTTTCTAACTATAAACAAAATACTTACAAAATATTACAAAAATAAATCTACATCATTCTACAATGTACATAAAGCATTTTCCTACAAAATTATAGCAGAAAGAAAAAGAGAGAGAATGCATTGCAAATTTGGTTTTCTATGAGTGAGAGTTTAATTCAGTGGTGGTGGAGCTCATATCAAGTATGAGTGAAAGTTTGATTCTATCTTACACCTCAAAAACATATTTACCCACAAAATCTGAATTTGACTTAGTCTACTGGAGTATAAGTCCTGAGCACTTGCAGTATATTTCACACAAGCTATAATGAACTAAAGTAGAATATTATTCTCTGAGATCATTGCTTCTCCTAAGGTAACAACATTTTATTATCTTTTCCAATATCATTACAAAATTCAGTAACAAGAGAAGAGCCACAGACAGTGAATTTTATCAAGATAGTGACTGTACCAAGAAATTTAGAATGGAATCCTTTCATGATTACATGTTTTTATTTTCTTCCATAAGCCTTTTAATTCCAAAATGAATTCCCTGCCTCATGGTGTACTACAGGATTCTGTTCATGGTGTAATTGCCAGCATGTGTGGCATGATGGCTTACATTTCTAAACACATTTTGTAAGTGTGGTAAAGGGCTTCCCACCCCCCTTTTTACAATGAACCTTGTAAAAGATTCAATTGATTTTTTTATTGCTGTTTACCTGAAAGGCAGTAAATTTTCTAGATGGGATTAAAGTTTTAATGAAATAAATAATGCAGAAGAATTTGTATTTTATGATATCATATTCGTCTAAATGAGAAGGAAAAACTAATATGTCTGTGTACATTTCAAATTTTGTCTTTAATTCTCTTGTATGTATAAAGTTAGCAAGAATTTTTTGTTGTCTTTGTCAAATGAAACATGAAAAGACTATTTGTGATACTCAATTTATTATATTTACAAAGTCTATAGTCATTTATTCACCTTGGATGATTTCTTCTTTGATTCAAAGGTTCAAAAGAGCCCAAACACCCTTCCTTTGGTACGTGTGTGTGTGTGTGTGTGTGTGTGTGTGTGTGTGTGTGTGTGTGTGTGTGTGTGTGTGTGTGGCTGTACTTTTGGTTTTGTGAGTTTTTAAAGCCTGCAAAAGTAAAAATAAAAAAATGGACAAGAATAGGTATTATTTTTAACCCTAAGAAAATTTCAGTTTTTTTAAAAGCTTTTGTGTCATTGCAAAATATATAATTTAAAGCAAAATGACAGCATATCAAACACAAAAAAAAAACTTAAAGGTTTTAACAGAAGATAAAACTTATTAAAAAACAAACAGCAACTCCAGGATTAGTTTTCATTCAAATAATGACAGGTAACTCCAATTCTATAGATATTATTTCAAAGGGGTTCTTCTGTTTATGTGACATTGTAAATTAAAATTCTATATTATATATCCAAAAATTCTATAAAAATATAGATTTTTTATTAAGCCAGGAACAGTCAAGTAAACAAAAATATATTAACATATTCTTCTAGAAAATGCCTTAATATTTGCACAAAAGAACTAAAGCCAGTGGAATGGGTACACCTCAAAAAGATAACTCTGGGTATACCATTTCCAATTCAAATAAGATATCTCGATTTAAGTCAAGTGAGTTTTGAATTTAAAGTAAGTTGAGGCAATAAAAAAACAATGCTAGCAGTCAAATTTTAACAAGCAATTTAATACAATTACAGAAATAATTAGTGAGGCTAGCATTTTAGATTGTACAATATGAATGGTGAACTAGTACTGAACATGATTATAATTAGCTTTTTATGAATCATTTTCCAGATTACATAATGCGGTGCTTGGGAAACACTGTTTTAAATATGTAGACATGGATCATCCTCATCTCGGTCATTAATAAAAAACTCTTTTAGTCATTGTTCCCAAGTCTATGTGAGGAAGATTTAACATTGATAAAATATTATATGTGACCTTAATAGGTTTTTAAGGAGTTATTTGAAAAACTTTAGGCCAGTGATTTTAGTATGATTTCCTCCAGACAAAACTCTGTGAGCTTTCATGCTTTATACTCCACCCTCTGCTGTGATTATGGCAATCTTATCCCTGGGAGAAACCTTCAGAACAGAGTCATATTCACATATGGCAGTGTTTCTGTTATTCAACTGGGATTATTTAGAGATTCATAATTTCTGTTTAAGGGACAAAGAAATAGTGATTTTGTTGCTGGTATATAGTCCCTGGAGTAGAACTGCAAGAAGAATAGGAAGACAGTAAAAGTAAAAAATGTATAGGAGTGAGAGGAGGCAGCAGTCATTAAGACTGAGGATATCTTGAAACCCACCCTCCAAAAAAGGTGTAAGTAGACATAACCAATTTTTAGACTTCTAGCTCATTGTTACCTTATTTGATTGTTTTTCACCCATTTCTAAATGGTATGCTGTTCTAGTTAATGATCCTCACTCCTTTGTTGTTTGTTTGGGTTTTTTGTTGCTGTTTTCTTTTAGTTTTTAAATTTTATTTTATTTTATTTTATTTTAGAGGCACTCATATTTACATATCCATCCCCACATTCCATTGCCCTTCCATCCTCCCATGTTCCCCACCAACCTCCCCAACACACACCCCCACCTCCTACCCAGGGATAGTGAGACCCTCCATGGGGTACCATAAAAGTTTGTCATATAATTTGGGGGAGGGCTCAGGCCCTCCTTCCTGTATCTGGGATACAATACTATCCCTCCGTAGGGAATGGACTCCCAAAGTTCATTTGTGCTCTAGGGATAAACACTGACTCCAGTGTTAGAGGTCCCATAGCTGATGGAAGCAGGAACAGACACCCATATAACTAATCACTGAGCCCTGATGGAGCAGGGAGTTTGAGTTGAGGGGAGAACAGAAGAGAGCAAGATAAGAGACAATGTAATAGAGGGAGCCATTATAGCTTTAAAGAGAGATCAGGTGCTAGGGAAATGTCTGGAGAGTTATAAAGATGACACCAACTAACAATCTAAGCAACAGAGGAGAGACAACCTTAAATGCCCTCTCCTGATAGTGAGATTGATGACTAATTCATATGACATCATATAGCCTTCATCCAGCAGCTGGTGGAAGTAGAAGCAGACACCCACAGCTAAACCTTGAACTGAACTGAAATCCAGTTGAAGAGAAAGAGGACTGATGAACAAAGGGGTCTAAACAAGGCTGTTAAAACCCACATAATCAGATGACCTGAACAAGGGAGAACTCTTGGTCCCCAGACTGATAGCTGGGAAATCAGAATGGGACTGATCCAGACCCCAGGAACTTGAGTGTCAGTGAGGAGCCCTTGGAAATCTATGTGACCTGTAGTAGTTCAGTACTTATCCCTAGCATAGGAATGGATTTTGGGAGCCCATCCCACATGGAGGGATACTCCCTGAGGCAAGACACATGGGAGTGGGCCTAGGACCTATTCTAAAGGACACTATAGGCAAGAATGACACCCTAAGGAAGGCCTCACCATCCAGGGGGAGTAGAAAGGATATCTGATAGGTAGGGTTTTAGTTGGGGGGAGTGGTAAGGGAGGACAGGAGGGAGAAGGGAACTGGGATTGTCATGTAAAACAATCCTGTTTCTAATTCAAATAAAAAATTTTTAAAAAAGCAAGGAAATAAAAAAATTTAATCAAATAATTTAATGTTGAATACATTTGAGATTTTAAAAAATTTATAATTTCAATATCAACTAATACGACTTGCTTTAAAACACAAATTGTTTATTTTACTGTGTTTTTATTTATTTAGAAACAATCTTATTGTACATATCAATCCCAGTTCCCCCTCCCTCCCATCCTCCCATGCCCCCCATCGACCTGCCCATCTGACACCCCCATCCACTGCCGGGGGGGGGGTGAAGACTACCATGGGGGGTCATAAAGTCTGTTATATCATTTGGGGGAGGGCCTAGGCTTCCTTGTATATCTTGGCTGAGAAAGTCAGCCTCCATGGGGAATAGGCTTCCAAAGTCTATTTGTGCACTAGGTATAAATACTGCTTCCACTGTCAGAGGTCTGTTAGACTGCCCTAACTGACATATACATTCAGAAGGCTTGGTTTGGTCCAATGCTGGTTCCCCAGGTTTTGTTTTGTGTTTTGGTAAAAACATATTAATTGGTTTCTATTATAGAGCACTCGTTTTAGTTTGTTTTTTTTTCTCATTGTGTAGACAATGTTTATTTTATTTTAATTAGAAAGAAAAATTATTTTATATGTCAATCCCAGGTTGCTTTCCCACTCCTCCTCCTCTGCCCCCCCAACTAATACCCTACCTATAACATACCCTTTCTTCTCCCAAGGGAGGGTGAGGCCATAGGGCGTTTTAAAAAATTGTCTTATTCTTTGGGATAGTGCCTAGTGCAATCCCCTTGTGTCTAGGCTCAGGGAGTATCCCTCCATGTGAGATGGGCTCCCAAAGTCCATTCCTATGCTAGGGATAAGTACTGATCCACTCTAAGAGGTCCCATAGATTTCCAAGGTCTCCTCACTGACACCTACATTCATGGGGTCTGTATCAGTCCCATGCTGGTTTCCCTGCTATCAGTCTGGGGACCAAGAGCTCTCCCTTGTTCAGATCAGCTGTTTCTATGGGTTTCACCAGCCTGGTATGAACCACTTTGCTCATCAGTCCTCCTTCACTCCAACTGTATTTCATTTCACTTCAAGGTTTAGTTGTGGTTATGATTAAATGTTTTATGAAAAGATCATTGAACAAATTAAAATGACCTTAATTCATTACATTAAACATAAACATTGTTTCCACAAGTTCCAGAAAACTATCAACTTTGGGTCAACCTTCAGGATATGGAAAAGAAAATTATTTCAGGTAATAATATTACCAATAAATGAGACTTATGGAACTCTAGATTGAAATACCACTAAATTCTTGCAGAATTTTCTCCCTGGATGAAGAACTTTTAGTTCAATTTTGAAGTTATCAAATATTTTCCTAAAGAGATACAAATCATTCTCACCAATAACAGCAGTCTCCAGGAAAGAACAGTGTGTATTTTCTTTATGATTAACATCAATATCCGATCAATGAACAAACATCGAACACTTCCTTCACAAGGAATGACTTCTGGAGAACTTTTGTAGGATACATGTTTCCAGTTTTCAAATTCAGAAGACCTTTAAAATAACCCTTGTCTTTTTTTAAAATTATAGAGTGTGTGGGGTGTTTCAATAAAGTGTTTACCATGCAATCCTGAGGACCTGATTTCATTATAATGCAACTAAATAAAAAGAGTGTCATTATTATGTTAGTCTGCAATTCTTGTGCTTGGAAGATATGACAAGAGAATCCCTGCAGTTCAGTGGCTAGTCTATCTGTTTTAGTGTGTAACATCAATGTAAGTGAGAGATGCTGTGTCTCAGTAAGGAAATTGGATAGAGGAAAACACATGTCATTGATTTCTTACCTCCACATATACTCACAAATCGATATGGACACACATACATGGATATATATGCATGATATGTGCATATGAACATATATATTTATATATATAGAGATTAACTTATATATTTAGAGAGAGTGGTTATTTTTTGTGGATTATTTTTTTATTAGTTCAAGTTAGGAAACAAGCTTGTTTCACATGTAAGCCCTTTCTCCCTCTCCCTCCCCTCACCCCCATCCCTCCTCCCCCACTCCTAACCTACCCCCTACCCCATTCACCCACCACTCCATAGGCATGTTAGGGCCCTCAACGGGGGCTCTGCAAAGTCCACCAAATATTCCTGTCCTGGGTCTGGACCCTTCCCCATGTGTTCAGGGCCAGAGTGTATCCCTTCACGTGGGGTGGGCTCTCAAAGTCCCTTCTTCTCTATATATTTATATATAGAGAGATTAACTTATGTATTTAGAGAGAGTGGTTTTTTAATTGATTATTTATTGTATTAATCAACTTTTCCCAGCCAGATCACAGTTAGAGAAGGGCTCCCATGTAATTAACCAGCCATTGCATTTCACTTTACACTAAGTCTAGGATCCTCCTCTCCTATCGAGGCTGGATAAGTCAGCCCAGTAGGAGACAAGAGTCTCCAAAGCATTTAAAATAATTTGTTCCTGCTTCCCCTGTTAGGAGCACCACAAGAAGACAATGCTACAAAGCTGTAACATATGTACAGAGGGCCTAGGTCAATCCCATACAAACTCTCTGACTTATGGCTCAGTCTCTGTGAGCCCCTATGAGTCCAAGTTAATTGATTATGTGGGTTTCTTGTGCTAGCCTTGGCCTTGCTCGCTCCCATAATCCTTAATTCTTATCTTCCAAAGTGTTCCCCTGAGGTCCTTTCAGAAAGATGGTATTTTAATGTCATAATGATTACCTCAAAAATATTTTAAGATTCTGGTGATACTAACATGTAAGTCGAATCACTAACAAAAGTATATGATAGTAAGTAAAATAATGCTATTTGATAGTTAGTAGCACATACGTTTAATCCCAGGCAGACGCAGGTGGCAGTTGCATCTCTGTGAGTTCAAGGCCAGCCTTGTCTACAGAGTGAGTTCCAAAGCAATAATGAGAAGCCCCATCTTGAAAAACCAAGAGAGAGAGAGAGAGAGAGAGAGAGAGAGAGAGAGAGAGAGAGAGAGGAAGGAAGGAAAGAAAGAAGGAAGGAAGAAATAAAGAATTCACAAACACACACAATTTTCCACAAATGCCTTAAAGCTGTGTGTCTGTTGAATATACATACTTGAGTGAATATAGTAAGTCATTGTTAGAAGTGGTTATTTTCTTCTTTTACTATATATTCCTACCATTTGAAATTATGACTTTCTCTGATATAACCATATGTGTAAAATAATAGCCAAAGTTTGTAAATATGCTGATATAAATTGGTAGAGATATTAGTGTCACTTCTCCTTTTATGCCATAGAGGATTTGGTAATATAGAGTCATGATACAGTGATACAAAACAAATACATACAAATATCTTGTATATAATATATAATATAAAAAGTGGGATGACATCGATATCTGTACCAACATTCAGAGTAAGACTCAAAGTAAAAACAAATTACCACTATTATCAATATCAAAAACAGGAATATCAGAAGCTATGAATTCTTCTGTTATTTGATCTTTCATAATCAATTTGGTTTATCAGCACCTTTATCTTTCATAATCTAGATAAGTTCATATTTTAAATACTACATGAAATGATTATTGAATAATAAAATTGTTTTTAAGCTACAATGGTTAGAAGTATTTGCCTATTTTTGTATATTTAATATGTAATCAGTTATTTGTGAGATCGTATCTGCTATATTAACTAATGCCTTTGAAACATATTGATCTGTTTTTCTGTCATAAGCAATCTCATGATGAAGTAGTACAAGGACCTGAGAGTAGTGTCCTCTCCCATGACAATACAGTTAAGTTCTTAATTCAAAAGAAGATTTTCCCAGCCATTGCAGCCCAGTGGTACTATTCATCCAGCCTTCACAGCTTCCTTAGTTTCAGGTAAATTCTTCCACCCAAGTCATATGGAGTACCCAGGACTCTACTCATTACCAAGGAAATGAAACAAAAGGGACATTTTCTTATCTATGAGTCTTTCAAAATCTCTCTGTATTGCTCTAACAGTTTGTATATTTAAGCTATGACCATCATTGTCTATTACATTATAAAATTACACTTTGACTATACAATGACCATCAATGTCTATCTTTTATTATTTTATACTAAGAGAAACAAAAATGGAGTTAATATTTTATTCATCTTTCAATTTTACATTTTTTTCAAATAGTGTAATTTTATGTCATAAATATTTTTAAAATTGTTCAATTATTTTGAAGTAAAATATGTGAGATTTTACAGTGATAATTTTGTGGTAAAGTCTGAATCAAACATAAGTTCTGAACTTTTGTGAGAAATGTCTATGGACATTGCTTGCAGCTATCACTTTTTTATATAATTTCACTATAATTCATAAATTTTCATTGAATTCTTCTAGAACCTACAAAAACCTTTGTCTAAAAATATACTCAATTTTACCTAAAGAAAGTTTTCCTTTAATAAACATTGAGTTTATATTTTGTTACCTGTTATGATTTTTTCTGAATGTAAAAAAAATTATATATGTTCCAATTGCTCATCTTAATTTTCTCATGCCACGGCCATGGCCTGTCTCAGATTATACATGTGGTGAATTATAAACAGTGGGATAAATTAATGATTGTCTACAATTCAGATGTTTTATGTTAGGGAATATATAAATTTAATAATATAAAATGAAGATGTAATTCAACACCAAGATCTTTCCAGGCATGTATGAATCACATGGGTCAATCACCAGTACCTACAAAATTAAAAAAAAAATACTTTTACAACTATTTAAACCCATTTATAACAGTTTCATTGACTTGTCTTTCTCTGAAATTTCAGATAACATTAATTATAAATTGTCCACCTTTTTAATTATTTAAAGAAATTAATTATACATATTTCAAAAATAGTCAACATTAGTGGAAATATTTCATGTCGTTAAAAATGTTCAATCTAAATTATGACTACTTGGCACAGTCATTTATTGGGAAGTTTAGACATTTGGTGCTTTTAGTACTATTAGTAAAATTTAATAACAGGATCAGTCCCTTGTAAATTATTAATATGTTTGTCCAAATATTTATCAAGTATTGTGGCATATAACCTCAAGTAGTAGATATTTCAAAATTGTTGCTATTATCTAGAGATGAATATCCTCAAAAATATTTCCCATAGTAAAATTTCTGTTGGTGATATCAGTAGACTGCATTTAAAAATTTAGAGTTTATAAAGTGATTACTGCCTCAAGTAAAGATGACCAATGATAATGTAAAACAAATATGTTGAGATCTTGCTGTTCTCCAAAGCAAACATTGATATACTTAGTTTTGAAAAGTACACTGATAATGTTTTCTTAAAAATGACTGAAAATACCACAGAGTGTTTCTATTCTCTTCTGTTTCATAAAAATTCTTCCTAAATTTAATAGATTGTAACAATAATATTTGAATTATTTGTGATGTGATGCATCAGATATAAAATTTCCTACAGCTTTTGCTGGGGGAAACAGTCTGGTATTATTCATAAATTATCTATCCTTGATTTTTTGGAAGGAGAATTATTGATCTTGGCAGTCTTAGTGGGGACATATTTATTTTATTCTAAGAGTACCATAATCTCCCAGGTAATAAAAACATTCTCAGCTGTAGGGTTTAAGGAACCAGAACAATGAACCTTCATGAACAAATACTACTGCCACAATAATTTGACATCACTAACCCAAGATCATTTAGGTGGATCCTTAGAACTGTATTATGCATTGAACTATTATTAGAACAATATTCTACATATGGTCCAAAGTTCTGAACTATCCTATATTATAATTAATAATGAACTTTATTATAAAAATAACTGATTCTAACATTATTACAGATTATTTCTCAAAATAACTAAAAAATGCTTATATGCCCATTTGTAAGATTATATTTTAAGGTTTTATTGCAAATTGATTTTAATAATTATATGAAAAGATTAATTTGCATTACAATAACAACATAAGGTTTTAATACCATAGAACAATAATAGACTAGATATTTGCATGTGTGCAAGTCATTATGCCTGAAAATTGACCTGCAGTTAACTGGATAATTAACATGAATCATCTTCACTGATATAGCTATAGCACATCGTTTTTACATATAGCTTATAAATATTTTTCATTTATTTTCATTAGATAATTATAGCCTTTGAATATTATATACTGTTTGATGAAAAATGTTGTAGTCACTATGTGAAACATATAGGTACCTACAAAATAATAAATATCAAAGCACCAATATAATCTAGCAATCTCCTTTCTTGGTACTCATGCTCAAAAAATAATTAAATGCAGGATCTTACATTGATATTTTATATCCATATCTCTATAGTAACTGTAATATATATTATATAAGATCTGTATTTTTATATTAAGAAAAATGAATGAACATGATAAAATTGAAACTTAAAATTGCTTATGAGACAAAGCCAAATAATCTTTTAAATACCATTTGAACAAAACATTATAAGAGCATGTCATATTCCTTGTCACAATATAAAGAAAGAATGATTTGTCTGAATGTCACAAGCCTCAAGGAAAAAATTTCCAGTATTTATTGAAGTCTACAGATTGACTACTTCTTTAGGTCAAATTGGAAATTTTCTGATTTCATTTCTACTATTACCAAGCAGTATACTAGTTTCAGAAGCATGTGCATCAATGCTTCCAATCTTCACCTCAAACTTGAAGGATGTTCTTTAAGTTATATGACACAATATTATCTAGAGATACGATTGTAATAGCTTAGAGTTTGATAGAAATTCTGTAAAAAAAAAAATCAGGCACACACAGGTACTGAGGCAGTTATGAACAAGATACGCCCATTAAGTAAGCACAATTTCCCAGGGCAAATTCTATGAAATGGGTGCTACAAAAGTCAGTTATGAATTTGTACTGTAGCTTTATCATATCCTTTGTAAATTAATTCATGCCATCATTTTCTGTGATGAATTGATTTTGACTAGAAATTTGCCATACCCTATAAGGAAAAAGAAATAAAGAAGGGAGGAAAGAAGAAAACAACAACAAAAACCTATGCTTCCATCATTGTTTTATTTTCTATATTAGTAGGAGTCAAAGCAATGTGATCTATCTTCAGACTTGTCTACTCTAATTGCAAGTCCTATTTGAAACCAACACTGCAGCTCATTGTGGAGACACACTAGGAGAAACCATCTTTCCCTGAGACTCAGGAAGCATGTTAAGGAAGATGAAATCACTGGTCAAAAGCTGTTACAAGAGCTAGTAATGATAATAAATACTTATGGTAAGCACTCCATTTGATGCTTTTCATCCCCTATAAACAAGCATAAATATTGAGAGAATGGGCCACTTTTACTTTGTAATTGACAGACTACCAGGTCTCTTTCCAGGTGCCCTGGTAGTCTCAAATGTACATCTTTCAGCCAAGCCACCAGGTAAGTTGTTCTCTACAATCATGCCAGCTATGTGCTCTCTGAATACTCAGCCAGCCTTCCTCATATCCACAATTGCTTGTGTTATTAGTCACAGTACAGCATTCACTCTGAGGGTATGAACTCAGCCAAACTGGAGCTTCTTATGGCAAACATTTGCATTCAAAATTTCTGCTGATGGAAAAGCAAAGTTGTAACCAGAACAAGGATAATGGTATGATTGATGTGACTTAATCATTTGTCTGCTTGAAGGTCAGCAATCACTGGATAATGCCTTTTTGCTAAGCCATTTTACACATTTGTTGAGTACACTTGGCAGCTGCAACAGGTGAATTTCTATAGTTTCAGAAAAAGCAGTACACCCACACTCTGCTGATGGTGGCAGTGGTGACAGTAGCATCATTAGATAAACCAGTAATGGAGCCAGGGATAGTGAGGATGTTGGGAAACAGCAGTGGCAGCAGGTACTTTACTGGTGACAGAAGCAATGATGATAAGAGGCAGCTAAATAGCTGCTGGGTGAGTTGATAGAACTCTAAGTTCTTAAAGACAGAGGTTCTCAGACACACTAGTCCTAGGAAGCGTTGACAAACACTAGGGACCTCTGACACTGAGGTCTGAAAAGAAGCTTTTTAACACTTGAACCACTAGATTTGAGGTCCCACAGATCTTAGGTCAGCAAGATAGGTATTACAGTACTGAATACAAACTTCATGTCACCTGTCATTGCTGTCAGAAGAAATAACTTATGAAAGTTACTAAATTCAGTTTCTCTAGGCATATCTACAGTTCCTACCTGGAGAAAGAAAATGAAACTAACCCATTAAGTGGTAACACTATGATAAGCATTGATAAGCATTATATCAATTTTTGTTTATTGATAAAAATGTCTACTGTACAACGTCATTAGTTCTGAGTATTTATGGCACATGTGAGGCTTTACAAATATATACTACTACAAAACAATAGGAAATTCAATGTAAATAAATAGTATAATTGCACATAATATAATGTCATTAATGATATCTTTCAGCTACATAAAGGATAGTCTTAGTTATTAATACAGGTTTGTGTTTTGTTACCTGAACAATACAATATGTACTTTGGAATCCATCCATCTTTTCTCAAATCTTAACTTACAAATTATAAGACTCTTGGAAATGTAAGTTTTCTTGCTTCACTTTTTTTTAATTTGTAAAATATGGATGATTATTATAGCATCCTCTTGACATAACTGAAAATTAATAAAGCTATGTAAGTAAAGCTTTTGAATTAGTGTCTAAATCACAGTATTACATGCATTGCCATCAATACTAAACCATTCTCATGTCATTGATGTTATCACTGTCATAATTTTCTGGCAAACCTAGGAAGGGTGAAATGGGCTGCAATCTGTAAGAGTAACCAAGGACTTATGGATGAATCTATTTGTTTCCATTACTGATAGTTCTATATATTCTGTATAATTTACGTAAAATTTGTGTACATATCCTAGGTGCATGAACTGACTTTTTGGAGCCCATTCCCTGTGGAGGGATACCTTGCTAGCACTGATGCAGCGTGGGAGGGCCTTGGTCCTGCCTCAACATGGTATGTCAGAATTTGTTGACTCCACAAGAAGGTTTTACCCTCCCTGAGGAGAGGATTGGGGTAGGATGGGGTGAAGTGGGAGAAAGGAGAAAGGGAGGGAGGTTTGTGTGTAAATTGAAAATAATTATTTTAAAAAATAAATAACAAGTAACTAGAATAAACGATTTCTCAAAATGTTAGTCTTTCTTTCCAAAAAGTCTTGCTAATAGCACTCAGCTCTTCTTGCTGTAGATGAGCAAGAGAAGGTCAATGCAGCACAATATCCTAGAGGCTCATTCAGAATCAAATAACAAGTGATGTGAATATAATAAAAATAAGCCACCTTTCTTTCTTCCCAGGCTTTTGACTGATTCACCATGGTGTTTTCAGATTGTAATTCCATGATTTTGTGAGTAATGCAATCAAAATTAGATTATTACCATTAATTTATGTACTGTGATACTTCAAAAACCATATAGAAAAGCATTTAACATATGTGTCACAGAAATTAGACATAGTGTACACTGTGGCTTTTATTTAGCAGACACAATTGCTAAGCAGAATAAATCAACATAAAAAAGATCCAGGAAAGTTTGAAAAGAAAGCTGAAAAATCTCCTAGGCAGTGACAGGAACTGAGGAAGTGTGTTACAGTAAATCTTTCCGCCAAAAGCTGCCCAAGCCCCACCGCCACATGTGTGTTTTATGCCAGCCGACTGCCCGAGTTAGGACCCAAATTATTGCACAGAGAGACTTGTGTTAGGTTCAAAGCTTTTTGGCCAATGACTAGGACTCTCATCTGTTAGCTCAGTCTTAATTATCATAAGTCTATATATTTTATAAGATTGTCTTATAGATGATGCTTTTCGCTGGCACCCTCTATTGCCAGTGGCTCCCAGTGCGTCACTGAGGAGGAAGGGGAGAACAGGGACACTTCCTTTTTCCTTTGCTTAAATATGAGTCTCCTTGCTATGTCACTTCCTGCCTGTATTACCACTTCTCTACTACATTTCCCAGAATCCTCTTTGACTCCTAGTCCTGGCTAACTTTCGGTCTCATTGGCCAAACAATATTTTATTCAATAATCAACAAGATAAACATACAAAGAAGTACATTCCCCATCATCAGTGTACCATTGGACACAAAATATTTTGAAATCATCCAGACTAGAAGTGGTGATGATAGCCTGAAACATACACATATCCTTGACCTCAAGGATGCTAAGTTCTGCTTACCTAATCCAAAAGGACAGATTGTCCAAAGGTCACAGGGAAAATTAGTATACCATCACAGTTCCCTTTAGGCCAAATATAACAAGCCCCAAATTGTTAATCATTCTCCAGGAAACAGGTTTCATGGTAAATCAGAGCAACCCTAATTCCACCCTACCTTCCCATACTGTGAGTATTGTAAGGGAGCCATCAGTTTAAGCAGAATGGAACCCAAGCTCAATGAATAATAGTGAGTTGATCATAGGATGTTATCTGCAATTGGGTGGGTGGTTACTGGTGCCAGAAGCTGAAGGACAGGCAGATGATATGAGAAGCCCTTCTAAGAACAAGGCAGAAACATAAGCTCTGAGACCCAAGGCAATGCTGCTTCCCTACAATTCTTAAATTAAAAATTGCACAGGTTGTTATTATTTATAGAATCAGAATAGGAAAACACATTGAGAATCTTGTGATGCAGTGATCCAGGGGTAAAGTTTACAAAGGAGGAAATAATTTCTAAACACAGGGAAATGTGAACTATTTTTGCTACAGAAGAATTATATATAGTACATACTTAAAATAATTATTTTAGGAAACAGTTACTTGCCAGTTTTCTTGAGTGGGTATTTTCATGATAGGTGAGTGTGAAAATTAAATTGCAGGAAAACAAAGTGTAAATTATTTTTTGCCAAGTCTGACCATGAAAAGAGTAAATGAATTTGGGTGATAACAAAACAACATGGGGATTAAAAGAAAATGTTCTCAAGTTAAAGTATATGCGAGGTTAAAATAATTGAGAGAATATTCAACTTGAATTCTTACTATTCTTACTATGGGCACTAATTGCAGATTTCAGAATATATCATTTAACAACTAAAATTATGTTTTCCTTTTCAATTTGATGTTAAGGATACATAAATTTGCTGCTTAATAATTGTGATGATTGCTAATTTCATCATTTGTACATGATGTATTGATATAAATTTTAATATGTTGCTTATCTAAGACTACAATATAAAGAAATCATAACTAAGTTACACATGCAGAAACGTATACCATACTTTCTACTGAAAACAAATGAGGAAGGCAGAGCAAAATAGTGAGGAGGAAAAAAATCCACATTTAATAAAATCATAGCAAAAGCCTTAATGAATTCAAGAAGGATCTTTGAAGGTCTCCTTGCCATTGACAGAATGGATCAAACTAAGGTGGCTTCAAATTCTTACTATAGCTGCAGAATTTTCTTTTATGGTTTTTTGAGACAGTGTTTCTCTGAGACTTTGGAGGCTATTATGGAGATAGCTCTTGTAGACCAGGCTGGCCTCAAACTCACAGAGTACCACCTGCCTCTGCCTCCCAAATGCTGGGATTAAAGGTGTGAACCACCACCACCCAGCATTATCCCCTGATCTTAAGGGCAATCTTTATTTGTTAGAGTATAAACAAAATATCACTACAGATGAGATAAATTTTGGTAATCAATACAATATCTGCTAGAGATGTTTTTCAAGGATTCTAGAGTGTCTAGAACAAGATAACTGACCACTTGTCTTTATTTCCATTTAACTAAGGATTATAAACATGAAGAAAATATGTTTGAAAACATGGAAACTTATCTGTATTTTCATCAGATAAATCCAGAAATGTTACATTTTTGAGATTAAGGAAATATTTGAGAATACTGTATGGCATTGGAATTAGTGGATATCTAAAACCATATATAATCATGTGGTAGGAAATATATCTTAATCATGTCAAAGCACTTATTATTCCTTTTTATAAATGTGGCTGTACACAGAGTAATAAACTGGTCTAGCTATAAAGAGGCCAGAGTAAGATATATAGGGAAATCCTGAGAGATCAGAGAGAAGGAACAAGCCACAGCACAACTTGTTTCCTTGGTATCTCCACAGAGAAGAGAGAGATTTCCTTTTTGTCTTTGCTTATATACTGCTACTACCCAGCTATGTCACTTCCTGTCTGCCTGTATAGACCTCCAAACCTCTATGGTTACCTAGAGGTAGTTTCTGCCCAGCTATATCATTTCCTGCCAGACCTCTATGCTTAGCTAGTGGCAAGATCCATTCTCTGACCCCCAGACAGGCTTTATTTGTGCAAGATATCACCACATGTGGCTATAGAATATCATGTCTACAGTGATTCATTGTAACTGTAACTCTTTCTGCCAGAAGCCTGAGTTCTGCTACCACATTAGGGGCCCCAAATAAGACACAGAGTCTTATATTAGTAACAATGTTGTTGGCCAATGACTAGGATTTATTATTTGCTAGCTCTGTCTTAATTATCAATCATAACTACTAATCTATATATTTTAATAAGGACTTACCTTACCGAGGATGCCAACCTTATTCATCCTCTCTTCCCAGGGATCACATGGCAACTCCCCCTTTACTACATTTCCCAGAATCCTCCTCCTCTCCTAGTCCCACCTATCTTGCTTCCTTATTGACCAACACTGTTTTATTCATTAACCAATAAGAGAGACATATACACAGAAGGACTTCCCCCATCAACTCATATGGACTAGATCCTATTACACTGTAAAAAATTCTTTACAGATATATTTATCAATATAATTATTTATTTATTTTAATATTATATTTCTATTTTAATGTATTATATATTAATGTATCATATATTTATTTATAAATATTAATATATTTATAAATAGATGTTGAAAACAAGCTCAGTTTTCATAAGACAAGAAAAATGAACTGTGCTTAATAAATGTTACTTTTCTTGCACATTTAAGGCACTAGAAATTACTTTATAAAGAGCCCCCAATCCCTTGAAACCTACATATTTTAAGTAATATCCAAGGATTTCAATGCAAACTCAATTTCCAAGTATTAGTAAAGGAAATAAAGCAACTTTCAGTAAGAAATCAATTGGAGGTAAGAAGTGTAAATCAAAGTGTCAGTGTGAAGCTTAGATAGAATTTAATCATGAGAGAAGAAAAACAAGCAGTGAAGCTGGTTCTTCCTCTGCAGTCTATGGTGATGAACCCTGATCTTCACTTAAACAAGATTAAAAAAGAAACATTTTAAAGAATCATTCAATTCTAGAACCTAGGCAAGATACTCACAGAATACTCCATTCAAAGAAAGAAGGCACTGATAGATAAAAATTTATACTCATCAAAATAATATTAATATTTACTTGAATTTTCTCTATGAGTTCTTTAACTATAGAAACACAGTTAAAGTTCAAGATAATCATGCTGAAAAAAGATGGATTAGGCATAAATATCAAAAAGGTTGAAAAATTATTTCAAAGGGATCATGTGAAAACATTTTAAGTATCATAAAATGAATCAACTGTAATTTACCTGAAAACAACAAAAAATTCACAAGAAGCTCTTAAAATATTGATTTCCAAGGCTCATGTGTATGTGTAATCCTTGAGCCTTGAGAGAAGAAAAAGAATTGAGATAACAAATTATGTCAGAACATAAATATTGAAGAAAATTTTCAGCCAGAAATTCAGGCACATGATGCCAATTAGAGCCACCTAGGCTTACTGAGTTGAGATTTCAGGATACAGAGATAAGAAGGAACAAGTAGCTAGTGGTTACAAGGAAAATTGCACATAGTTGTACGTTATAGAGTATATTCTAGAAATTCTAGATAGTACTCATCCATGCTATCAACATCTCCATTTTATATTGTTCAGAATAAGCCCATGAGACATATTTGTCATATAAAGACAAAAGACAAGTAATTGATCCAGAAATGAGTGGACCACACAGGTGTGCCATTGGCACATCTTCTGAACAGAAAGAAATCATGATTCAAGTGGAAAAGTCTCAAAAATTGGAGAATAGCATGAAAGGGCCACATTATTGATAAGCAATATAAGATTTCTAGTAAAAGAAATTCCAGAGATATTTTCAAATTAATCTAAAAGTAACAGTGCTCAATATAAAGTTATATTTTTAATATTTAAAAAAAGTCACATAAAAAAACTCATAATGAGAAAAGAAATGTAAAAAACAGATCCACAAATAATATAAATAATTGAGTCAGACATAATACTAGTGAAATAAGAGAAATGAAAATAAATAAGTAAAGTATATTTATTAAAAAAATGAGCTTAAATAGCCTGAATTGTCCTCAAGTCATTAAAAATATCTGTAGACACAGTTATTGGCCAATGTTAGAAAGTACAGAAATTAATTGTTTGATTAAGTAAAACATGGACTGGGTGCAGTGAGCTGTTCTGTGTGTGACTGATACGATATCAGAATTCCATCTCTGAGATTCCCATGAATGAAGAATTGGATCCATCACACCATGCTCTGGCCTCCCTTCACATACAGTGGTGCAAATCCATGTCTGAGCCTGAACATTCACACATACACACACACACACAAAAAACACTTTTAAATAATACTTAGCTGTCATATGGATATAAAACAACTGAAACAATTTTAAATATTACTTAAAATGTTTCAATTTAAATAAATTAAAACTCATACGACTTTATCTACAATACTGTGTCACTGAAACTTGTAGGATTAATACTGAATGAGTTTTAAAGGAAATTCTATATGTCCCTTTTCTGTGTTTTTCCCTAATCTTCCCTGATCACTCATGACTCTTTGTTGTAACCAAAACAGGAATCAGAGGTCTGTCCTCAATCAGAGTTGCTAAAATGAAAATGATCCATTAGTGTTCACAAAACTCAAAATAAGTTCTTCAAATAGCATTATATTAAGCTTGTTGAATACATGAATAGCATTTTTTATTAGTATCTTTTTTTTTTATTAGTTCAAATTAGGAACAAGCTTGTTTCACGTGTCAATCCCTTATCCCTTTCATTCCCCTCACCCTCACTGCTCCTACCCCACCCCTACCTACTCCACACCCCATCCACCCTCCATTCCCCAGGCAGGGTAAGGACCTCAACGGGGGCTCCCCAAAGTCCACAACAGCATCCTGGGCCGAGCCTAGGCCCTTTCCCATGTGTCCAGGGCAACATGTCGTCACTTGGGATGGGCTCTCAAAGTTCCTTCTTACACCAGGGAAAAATACTAATCAACTACCAGGAGCCCCCTAGAGTACAGAGGCCTCCTCATTGACATCCACATTTAGGTGTCTGCATCAGTCCTGTACTTGCCTTCCAGAAAGAATCTGGGGTCTATTTGTTCCCCCTTGTTCAGGCCAGCTGTTTCTGTGGGTTTCACCAGGCTTTGATCTTCATTCCTCCATCTCTGCAACTAAGTTCCAGACTTCAGTTCAGTGTATATCTGTGGAAGTCTGCCTCTGCTTCCATCAGCCACTGGATCAGGGCTCTAGGATGGCATAAAATGTACTCATCAATCTCAATTTAGGGGAAGGGCATTTAGGCTATCCTCTCCATCATTGCCTGGATTGTCAGTTTGTGTCATCTTTGTAGGTCTCTGGAAATCTCCCTAGTGCCAGATCTCCCCTCAGACCTATAAAGTCTCCCTCTAATATGGTAGCTCTCATCCTGCTCTCCCCTATTATTCTCCCAACTCAATATTTATGCTGCTCCATTTCCTCCTCTCCTCTCCTCTCCTCTTTTTCTGCTCTCAATCTGGCAGCTCCCTCTCCCCTACCCTCAAGCTCCCAATTAGCTCATAAGATTCTGACACTTCCCATTCCTGGGGTCCAGGCATTTATCACCTAGAGTCCTTCTTGTTTCCTAATTTCTTTGGTGAAAAGGATTGTAGGCTGGTAATCCTCTTCTTTATGTCTAAAATTCATATATGAATGAGTACATAGCATGTTTGTCTTTTTGTGACCAGGTTACTTCACTTAGGATGGTTTCTTCTAGTTCCATCCATTTTCCTGCAAATTTCAAGATTCCATTGATTTTTTCTGCTGAGTAGTACTCCAGTGTATAAATGTACCACATTTTCTCTATCCATTCTTTAGTTGAGGGGCATCTAGGTTGCTTCTAGGTTATGGCTATTACAAACAATGCTGCTATGAACATGGTTGAACATATGTCCTTGTATGAACATGCACTATTTGTGCATATACCCAATAGAGGAATTTCTGGTTCTTGAGGTAGACTGATTCCCATTATTCTGAGCAACCACCATACTGATTTCCAAAGTGGTCTTAGAAGTTTACAATCCCACGAGCAATGGAGGAGTGTTCCTCTTTCTCCACATCCTATCCAGCATAGATTGTCATTGGTATTTTTGATTTACCCATTTTAACAGGTGTGAGGTGGTATCTCAGAGTTGTTTTGAGTTGCATTTCTCTGATGGCCAAGGATTTTGAGCACTTTCTTAAGAGTTTTTCAGCCATTTAAGATTCCTCTGATGAGAATTTTCTATTTAATTCTGCACCCCACTTTTTAATTTCATTGTTTAGTGTTTTGGTGGCTAGCTTCTTGAGTTCAATGTATATTTTGGAAATCAGTTCTCCATCAGATGTAGGGTTGGCGAAGATCTTTTCCCATTCTGTGAGCTGTTGTTTTGTCTTGACTGTATCCTTTGCCTGTATCCTGTATCTTCTCAGTTTCAGGAGTTCCCATTTATTACTTGAAGATCTGTGCTACTCGTATATATACTGTGCTACTTGTATAATGTTTAGGAAGCAGTATCCTGTGCCAACTCGTTCAAGAGTATCTCCCACTTTCTCTTCTAGATGTTTCAGTGTAGCTGGATTTATTGTGAGATCTTTGATTCATTTGCACTTAAGTTTTGTGCATGGTGACAGATATGGATCTATCTGCAATCTTCTGTAAGTCCAAATCCAGTTGTGCCAGCATCATTTGTTGAAGATGCTATCTTTCTTCCATTGTATAGATTTACCATCTTTCTGAAAATAATGTGTTCATATGTATGTACATTCATATCAAGGTTTTCAATTCGATTCCATTGGTCTGTCTATTTTTGTGCCAATACCAAGGTATTTTCAGAATTATGGGTCTATAATAATACTTGAAGTCAGCAATGGTGATGCCACCAGAAGATCCTTTATTGTACAATGTTGTTTGGTCTATCCTTGGTTTTTTGTTTTTCCATATAAAGTTGAGTATTTTATCACCTTGCACAAAACTTAAGTCAAAATAGATCAAAGATCTCAAAATAAATCCAGCTACAAAAAACCTATTAGAAGACAAATTAAGGAATACCATTGAATTAATTGGTACTGGAGACCACTTCCTGAACATTATACCAATAGCACAGAAACTGAGGTCAACAAATGATAAATCAGACTTCCTGAAGCTAAGAAGCTTCTGTAAAGCAAAGGAGACAGTCAGCAAGACAAAATGGCCACCAACAGACTGGGAAAAAATATTCACCAACCCCATAACTGACAAAGGGCTGATCTCCAAAATATAAAAAGAACTCAAGAAGCTAGTCTCCCAAACACCAAACAACCCAATGAAAAAGTGGGGTAGAGAACTAAATAGACAATTCTCAATAGAGGAATCTAAAATGTCTGAAAGACAAGTAAGAAACTGTTCAACATCCTTAGCCATCAGGGAAATGCATATCAAAACAACTCTTAGATACCACCTTACTCCTGTCAGAATGGCCAAAATCAAAAACACCAATGACAGTTCATGTTGGAGAGGATGTGGAGAAAAGGGAACACTTATCCAATGCTGGTGGAAATGCCAACTTGTACAGCCACTTTGCAAAACATTATGGCAACTCCTCAAAAAAATGGGAATCAGTCTACCACAAGATCCAGCAACTCCACTCTTAGGCATATACCCAAAAGAATCACATTCGTACAACAAGGACATAATGTTCAACGATGTTCATAGCAGCACTATTTGTAATAGCCAGAAACTGGAAGCAGCCTAGATGTCCCTCAACCAAAGAATGGATAGAGAAAGTGTGGTACATTTACACAATGGAGTACTACTCAGTGGGAAAAAAAACAATGGAATCTTGAAATTTGCAGGAAAATGGATGGATCTAGAAGAAAGCATTCTGAGTGAGGTAACCCAATCACAAAAAGACAAACATGGTATATACTCACTCATATTCGGATTTTAGTCATAGAGTAAGCATTACCAGCCTACAATCCACACTGCAAATAAGCTAATAAACAAGGAGGTCCCTAAGAGAGACATACATGGTCCCCTAGAGAAGCAGAGAGGGTCAAGATCTGATGAGCAAATTGGGAGAAAGGGAAGAGAGGGAAGGGAGCTAGGAAAATGAGAAGGGGAGAAGAAGACGGATGCTGAGGACATGAGGGAGCAGACAGTTCTAGTCAGGGGAAGAATACATGATAACAAGAATGGAGATATCATAATAGAGGGAGACTTTTTGGTTTACAGAGAAATCAGGCACTAGGGAAATGTCTGGAGATCTACAAAGATGACACCAGCTAACTATCTCAGGAAAGGAGGAGCGGCTACCTTAAATGCCCTTCTCTGATTATGAGATTGATGACTGACTTATATGCCATCCTATAGCTTTCATCCATCAGCTTGTGGAGGTAAAAGAAGACACCCATAACTAATCACCTAACTGAACTGGGACCCAGATGCAGAGAAGGACCAGTGAAGAACACAAAGGTCCAGACCAGGCTGGTGAAACCCACAGAAACAGCTGACCTGAACATCCGGGAACTCTTGCTCCCCAGTCTGATACCTGGAATACCAGCATGGGACTGATTCGGACCCCAGGAACATGGCTTTCTGTGAGGTAACCTCAGAAATCTATGGGACCTCCTATAGAAGACCAGTATTTATCCCTAGCACAGGTGAGGAGTTTGGGAGCCCAATCCATATAGAGGAATACTCCCTGAGCCAAGACAAACTAGGGTGGGCCTAGGCCTTATCCCAAAGGATACAATAGACACTGATGGAAGGCCTCACCTTCCAGGGAGAGCAGAAAGGATATGTGATAGATAGGGTTTTAGTTGGCAGGGTGTATGGGAGGGTGGGTGGGGAAAGAGAGCTGGTATTGTCATGTAAAACAATCCTGTTTCTAATTCAAATAAAAAAGTTGGAAAAAAAGAACTGTGTTGAGAATTTGATGCGGATTGCATTGACTCTGTAGATTATTTTTGGTAAGATTTCCATTTTTACTATGTTGATTCTACATATCCAAGAGCATGGGAGATCTTTCCATTTTCTGGTATCTTCTTTAATTTCTTTCTTTAAAGACTCAAAGTTCTTACTGTACAAGTCTTTCACTATTTTGGTTAGCGTTACCCCAAGATATTTTATGTTTCTTATGGATATTGTGATGGGTTATGTTTCTCTGATTTCTTTCTCATTGCATTTATCATGTGTAAGAAGTAGGACTCCTGATTTTTTTAGTTAATTTTGCATCCTGCTACTTTGTTGAAGGTGTTTATCAGCTGTAGGAGTTCCCTGTTAGAGTTCTTCTAGTCACTTATGTAGACTATCATATCATCTGCAAATAGTGAGAGTTTGACTTCTTCCTTTCCAGTTTGTATACATTTGATCTCCTTTGGTTGTCTTATTGCTCTAGCTAGAACTTCAAGTACAATATTGAAGAGATATGGAGAAACTGGACAGCCTTGTCTTGTTCCTGATTTTAGAGGAATCGCTTTGAGTTTCTCTCCATTTAATTTGATGTTGGCTATTGGTTTGAGGTATATTGCTTTTATCATGTTTAGATATGTTCCCGTTATTTCTGTTCTCTCCAAGATCTTTATTAAGAAGGGGTGTTGGATTTTGTCAAAGGCTTTTTCAGCATCTAGTGAGATGATCATGTTTTATTTTTCAGTTTGTTTACATGGTGGATTATATTGATGGATTTTCATATGTTGTACCATCATCCTTGGATCCCTGGAATGAAGCCTCCTTGATGATACTGGATGATTTTTCTGATGTGTTCTTGGATTCAATTTGCCAATATTTTGTTGAGTATTTTTGCATCTATATTCATGAGGGATATTGGTCTGTAGTTTTCTTTTTTAGTTGTATCTTTGGGTGGCTTGGTTATCAAAGTGATTTAGCTTCGTAAAAAGAGTATGGCAATATCCTTTCTGCTTCTATTGTGTGGAACAACTTTTTCAGTACTGGTATTAGCTCTTGTTTGAATTTCTGGTAGAATTCTAAAGTGAAGTTATCTGGCCCTGGGCTTTTTTGTTTCGAAGGCTTTTGATGACTGCTTCTATTTCATTAGGGTTATAGGTTGATTTAAACTGCTTATCTCTTCTTGGTTTAATTTTGATAAGTGATATCTATCAAGGAAACTTTCCAGTTGCTTTAGATTTTCGAATTTTGTGGAGTACAGATTTTCAAAGTATGAACTGATGATTCTCTGGATTTCCTCAGTGTCCCTTTTTATATCCCTCTTTTTGTTTCTGATTTTGTTAATTAGCATGCTCTCTCTCTGCCTTTGGTTAGTGTGGATAGAGTTTTGTCTATCTTGTTGATCTCAAAGAACTAACACTTTGTTTCATTGATTCTTTGTAAGTTTTCCTAGTTTCTACTTAATTGTTTTCAGCCCTCAGTTTGATTATTTCCTGGTGTATACTCCTCCCTGGTGAGTTTGCTTCTTTGTCCTCTAAAGCTTTCAGTTGTTGTGTTAATTCTCTCATGTGACTATTCTCCAGATTCTTCATAAGAGCACTTAGTGCTATGAACTTTCCTCTTAGCATTGCTTTGTAAGTGTCCCATAAGATTGGGAATGTTGTGTCTACATTCTCATTAAATTCTAGCAAGTCTTTAATTTCTTTTTTATTTCTTCCTCAATCCAAGAATGCTGTAATTGGGTGTTATTCAATTTCCACTAGTTTGTAGGTTTTCTGCAATTTGTATTGCTGTTGAATTCTAGCTTTAAAACATGGTTATCTGATAAGATACAGGGGGTTATTTCAATTCTTTTGTATCTGTGGAAGTTTGCTTTGTTGCCAACTATGTTGTCAGTTTTAGAGAAGGTGTCATGTGGTGCTGAGAAGAAGGTATATTAATTTGTATTTGGATGGCATGTTCTACAGATATCTCTTAAAAACCAGTTGGTTCATAACTTTTGTTAGATCCTTTGTATCTTTGTTAAGTTTCTGTCTGATGGTCCTGTCTAGTGGTGAAAGTGGGGTGTTGAAGTCTCCTACTATAAGTGTGTGTGGTTATATGTTTGGTTTGAGATGCTTCTTTTACAAATGTGGATGCCTTCGTATTTGGGGCATAGATTTTCAGGATTGAAACTTCATCTTGATGGACTTTTCCTGTGATAAGTATGAATGCCCTTCTTCATCTCTTTTGATTGGTTTTTAGTTTGAAGTCTAATCTGTTACATATTAGGATTGTTACACCAGCTTGTTTCTTGGGCCCATTTGATTGGAAAATCTTTTCCCAACCTTTTACTCTGAGGTAACAACTGTCTTTGAAGTTGAGGTGTGTTTCTTGTATACAGCAGAAGGATGGATTCTGTCTTTGTATCCATTCTGTTAGCCTGTATCTTTTTATGGGCAGGTTAAGACCCTTGACATTGAGGGATATTAATATCCACGGATTGTTGGTTCTTGTTTGTTTTGGATTTATTGGTGATGGTGTCATTTTGTATTTTGCCCTGCTGTTTCTTTTCGTGTTTGGTTGAGTTGGATTATCTATTGCCTATGTTTGTGTGAGTGTAGTTATATTTGTTTGGTTGTAGTTTTCCTTCTAGAAATTTCTATTGTGCTGGATTTGTTGATATGTATTTTTTTAAGTCTGGTTTTGTCATGGAATATCTTGTTTTCTCCATCTATAGTGATTAAAAGTTTGGTAGGTACAGTAGTCTGGGTTGGCATACATGCTGCCTTAGTGCTTGTAGGATATCCATCTAGGAACTTCTGGCTTTCAGAGTTTCCATTGAGAAGTCTGGTGTGATTCTGATAGGTCTGCCTTTATACGATACTTGACCTTTTTTTCTTAACTGCTCTTAATGTTTTCTCTTTTTTTTTTTCTGAAGGTTTGGTGTTTTGATTATTATGTGTTGAGGGTACTTCTTTTTGTGGTCCAGTCTGTTTGGTGTTCTTTAAGCTTCTTGTACTTTCATAGCCATATCTTTCTGTAGGTTGGGGAAGTTTTCTTCTACGATTTTGTTTAATGTATTTTCTGTACCTTTCAGCTGTATTTCTTCACCGTCTTCTTTGGTCAATGACTGTATATTCTCTAGCGATTCTTCTACAACTGAGATTCTCTCATCCATCTCTTGAATTCTATTGGTTATACTCACGTCTTTAGTTCCTGATCTTTCATCCAGCCTTTCTATTTCCAGCATTGCCTCAGTCTGTGTTTTCTTTACTGTTTCTATTTCAGCTTTCTTGCCTTGAACTGTTTCATTTTTTTGGTTGTTTTTTCTTGGCTTTCTTTAGATTCTTTAAGAGATTTGTTTATTCTTGATTTTTTTTTGGTTCCTCTTTTCCTCCATATCATATAATTTTTTGCTTGTTTTTTTCTTCTATTTCTTTAAGGGGTTTTCTTGTTTCCTCTTTAAATGACTCTATCATCTTTCTTTGATAAATTTTGAGGTCCACCTCTTCTTCATGCTTTGTGTTGGGCTTTTCAGGTCTTGCTGGTGTGGAGTCCCCAGATTCTGGTGGTGTCATATTGGTTTTTCTGTTGTTGAGTGTGCTCTTACTCTTTTTACTTCCCATCCCTTCTTCCAGTGAGTGCATGTTAGGTCTCTGTCTCTCTCGGGTGGCTAGCGGAAGGCTCAGCCTCTGGTGGCATCGGGATCGCAGTGGGTGGTGGGTGGACAAGGATTGGGTGTTTCCAGACTCAGGGTGGACCTTCCCGGACTGGGGAGGTCCACTCTTGTCCTGGTGGCATCAGGTAGAAGCAAGCAGGTGTGGATGGAGGAGGTTGGGGGGCAGGCAGAGCAGCGCCCAGACTCACCTGAGTCTGAGGCTAGGGCACCCACTGAAGGATGTTATTTTAGTATCTTATTTTCAAAATATTTCAACCAAGACAATGAAATGTGTAATATATTCTCTTATAGTACCACAGGAAAGGGCCTGGGAATAGGAAGGCATACAACTTATCTTGTAAGATAACCACTCTGCTTTTCAACATTAATTTCATCAATTTAACTCAAGCAATCAGATACATCTTGCTTTTCTTGCCAGATTTTATACTTTACAGTGGTTTAACTGGGACAACATAAGGAAATATCTGTCCTAATTCCATCATAAAGCTACATACTGTCAAATGTTAAGCTCATATACATTAAATATGGACATTTGTTCCTACTAGCTATTTGGCAAACTATCAAATATTTCAACTAATTAAAAGTTTGTAAAGAGCCGGGCAGTGGTGGCACACACCTTTAATCCCAGCAAGCGGGAGGCAGAGGCAGGCCTCTGTGAGTTCAAAACCAGCCTGGTCTACAAGAGCTAGTTCCAGGATAGTCTCCAAAGCCACAGAGAAACCCTGTCTCAAAAAACCAAAAAAAAGAAAATCGTATACATTATGATTAATTGGGGTAATAATGAATTAATAATATTCAATGTAGAAAACCCAAAATATCACATCATTATTCTTTTAAATTTTAATTAGAATGTAACTACAACACTCCTCCTTTTGTTTTCCTCCTCCAGTATGGAAATCATAAATGTACATGCACCATGCACTTCTTATACTAAAGGAATTCAAATTGCTGTAATTGAAAAATTGTAATTCATTGACCTTAAAAGTATCTTATTTTTCATATATAAGTGGTAATTTATGTGGTAATTTATTAAACACACCTGGTCAATGCACAGGTTGAAGGAAGTGGACTCTGGTGTTCTCCTGTGTTGTATACTGCCAGTGATCAGTCACTGTATCTAGAACCATTTATTTTTAATGATGAGGATACTGCAGGGTATTAACACTGTTGGATTTGGGCTCATTTTCTGTTGAAATTGTTTTGCCCAGGTAACAAGGATCTCCAAAGAGAGCAGGGAGACAGACCACTGATGCAAATGAACAAGGTTTATTAAATTGTTTATCCTACACCAGGGGAGGGACTCCACATAGCAAGTTTTCACAGCAGCCTCCAGAAGGGGTGAAGTTCCTTGTCTAATGCTAAGTTTTAAAGACAAAAGTTACAGGATTACATCAGTAGGTATGGGTTGGTTTGATTTTTTTTTTTTGTTGACATTTGGGAAACTATCAAGAAATTTCTCAAAGTCATATTTTAGTATGAAATACCTGTGTATCAGTTATTCTCATGGGTCAGTGCTGAGTGGGAACAATCTTTGGTTTCTATTGCTTTATCTTGTTACTTGCAGATGGCCTGCTGTTTATAGATAGAAATCTTTTTCAGAACTGTATCCTGGAGACTGTAAGGGAGGTTTTGGTCTCCTCTGAACTTTGTTTTTTCTTTTCTTTTTTTTGTGGCCAAACATTTCCCAGGAACCAAGTACCTAGGAGGCTGGTGGTCGGAGGGGGTTTGGAGTTTCTTTGTGTTCATTTTTGGCCTTAGGCTCTGGGAGGCCAGAGCATCTGGAGTTTCCTTGTGTTACAGCATGTCTTTTCTGGAGCCTGTCATGGCTTCTAAAGCAGGGGCTGAGTGAGGTCTCTTTCCTTCATTCCTAGAAATGAAGCCTTTTAGTTTAGTTCATACTTTTCAGAAATAAATTTAAATTATGTTTTTCTTTTCATATCTAATATTTCACTAGTATTATATCTAATTAAATTATTTATATCCTTTGTGGATCATTTTTCATTTGATTTTTTTCTTATTATGAGTCTTGTTTTTCATGTGGCTTTATATTGCAACACTTTTTAGTATTAGAAATTATAACCACATTAATGATCTTGCCAGGTGTGGTGGTGCATGACTTTAATCCCAGCACTCAGGAGGCAAAGCAGGCAGATCTCTGTGAGTTTGAAGCCACCCTGGCCTATAGAGTGAGTTCCAGGACAGGATCCAAAGCAATACAGAGAAACCCTGTCTCAAAAAACAAAAACAAAAAGTATTTATGTGAAATAATTTAATATTTTCAAGCACAGCATAATCTTAAGGACAGTTTATATCCATGTGGTATACTAGCTGAGTGTCTTTTGGCATAACTTTGTTATGAATGATGCTCATATTGCTTTTGTTACAAAAACTAAGGAGGCAGGTCTTATTTGACTCCTGTTTGTTGTATAATGTTGCATGATGAACAATCATACCAATGAAAGAGAAAAGTTAGGATTCCACCAAAGGCCTATTTGATGAATTAATGAGTTTTATTAGGGTTATTTCATGGACTAGTATTCAGGGGTCTAATTACAGAGTAGAACTTATTCAAAGACTGCCAGACCATCAAGTATCCAACCCAGAATGTGTGATAGCTCATAAAAGCTGAAATTTCAGTGCTTCTTGTACAATTCATTGACAGCTCAACTGGTCCAATAGTATCTCTCATCAGTCCCTCCTGCTGAGATAAGCTTTGGGAGAAAGGAGCCTAGTCAATCTGGTTAGTGTCCAGTACTTCCAGAATCTTGGGTTGTTCACGTCCTGGGTTGGAAAAAGCTTTCCTGCAGGATGGAAAGTTTAACCACACTTTAGAAAAACTGATGTTTTCAGAAATTTCCTCCAAAATGGAGTGTTTCACCTCAGAGGAAATTACTTCATTACTCAAAATGACCAATTGATATACTATGGAAACACAAATGTATCTTGACACAATTTCTGATATCAGCAGCCAGAAGGATAGTTTGTGCTTCAGGACTTGGTTGGACTTCCACCAGGCTTGAATTTCATGCAGTGGCGTGTATGAATGGCGTTATTCCTACTGTCTAACAGTGGGAATACTTTTGGGACTGTGATTACTAGGAGGTTGTTCATGAGTCATCTCTGACCCAGATTTTCCTCTCTCCTTAGAAAATTCACCTTCTCCTGTCTTTTATTACTCTCCTCCTACTATTATTCCAAATCTGAAAACTTCATTTTCTCCACGGAAAACTAGCAACAAGGAAGGAAAAGCTCTGTGCACCACGATGGCAGTTTAAAGTTTATATTAACAGAGTTTGCAGGAGACTACAGAGAATGGTAGTTATTTTAAGTCCCTAGTAGGAGGCTTCACAATCCAAAGGGATGTTCAGTTTAATATTCTAGCTTTGGGTTCCTGATATATCATTTTCTCCCTTCAAAGTTTCAGTTGGAAAAGGACTACATTTGTTAAGTAGGTCAACATTCCTTCCTGAAGCTAGCTGGTTGGGACCTGTCAGTAAGCATTTCCCCATGGCCTCTGCATCAGTTCCTACCTCAGGTTCTGGTTTTGAGTTTCAGCTCTGAGTTTCTTGGATAAGTGGTGAAACTTTATGACAAAATAAACACTTTATTGCCAACTTTATTTTGGATATGATGCTTTATCAAAAGAGATCTTAACTAAAAGTCATTTATAGGCAAATATTTCAAAAAAATTCAGTATTTAGTAAAATTTAGTAAAGAAATCAATAGCTGCCAACTGTGGTATCAAGAACAAGATGCTGACAGCAAAGGGAAAGTATTTCTGTGGAAATCAAGCTTCAACCTTCATATTAGGAACCACCTTTGGAAAGGGAAAGCTTTAAGCAGTTGATGAGAAATAGAAAAACAAGACAAACAAACAGGTGTGATGAAGTAGACTGGTGTAATAACTTGATAAAGAAGGATGGAAAGGTAGGCTGTACCCTGGAACAAAGTGGTACAGGAGACCACTTCCTGAACATAACACTAATAGCACAGACACTGAGATCTACACTTAATAAAGGAACCTACTAAAACTGTGAAGCTTATGTAAGGCAAAGGACACAATCAACAAGACAAAACAGCAACCCACAGAATGGGAAAGTGTATTCATCAACCCCACATCTGACAAAGGCCTGATTTCCAAAGTATTCAAAGAACACAAGAAGCTAGTCACCAAAACACCAACTAACCCAATTAAAAAGTGGGGTACAGAACTAAATAGAAAATTCTCAATTGAAGAATCTAAAATGGCAGAAAGACACATAAGAACAGTATTCAAAATACTTAGCCATCAGGGAAATGCTAATCAAAACAACTCTGAGATACCATCTTGCTCCTGTCAGAATTGCTAAAATAAAAAATAAAAAAATGAATGACAGTTTATGCTGAAGAGGATGTGGAGAAAGAGGAACACATCTCCACTGCTGGTGGGAGGGCCAACTCATACAGCCACTTTAGAAATCAGTATGGATATTCCTTGGGAAAATTGGGATCAGTCTACCAAAAGATCCAGCAATTCCACTCTTAGGCATATATCTAAAAGATGTACATACCTACATCCAAAGACATCTGTTCAAACATGTTCATAGCAGCGCTATTTACAATAGCCATAACCTGGAAGTAACCTAGATGCCCCTCAACTGAAGAATGGATGGAAAAATTGTGGTACATTTATACTATGGTGTATTATCTACTCAGCTGGAAAAAACAGTGGAATCTTGAAATTTTCAGTCAAATTGTTGGAACTAGAGGAAACCATCCTGAGTGAGGTAACCCAGTCATAAAAACAAAAACATAAAGAAAACTAGTCTGTACTCACTCATATATGGATTTTAGACCTAGAGCAAAGAAGTAGCAGTCTACAATCCACACCAACAGAGAAGCTAGGAAATAAGCATGACCCTAAGAGAGACTGCTGGAGAAGGGGAGAGGTACAAGATCTCCTGAGCTTGTTGGGAGCATGGGAGGAGGGGGGATGGTGTTAGAAGAAATAGAGGGGGAGGATAGGAGGAGAGAGGAGGACATGAGGGAGCAGGACAATCTAATCAGGGGAAGAATAGAGGAGAGCAAGAAAAGAGATACCATAATAGAGGGAGCCATTATAGGTTTAAAGAAATTCTGGCACCTGGGAAATGTCCAGAGCTCTACAAGGTTGACCCCAACTAACAATCTAAGCAATAGTATAGAGGCTACCTTAAATGCCTTTCCCCAGTAATGAGATTGATGGACATCCTAGAGCCTTCATCCAGTAGCATATGTAAGCAGAAGCAGACACAGCTAAACACTGAGCTGAACTCCTAGAATCCAATTGCAGAGAGGGAGGAGTAATGAGCAAAGGGGTCAAGAACAGGCTGGAGAAACCCACAGAAACAGATAACCTAAACAAGGAGCTGCTCATGGACCCCAGACTGATAGCTGGCAAAGCAGTATAGGACTGTTCCAGACCCCCTGAATGAGGATGTCAATGTGGAATTTTGGGAAATCTACGGGGCCACTGGTAAATGATGAGTATTTACCCCTACTACACAAATGGACATTAGGAACTCACTCTACATAGTGGGATATTCTCTCAGCCTAATCACTTGGGGGGGGTCTAGGACCTGCTCCAAATGATATGACAGACTTTGGATATCCCCCATGGAAGTCCTCACACCCCTTGGGGAGCAGAAAGGTGTTGGCATAGGGGCTAGTAGGGGTGCAGGGGAGGAGTGGAGGGAGAGGGAACTGGGATTGACATGTAAAAGAAACTTGTTTTTAATTTAAATTTTAAAAAAAGAAAAAAATAGTTTACCACTGGGAAATTCAATGGAAAAAATTCAAGGCAAATACTGTGTCTCTAAGAACATGAAATTATAGTTAGTTTAAATCATATCATATATATTAATTCTTTTCCTTGGTAACCTAAGAAAAGCAAATTAAGTAGGGAAGACTTATGCATTATTCCTATTTGGCTGTGATAAAACATATGATCAAAGCAACAAACAGGACAGTTTGTTTTGTCTTAAGTTCCAGACAGATAAGAGCCCACTATTGTCAGTCATGGAAGGATGGTAGCAGGGTTAGGAAGAGGAGAGATTGCTTCTTCCATTACAAACATAGATATAGAACTACATGTGGGACCAGGCTTTAATTCTCAGAGCCTACCCACAGTGGCATTCTACCTAGAAACTCCCCTGTAAGCCTAGAGCTTTGGATTCATGGTGATTCTCAATTCAATCAAACTGAAAATTAAAATTAATTATTTCCTTTACCCATCAGCTTATTAAGAAATACATAAGAAGCTGTCACATTTAATTTAAAACAATCATATGAGGTATCACAACACAGGAGTTTAGTATAATGCTATCCAGAATATGAATATTAACAGCAATAAATGAATACAAAAGTTGCAATAAGGTTAAGTGAAAATATTCTTTTATGGAATATTGTTGTTCAACTGTATCTTCAAGCTAAGGAATGTTATAATAGTAAATGGTAGTGTAATTTATTTTAATAAATCATATTTGATACGAGTGTGCATATGGATTTTGGATACTATAGGTCATTATTATTTGATTTAATCACCACTTGAAAAAGATGACTTAATTTCATAAGAAATAAATCTCCGATGTTTAAATTGACCCAAATATAACTGATCAAATTAGTGCTATTAAGTAACTTGATTTTGTCGTGGGAAACAGAGGTATATTTAATTATGGAGGTTAATACAATGAGTTCACATAGTTTGTGCATGATAGTATGTAGCAATTTGTGTACATCTAGTTATGTGAAGAATAACATGAGTTCTATTGGACTTTTTAAAGAAAAAACATGAAATATTTGCATTTATGATTACAAAGAAGAGAAGAAGCTTGGCAAATCACAGCTTCACAATTTTTCTTCTGTCCATTCATGATGTATAAAACAAAATCAATAAAAAATTTAAAAAATGGACCCTAAGTGTGGACATATCTCACCCCTGTCTACACTTTGCCATCGGTCCTACAGTGGGTGCTAAGCCTCAGATGAGAACGCCCACATTGAGTGGACACACCTCAACACTATCCACTCTCCATCCTCTGTCCTGTGGCAGGTGCCCTAGCCTCAGGTGAGTCTGTGTGCTGCTCTGCCCCCTGCAAACTCCCCCATCAACCCATGATCACTTATGCCTGAACCACTCTCCCGGGACAACAGTGGACCTGCCCTGACTGGAAGGCCCACGCTGGGTGGACACACCTCAAACATGGCCACTCTCCATTCTCTGTCCTGTGGCAGGAGCCCTAGCCTCAGGTGAGTCTGGGGGCTGCTCTACTCCCCAACTTCCCCCATCAACCCCTGCTTGCTTCTGCCTGAGCCCACCCAGGCAAAAGTGGACCTGCCAAGACAGGGAAGGCCCACCATGAGTCTAGATACAACCCATCCTTGTCCACCCACTGCCCTCTGCCATCCTGCTGCTGCCAGAGGCTGAGCCCACTGCAAGCCACTGGAGATAGAGAGAGACCACACCTGCACTCACTGGACAAAGGGATGAGAAGAAGCCAGAGTAAGAACAAACTCAAAAGCAGAAAAACCAATATGACACAACCAAAATCTAGGGAAACCAACCAGCAAGACCTGAAAAGCCCAACACAAATGATGAAGAAGAGATGGACCTCAAAAATTATCTTAGGTAGATGATAGAGTCCTTTAAAGTTGAAAAAAGAAAATCCCTTAAAGAAATGGAAGAAAAAAACAATAAAAAAATTACATGAGATGGAGGAAAAGACAAAGCAAAAAATTCAAGAAGTAAACGAATCTCTTAAAGAATATAAAGAAAGCCAAGAAAAAATAACCAAAAAAGTGAAGGAAGCAATTGAAACAGTTCAAGGAATGAAAGCTGAAATAGACACCATAAAGAAAACACAGAATGAGGCAATGCTGGAAATATAAAGGCTGGATAAATGATAAGGAACTAAAGATGTGAGTATAACCAATAGAATTCAAGAAATGGAAGAGAGAATCTCAGTTGTTGAGGACTCTCTAGAGGATATGCAGTCATTGACCAAAGAAAATCTCAAGTCCAACAATTCCCTAACACAAAATATCCAGGAAATTTGTGACACTGTGATAAGGCTGAACCAAATAATAATAGGTATAGAAGAAGGAGAAGAAATAAAGCTCAAATTACAGAAAACATATTTAACAAAATCATAGAAGAAAACTTCCCCAAACTACAGAAGGATATGCCTACGTAAGTACAAGAAGATTATAGAACAACAAAAAGACTGGACCACAAAAATAAGTACCCTCAACACATAATAATCAAAACATCAAACCTAAAAAATAAAGAGAAAATATTAAGAGCAGTAAAGGAAAAAGGCCAAGTAACATATAAAGGCAGCCTGTAAGAATCACACCCGAATTCTCAATACAAATTTTGAAAGCCAGAATGTCCTGGATAGATATCCTACAAACACTAAGTGAACATGGATGACAACCCAAACTACTGTACCAAGCAAAACCTTCAATCACTATAGATGGAGAAAACAAGATATTCCATGACAAAACCACTTAAACAATACATATCCACTTAAATGACAAATCCAGCACTGCAGAAAGTTCTGTAAGGAAAATTCCAAACCAAGGAAGATAAATACACTCACAAAAACATAGGCAATAGATAATCCATTTTTACCAAACATGTAAAGAAACAGGAGGGCGATATACACGCACAATGACGCCACTAACCATAAATCCAGAACAAACAAGAGCCAACAATCAATGGTCATTAATAATCCCTCAATGAAATGGTCTTAACCAGCCCATAAAAAGATAGATGCTAATTGAATGAATAAGAAGACAGGATACTTCCTTCTGATGTATACAAGAAATGCACCTCAACTTCAAAGAAAGGCCTATCCTCAGAGTAAATGGTTGGTAAAAGATTTTCCAACCAAATGGGCCCAAGAAACAAGCTGGTGTAGCAATCCTAATATCTAAAAAATTAGACTTCAAACTAAAATCAATCAAAAGAGATGAAGAGGGGCATTTCATACAATCACAGGAAAAGTCCATCAAGATGAGTTATCAATACTTAACATCTATGCCCCAAATACGAAGGCGCACACATTTGTAAAAAAAAAATTCTTCTAAAGCTCAAAACACATATAAAACACACACACTTATAATAGGAGACTTCAATACCCTGCTTTCACAACTAGACAGGCCCACCAGACAGAAACTTAACAAAGAAACAAAGGATCTAACAGAAGTTATGACCCAAATGGTTTTAACAGATATCTATAGAGCATTTCATCCAAACACAAAATAATATAACTTCCCAGCACCACATGACACCTTCTCTAAAACTGACCACATAGTTGGCAACAAAGTAAATTTCCACAGACACAAAAGAATTGAAATACCACCCCCCTGGATCTTTTCAGATCTCATGCATTAAACCTGGAATTCAACAGCAAGAAAAATTACAGAAAACCTATAAACTTGTGGAAATTGAATAACACCCAATTGCACCATTCCTGGGTTGAGGAAGAAATAAAAAAGGAAGTTAAAGACTTCATAGAATTTAATGAGAATATAGACACAACTTTCCCAAACTTTTGTGACACTATGAAAGCAGTGCTAACAGGAATGTTCATAGCACTAACTGCCCATATGAAGAAACAGGAGAAAAGTCACACTAGAGAATTGACAGAACAACTGAAAACTTTAGAGCAAAAAGAAGCAAACTTGCCACTTTGGAGTAGATGCCAGGAAATAATCAAAATAAGAGCTGAAATAAAGTACAAACTAGGAAAACATTACAAAGAATCAATGAAACAAAGAGTTGGTTCTTTGAGAAAATAAATAACCTTGATACCCAAGCCACACAAAGACACAACTAAGAAAGAGAACTACAGACCAATATCCCTCATGAACACTGATGCAAAAATTCTCAATAAAATATTGGCAAATCGAATCCAAGAACACATCAGAGAAATCATCCATCCCGATCAAGTAGGCTTCATCCCAGTGATGCAATGTAATCCACCATATAAACAGACTGAGGGGAAAAAAATCACATGATCATCTCACTAGATGCCAAAAAAGCCTTTGACAAAATCCAACACCCCTTCATGGTAAAGGTCCTGAAGAGATCAGGGTTAACAGGAACATACCTCAACATAATAAAAGCAATATACACCAAGCCAACAGCCAGCATCAAATTAAATGGTGAGACTCAAATGCAATTTCTCTAATTTCAGGACCAAAGCAAGTCTGTCCACCCTCTCCATACCTCTTCAATGTTGTCCTTGAAGTTCTAGCTAGAGCAATAAGACAACAAAAGGAGATTAAGGAAATACAAATGTGAAAGGAAGAAGTCAAATTCTCACTTTTTGCAGATGATATGATAGTCTACATAAGTGACCTGAAAAACTCAACAAGAGAAATCCTACAACTGATAAACACTTTAAACAAAGTGGCAGGATACAAGATTAACTCAAAAAATCTGTAGCCCTACTATATACAGATGACATATTGGTGGAGAAAGAAAACAGAGAAGCATCACTCTTTACAATTGCCACAAACAACATAAAATACCTTGGAGTAACACTAACCAAAACAGTGAAAGTTTTGTAATGTAAGAATTTTGAGTCTCTAAAGAAAGAAATTAAAGAAGATACCAGAAAATGGAAAGATCTCCCATGCTCTTGGATAGGCAGGATCAATATAGTAAGAAATGGCAATCTTACCAAAAGCAATCTACAGATTCAATGCAATCACCATCAAAATCTCAACACAGTTCTTCACAGTCCTTGAGAGAACAATTCTCAACTTTATATTTAGAAAAAAAGATCCAGGATAGCCAAAACAACCATGTACAATAGAGGAAATTCTGGAGGCATCACCATCCCTAACTTTAAGCTCTATTACAGAGCTATAGTCCTGCAAACAGCTTGGTATTGGCACAAAAATAGACAGGTAGACCAATAGAATAGAGTTGAAAACCCTGATGTTAACCCACACACATACTAACACCTGATTTTTGACAAACAATCCAAATATTTACACTGGAAAAAGAGACCATCTTCAACAAATGGTGCTGGCATAACTGCATGCAAACATGTAGCAGATTACAGATAGATCCAAGCCTTGCCCTACACAAAACTTAAGTCAAAAATGAATCAAAGACTTCAACATAAACCCAGCCAAACTGGACCTACTAAAAGATAAAGTGGGAAATACTCTTGAATTAATCAGTACAGTAGACTGCTTCCTGAACATGACACCAGTAGCACAGACACTGAGATCAACAATTAATAAATGGGACCTCCTGAAACTGAGATGCTTCTGTAAGGCAAAGGACATAGTCAGCAAGATAAACCTGCAGCCCACAGACTGGGAAAAGATATTCACCAAGCCCACATCTGACAGAGGGCTGATCTCCAAAATATACAAAGAACTCAAGAAGCTATTCTCCAAAACACCAAACAATCCAATTAAAAAATGGGTTACAGAATTAAACATACAATTCTCAATAGAGGAATCTAAAATGGCTGAAAGACACATGAGAAAGTCTTCAACATCCTTAGCCATCAGGGAAATGCAAATCAAAACAACTCTGAGATACCATCTTACTCCTGTCAGAATAGCTAAAATGAAAAATACAAATGACAGTTTATGCTGGATAGGATGCGGAGAAAGAGGAATACTCCTCCACTGCTGGTGGGAGTGCCAACTTGTACAGCCACTGTTGAAATCAGTATGGCGACTCCTCAAGAAAATGGGAATGAGTCTACCACAAGATCCAACAATTCCACTCCTAGGCATATACCCAAAAGAAGCACATTCATATAACAAGGACATATGTTCAAACATGTCCATAGCAGAATTATTTGTAATAGTCAGAAACTGGAAGCAGCCTAGATGCCCCTCAACCAAAGAATGGATAGAGAAATTGTGGTACATTTACACAATTTCAGCAGAAAAAAAAAAAACAATGGAATCTTAAAATTTGCAGGAAAATGGATGGAACTCGTGGAAAACATTCTGAGCAAGGTAACCCAATCACAAAAAGACAAACATGATATGTACTCACTCATATGTGGACCTGCTTTATTATACATAGTAGTGACCATGCTTTATCAGAGCTGTTTTTAATGATGTTGTTCAGAATGGTTTCCTCCCAGATGATGATTGAGAAGCTAATTTAAAAAAATGGTGCCAATACAACAAGAGTAACAGAACTGTGCTGTTTTCTGCAATTTTGTTTTTTAGTTTTTTGTTCTTTGTATGTTTTTTTTTAATGAAGTATGCTGGATGTCTCTACAATTTTGTTCAAATGACTGCAGAAACTTGAAAAGCTCTTGCTGCTCTTGCTGCATAACATATTGCCATTATTGGTATATATATATATGATGATATGTGATGTTTCAGTGAGTGCTCATCTGCACATGCAAAATTGTTTTCATCTTTAGTAAGTAATAAAGTTATATGCTTGCAAAAAAAAAAGTAAGTTACCCAATGGAAGACAAATGTCACACAATTTCAATTTTATGTGTAACCTAGAAATGATGAACTCATGGGAACAGAGCAGAATTGTGGCCATTATGCTTCAATGTGGGTCTTTTGACACTGGGGAAATGATTGGTTTAAGGATATAAAATTGTAGTTGGACAAGATGCATGGACTCTGTGATGTCTTGAGGTCTACTGAGAGCATGATAAATATGGTTGATAACAATATGCTATATTTTTTAAAGTTGTGAGATAGTATACTTTAAGTGTTCTCAAAAAATGATGAATATGTATAATATAACATGTTAATTGGTTTAATTTAACTGGAATTCCAGTCAGTGCTATATTTTAAAAGTTGTGAGATAGTATACTTTAAGTGTTCTCAAAAAATGATGAATGAATATATATGATATAACATGTTAATTGGTTTAATTTAGCCATTGTGAACATACTGTATTGTATATCATAATTGTGCATGACTTTATTTATGTGCTAAATAAATGATTGGGAAAAAAGTTGTGAAGTAGACACTGTTACATGCATGTCACCAGCTTCTATCACAAAAGGACAATTTATTGCAACTATTTCATCTGTTTTATATTGCATGACCCAAGAGACAATCCATAATCCACAAGGTCAAGACATCTTTATTGAGAGAAATACCAGTCAAACGCAAGCCAGAGCGTGCCAGGGGCATCCTAGCAGCGAGCCAGGGAGAATGGGAAGGAGAAGGGGGTTCCATGTGCTCCGCAGCCCCTTAAGGGCCCATGCCACATCATCCTGACATCACCTTGACCATTCCTTGACAGGCGTCATCAGGCATACATATAGCCAGCCTCAAACAGGCGTGGCTTGCTGTCCCCTACAGTATTATCCCATGGTTTTGTGAAAGAAAGAAGAAGCAGATAGATTCATTTTATGTGATTATTCATAAATAATTGATATTGATGTCATAGTTTTACTAAACTTTGGTGATCTTAGAATGGAGTAGACAACTTGAGATCTAGAAAAAGAACTGTGATGGGGAATGTTCTTTTGTGTATATGTGATGATGCGGTGGACTTTGGGGAGTGCCATTCGAGGGCACTATGCTTCCTGGGGAGTGGAGGGTGGATGGAGTTCGGGGTAGGTCAGGGGTGTGGGAGAGGGGTGGGGGGTAGGGGATGGTGAGGGAGGAAGAATTGATATGTGAAACAAGCTTGTTCCTAATTTGAACTAATAAAAGAAAAGAAAATAGTCTTTTCCCACAAAAAATAAAATAAAAAAAATAAAAAATGAACAAAGGATAATTTGATATATATATATATAATATATATATATATATATATATATATATATATATATATATATTCATGTGTGTGTGCATGCATGTGTGCCTGAAGGTAAAAGCTCTTCGTTCCAAGTTTTCTTCATTCATTTTCTACTGGAATTTTTGAGACAGCGTAACTTAGCAAATTAAGAGCTTACTGAATTGACTAGACTGACTGATCAATAAACCCAGGGTGTCTTCTGTTGCTGCCTTTCCTGCTGTAGCTTTACAGGTGAGCTGCTGAGTCTTCTTTATTTCTTCAAATTAGTTCTGGTGATCTAAACTCACGTCTTTATACTTAGACAGCAAGCAATGTGCTGACGGAGTCACCTGCCTAGCCTTCATTCTCTTTTTTAGTTAAAAAAAAATTGACCTTTTTAAAAAGTAGTTTCTTCTGAGTTATTAAGATAGGTATGAGTCAAATGGATGGGCTGCTGTGTGCTTTTAAAGGTGGAGGAGCCCTTGACTGTGCTCAGCATACACACTGGCCAGAAAAACCTGGGCTTCAAAGCCTACATTCCAGGGAATGAAGATGTGCATTCCCCAAGTATCTATGTTTCTTCTGACAGATGCTGGGTGTGCTAGTTGTGGTTGATTGAAGCAAATTTAATACAATATCTATGTTGAACAGAGTTTAATCCAGGACCAAGGCAGTGCAAGGGGCAAGTTAAGGCCCAATAATGCTTTTAAATTGTGCAGTCAGTTACTGCTTTTACTGAGAAATATCCTGGTATCCAACATATGAGCTTGGTGTAGACACAAACATTCAGACCATAACAAAACCACACATTATACTGAATGCTTCAGTGTCAGTTATCTGAACAGCATGCTTTCACTTAGTTCTACCAATGTTGTATTGACTCCTTATTAAAGACAGCAAAGCCCAGTTAGGATTCCCAATTATCTCCCTGAAGGTTAGACATGGAAGATACTAGACACCATGCCGGGCCTTCATTCACTTAAACAATTATGTATCCATTAAGAAACTACTATCATTCATTCACATTATTCCCTCCATGAAAATTCTACAATGCTAATTTCCAATAAACTAGTCTATGTGTACATTTTTTGAAAAAAAAATGCAACATTTTCTCATGTAGCCCCTACCAGTCTTGAGTTTCCTATATAGTAATTCAATTCCTGATTTTCCTTCTTCAACCTCTCAAGTGTTTGGATTAATTTGTAGGTCACCATGTCTTTTGCCAACTATTCACATTTTTAATGTTATCTCCAATTATTCAATTGCAAATGAAATTTTTGGCATTTTGTTTATTTTAAAATTAGTGAGTTTCTTTTTTTTCTTTTTTTATTTTTACATTGGGCTGATAATTTTACTATATCTTATATATTACACTAGAAAAGAATATTTAAATATTATCTGCAGAGATTATCATTAGATCATAAATATACATGAACATTTTATTACCAGTTAACACATGATTGAGACTTCAAATTACAGGTATGCATGTGACTACATATTTAAATACATGACATGAGTTAAACTAGAGAAAACACAGCTAAAAGAGAAATAATATTGTATAAAATTCTTAACCCTTCATACTCAAACATATGTATGAATCCTAAGCTTACTTGGAATAGATTCAATAAGATTATGAATGATTTAATATAATAAGAAGGTGTTATCACCTCATAATAATTCCTTGTATGTATAGCTGAAATTATAGATATCATAGTATTTGGTGTGGTATTATGTTTTTCACGTTTCTTGTAGATTGTTGTTTCTAAAATCATTGTTTTATGTGATAACTGTTTCATGGGTTTTAACGATAATCTAGACTTTAAATCTTTCATGCCTAAGGATTAATGTCAGTGTAATCCCCAATAACAGTAATGTACATCACGACTTTATGTTTCAAGCTCATTTACCCTGAAATTTGATTGTCAACATATATCTATGATGTTTAGTTAACTTTGTTATCTAAATTATTGACTGCCCAAGACTGGTAGCAATACCAAAATTAGGTTGGAAAACATAGTTAACTATGATGCGATGTTTTAGTGGCCTGCTTTTATAATTTCAATGTCCCTGAAGTAAGCTGTTTTTATTCATTCATGTATTATACTGCTTTGATATTTCATTCATACTCTTGAAAATTTATTTACTTTCTGGCATTTAAAGACAATGTTTTCCAATAACTATATAAATTTTATGACTTAAAAACTTAATAACTTATTTCTATTATAGTAGCTCTTGAAATATTAGTCAGTTTTTCTACATTCTGTTAAACAAATAATTCAAGGATACTTAGAAAAGATCACTGATCCTTGTATACTAGCATAATAATAATAATAATAATAATAATAATAATAATAATACCTCTACAAATTAAAAAAACTAAAACATTTTAGATTCTTTGTTAAGCTCTTTAATATTCATACAACGAACTGTTACAGTTTCTGGGGACACATTTTTCCATGGTGTAGTTTAGAAATTATTTCTTTGTTGTTACATTCATTGAAAGGGACATGTGTGCTTCTCTGAAAAACAAATAAAATATACACACATAATTCACAAATAGAATAACAACATTAACAAAACAAGAGTCAGTGTAGCACAGTTATACACAGTACTTCAGCTTTCATTCTGTTTTCAACAATAATCTTGACCCCCTCCAAAATGCATAAGAGTAAATCAATACAGTGGGATGTGGCAACCATGTTACAATATAATTCCGTGTAAGAAAAGGCCAGTAGAGATTATAAGAAGATGCCTTAGCAATCTTTACTCTATCATTTTTATTTATACTAACTTCTGCTCAATTGTTATCAATTTAGAATTATTCTAGTCTGAGCAAAACATTTTCTAGGTTTCCTTTAAGTGGATTTCAAAGTAGTTACTCTTTAAATCATCCAAATAAGAGTCCTGATTTCCTGATTTCTGCAAGAGGAAGTATGAAGTAAAAGAAATGTAATGATTATATATATATGTATATATATACATATACATATACATACACACACACACATATATATATATATATATATATAATATATATATATATATATATATATATCATATGCCCTACAAAGATCCCTGAACTTAGAAGAGTTTTGAGAGACATGGACATATTCAAAGCATGTATTCTTTTAATAAATATCACCAATCATGAAACAGAACAAAATGAAAATAGTACCTTGAGTATATACCACTAAAGCTTGAGAAAGATTTTCATGACAAACAAAACAAAGCACAACTGCATTCTGAAGATCTCAGAGTGCATTAGATATGTCCATGAACTCCACTTGAAGCATGACAGTCTCTCTAACACATCTCAGATATTGTCTTCATTGAAATTACAAAACCCTTTGTTGAATCCCATGTATCTGTATCCCTTCAACTATCAGTTAACATATTTGAGATTGTTATTAACTCCCAATACTTAGAACATTCCCCATAATGTTCTCTTCTTAATTTACATTAAGTTGTCTGATACATTTCATAGAAATGACATGGACATAATATATAAGTTGTCAAACCTGAGCCCACACACCTAGAAATACACTTTAGCTTAGAGTACCTCACCATATGTTTTCTGAGTAAGAAGGTACATTTCACAATGCAATATTTTAATGAATCTGGCTATATTTAAGCTTCTGTTAATTTGGTCTTTAAGTGTAATTATTTATACAATCATTCAAGAAGCTATTTTACAGAAATCCTATGTGTTTTTTTTTTTACCACATTTTACATCAGCGAACACAATACATTTGTTTCAGCTGCCTAGTGTAACAATAAATTTCTATATACCTTCTTCTGCTAGGTCTTGAATTGTAGTACTGTATTTATCTATTCCTCAAATGTCTATGAATTACAAAGTCTAGACCATATTAAATAGGTTAATCAGCCTAATTATCATAATATATACAGGTTTTCCTTTGTGGTTTTTGTAAAGAAAATTAAGCAATTATATAAATTTATATTGCCAGGTGGAAAAATCCAATGGTATTTTAAGTGAATGATAAGCAGAAATTAAATTTCACATACATATTTTACATGTAGAGAAAAGTTATTGTTTTTAATTAAAACCAATTTTTTTACACTATAACAATAGAGAAATTAGCTTTATGTAGGTTTTTATGTGTAAAAATAAAAGTACTATATATTTATTTATACTCTGTTACAATCAATAAAATAAATAATCCTCAGTGTCATTTAACTAGATTTAGATTTCCTAGATTTTCCTCTGGAGGAATCCATGAAATCATTTACTAAAAGATTTATCTAAGGATAGAAGAACCATGCTGATGAGAGCAAGGGAAGAAATGAGCATTGGCCCCTCTACTCCTTGACAGTGGATTCTGTGATGTGAATGTCTACTTTATGGTAATTTTGAGACAGCCAGTGCCATTCTCACCACTAAGAATCCACTTCATGATGCATTAGCCTTTCAAGTGCGGGGATAATCAGCCTTCCTTGAATTGTTTTTATTGTGCATTTTGTCACAGACATGAGAAAAATAATGTAGTTTGTTTTTACAAATATTTGACTTCCCCTGCAAATGATAGGATATATTACATTATATGAACTTAATTTAAATGAAGCAGAGAAATGTTTGCTTTATTCCTTTTGAAAAGTTAATATGACTTATCATATCTTACAATGCAAAAGTTGAACAGGAAACTTCTTAGTGGAAATTTTTATTTTTTTAGTTAGAGACTTCTAATGCATTCAGAATTTAAATGGAAATTGCAAATTGAAGAGATGAATCTTTCTCTTCTCAGACTAAATGACAGTCTTATGAAGTAAATCTCAATGTATTCATTGGTGGGTTTCTGAGAATTGATATATAGTATTTGACACTGTTCTTTAAACATTCCCTCAAGGTGAAGTAAATTAGTTTCTGGAATCTAGACAAAGAAGAGAATTAATTAACACATTAGTGAATTACTATGAGCTAGCATTTGCCTTTTACTTCAATTGATTCTTGTACATTTGTTTGCATACAGAGAAATCTGTATAATTAGAAAATAATTTCATATTAAAACCTACCAAAAATGCCACAACCATAATAGCATATTCAAATTTGTTCTAAACAACATTAATTATAAATCATGCAAAAAGTGAAGAAAACATAATATCTCATTAAGATTTATGAAATTTTTCTGGGTGACTATATATATATGCACATATAGGTGAATGTGTTCAATTATGTTCATTATATTCATTACTTATGTTGTATATATACATGTCCATTTTATATGCAAATGTACACACATATACATATTAACTCTGAAGAAGAAAAATTTTTCTAGATTAGGAGCTATCAAGGACATAAGGTGAGAGGAGTAAGAAGCAGGAAATAGGATATGAAAAGAAAATAGGTACAATTTTATTTCATATTCATCATGTTGAAAACTTTTTCACTTTATTTGACTGATTTATTCTGTAAGTGTTCCGACATCAAGTCTAATGTTTGGCTTTGCTCATAGACTTACCTGTGGATCATGTTTGTATAATTTACAATTTCCCTGTGGAACATCAGCAGAAATGAGAGAATATTTTAAAGACACAACATATTAATATAGAAAATAAAATTACTAACCACAGAAACATTTTAAATACGAAAACCTTGTTGGAAAGACTAAATTAACTTTGGGAACTTCTTTTGAATGGATAAGGAATATATTTAAAAAATGAGAAAATGTCAAGGAAGATGAAAGATGATGCTCAACCCATAATGGACATCCAAGAAGGGAACTGAGATGGTATTTTCAGAATATTTACAATACAAGTATTATAGACTTAAGGAAGAGTTGTTCAACAGTTTGAAAAAAAGGAAGATTCATATTTTCAAATTATAAAATCTTTTTAAGAACTGATAAAGTAATTGTCAAAATTTCAGCTTCTACAATCATAAATTTGGATTTTCTTTAAAAAAAAACTTTTCCTTGTTTCCTTGTGGATTTCACATCATGCATCCCAATCCCATTCACCTTCTCATTCCTTTGTATCCAACGTCTACCCTTGCAACCTCTCCCCTAAAGTAAAATAAGATAAAATTTAAAAGAAAAATAATCTCATTGTGGTAATTGTTGTAAATGGACACAGTCTCACAGTAAACGCTTTAGTCCATTTATTTTTATTTGCAAGTGTTCATTACAAGGAGTCATTGGTCTGGTTTGAGGCCTCTGGTTTGGGCCCTCACTGAGACTCCTCCTGGATATCCTGATGTTGCCTTGTGTCATGATGATCTTGTGGCTTTGGATCAGCAGGTTGGCCCCATCATGTGCTCCCACAGTTCACTGATGGTACGGAGTTGGGGTAGGCCTACTCATCTTCTTGGATTTGGGCCTGGATGGTTCCTGGTTTGGCCAGCCCACCAGCTCTCCTGCCTCCTCACCAGCAGCCCTGGATTATTCTTCAACTGAACAATAAAGAGCTTGCCTCAAAGTCTTTTAGAAGATACTTTATTTTTTTTCAAAGTTGGCAATGCTGATTGTCAGATCACTAACATTTATAAAGATCAGGCACGAACACTGGTGACACAATCCAATGGTAGTATATTGTAGAGTTATCATTAGAATGCTCCCTACAGGACCATGCTCTGATGCTTCCACCCAGGCTGGTGACTATTCTGCGGGGTTGGGCATGGAAACTTCAATAGGCAAGTTTTGTTTTTAGGGTTTGTATTTTTGTTTTTGTTTTTTGGTAGAAGGAGTTCTCAAAGAGTAAGCTGTGGCAAGTTGCATTCCAGTTCTAGCTACCTGTTTTGTTCTCCACTTCTTACACTGACATGGTGTTATGAGACCCTGGCAAGTAACCCAAAGCATGGAAATGAACCTTATTGTGTATATCCTCCCATGATTCCAGGAAACCTTCTAACAACAGTGAGAAAATATAAAAGTTCCCTCCATTATCATGGTCATATTAATGCAAATATAACTCATATGATGTCTAAGAAATTCCAATGTATTTCTCATGAACTAAATATGCAGCAAATACATAAAGCATACAAGGCACATTGCAGATATTCAGTATATCTGGGTAGGAAGAAGAATCTTCAGAAGAAAGTGAATTTCCTTAGATCAAACATGAAGACTGCAAAATCAAACATCAAAATAAATAAAACTCAATGATGGGTAATGAAGGTCATTCTTAATAATAAAAGTAGGCTTAGCAATGTGTGCTTTAAATTTATATTTTCTACTCAAGTTAGTGATTAGGGAGCTGAGAGAATAACTTAGCCAGGAAAGCATTTTCTGTGCAACTATGAGAATATCAGTTCAATTCCCAATACTCAAGGGAGAAATAGCTGGGCATCATAGTGCATCCTTATAATCCAAGTATTATGTAGGCAGATACAAGTAAAGTCCTGAAGCTTGATTGCCAGGCAGGCTAACCTATGTGATGAGCCTGAGAGATATGAGAGGCACAGTCTCCAAGCAGAAGTTTGCTCAGGGAGGGAGAGTCAATTTTTTCCAGTGGTTAAGCCTCTAAGAGGCCATGCTCTGAAAGATTGTCTTAAACCTATGCAATTAAAGGTAACATTAAGGGAATTCAATGAAGGAAGCTGGGAGGAAAATATGGGGATAGAGAAGGAATTAGAGGAAAGGAAATGGGGTGAATTTGATAAAACATATTACCTGTATATTTAAGGTCTCAAACAAAAATAATAATTGTTAAAAATTACAGACAATTATAAAGTATGAAAGTGAGGTTGACTTCTGGAGTCCACATGTATACACAAATCCTCTCTCTGTCTCTGTCTCTGTCTCTGTCTCTCTCTTTCTCTCTCTCTCTCTCTCTCTCTCTCTCTCTCTCTCTCTCTCACGCACACACACACACACAGACACACACCACGCAGCAAACTATTTTTGCATATATCACAGCAAACAGTACATTTGCATGTGAATCTGCAAATGTACTGAACACACATATACACAGAAAAGTAAAAACAGATTGTTTTATTTAGAAAATAAAAATTATAGAATATTTAATTTGTTAAATAAGATAGGAAAAAATAAAACTAATACAATAAGAAGCAAAAGAAGCTAATATTAACTATTGAGATCACTTTTTTTCCTTTGTGCCTTTAAAATCCAGGGTGTTCTTACTCTTTTGTTATGATGTGGTGTGTGTGTGTGTGGGGGGGGGTGTCTCATTTGTAAATCCATGTGTCAGTGAGGCTGTGTAGGCATGTGTGTGAGCATGATTATGAAAACAAATGTTTTATTCCAGGTCTCCAGCACCAGCCCTGCCAGCTAATTCTATATAGCTGTGTCTGCAGGTAGATGCATATATTGTGTCCCTACATCTGAAGAGCAAGGGTCAATATAAGGGTATTTTTTCTATCACTTCATATTTTATTTACTTATGTATTCATTTACATATCTCTGGATAGCCAGGAAACTTGTTTGTATACCAGACTGGTCTTAGACTCAAAAAAGTCAGCCTTCCTATCCTGGGTCAGTATGAACTATTATAAATTTTTTGATAGAGGTACTCTCATCCAATCTATACTTGCCTTTTCATGTAGTCTGGGTACCCCATGTGCTCTAGAGTATATTTATTTCTCTTTTCCTTTGCCCAATACTAGGCTTCTATCATACCTTTTTTTTATTTGTTTGTTTTTTTGTTTTGTTTTTATGTTTTTGTTTTTTTTACTTAGGTTCTGGGCACCTAACTGAGGTTTTCCTGTTTCTGTGGTAGATACTTTAAAACCAGAAGAAATTCTTCCCTATCTCTGGACTTTCTTATATCAGATTGCGACTATCATGAACATAGATACAAATGCACTTGTTATTTGCAAAATTAACCTTTGGCTTCTATTCACATAATGTTCAGGAAACAGTGGTACGGGGAACAATTTTCCTTATGTGTCAACATTTCCATTACCAACTATAATATTTCTTTTGGCTGTGATCTGGAAGGATAAGACAATGATGAACATGACTCGGGGAAGGAGAATGTACTCCAGTTATGAGCATTTTATGCAGTTCCTGTAATTGGAGTAACAAATGAGAATGCCTTTAGCTGATTCTGAGACAAGTTCATAACATCTACCTTCTGTTTCCTAAGTCCATTTGTAGAAAGAAAATGAGAGAATGTAAAAAAGTGTGAAAATGCTTTGGAATAATTCATATCTGACAGTGCTGCCTCATTCTACTCTGAAAATCTGCTTCATTTTCCCCTTGAGATATCTTTTCTTGAAACTTGACTAAAATTTAATCTAATATTTCTTGATTTGAAAATCCAGACGAAAAACTCCTTTTAATACTTTAATACTTTATAAGTCTGAAACAAGTAGATTTTAGATTATGGGGGAAAGATTAATTTTTAGTAGCAAAATTCATAGTCTAAAAAAGAATGCCAGCAAGTTGAGCAGTGTTGGTGCATTGCTTTAATCCTAACTCTTTGAAGGCAGAAACAAGTGGATCTCCATGAGTTCAAGTCCAACTTGCTCTACGGAATGAGTACCAGGAGACACAAAGCTACACAAAGAAACTCTGTCTCAAAAAACAAACAAGCAAAATCAAGGCCAGAATAGTGGCACAATCCTATAAATCTAGCCCTTTAGGAGATCAATTCAACTTCAGGCACACAGTGAGTTTAAGGCGAGCCTGAACTACATGAGATTCTCTCTCTCTCTCTCTCTCTCTCTCTCTCTCTCTCTCTCTCTCTCTCTCTCCATATATATATATATATATATATATATATATATATTATAGATATAATATAGATATAGATAGATATTTAGATAGATGATTGACAACAGAAAGATGATGGATCGATGACAGATAGATGATAGATATGTATGTCATTAATTAAAATTAAAGGTGCTTTAATATTCTTATAATTTTCAAATATCATTTTCTCTTTCAGTCTATGCAATGCTTTGCTCACTATTAAATAAAACTACAGCTCATTTTATATTCCATTGACCATTTTACAGTTGAAACATACTTTAAACCAATGGCTGTTCTCTTTCTCTCAGTCTCTGTCTATGTCTCTCTCTGTCTCTCTCTGTCTCTCCCTCTCTCTCTCTCTCTCTCTCTCTCTCTCTCTCTCTCTCTCTCTCTCTCTCTCCTTTCCTGCAGAATTGTTTCCAATTTTTCCATGGAAGTGAGAATTGAAGCAGTTTCTCTAGCTGAGGCTTGATTATCTACCCATTCTACATACTGAATGTTTACAAATTATGGTCTCAGAAATATTTTTATATATTTTGTATTAAAGGCAATGGAAAAAGTAGTTTTTAAGAACATTCAAAATTTAAGAAGTTCATATACACATGTACACAGTAGAAGAATATATTAGCTTTGAATTGTTGACTAATAATAAAAAGTTAATGGTCTAAAACAACACACACACACACACACACACACACACACACACACACACACACACACACTGAATCACCCTTAAAATCCCAATAGATAATCTTGGATTACACAATAACACAGCAAAGCTAAGGGAGTTGAGAATCATATGGAATGTCTAAAAAAACTACTACAAAGCATATGATGGAAAGAAATAAAAGTTAAATTAAGACAAAATTTAACAACACCCACACAACCTAGTGAACATGGAAAAATCAAACTGGAGCCTGCATGGAACCTTAACCCTTGTGTTCTAGTCTTTTTGTGAGAGAAGGTCTTCCAAAGGCTAGCAAAAAAATAATCTGGAAACCAACTCAGTGACAAATCTTTGACAAGCAATCTGTCCTTCCTGCAAAATGTGCTAGGGCAATAGTGGCACAGGACTTGTGGGAGTAGCTATCTAATGTCTGGTTTGACATAAGGCCCACTCAACAAGAAAGGACACATACCTGACACTCCTCCAAGAGCCAGGCACTAGATAGCCCAGATAACTGAGTAAGAGCTAATACTCCAAGTCATTGGAAAAAGTCTCAATATGATGACTCCTGATGATATTCTGCTGTAATCATAGGTCAGTGTTTTCTTGAGCCAAGATCAGAGTGATTTCTGTGGCAACATATGGGAACAAATGCAGAGACCTACAATCAGACATTATATATATATATATATATATATATATATATATATATATAGAGAGAGAGAGAGAGAGAGAGAGAGAGAGAGAGAGATTTAAAATGAGAGGTCTCCATCAAATCGTTCCCCTCAGAGCTCATGGAATTCCATTGACAAGGAGGTGGAAAGATTATAGAGGCCATATGTGTGGAGAACACCAGAAGAACTAAGTCCTCTAAATCAACTAAACAAGATGCATATGTATTCACAGAGACTGAAGCAGCAAGCACAGGGCCAACATGTATCTACCACAGATCCTATGTGTATGTAATATAACTACTAGCTTCATATTTTTATGAAAATTATGGGTGTAAGAACAAGTGGGTCTCTGACCCTTTTGGCCTGCTCTTGGGACTGATTTCATCCTGTTGAGTTGCCAACTACAAGTTTGGTATGATAGTTTTTGCTTCATCTCATTATATTTATGTTGTCATATTTAGTGGTTGTTCCTTGGAAGTCTGTTCTTTACTAATGAGGATCAGAAAGGGAGTGGTTATTTAAGGTTGTTGAACTGTCTTCTGCATGTTCTAAAAATACACTCTTTACCATTTATTTTGTAATACCTGTCTATCTGCATTAAAGTAATGTGAGATCTTGGCTTTGAGTTTCCAATTTGGTTTCACTAATCAGAAATCATGGCTGGCCATCAGTATGAAGACTGGGATAAGTTTCCTTCTGTCTTCTCTTTCTCAGATTTCCTTTAACAATCATGTGAAAGGAATGTTCTATGGATAGTTCTTTGTACATTGGGATTTAATAATCCTTCCTCCCTTTTTACCTCCCTCCCTCTTTTCTTTTTCCCTTCCTATTCTCCTCTCCTTTCCCTGTCCCCCAATAAAACTTTCTGCTTAAGCTCTGTCTGCCTAAAATATTTGTACTTTGCCTGCCATGGGATCTGCTATGGTACCACCTCCAGCTGTACTATAGCAAATACAAAATAGAAACTCAAAAAACATAGAGGATGAAGGATAAAAGAAGGAGAAGCAGTATGGGGATTAATATTGCTATTAAACAAAATTGTCATTCCATTAGTGAAAATATGAAGGTAAATAATTTAGGAGTCATTAGTAGGAAAGAAGATGAAGTAATTTATCTGAGCTATAAAACTGTGGTGAGTTCATAAGAATTAGTATGTTTGGCAAAAACCAGACAACTGATGTACCTAAAGAGCAACAACTTAAGTTCCCCATGCACAGTGAAATTTTAATAAGATATTTTCAGACAGAGGCAGGAAATATGAGAAATGTGATATTATGTACACTGATATAAAATAACTGAGCAATAGAAATGTTAAATTGCTTTTTCTCTCAGTACCTGCCTGGCAGTAGTTCATCCATAGTCAACCATCTGAATGTAGGAAATTATTTATTTTACCTTAAAGCTACTACATCAGAGCTCTTTGGCCAAGCATTCAATAATTTTTACCCATACATGAGTTCAATCTGGTTATAGGTCATGGATTTATTTCTGGTTTATGAAGAATTTGACTAAAATATTATTTTCATTGTTCTCTTGGCTTGCTTTTGTTTCTGTGTTTGAAAGAGAATTTTACCATACAGACTATGATAGTTTCAAATATATGATCATCATCATTGAGACTCTTTTTATAATTATTTTACTCATATTTACATATCCTTCCCCCCTTGCCTGCCCATCCTTCCATGTTCCCCACCCACCTCCCCCACTCCTCCCCAGGCATAGTGAGGCCCTCCACCAAGGACCTTCAATGTCTGTCATATTGTTTGGGGGAGGGCCTAGGCCCTCTTTGCTGCATCTGGGCTACAATAGTATCCTTCTATAGGGAATGGGCTCTCAAAGTCCGTTTGTGCTCTAGGGATAAAGACTGGCTCCACTGTTAGAGGACCCATAGACTGTCTTCAACTCCTAGATGGTACCCACACACAGAGGGCTTGGTTTGGTTCAATGCTGTTTCACTAGCTTTATGACAAAGGTGTCCATTCTATCAGTAGGTCAGGTTCACTGTTTCTGCAGGTCTCTCCATCCCTGTCTTGGCTCCTTTGCTCAACCCTCCTCCCTCTCCACAACTGAATTCCAGTAGTATGGTTCAGTGCTTAGCTGTGAGTGTCTGTTTCTGCTTTGAACAGCAACTGGATGAAGACTCTCCTTCGTCTCCCTGTCCCTGGGCTCCAATTTGGTGAGGGGTTCTTGTCCCCATCCCTTTCTATTAGTGACTTTGCAATCTTCTCTCACTATGCGTCATTGCACCTAGCTCCAAACAAATATTTACATAAATTTATATTTTTATCATGATAAATCTCTGAAGAATGATTTGTTAGAAAGTCAATGTTTGATATATACTAGCTGCCAAGAGCACATAATTACATATTTTAGAGAATTAATATTGCATAGTAACAACTGACAGACATTGAATGATACAGCATTATTTGTAATAGCCAGAACCTGGAAGCAACCTACCCTACATGCCCTTGAAATGAAGAATGGATAAAAAAGATGTAGTACATTTACACAATGGAGTACTACTTAGCATAAAAACAACAAAACAACAACAAAACAAAAACATTGTAATCTTGAAATTCACAGACAAATGGATGGAACTAGAGGAAACCATATTGAGTGAGGTAACCCAGTCACAAAAAGACAAGCATGGTATTTATTCATATATGGATTTTAAATATAGAGCAAAGGATTATCAGCTTATCATCAACACCAACAGAGAAGCTAAGAAACAAGGAGAACCCTAAGAAAAATGTACATGGTCCCTCAGGGAGATGATGAAAGGGACAAGATCTCCTGAGCTAAATGGGAGCAAGGGGGAGGGGATAGCGAATTAGGAGAAAGAGAGAGCAGGAAGATCAAGTCAGGGGAAGAATAGAGAAGAACAAGAAAGAGACGGAGCCATTAGAGGTTTAAAGAGAAATGTGGCACTAGGGAAATATCCAGTGATTTATAAGGAAGATCCCAATGAACAATATAAGCAATACTAGAGAGGCTACCTTAAATGCCTTTCCCTGGTAAGGAGATAGATTATTACAATATATGCCATACTAGAGCCTTTATCCAGTAGCTGATGGAAGCAGAAGCAGACACCCACAGCAAAACACTGAGCTGAACTCCTGGAATCCAATTGCAGAGAGGGAGGAGTAATGAGCAACGGGGTCAAGAGCAGGCTGGAGAAACCCACAGAAACATCTGACCTGAACCAGGGCAAGCTCATGTACTCAAGACTGATATCTGGGAAACCAGCATAGGACACTTCCCGGCCACATAAACAAGGATGTTATTTTGGAGGTCTGGTTAAACTATGGCACCTCTAGTAATGTATCAGTATTTATCCCTAGTACACAAATGGACTTTGGGAGCCCACTCCATATAGATGGATACTCTCCCAGTCTAGACATACAGGGGAAGGCCTAGTCTCTGATCTAAATGATATGACAGACTTTGAAGATCCCCCCTGGAAGGCCTCACCCTCCTTGGGGAGCAGAAAGAAAGGGGATGGGATAGGAGGTTGGTGGGTGCAGGGGAGGAGGGGAAGAAGAGAAAACTGGGATTGAAATGTAAAACAAGTTTTTTTATAATTTAAATAAATAGGAAAACGCAAACAAAAGAAGAAAATTTTTCAGTTGAATAGAAATCAGAAGATTAAGCATTATATGCAAATAGCAGCATTACATTAATTATTATAGAGACAAAGAAGACTTCATTGACTTAACAATCACATTTTAAACAATGTCATGAGGTACAGTTATGTTTGCATTTATTTTCTTGGAATTCTCCTAGGCTCTTTTTTAGAGTGGGGTGGCTTTTTCTTTTTTCTTTTTTAAGATAATTCTTCTGTGTGTAACAGCAGTAGCTGTCGTGGAACTCACTCTGTAAAGCAAGCTGGCTTCAAACTCACAGAGATCCTTGTGTATCTGCTCATGAGTGCTGGGATTAAAGGCTTGTGCCTCCAGTACCCTGATTTTCTCTTAGGTCCTTGTACACATCCAACTTAACTAGCTGTAACTGTACTGACCACAAGCTCTACTGTCAGCAGCTAAAAGGACCTGGGCATTAGAGAAACCTCTGTCTTCACTGTTTCCTTTTAGATAAACTATAAAAACATGGATATGTGAAAATATATATAAAAGAGTAGAAAACCTAAGGAATCAATAATTTCACCCATTAGCAGGTAAAATCCATTTTAAAAGACAGGTGACATAATTAAAATGGATACACTTTGACTGCAAATTACATGATGATGTTCACCTGCATTAGAAGAGCATCATAAAATCGCAAAATGTATGCAGTATGATAAAGGAATTCTAATAGACTCTTAGAGATACACAATATATCCTCTTTTTGAGGTCATCAAAATCATATTGCAAACAATAAAATTATTAAGACCTTAAAAAAGTCTTAGCTACAGTATACCTTCTGTATTTGAATTTTTGACATACTGTCAAATATCTTTTATTTGTTACATTACAGTAAATGAAAAATCAAAGAACAAAAACAAATAAAAATATTTATAATACCAAAAAGTAGAGCAAACTAGGTTACAGGGAAATCATAAGGGATACTGAGTTTGGAGGAAGGAAACAAAAACATTAATGAACTATGAAAAGACAATTTTAGAAGGAAAAAAGCAAAAAGTGAACAATCCTCAAAAATGAAAACTGAAAGCATAGATGGTAATGAGAGAAGTGAGGAAATCATCTTCATTTATATGGCAGTATAAATGAAGATATTTCTTGAAGAAAAGGAAAGAAGTCAGGTCAGAATAAATGAACAGTCACATCAAGAAAAAGGTATCTTTTTCCATTCATCTTTTAAGTAGTAGGGAAACTGAAGAGCAAATCTAGGCAAAAGAAAAGAGTAATATCAATTAAATCAGTAACTGACACATGTTAATGAAAGTTGCTGTTGTATTAAATATTGTAAAGGTTGCATTACATATTATAAAATGCTTATAAGTTTCAGTGAAATATTTGATTTGTCTGCTCCTTTTTTCATTGTTCAACAAAAGCTTATTCAAAAGACAGAAATATTAATGAAAAGCAGAGTTTAGTTTTTGATTTTGATTGATAGAATCATTCAATAATGTTTTGTCAAATCAAAACGTTGAAATGTGTGGGTTTTGATTTTTTTGTGTGGTTCAATTAAAGTTTGGATGGTTTTGATTTCTCTGTTCTTTTGTTTTAAAACTGTTAAATATGTTCTGTAATGCTTCACACTATGACTAATATAAATATGTAACTATATAACAAAATATCAAGGAAAGATACAAAATTCTATGTTATTATTATTTTTTCTACAGCAGAGTGCCCATGGTATTTTATAATCTAATGAAATTAAAATATGCATTTTTCATTTTAATAAATTTAATTTATCAATGGCTCATTGAAATAAAATTTATATGGATATAAATATATATAATTTTCACATATTTTGTTTGGTTTTCCTTTTATTAATTGAAAAATCAGTTATGAGCTGCCTCATGACCCTACCACATGTATCTTGACTAAGTATGAGTAAAACTTGAAAAGGGGAAACTAAAAAGGGGAAGGCTAACAGGATTTAGACTTTCACAATGAATTCATCAGCATCATGCATTCAGACCTGAAGAGACCTTTACATGCTTTTAATGTGCCTCATACATGGCTATCAATGTAATATAGAGTAATGCCAGGCTCTGTATGTAATGCATTCAATGGTCACATTAAGCATTCCTATTCTGAGATTGTCATTTATAATAGGCAGTTTGGGTATCACATGCATGTAAGCTTTGAACACCAGTAAAGTATAACATTTTAAAATGAACACATGAAAGCAGCTAAAATATTAGGAACTACTTGCAGGAATTTTTAGAATGGTGACTACAACCCCAGGACTCAGGAAGTAAAGGCATGAGAACTCTGCTATGCTCTAGTAAAGTGTCAGATTCTGTCACAAAATAAAATAGAAAAATGAATCTGTATTGTGTGCAAATAAATAATTCTCAATTGTACTTATATTATATGCTACCACAATCAAAGCTAGACAAATGAAGACCATGTAATCAAGGTTTCCAAAAGAACATAAAAATTTTCCATTAGGTAAGTTATCACACGATAACAGAAATTATCTGAAAAGCATACAGGAGCATATATCAGAGGTAACTGAAATTTCAATTTGAAACTCACAGAAAGTCTCTTTACTTTAAGGAAAAATTTAAATATTCAACACATTTACATGACAAAGTATATGTACATATATATGCTCATATATGAAAATCAATACCTATAAGAATGTGTTATTTCTAAATTATTTAAGTACTTGCTTTCTTTATGAATAAAATCTTCCCCTGATATTCCTGAGGACATCACCCTCACAACTCATTAAATATGTAGTTGTCAATGTGGTGCCTACACAGAACCTTCAGTCCTATATTCTAATGTCTGTGACATGGAAACTTAATCTTCAGGTACCAAAAGAGAAAAGTAAATACCAACTCAACCACAGAACCTTTGATCTACAATCTGTGCAGCCTTTAACATACGTTAGGACAATTGTGGCAAAGACATTTGGGAGTAACCATCTGAAGTCTGATTTGACTTAAGACCCACTCCATGACATAGAACCCATACCTGAAATTGCTTGGGTGATCAAACACCAGAGTCTAGATTGCCCTAGATCGAGGATGGAAGCAAATATTACTGCTCTAAAAAATATAGTAACAAAAAAAGACTGCTAAAGTCTCATATTCTGCCATATTCCTAGATTTGTGCCTTATCAGAGAGCCATTATCAGAGAGGCTTCCTTCTACAGCAGATGGGAACACATACAGAGATCCACAACAAGAAATTATCAATATAGAAACAGACACCCTGACACAGCAATAAATACGATTTCTCCATCAAACCATCCCCTACGAGATTAGGGAATCTTGTGAAAATGAGGCAGATGGAGTGAAGGAAACAGAGAAGAGAGAGGACACCAGTAAAACAAGGTCTTCTAAAATAACTCAATTCACAACAACAGAAGCAAGATGCACATACCTATAGTAGTTTGTACCACATGATCTGCATAATACTATATCTTTCAGTTTAGTACCTTTATACGACTTCAAAATGAGTGAAGGAGTGGGTCTCTGATTCTTGTCCCTTCACTTTGGTCTCTTATTTATTATTGCCTTGTCTTGTCCAACTTCAGTGATGGTTTTCATTTTAACCTTTATATTTTATTTTGTCGTATTTTTTAAATAAGGTTTTCAGTCATGGTGGCACATTTTTATTTTTTATAGTTTAAAGATTTATTTTTTAATTTTCTTTTTTGAAAATTAGAAACAACCATGTTTTACATGGCAATCCCATTCCTCTCTCCCTCTCTTCCCCCTCCTGCCCCCACCAACTTCCTATCCCATTCCCTTTCTCCTCCGCAGGAAGGATGGAGAATACCATAGGAGATCTTCAATTTCTGTCATATCATTTGGAGCAGGACCTAGAACTCCCCCTGTGTGTCTAGGCTGACATAGTATCCCTCTATGTGGAGTGGGCTCCCAAAGTCCATTCATGTATTAGTGATAAATACTGATCTACTATCAGTCACCCCATAGATTGCCCAAACCTCCAAACTGACATCATTGATCATGGGGTCTGGATCAGTCCTATGCTGGTTTCCCAGTTGAGCCCCCCTCCCCCTGCACCCTTGTTCAGGTCTGCTGTTTCTGTGTGTTTTACCAGCCTGGTCTTGACCCCCTTGCTCATTATTCATCCCTCTCTGTAACTGGATTCCAGGAGCTCAACTCAGTGTTTATTTGTGGGTGTCTGCTTCTACTTCCATTAGCTACATGATGAGACTCGGGGTTGTATATAAGGTAGTGATCAGTCTCATTATTGGAGAAGAGCATTTAAGTTAGCTTCTTGACTATTGCTTATATTGTTAGTTGGGGTCATCCTTGTAGATCTCTAGACATTTCCGTAGTGTCACATTTCTCTTTAAACTTTTAATTATTCTATTATGATATCTCTTTTCTTGCTCTCCTCTGTTCTCTCCCTTACTCAATCTTTCTGTTCCCTCATGTCCTCCTCTCCCCTCCTCTTCTTCCCTTCTCTTTCTCCTAGCTCCTACTACCCTCCCCCATTCTCCCTATTAGCTCAGAATTGATTTTTTTGTTCAAAATCAAAACCAAAAGGGAAATCATGAACGATATTTCATTTAAATATTTAAATGTCTTTGCCCTTATTGTCAAACCAAACTTTGTTGTTTAACATCTGCTAACATGCAATAAAATTTGAATTGTTTATCAAATTCTATTTTTGAAGACTGTAACATATATTATAATAAATATAACATTTTATATATTCTGTAGCATGAAATGATTCAGGGTAAGTACATATTAAATGATTTATTAGTAGATAAGAGATATGATTAATTACACACTTGCAAATAGAGACACAGAAAACAGATTGCAGGAACTTTGTGTGCTTGTATCAAAATATGCTCTATGATTTAAAATTTTAATGAAAAACTTCGATCAGTATATCAATTTAATTTTTCTTATGTTCTGTAAACTATCCCTCCCTCTTAGATGAAAATAAAAAAGGCTATTACTCTTAAACTTATCTGTATTATGTCTCTATGTCAGCTTGACCCACATTGACTTATAGCTGTGAGCTTATATGGAATCTTTAGCTATATAAGGCAACTGCCAAATCTGTTGTTCAATATGCCTTTTTCAAGTGAATATAATCAATAATTCATCACTGAAAGTAATAAAAGAAGACTATTTGGCTTGCTATGCTGTCGTGATTCCTTTCGTCTACAGTTCCAATTTTTAAAAGCTCCCCTTTCCTTCTAAAGAGTAATTGATGGCATTATAGTGGCATTCTGTCTAGGAAACACATTAACATTAAGGTAATCTCAATGAGTAAATTAATTTTTCTAGGAATTCTTGAATTTTAAGGAACAGAGAGTTCACATTATTAGAATTCTTGTCAGATATTTTTCTTCTTGATTTATAGAATAATGGATTAATTCAGCATTATGAATGACCCAGGTATGCTCCTAGGTGTTTGTTTCCTATAAAAGGAGAAAGTATGCTTCATATAGCAGATGACATGATATCATAATATTCGTGCAAGGCATTTAAAATATTCTCTTTCAAAATGCATGTTTTTAAAATTTTCACTTAAGGATATGACTATTGTTGACTAAAACTAGTCCCTATGAAAAATAAGTGCATATTATATAAAACAATAATTCATCCATAACATATATGTAGGCAATATGATTAAGTGACTAGTTATACCATTGCATGTAATTGTCTTTATTTATAAATGTACTTATTCATGTGTGCATAGAATTCCCACATCCTTCTTAGGATGGCAAAGCAAAAGATCACCCTGAGTTTGCACAGTCTCTTGCTTTATACTCATTTGCTTGAGTTTTCTTTGTGATGTAAGTGGGCAAATACTGGTTTCTAATCAAAGATGAGATTTGAAAGTAATATATAAATAGGTTGTCAATATATATTTTCTGGCATTAAAGAATGAAAAAAATATGTTGAAGATTATTATGTCTTAAAATCTCAATTCAATCATCAAACTGTTTTTGTCATCATCAGTCATTCTTGGGCAAAAGTTGATATATGCATTTTCTTCATTAAATAAAGGGCTGAGTTTTAGGAAGTAGATATAGTGGCATGACATGGGATATTGTGGCAAGTGTGCTAAGGAAAAGACAGGCAGAGACAAGCAGATGAAAGTTCTATCTTTCCTAGAGACTATAGGTATATTTGTTAGCAATAGAATCAGCTTCAATCAGTTTCATTCTGTGGTATAGTTCTACTTGACTGTTGTCTGACAAGAACTAGTGCTCAAATATCAGTCAGAATAAGATTGGATAAATGCAAAGCAGAAGAAAACCAGACCCATGTTATTCTTGGAAACATAAGAAGGAGGTAAGGCTTTAAGAAAATGGGTGGTCCAGAGTGTTATGCTACTCCAGCTCTGCGATTCTGGGTTTGTCCACAGGAGTGGCAAACTAAAGGAATCTCAACATGATTTTGGGTTTGTTTCTCTATTCTCTAGGTAGATACAAGTTCCTTCTATGTACTGTAATTCCTCAGCAACTTGTTATTTGGCTTTGAACTATGCCCTGAATATGATGTTTCTCCAGTTGCTTCACAGACAGAAGGAATTTTAAGATTCCTACTACAATTTGTTTTTCAAAATTATATCTTAATGTGTCCAACACTTCTAGATGTTTTACTGTGAGGTGGCTAAAGTTGTCATTTCCCAACTTCAATGTATTTCTTAGAGTTCTCTTTGACCAACTGTTCCAATCCAACACTCATATCCCTCATTCATAAAGTACACCTTGTGAACAAAATTCAACAAATAATTACACAATAATAACTCACACAAAACAGTTTATTATCTACTCTGCCATATTAACCCTAATGTTTAAAATACCTCACCTGAATTTAAATACTGCCCATGACACTAAAAATATTTTGTTTAAAAGAATTTAAATAACCTGTAATGATCTGTGGATTTTTCTAGAGCATTTCTCTTATATGCACTCACAAAATTCTTCTGTTCCCAGGAATACTGGCTTTTTAGAAATGTATTTTATATGCTTCTATATGTCTGTGCCAAAGAGTGCAAGTGTTGGCAGAGGCTAGCAGAGGATGTCTGGTTCCTGGAGGAGGAGAAATAAACAGTGCTGAGCTGCTGTCTTGAGTGCTGGAAACCTATTAGCTTCCCAGAACAAGAACAATATACACTTTTAACTGCTGATCCAAACTTCTAGCCCATATTGACTTTTCTTGACACCCTTGAAATCACTAGAGTACACAACTCATCTCCCACCTGCAAAGTGTAGTATATACTATTAAGTCTTTGGTATGGCAACTCTCCTGGTTTTAGTACCAATATCTGCCTTTGTTCATACAGATGTAACAAAATTTGTTAAGGTAGATATTTCATAAATGAAATTAGGTTAATTCTCCTATAATATTGGAGGGTGTTATACACAATGTTAAAGTGTCAGAAGGCTCAGTCTTTTGTAGTATAGGTCTTAGATTTCAAGATTGTGCATTTTTTGTGTTCTTACATGCCAGAAATGCACAAAACTAAAACCAACAAAATGAAAAACTATATAAAATAAAAGATAGTTCTCTGATATCTCTTTTACAAAGTCACTTGTTACTATTTTATTTTTGTCTCTCATTTTTTGATCTTTGAGAATTCTTTACAATGTGTTTTGATCATTTTTAAAATCCATCTCCTCTCAGATACATACTGCTTTCCTGAATCATGAAATTTTGTGAACTCACTTATTTATATTTCATATTGTTTTTCCCCACCAAGTCCAATCACACTGCCCATAAATTATATGCTGTCTGATAACCCAAAGAATCATATCCAATGTAACATGAGCTTTAGTATTAAAGTAAACTGACACACTTCTTACCAGCTTCTATCAGTTGCCAATACCTCCCCAGGTAGAGGTATCCCCTATATCTATATCCCTTAGCATTGCTAGGATTCTGTCTGGCTTAAATTTGTACAAGTCTAGTATCTTCTGTGACTATTAGTTCATATGTTTCATGGCCCTGTTGTATCTAGAAAATGCTGTTAACTTTTGGTCATACACCAACTAGCCTTTGTCACTTTTCTTTCACTTTTTTAATTAAAAATATTGTATACAGTATATTTTGATCAGAGTTATCCCACCTAAACTTCTACCTGACCCCTCATACCTACTAACTAAAGGAACTTCATATCTTTTCTTTATCTCTCTTTAGAAAACAAACAGGCAAAAATTAAAAAAAGATAAAAGCAAGGAAAAAACACAGGAACACACACACACACACAAATACACACACAGAAATAGTACAAGGAAAGTATAATATACAAGTTACAGATAATAAGATCAAAAAGAAATGCCCAACCAAAGCAATATGAAACCAAAAATACAAACATATCAGTGAATTCATTCTGTTGGCCATATACTGCTAGGTATGCAGCCTGCCCTAAAGTGTTTTTAATATATCTAGTGGGATCCCACTTGGGAAAATACCAAAAATCTAAGATTTGTTTTACAACAGGTTGTCAGTTAGAGATAGTTTCTTGGTTAGGGATGTCTAGAGCCCTGTCCACTTCTGGTAATCAGGGTTGGCACTGCATCTGGCTTGACTGTGAAGGTTCTGTTCATAATGTCACAGTCCCTGTGAGTTTATAATTAGAAGATACTATTTTCATTTTTTTAGTGTCATCCTTTACCTCTCCTCTTATAATCTTTCTATATCATCTTCCACATAAATTCCTGAATTGAGAGAACAAGGGTTTGATGAAGATATCCCATTCATGACTGAGTGTTCCAAAATCTCTCACTCACTGTACATTATCCAGCTGTGTGCCTATGTCTCTTACAATCTTTCCCTAGCTTCCATGATGAACCATGAGACTTGGAAGAAGGGAGGAGAGTATGTATGTCCCATTTAGGGCTGAGCATTCTTCTGTCTCTTAGTCTCCACACTTTGAGCAGTGTTGGTCTGTGTTAATCATCATCTACTCTTTTTTGTTTATCTGTTTGTTTTTTGAGACAGGGTTTCTCTGTGGCTTTGGAGGCTGTCCTGGAACTAGCTCTTGTAGACCAGGCTGGTCTCAAACTCACAGAGATTCTCTGCCTCTGCCTCCCAAGGGCTGGGATTAAAGGCTTGCACCACCAATGGCCGGCTATAATTTACTCTTAAAACAACAAAAAATAAAATAAAAGGATTCTCTGAGAGTTGATAGATATACTAATTTATGGATATAGCCTTGAATCACTAGAAATTGGTCTCATATTATGTCAATCTAATATGACAATATTCAGAGATTATCTCCTGACATTTAGGACCACCTTGGTTTTTGTCTCCTTTAAAGGAGCTAGGTATGATCTTCAACTTGTAGAATAAGCATTAAATCCAAGTCAAAGAGCAGTTACTCACATGATGTTCTTGAGACTAATGTACCACTTGGCAAGATTCACCAGGTCACTTGTTACTATAGATTGAAGGCTCCATAATCTATAAGAATATTTTTCTTCTCAGCTAGTGTGATAGTATGTATCCAGTACTATGGAAACTAGGGAATACAGATGACACTTTCAGTTGAGTTCTTTCTAGATTCCTCCATTTTCTGTGGTTCAACTGATATTTTTTTAGAAGAGTCATATGTTCAAATTCTGGCGTGTAACCTATAATATCAGCTGAAAGCTATAATGTTAGATGTTTACTGGACTTCAGTGGCCAACAACTGCAAAAGAGGTAAGTGACTTCTACCACAGGGCTTTTGTGATTTTTATTTTTTATTTTTTTTTGTTTGTGATGTTTGGTAGGGGCAATGATGTGCCATTATGAAGTGATTCCATTAATACTCCTTGTATACATATGTATGTCTATATTACAGTTAGCTTCTACCAAGTATTGCTAAAGGACCTTCATGTTTGTCATCACTGCCCATACTTCCTCCTCTACTTTTGGAGCCCAAGTACCTAGTCACATCCCAGAGCCTCACCATCTATTATGCACCCAAAGATCAATTTATAAATGTGTTTACTGTTCATGAATTTAAAGTATGAAATCTCTAATAACTCAGATTTAAAAAATGTTTAAAACACCATTCAATGAGTTCCAAATAGATATGACATTTCATATAATTATATTTTCAACAGTCAGAAATAAATATGTTATAGAAATTGTAATGAAAAATGTAAGCTATTAGTACTTTTAAAGAATAATATTTATTTCACATTTTAATTAGGAAAAATAAAAGAAAATACATAATTAAAAGCATGATGGTTATTTGAACTTAAAAAGAAATATGTCAGAATAACAGTTTAGACTAGTGGGAGGCACCAAAGGTAATGTACCAAAGTAAATCACTAAGGAATATAAGAGAAATATTTGCTTACATTTATACATGTTGAAGCTTGGGGATTCTCATAAGGAAATTATGTAGGGTTGTTTTTTTCTCTTTCTTTTATTTTAATTTAAATTAGAAAATATCTTTTTCTACGTATCAATCCAAGTTCCCTCCATCCTCCCATACACACCAACTCTCAACATCCCATTCCCTTTCTGGTCACCAGGGAGGTTGATGCTTCCCAAGGGGGAATCATTGAAGTCTACCATGTGGTGTATCTAGGTTGACAGAGTATTACTTTATGTGTAATGGACTCCCAAAGTCCATTTGTACACTAGGGATAAATACTGATCAACCTGCAGAGGCCACATAGAATGCCTAGGTCTCCTAATTGAGACCCACATTCAGGGATCCTGGGTTGGTCCTAAGCTGGTTTTCTAACTACCAGTCTGGTGTCCATGAGCTCCCACTTGTTCAGGTCTGATTCGGGAGGTCCTTCTGTGTAAATGTTTGTCTTATTGGTTGATAAATAAAGTACTGTTGACCAATAGGGAAACAAATTAGGTGAGACTAGGAATCAAGGAGGATTCTGGGAAATGTTGTAAAGAGAAGTCTTGTGATCCAGGCAGGAAGTGACATGGCAGGCAGACTCAGAATCTCAGCAGGGACTAGCAGAAAGTCACCTCTTCCTCCTCCTCTCTTCTCTGTGAAGTCGGCATGTGATCCCAGGAAGAGAAGACTGCTGCCACCAGTGTCACCAAAGAGATAAGTTTTTATAAAATATATAGATTAAGTGTTGTGGTTATAATTATAACTGAGATAGCAGAAAAGGAATCCTAGTCATTGGCCAACAGAATTGTAAGGGATATAATATTCTGTGTGTTGTTTGGGGGTGACTAAACTCAGGTGGCTGGTGGAAAGTTTTATCATTACACAGGTCAACTGTTTTTGTGGGTTTCCCCAGCCTGGTCTTGACCCCTTTGCTCATCACTCCTCCCTTCCTGCACCTGGATTCCAGGAGTTCAGATAAGTGCTTAGCTATGGATGTCTGCTTTTGCTTCCATCATCTACTGGATGAAAGTTCTAGGATGACATATAAGATAGTCATCAATCTCATTATAGGGGAAGCGCATTTAAGGCAGCCTCTCTATTATTGCTTAGATTCTTAGGGTAATCCCTGGAGATCTCTAGACCTATTCTAGTGCTAGATTACTCTTTAAACCTAAAATGTCTCCCTCTGTTAAGGCATCTCTTTTCTTGTTCTCTATTCTTCCCCCAACTCAAACTTCTTATTCCCTTATATCCTTCTTCCCCTCCTCTTCTTCCTTTCTCATTCTCCTAACTCCCTCTCTGCTCCTCTCATGCTCCGAATTTTGAAAATCAGCCCTCTGTCAGATGTGGGGTTGGTGAACATCTTTTCCCATTATGTGAATTTCTGTTTTGTCTTGTTGTTGGTGTCCTTTGCTTTGCAGAAGATTCACAGTTACCAGGAGGCCCTATTTATTAATTGATCATTTCAGTGTCTGTGCTGCTAGTGTTATGTTCAGGAAGCAGTCTCCTTCATCAGTTCATTCAAGGGTACTTCCCACTTTCTCTTCTAAGATACTCAGTGTGGCTGGATTTATGTTGAGGTCTTTGATTCATTTGGACTAAAGTTTGGTGCATGGTGAAATATATGTATCTATCTGTAGTCTTTTACATACCATCATAGTTATTCCAACACCATTTGTTGAAGGTGCTTTCTTTTTTCCATTGTATAATTTTACCTTCTTTGTTGAAACTCAGGTGCTTGTAGGTGTGTGGGATAATATCAGGGTTTTCAACTCAATGGCACTGGTCTACCTGTATATTTTTGTGCCAATACTAAGTTGTTTTTAAGAATATAACTTAATAATTGAGCTTGAAGTCAGTGATGCTGATGCCTCCTGAAGTTCCTTCATTGTACATAGTTGTTTTGGCTATACTTGGTTTTTTTATTTTTTGATATCAAGTTGAATATAATTCCTTCAAGTTCTGTGAAGAATTGTCCTGATATTTTGATGGGGATTGCATTGAATCTGTAGATTGCCTTTGTAAGATTGACATTTTTACTTCATTGTTAGTACCTACCCAAGAACATGGGAGAACTTTCCATTTTCTGGCATCTTCTTTAATTTATTTCCTTAAAGATTAAAAGTTCTTATTTTACGGGTTGTTCACTTGTTTGGTAAGAGACAACCAAAGATACTTTATGTTATTTGTGGCTATTGTAAATGCTGATGTTTCTCTGATTTCTTTCTCAGCACATTTATTATCTGTATATAGTAGGGCTACTGATTTTTTTTTGAGTCAGTCTTGCATCCTGCCACTTGGCTGAATGTGTTTTTCCACTACAAGAGTCACTGGTAGAATTTTATGAGTCTCTCATGTAAACTATCATATCATCTATAAATAGTGAATGTTTGAATTCTTCCTTTCAAATTTGTATTCACTTAATCTCCTTTTGTTGTTTAATTGCTCTAGCATGAACTTCAAGTACCATATTTAAGAGATAAGGAGAGAGTAGACAACCATTTCTTGTTCCTGATTCTGTAATTTTAGAGGATTTACATTGATTTGTCTCCATTTAGTTTGATGTTGGCTGGTGGTTTGCTGTATATGGTTTTGAATATGTTCAGCTGTGCTCCTGTTATCTCTGATCTCTCCAGGACCTTTACCATGAAGGAGTGTTGTTGAATTTTGTCAAAAGCTTTTTCAGCATATACTGAGATGATCATGTGGCTTTTCTTTTGCTTTTTTTAAGTGGTTCACTGTATTGATGAATTTTCATATGGTGAACCATCTCTGCATCCTTGGAATGAAGCCTACTTGATCTTGGTGGAAGATATTTCTCATGTGTTCTTGGAATGGTTTACCCAGTATTTTACTTAGTATTTTTGCATCAATGTTCATGAAGGATATTGGTGTGTAGTTCTCCTGCTTATTTCTGTCTTTGTATGATTTGGATACCAAGATAATTATAGCCTCATAAAAAGAGTTTGGCAATGACCTTTCTGCTTCTATTGTGTGTAAATGTTTGAGGAGTTTTGGTATTGCCTCTTATTTGAATTTCTGGTAGATTTCTGCACTGAAACCTTCTGGTCCTGGGCTTTTTCTGGTTGGGAGAGTTTTAATGACAGTTTCTATTTAATTGGATGTTATAGGCCTATTGAAATTGCTTGTTTGTTCTTGATTTAATTTTGTTAAGTGATAGCTATCTAGAAAATTGTCTGTTTCTTTTAGTTTTTCAATTTTGTGGATTACAGCTTTTCAAAGTATGAATAGATGATTCTCTGGATTTCCTCAGTGTCTGTTGTTATGTCCCCCTTTTCATTTTTGATTTTGTTAATTTTCATGGTCTCTGCCTTTTGGTTAGTTTGCATAAAGGTTTGTCTATCTTGTTGATTTACTTGAAGAACCAACTCTTTGTTTTATTCCTTCTTTGTATTCTTTTCTTTGTTTTTACTTTATTGATTCCAGCTCTCAATTTGTTTATTTCCTAGCATCTACTCCTCCTAGGAGAGTTTTCCTCTTTCTGTTCTGGAGCTTTCATTTGTGCTGTTAATTCTCTAGTGTGACTATTCTTAAATTTCTTCATGTGGGCTCTTAGTGCTATAAACTTTCCCCTTAGTACTGCTTTCAATGTGTCCCATAAGTTTAGGTATGTTGTGTCTTCATTTACATTGAATTTTAGGAGGTCTTTAATTTCTCTTTTTATTTATTCCTTGACTCAGGAATGGTGCAATTTCACATTGTTCAATTTCCATGATTTCATATTTGTTCTGCGATTTTTGTTGTTATTGAATTCTAAATTTAACCCATGGTTATCTGATAAGATAATGGGGTAATTCAAATTTTTTTGTATTTTCTGAGGTTTGCTCTATTGCTTCATATGTGTTCAATTTTAGTTTAGGTTCCATGTGGTGTTGTGTCAAAGGTATGTTCTTTTTTATTTGGATGGAATGTTCTATAGATTTCTGTTAAACCCACTTTTTCATAACTTTTGCTAGTTCTTTTGGTTTTTTGTTTAATTTCTGTCTTTTGGTCCTGTCTAGAGGTGAGAGTGGGGTGTTGAAGTCTCCCACTATAAGTGTGTGAAGTTTTTTGTGTAATTTGAATTTTAGTAATGTTTCTTTTATGAACATGGGTGCCTTTCAATTTTGTGGATAGATATTCATAACTGAAAGTTCATTTTGATTGATGTTTTCTTTGATGAATATGAAATCACCTTCTTCATCTCTTTTGAGTCAAAATAGAGTCTCTTCATTAAAGACAAACCTTTAGATTGAGATCATTTCTATACACCTAGTTACATGTGCATCATAAATAATCAATATTTATTTGGAGGAAAGATGTTTTGTAAAAATCTGTACAAATGATATTGTAAGGATTTGTTTCTGTACACATGTTTTGGTTATTACATTCACCTCTTAAATTATTTTGGTTGTAAAGCTTCTATTTGTGACACCATAATTTTATTTTGCATTTTCTATTTCTTCTTGTTGAGTCTGTACTTTACTATGTTTCTTTGTGTTTGTGACTTGTTTGTGTGTGAGTATATATGGGACTCTGTTGCAAAGTGCAAATCTTATCCATTCAATTCTGTTTGTGAGGAACTTATAGGTGTATTAAAGGACTCATTTTTATATCCTGATGGCACTTTCCCCTTCTGCCACTTTCTCCAGAAAAGGGAAGGCTGCCCATGGATATCAACCTTACATGGCACATCAACATGCAGTATGACTTGGCATATCCCTTTGTATTAAATTTGGAATAGGCAACCCTATAGGAAGAAAGGGTCTCAAAAGAAAAAGAGTGAGATATTTACCCTGCTCCAAGTGTTAAAATTCCCACAAGAATACCAAGTTATATAACAGAGAGCCTAGGTCTGTCCTTTGAAGTCTCCTTGTTAGTTGGCTCAAACTTGCTGGACACCTATGGTCCAAGGTTATCTGATTCTGTGAAATTTCTCCTTGTGTTCTTGAACATGTGTCTCCTAAAATCTTCCTACCCCTCTTCCACAGGATTCAGGAGCTCTGCCTAATGTTTGTGTGTGGATCTCTACATTTGTTAACTTCAGTTACTGCATGAAGTATCACTAATGACAATTGGGCTAGACACAATTTCATGAGTATAGCAGAATTCCCTTAAGAAATTTTTCATTGACATCTTTTAGGGGAAAAGATAGTCTTGAATGCATTGGCACAGGAGAATACTTCCTGAAAAATCACCAATAATATAGATATTAAGAGTGACAATAAAAGAGATCTCATGAAACATAAAAACTTCTGGAAGGAAAAGGGCACTATCATCTGGAAAAAATGGTAACTTATTGTTTGGGAAAATATCATCACTAACTCCAAATCTGAAAAATGGCCAATTTCCAAGATATATAAAGAACTCAAGAAATTAGGCATCAGCAAACCAAGTAATCCAATTAACAATGAGGTACAGATCTAAACAGAGAATTTTAAACATAAGAATCTCAAAAGTCATAGATACTCTGAAAGAATTGTCCAGAATCCTTAGGCATCTGGGAAATGCAAATCAAAATGTCCCCAAACCCCCATCTTATACAGATTAAGATGGCAAAAAAGCAGAATTGATAACAGATGCTGGTGAGGATGGGGAGAAAGGAGAACACTCCTCCCTTGCTGGTGGGAATGCAAACTTATATATAACCACTTTGGAAATCGGTATGGTGCTTTCTCAGAAAATAAGGAATCTATGTTCCTCAATACTCAGCTATACCACTTTGGGGCATATACCACCATACTACAAGGACATTTGTTAAACTATGCTTATAGCAGCTTTAAGTGTAATAGCCAGAATATCAAAAAACTTGGATGACTATTAATTGAATAATAGCTTTAAAAACTTGGTACATTTCTACAATGGTGTATCAGTCAGCTGTTAACAAAATGATTTCAAGAAATTTGCATGGATGGAACTAGAGAAAAATCATCCTGAAGAGGTTACACAGACCCAGAAAGACAAACATGTCATGTGCTCACTTATAAATGGATATTATCTGTAAACCAAATGATATCCAGGTTACAATCCACATTCCCAGAGAAGCTAAGTAACAATGAGGGCTCAAGGGATTAGGGATGGGGGAAGACCCATGAATGTCTCTGGGAAGGGGAGATAGAATAAACATCATGGTTGGATTGTAGGTTGTGGGTAGGAACAGGTGGAATCAAGTCAGGAAGGAGGGAGAGAGTACTGAGAATGACAATTGAAATTCTGGTTTGTGGGGGCCAGTAGACACAGGTAGAAATTTCTGGACAGGTAGAAATCTAGTGCAATGTAAAATCCCAGAAATCTATAAGGGTGACCCTAGCTTAGACCCCAAACTTACCATCTCCTGTAACTAGGAAAGATTTTTCATGGAGGGATTGGGACACAAACCCAGCCACAAAATCATTGACCTACATACACTTCGTCTTGCCAATAAGATGTGTGGGAGTACAATGGCACAGTGATTGTGGGAGGGACCATCCAAAGACTGATTCACCTTTAGAACTATGCCAAAAGAGGGAGCCTGCAAGGCCAGGACCCAGAGACTGGATAGCCAAGAGAGACCTAGGATGAATCCAAACTCAAAAAAAGTAATAAAATTAAAAAAAATTAATAAAGAAATCTTACAGAATACAAGAGGGGAGTATATGAGCATTTGAGTATCTGAAGGCTTGTCTTTCAAAATGTTGAGTGTTTGAAATATTCTCTCAGATCCTCAGGTTATATATTTGATACTTTTACATAGCATGCAGTTGGCAAATCATGAGTGTTGGGAGAAATCCTGATTATAGGTTCTGCGGACCACACCTACGTGGGCATGATCAGAGTTATGTCACAAGTGTTTAAGGAGAGAGGTGTGCCCAAGACTGTCTTTTGCCTGGCTGAGTTGACTAGGAAACATTTTCAGGGTGCATCCTGCTCAGTTGCAAACGTGGTAACTGGCTGCCTTGCATGATTACTTTTTCTAATGCAGCAGGCCGTATATATATATTATTTTGCTTTAAACTGCTCACTTTGAAATATTAATATTGTGTTTTTTCATTTCTCTCAGAATGATTATATGACTATCCCTAAGCATATGTATGCCCTTGGTTGTAATTGGTACAAAACTTTGTAATTTCAATTCATATTGGAGTCATAAGATAAAAAGGCAGATTACTGAGTCTATTATTAAACTAAAAAACAGCTATTAAACCCAGGTATTTTATATTGATATGGATTATTTATATCAACAAATTTGCATCAACAAATTTAAGGTTATTTATATTATACTGCATATTTGTTTCTAATCTTATTTAAGCTACTGTACCTTAAGGTAAGGTTCCTATGCAGCTCATTTAAAAGTGTAATGTATTGTTCTCACATTAGGATGCTCTTATTACAAACTGTTCAGGATAACTAAGAAATACAGGTTACTATGTAGTCATCTATAACAATCAAAGTTGTGGCCATGTTTGGTGTGTTTTCAAGGTTAAACAGAGATATATTTAAGATAGACATCTGGTCTTTAAACACTTCAGAGACCTACAGAATGTGCCATTCAAGATGGTTTAATAACATAAGGGTTTTCATGACAGTGAGATACATCTGCTCCTGGATCCACAAATCTACTTCAGAGCAAACAATGAGTGTCAAAGAACATCCATCTGGAGTTTGCTTTTATTTGTGGCAAAGTTAGTCACTGGGCAAAAAACTGCCCTTGCTTCAACTGCTGACAGTATTCTGTTCTTACTAGCTAAGCAGGACAGAAAAGAAGTGAATGACAAATTCGCCAAGAAAAAGTTAGAGAGTCATTCAAAAAATTGTTTCACAGAAAAGTCTGTCAGATATTCTATGGAGAAGATGGATTACCCCATGTTGCAGAAGAACCTTGGGTAAAATTCCAGGCAGCCATTTGTTTCTGTGGTTTCTACAGTTCTGAGAAGTGCTTTCTCTGCAGTTCCTACTTCCTCAGGTAATATTTTATCCTTCTCAGGTCTATGATGGGATTGAATACTAGATAGTTATACTGACTTCTTTCTTGCAAAAGTCAGAAAAAAAACTTTTAAAAGAGATGTAATGTTAATACAGGTTGAGAGACATAAAAGTTGTTTATCAAAGAAAATGCTTCTAGGTCAAAAAAGGTATTTTTGATTGGTAATGCATGTTACAATAGAAAGTATTTTACATATAAATGTTTAGACTCAGAATGGTTCCCTGAGGACCCTGGGATCCTGACTCTGCTGAGATCCCTGGGCTATTCCTGGGCCCACAGAGTGCAAAGAATGCAGAGGTGAGCAGCTTCAGCCCCTGCCTTGGGTTCAACATCTGCCTGCGCACTCTGGGAACTCCAGCCCAAGGGTCTGCAACAGGGCAACTCGATCCTTGAGGACCAAGCAACCCAGAGTCTGCTGACACATCTGCACCAGTGCTGCTCTCACCCACCTGGAGAATGAGTGCCTCAGACCTGCCTGCACCCAACTTGAGACCCATCACAATATCAAAGTCAATTGCACACACCTGAAGAGAACACTGGACCCATACATACCAGGAAAAGAAGTGACATCAACTGTACCCACTGGAAGAAGAAATGGGAAGACGACAATATAAGAACACATCCAACAACAGGAAAACCAATATGACACAACCAGAGACTAGGGACACTATACCAGCAAGACCCGAACACATCCCAACACAGATGAAGCAGAAAAGAGCAACCTTAAAAAAAACTTCATGCAGATGATGGAGAACCTAAGAAAGGAAATCAGAAAATCCTGCAGAGAAATGGAAGAAAATACTAACTAAATATGCAAGAAATGAAGGAAAGCCAAAAAAGCCAAGAAAATACAATTAAATAGCTGAAGGAAACAGTTCAGGATCTGAAAACCGAATTAGAGACAATAAAGAAAATACAATCTGAGGGAATGCTGGAATTGGAAAAGCTGAGTAAACAATCAGGAAACACAGATGCAAGCATAACCAACATAATACAAGAGATGGAAGACAGAATCTCAGACGCTGAAGACAAACTAGAGGAATTAAAATCAGCAAGCAAAGAAAACATGAATTCTAACAAATCTATAGCACAAAATATCCAGGAAATATGGGATACCCTGAAAAGACCAAACCTATGGATAATAGGTATAGAAGAAGGTGAAGAAACCCAGGTAAAAGTGCAGGAAACATATTCAACAAAATCATAGAAGAAAACTTTCCCAACCTAAAGAAAGACATGCCAATAAAAGTACAAGAAGCATACAGAATGCCAAATAGAGAGGACCACAAAAGAAAGTGCCCTCTTCACATAAAAGTTAAAACACCAAATGTACAGAATAAAGAAAAATATTAAGTGCAGCAAGGGGAAAAGGTCAAGTAACATATAAAGGCAAACCTATCAGAATTACACCAGACTTCTCCATGGAAACTCTGAAAGGCAGCAGGACCTGGATAGATATTCTACCAACTCTGAGAGAACACGGATGCCAGTCCAGACTACTATACCCAGCAAAGCTTTCAATCACTATAAATGGAGAAAACAAGATATTCCACGGCAAAACCGGATTTGAATAATATGTAACCACTAATCCAGCCTAAAGAAAGTACTAGAAGGAAAACTCCAGCATAAGGAAATTAACTACACTCACAAAAATATAGGCAATAGGTAATCCCACTCTACAAAAACACAAAATAAAAGTCAGGGTAAATCCACATACAATACCAGTACCAACAACAAATCAAAAAAAAAAAGAAAAAAAAACAAGAATAAACACTCAATGCTCCTTAAATTCCCTCAATAGTAATGGTCTTAACTCTCCTAGAAAAAGACACAGGCTAACAGATTGGATACAAAGACAAAATCCATTCTTCTGCTGAATACAAGAAACACACCTCAATTTCAAAGACAGATATTACCTCAGAGTAAAGGCTTGGGATAAGACACTCCCATCAAATGGGCACAAGAAACAAGCTGGGGTAGCTATCCTTGTATCTAACAAGATAAACTTCAAACTAAAATCAATCAAAAGAGATGAAGAAGGTCATTTCATACTCATCACAGGAAAAATATATCAGGAAGAAGACTCAATTCTAAATATCTATGCCCCAAATACAAAGGCACCAACATTCTTAAAATAAACATTACTAAAACTCAAATCACAAATAAGGCCTTACACAGTTATAGAAGGAGACTTCAACACCCCACTCGAACCACTGGACAGGACCACCACATAGAAAATTAAAAAAAAATTCAAAGGAATGAACAGAAGTTATGACATTCTTGGCAACATAGCAAACTTCAACAGGTACAAAAAAATTGAAATAATCCCATGTGTCTTATCAGACCACCATGGATTAAAGTTAGAAATCAAAAACAAATCAAAGTGCAGAAAACCTACCAACTCATGGAAATTGAGCAACAAGCAATTGGAACATTCCTGGGTCAAGGAAGAAATAAAGAAAGAAATTAAAGACTTCCTAGAATTCAATGAAAATGTTGACACAACATATCCAAACTTATGGGATACTTTGAAAGCAGTTCTAAGAGGAAAGTTCATGGATCTAAGTGCTCACATGAAGAAACTAGAGAATAGCCACACCAGAGATTTGTCATCACAGTTGAAAGCTCTAGAAAAAATGGAAGCAAATTCACCATGGAGGAGTAGACTCCAGGAAACAATCAAACTGAGGGTAAAAAATCAATAAAGTCGAAACAAAGAAAACAATTCAACGAATAAATATAACAAAGAGTTGGTTCTTTGAGAAAATCAACAAGATAGACAAACCATTATTCAAACTAACCAAAAGGCAGAAAGAGATCCTGCAAATTAACAAAATCAGAAATGAAAAGGGGGACATAACAATGGACACTGAGGAAATTCAGAGAATCTTCAGGTCATACTTTGAAAACCTGTACTCCACATAATTGGAAAATTGAAAGGAAATAGACAATTTTCTGGACATTTATCACTTACCAAAATTGAATCAAGAACAGATAAACAATTTAAACATACCTATAACTTCCAAGGAAATAGAAGCAGTCATCAAAAGTCTCCCAAACAAAAAAATCCTGGGGCCAGATGGATTCACTGAGAATTCTACCAGAAATTCAAAGAAGTGCTAATACCAATACTTCTCAAATTGTTCCATACAATAGAAGCAGAAGGGACATTTCCAAACTCTTTTTACGAGGTTACAATAACGTTGAAACCCAAGCCACACAAAGACAAAAACTAAGAAAAAGAACTACAGACCAATATCCCTCATGAACATTGATGCAAAAATTTTCAATAAAATACTGGCAAATTGAATACAAGAACACATCAGAGAAATCACCCACCATGATCAAGTAGGCTTCATCCAGAAACTCTTGCTCCCCAGACTGATAGCTGTAATACCAGCACGGGACTGATCCAGACCCAGAAACATGGGTTTCTGTGAGGAAACCTCAGAAATCTACAGCACCTCCTGTAGAAGTTCAGTACTTATCCCTAGCATAGGTGTGGACTTTGGGAGTCCATTCCATGTGGAAGAATACTCCCTGAGCCAAGACACACAGGGGTGGGCCTAGGCCTTATCACAATGGATACAATAGACACTGATGACACCCTATGGAAGGCCTCACCATCTAGGGAGGAGAAAGGATATGTGATAGATAGGGTTTTAGTTGGGAGGGGGTTCGGTGGGAGAGGACAGGTGGGAGAAGGAAACTGGGATTGTCATGTAAAACAATCCTGTTTCTAATCCAAATAAAAAAAGTTGGAAAAGAAATGTTTAGACTCATCATGATAGGATAGGTACTACAGTAATGTCCAAATACCAACAGGTTGAATATCATGAATATAATTCTTGCAGGAAAATTCATCTTATTGTATATAGTTTTACTGTTAGGATAAAATCTTCCCTTTTTATTTAGATAACACCTGATAGTTTTTATTATTGTACATACTTTGGCTGTGTTAGAGTTAAAAAACATTCCTTTTTATTTTGACAAAAAAAATGTGCCAGTTATTTATCCACACTGTGTGAAGACATGTCATTGTGATTGGGTTAATGAAAGCTTACTGGCCATTAGCTAGGCATAAGAGAATAGCAATAACTTCTGGTGGGAAAAAACTCTGGGAAGAGAGGAAAAGAGAAACCCTAGAAAGACAGTGAAGACGTTAGACATATGGTACAAAGAAAAGGTAATTGGGCCACATGGCAGAACACAGATTACTAAAAACATATTAATTTAAGTCATAAGAGCTCGTTGAAAATAAGCCTAAGATAAAGTTGAACTTTCCTAATTATGTGTTGTTACTGGGCAGTTGCCTGTCCCACAAAAGAAAATCGTACTACAAATCTCTGCGATTCAAAATGAAGAAGAGTTTCAAACTCTTAGTCTTCTACCATACTCCAAGAGTATAATTGGAATACTACTTACAACCATGAAAGAAGGAACAGCACCAGACTAATGCACATATCAGACAATGATTGAACTGCACAAAATTCCTGAGCAGGAGTTTTCAGTTGTCAATACCTCATATTTGAGCTCCTTGATAGAAAAAAAAAAAAACAGTACCACTGACATGTGAGATTATGCCTTAAAATTCTCCAGACAAAACTAAGTGGATCCAAGCAGGACTGATGTAAAGTGTTGCTGACTATTAATGGACCAGCTTTCTTCAGAACAATTGTTCTGAAATTGTATGGAAACTGGTAACCTATGCTGGGATTCAAGGCACGTACTTGATCAAGGTCTGAATTCCTCATGCTTGGATTTTAATTCTAAGATGTTTGCAAATTTAACCCACTACAAAACTGAAAGATGGATGTGGGTAGTAAAAGGTGGGCAGTGGGGAGAAAATTAGATTTATGATCCAGCCAAAGTGCAGAAACATGAATCAGTTCCCTTGTGAGGTACTATAAAGGACAGGCCTTTGATGTAAATGCCACACCATAGAGTAATTGTTTCCATCTAAATCTATCACATAAACAAAGAAAAGTCTGACAAATCAAATAAGAGTCAAGCTTTACATAACAAAGGACTCCAGAAAAATTTCTTCTCATTATACATAAAATGTTAACCGTATGCTGGTCTTATAAAATGAGTCTCAATAATTGAAATTACGGCTGCATTTTATATGATATGTTATTTTCCAGGAATGAAGTATTTTAGATAATAATAAATAATATTCTTGATTATTGGGAAATTAAGTAGATAAGAAATTAGAAATTTTTTTTTTTTTTTTTTTTTTTTTTTTTTTTTTTTTTTTGCTTTTTCGAGACAGGATTTCTCTGTGTAGTTTCGGAACCTATCCTGGCACTCGCTCTGGACACCAGGCCGGCTTCGAACTCACAGAGATCCACCTGCCTCTGCCTCCCGAGTGTTGGGATTAAAGGTGTGCGCCACCAACGCCTGGCAAGAAATTAGAAAATTTTTCAAAACATGATATTATAATTCCAAACTAAGGGCTAAGAAATATCTTGATCAAGAATCTCTTGTCACTTAAATGTTATGACCTTAATCTAACCTCCAGCAGTCCCTAAAAACCCTAGTTTTCAAGGTGATATTTATATCCAAGCATATAACAGGTAGAGGCAAATTGATTCCAGAATTGTTATAATAATAATAATAATAATAATAATAATAATAATAACAATAATAATAATAATAATAATAATAATAATAATAATAACAATAACATGTTTCTCTGTGTTTCAGTCCTGGCTGTCCTGGAACTCATTTGTAGACCAGACTTGCCTCAACTCACAGAGATTCATCTGACTTTGCTTCTTAAGTGCTGGGATTAAAAGCTTATGCCACCAACCCCTGACCAATTTCTATGTCTTATTGTCATGCCAGTATTGCCTAATATTTAGCCTGAGGACACAGCAATACCTAGTTCCCAAGAACAAAGTGAATGGTGTCTCAAGAACCAAATCCAATATTGTCAATTGGCCTTCATAAGCACATGTATCTACATGCTACTTTTCCACACATTTGAAATATTTTGTAGTTTTGAGTGCACAAGAGTTTACAATTTTTATATGAGCACAAAGGATAAAATATAGGATATAACTACAAGTGAAAAAGGAGAAAATGAAATAATGAAACTAATAACTAAAATCACTGAAATGGAAACTACAAAGATAACACTATAAAAATCTGCTAGACAAATTACTTAAAAGAATTAAAGATAAAACATTGGATCACTAATCAGAACAGATTGTTAACATGTTTTAATTTAATGGATAAAATAATCATTACTGTAAATTTCAGATATAAAAAGAGGTGCATTTTAAAAATGAATCATAGTAAGTTAAACTCTAAGCAAACATGGTATATTAAAATTTTATGTTATCTCTACATCTTTGAATTAGAACTCCATGACAAGTCTTAGAAAGAAAAAAAAAACAAAAGAAAATGAAGCATAATATCAGTACATTTCATGAAAGTTCACAAATTCTCATATTTGAAGTAATTGACTAAACTAAATATTTATGTTTTATGCCTCAGAGTATAAATAAATTATACTCTGTAATTTAGTATAATTTAAAAGTTGAATACTTTGTATCTTATTTAGAAAATTAGTTCATATTAGGTATTATGACTATAATATTCCGTATTTCCAACATTATTTACCTTGCCATCTCTGTTTTTTATTTATTTTTAATTTTCAAGTTCTTTTCTCTGAATGCTTTGTGTTTTCCTTTATTTATTAATATGTTCTTATGAATACATAATGTGAAATAGTCTCAATTACTGTCCTCCATTTTGCTACTCATGATTTTCACAGATTTCTTATTACATTCATTTCTTTTATCAGAATATTCATTCAAAATCCATAGTAATCATTAAGAAAGTTGTACATATGTGGTCATAAACTGTTACCTGTAGCATTGATCATTAACTTTATAATTAATAATTATCACTTATAATTTAAATGTTTTCTACTATCTATCCAGAACTGAGATAAAGTATAAGCAAGCATTTTCTGATGGTTTGAGTCCCAACAAATTCATATATTTGAATGCTTGGTCATTATGGAATATTGTTACCTGACAAGGTTTAGGTTTGACATTGCAGGAGTAGATGTAGCATTGTTGGAAGTTCTGTATCATTGGAGAAGGCTTTGGGGTTTCAAAGGTTCAAGTGAGGCCTAGGATCTCTCTCTTCCTAATGCCTGTCAATAAGGGTATAGAGTTCTCACTTACCTTTCCAGTGCCATATCTGCCTAAAGGTGACCATTCTTCTTGCATTGAAAATAATGGACTGTACATCTAAAGTATAAGCCAACTCTAATTAAATGTTTTTGTTTACAAGAGTTGCTGTGATGATGGTGTCTCTTCACAGAAGTCAAACACTGACAAAGGCACTCAATGAGTTAACTTTTAGGCTTGTAATTTCAGTACTTTGGGCACAGAGACAAAAGGCTGCTCATAAGTAGTACTACCCTTGCCTGATCCCCATACTGACTTCAAGTCTGGGGCATAAAATGTTATATAAAGATATACTGGTTGTTATTGTTTTTAAGATTATGTGTATATATATTTTCAGACATCTTTCTTTTTCAATTTCAAATCTTCTCAGGTTCATTGTATTGTGGATGCTGTCCTCATCACAACACTGAAGTTACTCTCACCAATGGAAATGGCAAAGGCATTTGGCATTTTTATTTACTTGATCATTCATTAGTATTTATGTAAGTCAACAGGGCATATCTATTTAGGACAATATATTTTTATACCAATTTTATCTGTTTGTGTGTTTATTTATGTATTTGAGAAAGGAATTCATTATACAGTGCAGGCATGAGCTGAACACATAGTTACCTGCCAGCCACTGCCACCAAAGTGCTAGATCAAAAGCATGCACTCTTGATTGGCTTTTCCCCTTGGCTTTTTAAAAATAAAATTAGCATTTAGTTGTTCTTCTTCTTTCTTTGTATGCTTGTTGTTTCCTTTCTTATATATTCTACCTGATTAATCCCATGTTCTTCAGCACCTACAAATAACCCATGTACTTACTGATTTATAAGGATTTCCCACATGTTGCCAAATATTCCAAATGATACTAAGGATGTCATCAACTTTGCTCTGAAATAATATTTTACTAAGATTTCATACCCCAGTGATTTGTACAACCATATTTTTAGTGATCAAATAAGAAAAATGAAGGCATTTTCCTGTATATTTTCTTTCTTCATCTCCTAAAAGAAAACTGTTTTTTGACTCTCTCACCATACCACAAAATATTTTATTTCAATTATAATATTTGCTTTATTATCATAACCAAAATATAATGTCTTCCTTGTCAAAATCTTTACAGCACATGTGCACATTTTCAAATATGATAAATTATATTTATAAAATTTTGTTACATGTTTCTAAAGTTTCTGTGTTGGGTCAATATGAGATATTAATTCTAAATATGTTTTAGTTAATATTTATTAGAAATGACAGAAAACACATATTCAAGGCATATTATATAGTTATTTAAAAAGGTATATAAAATATATTGTTATCATATTTACATGATAATAGATAATATATACATGTAAGTCCATGAGTACTATATCTGCAATATGAAACATAGTCATATATATGTATGATTATAACACTCACACACACACACACACACACACATATATATATATATATATATATATACATATATTGTTTGTCTTAGACATGTATTTTTTCTACATTTCTACAATCTTTGCTGTGCCTTTCAGTTTTGATTGTGAGTAGACTTTCATTCATTCAGAGCATAGATGTTACTTTCATCAACAGGGTACAACTAATTTCTTATAAACTACTATAGTGTCCTTTTTTTTTTACCAGCTGGAGTGTCAGAAGTTTATATTTAATTTAATTGTTATACATTTAAAGGTACATATATCCTTTGGAGTGATTGCTTAGCATTCTCTTGAAAATTATTTGTAGGTTAAATGTAAACATGTACAACAATGTGTGTTTAAAAACGCATAATTGAGAGTGTGTTTTTTGTTTGTTTGTTTGTTTTTCAAGACAGGGTTTCTTTGTGGTTTTTGGAGGCTGTCCTGGAACTAGCTCTTGTATACCAAGCTGGTCTCGAACTCACAGAGATCCACCTGCCTCTGCCTCCCGAGTGCTGGGATCAAAGGTGTGTACCACCAACACCTGGCTGAGAATGTTTTTTTTTTTTTTTTTTTTTTTTTTTTTTTTATTACTTTAGTACTTTCTTTTGTGTTTGTATTTTCTGTACTTTATTTAACCTTAGCTGGTCATATAACAGAAAAATAGAGTGTAAGACTCTGATTGATTTATGTTTTTATGGAAACAACTTTGTTGGAGAGAAATGTGGCTGAGGAAAAAGAAATCATTTAAAAGGAAGAAAGTTTAATGTCTGCTGACTATCACAACACATGAGGATTCCTTTGGAAAATAACCTGTTTACTTGGGTTCCAGTTTTACCTGGAACCTGACATGGAATTTGCCTGACATTGAATCTTCACAAATTGCATATTCTTTATATGCAATAACTCTAAAGTTTTTGGTTATTTTATCATTTTACAACATGGAGTACTGGAGCCAGACCTGGGGGAGTGTTTGAGAGCTGAATAGTGTGTGCTCAAAATACATAAACTTTCACTGATTTTTAGATTTTGTAGATGAATAAAGTGAGCTTCAAGGAGACTTATGCAGGTCTAATGGCACTTTTTTGATTTATCTTGTTTTCAGGCAGGTCTCTTGTAGTCTAGGAAGGTTTATCACTTAAAGAAAATGTGTTAATAGTATAAATCATCTGTGATAAGCCTAAGGCATAGAAAACATTAAATAAAAATATTAAAAATGCAAAATTTAACTTTTATCATTGCTCTCAGAAAATGTCTGAAGTAAGGAAGGGATAATTTTGGTTCAAAATTTAGGGAACAATGCATCACTGAAGGGGAAGCATGAAAGCAAGAGTCCACAATATTAGAAAGCTATAACTTTAAGGTAAGTCTCTATTCGTGAAATTACCACATTCTTCAGAGAAGGGAAAGAATCAAAAATATTTACCTGTACACCTTCTGACTAAGGATAGTCTCCTAGAGTTCTAGAAGGTGCTACACCAGCTGTGAAAGAAAAAAATGCAATGAACATTACTAACAAACTCTAAGTCTAGTGAAGTTTAGGCTTGTCATTGTATGACAAGCCTAAAAATACATACTTGGTGATGTATTAGTGGTGTGATTATATTGGGGGTAACCATTATCTCTCTAATTGGACATAAAGCCTTATGAGATAGGAAATTCATTCTTGGTACTATTAACTTCACCAACTATGCATGGCTGGAAAGAACATAGACTCTAGAAAAGGGACTACAATTACCATTTTCTTAGCCAATGCAATTTTCAATGCTATTCTAAATATACATTTTAATATAAATAATTATAGCTCTCATATTAAGTCAAATAATCTCCAGCAGATTGTGACTATCGCATAGATCATCAAGTGGTAAAAATACAGAGAGTAAGTAAGTATTTAATGCCTAACCACAACAGGTTCATCTAGAACAGAGCCCTTACTTCTAAAGCTAAGGTGAAAATCAAAAAGAGGTGATGAGAAGATCATAAAATCAAAGAAGAAGAACACAGTTGATAATAAATTTACATCTATGAAATATCACCAATAGATTTGCCAAACAAGATCTTCATAATTAAATTACAAGTTCACATATTAAGGGAGATGCGCTAATTTCACTCGGTTCCATGCCTGGATGAAGTGGTACCGACAATTAATAGCTAGGAATAGACAAGGAATTCGTTTTTATAAGGAAAAGCTTTCTGGTAGGCTACTCTGTATGTCACATACACACATGCATATATATATATATATATATATATATATATATATATATATATGCATGCACATATATAAACATATATCTGTACACAAAATTTTCTGTCCTACACAGCACTATGGCACTTTTTTCAGAAAGACATTCTCATCTTGCTTCCTCTGCTTCTGGATTGGCAAATACCTCTATTTCTCTCCTCTCCCCAGAATTCTCCTAGCGTGTTTGCCCTGGCTACACTCCCTGCATGGGTCTTGGATAATTAGTGGTTTATTAAACAAATATGAGTGACAAATCTTTGCAGTATACAAAAAAATATATCTGTGTGACTGCATGTATATACACAAGTACATATTTATATCAATTACAATCAAGAGGTCATAAACCTAAGCAGCATTTGGGGATGGTGAGTAGGAGAAAGCATGCAGTGATGCAGTGTTCATCATGAAATTCTTTAAAATAAATTATAAACAGAAGAATTAATGGAAACATTTAATACTATTTTGTTTAAGCCCTAGCATATTAAGAAAATTCTTATCTGATTTAACAGAATTGTTAAGTAAGTAATAAAATCACAGTGAAACATGAAAATCAAAGAATGTAATAAAGATCAAACGACAAATTGTAATTTTTGGAAATGATATTTTAACTTTCTTTGAAAAGAAATACATAGAGATCTTATCAAATTTACTACCTCAAATGCAATATTGGAAAAATGTGTGTATGTTTTTCTAGGAACCAAATTCAGGAACTAATGCTGAAAAATTTTTTAGCTTATGTACAGTTTTTTAAGTCTAAGTATCTACTTTAAAACAACAGTCCTCTTATAATAGATATATTATTATAAATATATGTCATATTTCTCTGGCATTAAAAAATTTAAAGGCTCACTTTTATTAGGTCTCTAAAAATTACTTTATCTACCATCACTGTACCAACTAGTGTTTAAGTTTGTGACAGTAATTTTAAGTCTTTCAAATGAAATTTCATGTCAAACTCTGAGGTTATGTCACATAGACTAGACTGAATAAATCCAGTGTATTCTGCACACTGTACCTGGGATATTTCCTTAACACTGATGTAGTAACAGTATCATCACTGATGAAACCCCTATACTATTATATCATTTCTCTGTGTGTGTTTCTCTGTCTGTCTGTCTCTCTCCCTCCCTCTCTCTTACTGAATGGATATCATGTTAAGCATGCACTCTTCTACTATATATTTAACCTTATATTGGGTAATCATAAAATTTTCAGAAATTTCTTTTCAGTCCTACCTCACATAAAACAAAAAAGCAAGTTTCATTTGTATGTTTAACCCAAGGCTTTAGGCTTGTTAAAATACTTTCCATGTTTTTCTTGCTTTACTCTATTCTTCCCCTGACTATATCTTCATGCTCTCATGTCCTCCTCTCCCCTTCTCTTCTCCCCTTCTCTTTCTGCTAACTCCCCCTCCCTTACTCCTATGCTCCCAATTGGCTCAGAAGATCTTGTACGTTTCCCCTTCTCCTAGGGACCATGTATGTCTCTCTTAGGGTCCTTCTTGTTTCTTAGCTTCTCTGGAGGTGTAGATTGTTGCCTGGTGATCCTTTACTCTATGTCTAAAATCGATATATGAGTGAGTACACACCATGATTGTCTTTTTTGTGACATGGACTACCCACCCAGGATGTTTTTTTCAAGTTCCATCCATTTGCCTGAGAATTTCAAGATCCCATTGTTTGTTTCCACTGAGTAGTACTCCATCATTTAAATGGACTACATTTTCTCCATCCATTCTTCTGTTGAGCAGCATCTTGGCTGCTTCAGGGTTCTGGCTATTACAAATAATGTTGCTATGAACATGGTTGAACAGATGTCCTTGTTGTATGAATGTGCATCTTTTGGGTATAGGCATAAAGGTGGAATTGCTGGATTTTGTGGTAGACTGATTCCCCTTTTCCCGAGGAAAAACCATAGTGATTTGCAAAGTAGCTGTATGAGTTTGTACTCCCACCAGCAGGGTAGGAGTGTTCCACTTTTTACACATCCTCTCCAGCATAAACTATGAGACCTTGAATAGTGACTGGATTAGTATATATCCCTAGTACATGATTGGACTTTGGGAGCCCACTCCACACAGAGGGACAATCTTTCAGCCTAAACACACCCGGAGGGTCTAGGCCCTGCTACAAATAATATGACAGACTGATTATCCCACATGGAAGGCCTCACCCTCCTTGCAGAGCAGAAAGGGAAAGGGATAAGGGTTTGGTGGGGGCCAGTGGAGGAGGAGAGATCGAGGGAACTGGGATTGACATGTAGAACAAGCTTGTTTCTAATATAAAGAAAGAAAGAAAAAAAAAAACTTCCACTTTTTTCAAAAGCACAAACCATAGGAAATGTATCCCCCATCCAAACCATTGTGCTTGCTTTTTGCTCTCTTGTTTCAGATTTCTGCCTTCCCATCTTAAGTAATCTCTGGATTCTTTTAGTTTTAACCAGGCTTTTCTGCCCATGAAGAGCATTTATGATTGACATCATTCTCAATTCTCACTGGACTATTTGATTTAGTTCATAGCTTTCTGTCTTCAAAATGCTTATAAAGATCATCTCCCCTGAACTGCATAGGTTGAGTTACTGAAATGAACATTTATACCATAAATAAGTGACAGTAAAGAAAAATTCGGGTTAGCACAAGAAAATCAAAATCTATTCCTAGATTTATTCGTTTCAATAGTACTGATACAAATGAAGGGCTTGAATTCTACATCAAAAAGTCCCTGATCATTCATGAAACTTGACAATGAAATGAATTCAAATGATAGTTTTAGTAATTTGGCTTTGTAATTTAAATTTTTCTACATGTTATATGTGAATTTGCTTTATTGTGAGTTATGTTCCTGGATGGCCAACAGTTAAAACATGTATTAGACAATGTTAATTTTTTTCTCTGAAAGAAATTAGTCTTCTTTAAAAAAATAAAATCTGCTCATTTATATTTTTGTAGTTTCTGTGGCCATTTGACAGTTTCTTTGTTATTCTTTAAAAATTGAGCCTATTTAAAATTTAAATTAACCTAGTCAAGGCTGTTTCCATCCTTTCAGCTCTCCAATGTAAAGCAAAAAATGATTTGTATTTGAAATAGGAACCAAGCTACCAATTGTGAAAAATTCAAGACCAAATCAGCATTATGTTTAGTATAAATATATAAATTTGAGTGATGGGATTTTGAGAAGTCTTTCTGTATGCTGTGAAAATGTTTCTTTTATTGGTTGATGAATACATGCTGATTGGCCAGTAGCCATATAGAAACTATAGCTGGGGCTACCAGACTAGGATAATTCAGGGGAGGAGGAAGACCAAGAGGAGCCAACTGGGAGATGGCCATCTAGCTACCATGAAAATAGGATGCTGGCCAATCTCTTGTAACATACTATCATGTGCAAATATATTGATTAATAGTTATGGGCTAATAATTAAGAGAGTGCTAGCCAATAAGAAACTTGAGACATTGGCCAAAAAGTTTATAATTAATGTAAGTCCTTGTGTATTTATTTGGGGCTAAATAGGTGAGAGAGAAACAGTGTACAATATATAAATTACAGCATAGGTCAATTTCTGGCAATGTAGAAGCCTTGTACTAAGCATGGAGTCAATCAGTATTGATCTTCATCAAACTCATCTATGACTCTGCTAAGACTGTGTTCAGCCAATCTGCTCTTCTGATCCCTTGATTGTGTGCAATTTGCTTAACTTTCCTTATTTATAGATATTCTCTTGGTTTTTACACACTGTTTTCCAAAACTATTTTCTATACTTCATCTCCACTCTCTGCATTTTATAACATGTCTTTTTTTCTCAATTACTTAGCCTTCTGTGGTCAGTACTCCATTAATACTGCCCTCACTGTTTTGAGAGTTATAGTCTACTACATTCATACATCATATGATATGGTTATCCAAATTTTCCTTCCAAATCCATTATTTTCCAGCTCTTCTATTATATTCTTGCCTCCCATTTCCTCTGAATCTATTGTTTAATGACTCCTTCTAAATTTCCATGTGGAATTTCATCTTCAGTTATGTTTGGTGATGATTAATATTTTCAACAAGGCCAGAAATAAAAGCATCTGTCAGATAAATTCTGGGTATGTCTATGAAAGGGTTTTAAATTAAGTAACTGTGGTGAGTCAAACTGACTGTGAATAGAAGGATTCAATAAGGGGGAATCCTGGACCAAATAGAAAAGACAAAGCAATCTATTGTGGTGGAAATTCTCCAGGCTGCTGCATTTTAAAGCAAAGGAACTACTACAGCACAGAGTCCATCCTGCTAAACTGGCCTGTCCTACTAGGTATTTCTGGAAATGGGAGGCACTGAGGGTATGAGATAATTGAATTTTGACTCTAGGCATCCACTGTTTCCTGCCAGGGACACACTTTCTCCTTGTATGTCATGAGTGATTCCTTCTGCTCTCTCACTTTACAAAAGGCTACTAAACCATAGGCACTGAGGTCAAGGCCCACCTATGTAATGAATAAACTTTCCTATCCAGTTTGACAATAACTAGGGGAACCAGTTTCCCAGAAATCCCCTCAACATCATCATGGTTAATTTTGGTCATAAACTTGAAACAATGTAGAGTCATTTTGTCTCAATGAGGAATTGTCAAAATTAGGTGTCCTGGGGGCACCAATGTAAGAAATACTCTTAACTGAGTTAATTGAACTAGGAAAACTCAGTAAATATGGGCAACCTCATTTCATGGCTAGGCCATGGACTGGAAAACAGCCTTCTGAGCAGCGACATGCATGCACTAAACCTTGTTTTGCTCTTCACTTTTCTCTAGGGATATAGTGTTACTCTTTAAACTCCCTGCTGCCTTGTCTTCCACACGATAATATGGACAATTAAGCCACAAATAAAGTGTATTTTATTGCAACAACTGAAATGAACCAAAACAATGGCTGAACATCAGCATTCATTACTGTCTGTTTTTTTTTTTAATTTTTTTTATTAGTTCAAGTTAGGGAACATGCTTGTTTCACAAGTAGTTCCTTCTCCCTCTCCCTCTTCTCACTCCTATCCCTCCTTCCCCACCCCCAACCTACCCCCCACCCCATCCACCCACCACTCCCCAGGCAGGGTAGGGCCCTCAGCGGGGGCTCTGCAATGTCCACCAAATCTTCCTGTGCTGGGACTGGGCCCTTTCCCATGTGTCCATGGCCAGAGTGTATCCCTTCACGTGGGATGGGCTCTCAAAGTCCCTTCTTACACCAGGGAAAAATACTAATCCACTAACCAGAGGCTCCCTGGAGTGCAGAGGCCTCCTTATTGACATCCATGTTCAGGGGTCTGGATCAGTCTTGTACTGGCCTACCAGACAGCATCTGGGGGCGATGTGCTCTCCCTTGTTCAGGCCAACTGTTTCTGTGGGTTTCTCCAACCTGGTACAGACCCCTTCACTCTTCATTCCTCCCTCTCTTCAACTAAATTCCCGATTTCAGCTCAGTTTATATCTGTGGATGCCTGTCTCTGCTTCTATCAGCCACTGGATGAGGGTCTAGGATGGCATAAAGAGAAGTCATCAATCTCATTTTGGGGGAAGGGCTTTTAGGTTATCCTCTCCTCCATTGCCTGGATTGTCAGGTCGTGTCATCCTTGTAGATCTCTGGAGATCTCCCTAGTTCCATATCTCTTCTCAAATCTATAGTGGCTCTCTCTAATATGGTATCTCTCATCCTACTCTCTCTCCTCTATTCTTCCCCCAACTGATTATTTCTGCTTTCTTACTATGGAAACAATACGACCATCTGCCTCAAACTGTTGCTACCACTTATGCCCCACTAGGAAAGAGTGCATCATCAAATGGTGAGTCAAAATTCTTCTTTGGTTAAGTTATTTTGGTCAGATATGTTCACTGAAGCAAGAAAATTTCTTCATTCACCCTAAATATTTCTACCTCTTTCCTTTAAAACCAAATCCTTATTACTGATTTCAATAACTATGATGTGTTTACTTTTGTACATTTATATCAATGATTTCAAATATGTTATCAAATTGAACTGTCTTGTCTCCAACACACTAATGATGTCCATATTAAAAGAAATTTGTTTTATGTCTAAAATTTCATCTTTCATATGGTGGCTGTGGCTTGAATCATGAAAGTCAGAATGTCTTCAGTCATCCTGATACCAGATTTTCAGAAATGTGGTGGGCATTTGTCCTTTGCCTTGATAACTGATCAAAATTCTTTCTAGGCTTAGTTCTGCTTCCAACTCTCTTGTCCTTTGCATTTCAGTATGAAGGTATCTTCAACACATTGTTTAATGTGAAGACAACTGTGAGTATCAGTTCTTGAAAGTGTCTCCTGGTATGGAGGATGAGCTTCACTGAGCTGTATTTGCATATCAAGAATCTGAATTCACTATATCCAGGTTGTTCACTTAATTCTTACATCATTCATGCACATTTGATTCAAATTTTTGTGTACTTGAAAAGTTCACTCTGAATACCACATGCTACATAGATTTTTCTGAATCGCTAAGTAACAAATTACAGTGGGAAATCATGCATTTTTCTAAAAAACTGTACTTATTGATCAACAATTATCATAATCTTGATTAATTAGTGATGTGTAGACTGAATGACTATTAGCATAAGTGAATTTTATGTATTTCTCAGAGCTATCAATCATAGACACATAATATACCACAATACTGAATAAATGCATTAAGTAAACTGAATAGAACATTGGAAAAGGAATCACTTTTGTGTGTATATGTGTATATATGCACCATGTTTAGATGCATTTCTGATCATATATGATGTATACCAAGAAATCTGATTTCATGTTATAAATAAAATGTTACTCTTTTTCTACAAGGCTTGGTCTGATTGTGTAAGAAAGTTTCAGATAATAAAATCTGAGCCTGACTATAGCAAAACTGGAAACAACTTATTTTTATTTCTATCTACTGATACATTTTTAAGTCATTAAAGTGTTGAGAAAAGATGGAGAAAAGTGTTTTCTGCTGTAGAAATAATTCATGCTTTACAATTAATATTCTTTAAAAATATGTAGCAATTTATTATTATGTATGGAATTCTGCGTGTATTTAATGCTATCATAGAAGTTAGTATCTACAATGGAGAGTTTATCAACAGTAAAGCAAAAACAAGCAAATGAAAATAAAACTTTTACCTACTTTTTAAAAGAAGAAATGTCCCATACTGTGTTTGAAAAACAAAGAATACATGAAGCAGATCATATATAAATGCAGACATATTTACATATTTGATTGTGTATATTTAATAAATAAATATATAGTGATTTGGAAACATGTCACATGTTGATGAAGTTTTTGATAAATATTATAAGATATAATATTGAGCCTTTATCTTCTGTAGGGGGACATTTCCTTTTGGCTTTCTATTTTGTTTTGTTAATTCTATTTTTCAAATCTTGATTCATTATTTTCAGTTAGTATTTATTTATTTATTTAGTTAGTTATGTATTTGCTGTATTTGTAAGGGTTCTCCATTGGCACAGATTCCAAAGAAGGAATATATAGTAAAACAGAATTTATTATATTGGCTTACATGATGATGTCAAGGTTGTCCAAGAATGACTATAGAGGCTGAGGGTCAGATGGCTGCATAGTCTGGAAGCATGGATGACTCAGTATTCCCAATCTAAGTCTAATGCATTATTCTTGGAGAGCAAGTGGTCTTCAGTGCATGTTGGAAGGATGAAGAAGGTAGGGTTAATGTCAGTGATGAGTGCTAAAGCAGTGGAACTTACTTTTAAGTAAGATACATGCAGGATAAAAGAATTTGGCAGCTTGAAGACAAGGGAAAGGAAGAAATATGAGGCAAAAATAATACTTTTCCACTTGGATCTTTTTTTTTTAACCTGGCTGCTTTAGGATTATACTGCCAACCTTTGAGATGAGTCTTCACTTCATATAAATTGATGAATAGAACTCCTTACCTGTTTCCACAATGGTTTGGCTTTTACTTGATTCCAGGTGCAGTCAGGTTGATCAGCAAGACTAATCATTGCATACAGTTTTTTAAATGTCTTTTCCTTTCTTTCTTCCTTCCTTTCTTTCTTTCTTTCTTTCTTTCTTTCTTTCTTTCTTTCTTTCTTTCTTCTTTCCTTCCTTCCTTTCTTTATTTCTTTCATTCATTCATTTCTTAATTCATTTCTAGAGACAGGGTTTCTCTTATTGGCCCTAGCTATCTGGGAACTATCTCGGTAGATCAGGATTTTCCTGTAACTCACAATGATCCACTTGCCTCTGCCTCCCTATTGCTGGGATTAAAGGCTTGTTTTCTACTTTGAGCTCTGTTTCTACTTGTTAACATAGCATGTCTATTTGTTTTCTTTAGTGTCACTAAATTTGCATAATTGTACAACATACTTTCATAAAATTAACAATTTCATAAGAAACTCATCCATTTATCAGCACTTCTGTGGGTTAGGCATTCAAGTTAACCTGACTGCGCTCTCTGATTAATTTCTTATGAATTTGAACTAAATTGCTGGTTATTTTGTGATAACATATGCACATTCTTTGCAAGCACATTCTTACCTATAGCAGAATTTGGTTCTTTGCTACACAGCATCACATTCCAATTCCTAGAGTTTGTCAATTGACTCCAACTTCACATACTGAAATGTGAAAACCACAAGTAAAGAATAAATGTACACCTTGATTCCTCCTTTAGGAAAACAAAACGATCCCATGAAGTTAAGCATTAAAAACAGAAATGTTGGTTGGAATTTTCTTTCAATTTTCATGTCACTGGTGAGGAGACCTTGAGACCATCCTATCAGCACACTCATATTCACCTGAGTTGGAAAACTCAACTATAGAGTAGATATTATGTCATGTTCAGCCTTCTTTGCATATCATACAGTAAGTTACTCTCTCCTTTGTGCTTATTTATTTTATACATTTGGCCACATAATCTGAGTTATTACTTTATAATTATCAGATATTTCTTGGTCACCTTGACAATAAGATTTCTTTATAAGCAAAAAAAGCTAAGACTGCAATTTGTATCAAAATTGTGTCATGTTTGTGTCTTAAGGATGCATGACTAACAACAAAACACCTAAATATTTGCATATTTTAATCTAACCAGAATAGCATTTTAGATGTATGTGTGGATAAATAATTATTATCTCGTTTCTTTTTAGGCAATTGCTTATATTTTCTGTAACTTTCATGAAATTAAATGCTCTAAAAAGCTACAAAAGTTATTTTATAACTTCAGCATAATATCTAATTATTAGTAACCTTGTACCAGTATTAATCAAAGTTTTTTAAATGTCCCATTAACCTTTATTTTTACTATGGAATTAAGACAAACATCACTGTAGATTTTTTACTCTAATTCTATAATAAACTATGTTATGTCTTGCAGTGGTGAGATAATAGAGGAATATCACAAACAAAATAAATGTAAAAAACTATTTTAATGGTACTTGTCTATAGCATGGTCCAACAGTTTAATGTAAGATTAGCCTTATCTCCTGCTGTGCTGGACAAGAAAATCTTTCTTTTGGGTCAACAGTGGTTCAGTGGCCTGCTGTGATTTTCCCCTAGTCAATAGCTATCAGCTTCTTGCTGACCATCATTTGAGATAATAAATCTTGATCTTCACCGTCATAGAAGTCGATATCCACTTAAGTTAAGAAAACCACACTGTTCTCTTTTTATTGTAAAACAAGAATTGCCTAGACCTCTCTCAACCTAATCAAGTAATGTATTTACTCTTGTTCATCACATTCTGAACTTTCTCAAATGGCTGGACAAAAACTATAGACAGTCACTAAAATGTCAGGGTTCAGTGATTTACCTCCCAAAACAATTTTCTTATATATACATTAAAATTGCTGCCGTGAAAGGTACAATATTTGGGCTTGCAGATTTACAATTTCTTGTGAAATAAACTTGTGCTTATATTTTAACTGTTTTAAAATCTGCAGTTGCTTTTAAATATCTTTTGTTAGTCATATCATCATCTACTACTTAAAATCTCAGTTTCCTAAACAGTAATTTCTAATCTGCCAATGGTATAACATAAATTATGTACTTATTCTAAAATTTAAAAGTTACCTTAGAAAAATTTTGGAATATAATCAGATAAAGTCAAATTTGAATGATTGAAAATCTTACACAGTTTACATTTCTAATTATTTATTAAATACAAATACTGTTGAGAAACATAGATTTGTAATTTAATCTTCATTACAACTAGATAGCCATTAGGATATCATATGAGAAGATTTCATTACCCAGAATGGGTAATTCCTTTGTTTCTACAGAAAAAGTTCAAGTGAAGCCTGGAACATCTTGTTCCATAAAAATGTCAAGAAACTGACACATGATAATATATAGTTAGCTCATATAGGCTTATGAATTTTAGTTGTATTTTTATTCCCAATCTCTTGTTCCTATGTTTAGTGATACCTATAGTAATTTAGAAACATCTGTATTAAGAATATTTGTATCACATAAATTAGTATCTGTTAACTCATATCCACATTTTTTTATGCTTCTGACTGATTGTTTGTTCCTCATGATTGAATCCTAATTTCCCCATGACAGCCAAGTATGCAATTATTCACTCCCACCCCAGGTTCCCCTGAGTTTTCTTATAGGAAATTTCAATTATATTATTGAAATTCTTTAAAATGTAAACATATAAATATCATTCACTAATTCTTAAAGTGTGCACAGTTGCAAGTGATTTTCCTATCAAAAGGGTTAGAAAATGGGGCTACTTACAATGGAAGAACAATTGGCTACCAAATATAAAGGCCACTGTCCCATCTCCGTTACAACAAACTCTCTCTCTCTCTCTCTCTCTCTATAATATATATATATATATATATATAGAGAGAGAGAGAGAGAGAGAGAGAGAGAGACACACGAGTGAGAGAGGGGGTGGGTAAATACACTGAAATCAGGTGCATGAAACAGATACATTGGAAAATAATGTACAGCATGAGTAAATAAATAAATATGTAAAGGATTAAAGAAAGCACATGACCTTCTAGCAGGAACCTATGAAAACCACAATGGAAACATAACATCACTTCGTAGATTCTGTAGTACAAAGTTCTTTCTAGAGTAGCTTTCAGTGATCCTTTGGTTCATGGGAAGTAGCTTAGTAAAAAAGCATGTCTCTATTTTAATCCTATCTCCATACAAATGACTTGAAGTAGGAAACAAAAGGTACTAACTGTCTAGAAAAGTACCTAAACAAAATTACAATTTCAATTCATAAAAAAATAACAAAACCTCATTTCCTCATGCTTGAATCAACAAGAAAAATGCGGCTTTGCTTAAGTGGCATTCACATCACCCTGACAACTCCTAGTTAACCATTGCACTGGAACACTAAATCATTTGTTTCAATGACATAATTATAGAAAGAGGTTTCTCTATGCAGTCTAATGTGATGAAGACCTCCTTTTTACTATAGATTAAATCAAATTAATGGAATATGACAACAAAATGTGCTATGTAATATGAGATCTTGATTTGAAAATTTCATGAATTTTCTTTTCCTACATAGTCCCTTATTGGTACAAAGGATGCCATATTTTAACTACCTGTAAGCAGATCAACATATAGCAACAGATCAGTAAATTTTGATTACATACCAATAAGTAAGACTAATCTTCTTGCTCTTGTAAAATTCCATGAACGTTTTAGAGTTAATGGATATGATATTTGAATAATTTCAAATGGTTCAGATTAAAGAATTTTGAGTATATGTAGAAATAATTATGAATCAGATTAGCAATTTTAGTAATTAAGAAATCATAAAAATGATATGTAAGTACTCTGTATATGTTATCATCAGAAAAATATTAGTGTATGAGGACATTTAATATCTGGATATTATAATATTAAAGGATATATCAAAAATTTTCCTAAAATGAATATATGTGAGTAAGAATATTCATAATTTACATTTACAATTTCATACTACCTATATATGGATTTCTTGTATCTGCCTAAACATATATATATATATATATATATATATATATATATATATGTTTCATATATATATATATGAAAAAGATGCCTGAGAGACAGAGGAATCTACTGTGGACAAATATAGAGAAGCAATTAACCTAAGTAATTTTAGATCTAAAATAGTACTTCTAAGAGTCTTTTGGGGTGGGACTGATGGCACAGTGTATAAAGCTGTTTGCCCTACAGGCCTGTGCAGATGAACTTAAAACATATAATCCATTTAAAGATGGAAGGACAGAACTGACTCCATGAATTGTTCTCTGACCATCCACAGATAGCCATAATGTATTCAAACACATAATAATAATATAGTTAAAATTTTTAAATCTCTTACAATTAATGATTGAATAAATGAAATGCTTTTTTGTCGCAGAGTTTCTCTGTATTGCTTTGGAGCCTGTCCTGGAACTCCCTCTGTAGACCAGGCTTGCCTGGAACTCACAGAGATCTGCCTGTCTTGGCCTCCTGAGTGCTGGGATTAAAGGCGTGTGCCACTAATGACAACATCAATGAAATTCTTGACTGTAGGGTGTGTTCATAATTTCTTTATTATCTCACTAAGAAATTGAAATATTCAAACTATCCATGTACTACTTACGACCTGTCATTACAAATTCAGAGTACAAATTGTTTTTGTATTCTTGTGAAATTAATAAGCAAACTTGTTCACATGGTTCCTTAACACTTTTCTTGTACATGTGGTCTTTCTGTGGGGGCAGGGTATATATTGATGTGCAGGCATCCAAGCATGAATATGGCAAGATATATCAATAAGATAATAGTCATTGTTATTTTTCTTACACATTGTTTATTAAAAGAATTCATCATTTCTTAGTGCTCCACTGCTGATACAAAACTAGTTGGCCCATGTGCTTCCAGACATTATCCTACTTCCCCTTCCATCTCACCAGAGAAGCACTGACAATATAGATGCATGATTTTATGCCAGATTTTATGTGGCTTTTGGAGATTTAAACATAGGTCTTCTTGTTTGTGAGGCATGTGTTTTATCTTTTGAGCTATCTCCCCAGTAGAAGTGTAGATAAAATATTATGGGATCTAAAGATAGATACATGATGTAGAGCAACTATCTCCCACCTTCACACAAGCCATAGTGCACATGTGGTAGCCAGGGAACCACTTGCTAGAATCAGTTCTCTCCTTAGACTATATAGGTTCTAAGGATTTACCTGAGATCATCTTGCTTGTTGGCAATTACCTTTATCAAGGAAGTTATGTCACCCTGTCTCCACAGATAATACTTTTTTTGCAGATTTTTTTATTTGAGTTAGAAACAAGATTGTTTTACATGTCAAACCAAGTTCCTTCTCCCTCCCTTCCTCCCCTACCACCCTCCATCAACTAAAATCCTATCTATCACATATCCTTTCTGTTGCCCAGGGAGGGCGAGGCATTCCAGAGGGGGTCATGAGAGTCTATCATATACTTATGGATAGGGACTAGGCCCATCCCTGTGTATCTTGGCTCAGAGAGTATCCCTCTATGTGGAATGGCCTCCTAATGTACACACTTATGCTAGACGTAAGCACTTATCTACTATAGGAGGCCCCATAGATTTCTGAGCTCTCCTCACTGAAACCCATGTTCCTGGGGTCTAGGTCACTCCCATGCTGATTTCAAAGCTATCAGTCTGGAGACCAAGAGCTCCCCGCTGTTCAGTTCAGATGTTTCTGTGGGTTTTACCAGCCTGGTATGGATCCCTATGCTCATCACTCCTACTTCTCTGCAACTGGATTCCAGTTCAGTTCAGTCATTAGTTGTGGTTGTCTGCTTCTACTTCCACTAGCTGCTGGATAAAGGCTATCAGGTGGCATTAAAGTCAGTCAGCAATCTCTTTATCAGGGGAGGGCATTTAAGGTAGCTTCTCCTCTGTTGCTTAGATTTTTAGTTGGTGTCATCTTGTATATCTCCAGACATTTCCCTAGTGCCTGGTTTCTCCTTAAACCAAAAATGTCTTCCTCTATTATGGTATCTCCTGTCTTGATTTCATATATTCTTACCCAACTCAACCATTCTTGCCCCTCATGTCCTCCTCACCTCTCTTCTTCTCCCCTTCTCATATCCTAATTCATTTCTCCTCCTCCTATGCCCCAATTTACTCAGGAGATCTTGACCTCCCCTTCTTCAGAGGAAACTGTATGTTTCTCTTAGGGTCCTCCGTGTTTACTAGCTTTTCTGGCAGTGTGTATTGAAGGCAGGTAATCCTTTACTCTATCCACATACAAGTGAGTACATACCATGTTTGTCTTTTTGTGATTGGGTTACCTCACTCAGGATGGTTTCTTCTAGTTCCATCCAATTGCCTGAGAATTTCAAGATTCCATTGCTTTTTTTCTGCAGAGTAGTACCCCATTGTATAAATGTACCACATTTTCTCTATCTATTCTTGAGTTGAGGGGCATCTAGGTTGCTTCCCATTTCTGGCTATTACAAATAGTAATGCTATGAACATCTATCTTTGAACAGATGTCCTTGTTGTATGAAAGTGCTTCTTGTGGGTATATGCCTAAGAGTAGAATTACTGGATCTTGTGGTAGACTGATTCCCATTTTCTTGAGGAGACATCATACTGATTTCCAAAGTGGTTGTACAAGTTGGCACTCCCACCAGCAGCGGAGGAGTGTTCCTCTTTCTTCACATCCTCTCCAGCATAAACTGCCATTGCTGATTTGATTTTGGCCATTCTGACAGGAGTAAGATGCTATCTCAGAGTTGTTTTGATTTGCATTTCCCAATGGCTAAGGATGTTGAACACTTTCTTATGTGTGTTTCAGCAGTTTTAGATACCTCTATTGAGAATTGTCTATTTAGTTCTGTACCCCAATTTATAATTGGATTGTTTGGTGCTTTGGAGACTAGTTTCTTGAGTTCTTTGTATATTTTGGAAATCAACCCTGTGTCAGATGTGGGGTTGGTGAATATCTTTTCCCAGTCTGTGGGCTGCTGTTTTGTCTTGCTGACTGTGTCCTTGGCCTTACAGAAGCTTCTCAATTTCAGGAGGTTCCATTTATCAATTGTTGATCTCATTATCTGTGCTAATGGTGTAATGTTCAGGAAGCGGTCTCCTGTACCAATTAATTCAAGGGTATTTCCCAATTTGTCTTCTAATAGGTGCAGTCTGGCTGGGTTGATGTTGAGGACTTTGGTCCAGTTAGACTTAAGTTTGTGTATGCTGATAGATATGCATCTATCTGTAGTTGTCTACATGCCAGCATCCAGTTATGCCAGCACCATTTATTGAAGATGCTTTCTTTATTCCATCATATGAATTTAGCTTCTTTGTAAAAAATCAGGTTTTGGGTAGGAGTGTGGATTAATGTCAGGGTTTTCAAATCTATTCCATTGTTGTATCTGTCAATTTTTGTGCCAATACCAAGCTTTTAGAATTATAGCTCTGTAATAGAGCTTGAAGTCAGGGATGGTGATGCCTCCAGAAGTGCCTTTATTGTACATGGTTGTTTGGCCTATCTGGGGTCTTTTGGTTTTGCATATAAAGTTGAGAATTGTTCTTTCAATTGTCTGTGAAGAATTGGGTTGATACTTTGATGGGGATTGCATTGAATCTGTAGATTGCTTTTGGCAAGATTGCCATTTTTACTATGTTGACCTACCTATCCAAGAGCATGGGAGATCTTTCCATTTTCTGGCATCTTCTTTAATTTCTTTCTTTAGAGACTCAAAATTCATATATTACAGGTCTTTCACATTTTCTGGTTAGTGTTACTTCAAGGTATTTTATGTTGTTTGTGGCAAATGTAAAGGGTGATGTTTCTCTGATTCTTTCTCCACTAATGTGTCATTGGTGTATAGTAGGGCTACAGATTTTTTTGAGTTAATCTTGTATCCTGCCACTTTGCCGAAGGTGTTTATCAACTGTAGGAGTTCCCTGGTAGAGATTTTGGGTCACTTATGTAGACTATCATATCATTTTCAAAGAGTGAAAGTTTGACTTCTTCCTTTCAGATGTGTATCCGCTTGATCTCCTCTTGTTCTCTTATTGCTTAGCTAGAACTACAAGGACAATATTGAAGAGCTATTTGAGAGTGGACAGCATTATCTTGTCACTGATTTTAGAGGAATTGCATTGATTTTCTCTCCATTTAATTTGATGTTGGCTGTCAGCTTGCTGTATATTACTTTTATTATTTTAAGGTGTGTTCTTGTTATCTCTGATTTCTCCAAGACCTTTATCATGAAGTGTTGAATTTTGTCAAAGGCCTTTTCTAGTGAGATGATCTTTTTTTTTCTCAGTCTGTTTATATAGTGGTTACACTAATGGATTTTCATGTGTTGAACCATCCTTGAATCCCTGGGATGAAGCCTACTTGATCATGGTGGATGATTTCTCTGATGTGTTCTTGGATTCCATTTGCCAGTAGTTGATTGAGTATTTTGAGTCTTTTTGCTTCAATGATCATGAGGGATATTGGTCTGTAGTTCTCTTTTTTACTTGTGTTTTTGTGTGGCTTGGGTATCAAGGTTATTGAAGCCTCATAAAAAGAGTTTCACAATGACCCTTCTGCTTCTGTTTTGTGGAATATTTTGAGGAAAATTGGTATTTACTGTTCCCTGAATTTCTGGTAGAAATCTGCACTGAAGTCATCTGGCCCTTGGCTTCTTTTGGTTGGGATACTTTTGATGACTGCTTCTATTTTATTAGGGGTTATATGTCTATTTATGTTGCTTATCTGTTCTTGATTTAATTTTGGTAATTGAAATCTATCCAGAAAAATTGTCCATTTCCTTTATATTTTTGAATTTTGAGGAATACAGGTTTTCGAAGTATGACCAAATGATTTTCTGGATTTCCTGTGTCTATTTTTATGTCCCCCTTTTCATTCCTGATTTTATTAATTTGCATTTTCACTCTCTGCAGTTTGGTCAGTTTGGATAAAGATTTCTCTAGTTTCCATTTTATTGAGTTCATCCCTCAATTTGTTTATTTCCTGGCATCTGCTCTTGTGGGGTTTATTTGCTTCTTTGTTTTCTAGAGCTTTCAGTTGTGCTGTTTATTCTCTAGTGTGATTATTCTCCTGTTTCTTCATGTGGTCACTTAGTGGTATGAACTTTCCTCTTAGCACTGCTTTTAAAGTGTTCCATAAGTTTGGGTATGTTGTTTCTGCATTCTCATTGAATTCTAGGAAATTTTAATTTCTTTTTTTTTATTTCTTCCTCGACCCAAGAATTGTGCAATTGGGAGTTATTTAATTTCCATGAGTTTGCAGGATTTCTGAAATTCGTGTTGTTGAATTCTACCTTCAAAGCCTGGTGTTCTTAAAATATACAGGGAGTTATGTTAATTTTCTTTTACCTGTTGAGGTTTTCTATGTTGCCAAGTATGTGTTCAATTTTAGAGAAGGTTCTATGTGGTGCTAAGAAGAAGGTATATTGTTTTGTATTTGGTTGTAATGCTTTATAGATATCTGTTAAGCCCAATTGTGCCATAACTTCTATTAGTTCCTTTGTTTCATTGTTAAGTTTCTGTCTGATATCCCTGCCCAGTGGTGAGAGTGGGGTGCTGAAGTCTCCCACTATAAGTGTGTGCAGTTTTATGTGTGATTTGTGTTTTAATAATGTTTCCTTTACAAATGTGGATGCCTTTGTTTTGTGGGCATAAATATTCAGAATTGAGACTTCATCCTGATGGATTTCTCTTGTGATGAGTAGGAATTACCTCCTTCATCTCTTTGATTGATTTTAATTTGAAGTCCAATTTGTTGGATGTTAGCATTGTTACCCCTGCTTATTTCTTGGGTCCATTTGATAGGAAAATCTTTTCCCAACCTTTAATTCTCAGTTACAGTTTGTCTTTGAAATTGAGGTGTGTTTCTTGTATGCAGCAGAAGGATGGATTCTGTTTTCTCATCCATTCTGCTAAGCTGTGTTTTTTAATAGGCATGTTAAGACCACTAATATTGAGGGATATTAATGACCATTGATTGTTCATTCTTGTTTGTTTTGGATTTGGTGGTGGTGGTGATATTATGTGTGGGTTTCCACCCCTTTTTTTCTTTTGGCTGTTGGTAACCTTGAATTATATATTACCTACGTTTTTCTGGTTTTATTTAACTTCTTGGTTTGCAGTTTTCCTTCCAGAACTTTCTGTGGGACAGGATTGGTCAATATTTGTTGTTTGAATCTGTTTTTGTCATGGAATATCATGTTTTCTCCATCTATATTGTGTGAAAGCTTTGGTGGGTATAGTAGTCTGTGCTGGCATCTGTGGTCTATTAATGAGGGTAGAATATTCATCCAGGATCTTCTTGCTTTCAAAGTTTCCATGGAAAAATCAGGTGTAATTCTTTAGGTTTGCCTTTATATGTTATTTGATCTTTTTCCTTTGCTGCTCTTAATGTTTTCTCCTTTTTTGTATGTTTGGGGTTTTGATTATTATGTGTCAAGGAGACCTTATTTTGGGCCAGCTATTTGGTGTTCTGTAGGCTTCTTTTATTTTCATTGGCATTTCTTTCTTTATGTTGGGAAAGTTTTCTTATGATTTTTTGAATATGCTTTCTGCACCTTTCAGTTGGATTTCCTCACCTTCTTCTTTCCCTATTATTCTTAGATTTGGTCTTTTCACTGTATCCCATATTTCCTGTATATTTGCTGTTGGAGATTTGTTGGACTTAATATTTTCCTTGGTTGATGAGTCTATTTCTCTTAGTTATCTTCAACTCCTGAGATTCTGTCTTCCATCTTGTGTATTTTGTTGGTTATGTTTGTTTCTGTAGTTCCTGATCATTTACCCAGCTCTTCTAGTTACAGCATTCCCTCAGATTGTACTTTTTTATTGTTTCTATTTCAGTTTTTAAGTCCTGAACTGTTTTCTTGAAAGATTTGTTGATACCTTATATGTTTTGGTTTGTTTTTTCTTCCATTTCTTTAAGGGATTTTCTCATATCCTCTTTGAGGACCTCTATCATTTTCATTAAGATGTTTTTAAAATCATTCTCTTCTGCTTCATATGCATTGTGATGTTCATGTCTTGCTGGTGTAGGGTTTCTAGTCTCCAGTGGTGTCATATTGATTTTTCTGTTGTTGAATGTGCTTTTATATTCTCTTCTTCCCTTCCTTTTTTCTGGTGGGTGTAGCAGGAGTCTCTTCCTCTCCTGCTGCATAGACATTCAATGTTCCCTTCTGGTAGATGCAAACAATTCCAATACTCTGATGTCTGTCCTCTTCTTATGGATGGAGGCAAGACTGGTACCTGGACCATGGCAGTCTCTGGGTGTGTTGGCTTCTGCCAAGTTGAGCAGTCCCCGGGCCTCAGGTGTCTCTGAGCAAGGCAGCAGAACCTGACCACAGATAATACTTTAAGCGATATTCCTATTTAGAGATGTTTTAGATTAACCTTCCTAACAAAAGTAATTGTATAAAAATTGCCTTAATTAATAAAAATATTTGTTCTGTTACACCTTTGTTGTTGATTATAGTTTTATTTTCTTCATGATTTTGTTTTTAATTGTATTTTTACATTATTATTTAATTACAGTTGTTTCTATTTCCCTTTTCTCCATCACAAATGCCTAATGTAGTTTTTGCTCACTTTCCTTTAAATCTATGACCTATTTACAGTTATTATTTGTGTGTGTGTGTGCATATGTTGTCCTTATACTCTATTCTTTTGTTAATTTTATTTAAAATAGAAATAATCTTATTTTACATATAAATCCCTGTTGCCTCTACCTCCCACCCTGCATGTCCCCCATTGACCCCCCCATCCCATTTCCCACTCTTTCCCCAGGGAGTGTGAGGCCTTCCAAGATGGTTCATCAATATAATTAATATATATGATATATATATATATATATATATATATATATATATATATATATATCAGTCTATAGGATGTTACTTGCATGTATGCGCTCGAGGATGATTATTTTATGCTAGACAACAGATTGGTTTGCTCTTCTTTGGAGAAGCACACCTCTGCAATTCCCAGCTTTCCTAATTTATTTGTAGGACTTTTACGTAGGGTTAGGCTCCATGGGCTTTCTCCATCCAGTTTGGCATGTTCATTGGTGTAATAATCATTCAGGTCACATCTAGAGAATCATATGGTGAGACTTTATGGGTTAATTCTTACAATAATAGGAGACAATATCTCAACAAATTCACTGAACTGGCCATTTCAATATGATTCTGATTGAGTCTTTCAATTTATACCAACTTCCTTTAAAGAAATCAGTTGAAAATAAAATACTATAGTCACCATTGTAACCCACAGAAACACTCTCAATTTGGAAGTACTAAGTAGAACATAGAACTAGGGAGTGACTTCCCTAAGCCTTGAAAATACATGATACAAGATATGAACAGATGTGTGACAAAGTCAAATCAACCAGTCCAACAGTTTTTTGTTTTATTTTTTATTTGATGGCAAAGCACCAATATATCTGGTAATCCACAAAACCTAAGGAATATACCTCTACACAAGCTTTCTATTTATCATTGTACGTATTAGAAGTTCTGCAATATTCTACAGCATCTGCAGGTCAATACATATGTACTCTTACAGAACAGTTGTACTGAGAGGAGGGCATTCATTGTTAGATTTCAGTAGAAATTACAAAGAGATTTCTTGGGAAATCAGATAAAGTTAAAAAATTCTCTATACAGTACAATAAATACAACTTAAGATGATGATAATTTATGTGTCAAAAAGTATTCAAATGTTTGAAAAGGACAATGAACAATGATACATAGTGAAAATAGAATGAGAAAATTTTTGCTTGATGTGGATAGTGTGAATGAATTCATGGTTGAATAGGGAAACAACTGAATTTAGTACATGTATGTAATAAAATGGCTTTTGTTTCACATGAACATGTGGTTTTAAAAATATATTGTGCTGTTGTTGATCAGTATTCTGGAGCTTTAACAGACTACATGAGAAAGCATAAAGCAAATCTATTTTTGGGTAACAGGTTTCAGCTTCTGAAATTGATCACATGGTTTCATTTTATTCTGGCCTTGGAAGAAGAGAAGAGCATGGTTAAAGGGCTGCTAAAGGAAATCCATGGTGAGAAGATGAGGAGGAGGAGGAGGAGGAGAAGAAAGATGAGGGAGGAGGAGAAACAGGAGGGCAAGAAGAATGAGAGGAGAGCAAAAATAACCACAGAATATAGCAGGAAAGAATGATTTCTGCAAGGGGGTCTAAACTATATGAATCTCAAAGAAAGTCATTGTTGTTGATTTTCTGTCCATTAATTATACTTACTTCTTTTACAAACATTAACGTAATTGAAGATTTCATTTTTCCACAGCAATATATATTATATATATATATGTATATATATATATATATATATGTACATATATATATATATATATATGTACATATATATAATGTATTCATAAACACATTTAATATAATTAACATTATGTATGTACATATATACATACATGATAGAAAGCTGATTTTTCCCCTAAATTGACCATTATTAAGTTTTAAAAATATGTTAGTAAACAGACAATGAAAATACATTTTATGTTTGGCACATGAACCATGAAATATTTTTCTTCAAGGATGAGTAGTAATTAGCACAATATTTTGGAAAATGGTTGACCTTTGAATTGCTCTTGTTCAAGACCTCAATTTCTTTTAGGTAGTCATCTGTACAAATTGAGTTCAAGTCTTTAGGTGCATTTAAGCATCATATGCAAGTAATTGTCTGTTTATGTAATTACTAAAAAGTGAAATAAATGCATGAACCAATCTAAAACTCTAAAGCTGCAGATATTTCATACTTGTGAGGAATAAACAGCAGTAACATTTCTTATGTATGCGATCATATATATATATATATATATATATATATATATATATATAGTGAAAGCTATAAGGTAAATTTACAATGTAGAATTTAAAAGCTTACTTGAAAATAATATAAATATATATCTTACAACCTGACCTGAAAAGAACATTTCACAGTATCATTGCCTCCAAGATGAGGATATCCATCTAGCTGGACAAACAACTCTAGAAATCAATGGGATTACAAGTTGTAGCTAAATCGCCCACAGATAACAAGGCTAGAGTGCTAAAGGCTCAGAAATGTGCAAGGTGAGGTGACAGTGATGATAAGGTTTCGATTGAAGTCACACATTAACAGAAGTGTCATTATGTTGTCCTACAAAATACTACATTACACAATGTGAGATCTCACAGCAAAGTGGCAGCTATCTATGAAATCATTCTTGGTGTCTGCCACCATAAAGATTGCAATCAAATTGAAAATGTAGTGTTCATGAAGAAAATCAAAACTTGTTTATATAGATTAGATATATTACATGTACTACCTTGAGTTTCACATGATTCTGTTTTCCCTGTGCCCATTATACACTTACCTATTCTTTTTTCATTTTCTGTTTTATATATTTTGATCATTTTTCCCTTATCACAACTCATCTTAAATTCTCACCATCTTGTTACCCACCAATAGAAACTATTCCCTCTCTTTGAAATTGAAAATCAAGTAAGAAATAACCTAATAACAGAAATCACCGAAAAAAAAAAGTCAAATGTATAACACACAAACCATGGAGTCTATTTGTGTTCACCAGCAACTTTGGGCATGAGATTACACTAGTTGGTTGATATACCTAGTGACATCCAATTAAGGAATACTAATCTTCCATTTCTGAGAGGGTATTAATTACAAATATCTAGTAAACTAATTGCAAATGGGAATTACTTAAAGCATCCATTATTCACAGAGATCCTATCTCTTTAATCAACACATCTTACATTTGGAAAGGGAGAGTTTGCTGTCATAAAGATATTTTGAGTGCCTTATAGGATGCATGTGGTAAAGTAAAAGATGCCTACTGGTCCCTGGGATCTGTTTTTTCTCTGTGTTATGGTGTTTATGGAACAGATATCAGTATGGCATCACCGGAAATCTAAGCCATGGAATGCTCTTTGGTTTCCAATACTGGAGAGTAGCATTAACTATGACCACATCCCAATTATAGATTGAATGAAAATGGCTTCCATGTTAGAGTTAGTAGAATCTATTTGGAAAGATTAGGAGTATGATAATTTAAGGAAGATATGTGCAGTAGGGGTGGCTTTAAGCTTTCAAAAGCCATGCCCAGGTGCAATGTTTCCTCTATGCCTGCTTGCTTAAGATCAGTATGTGCAGCTCTTATCTATTACTACAATGCCATCCATATCAGTCTTAATAACCATAAACTATCTAACAGTATAAAAAAGTTCATAATTATATGCTTCCTTTCATAAGAGTTTTCCTCACAATAGTGCCTTTTCTCTCTTTTTTTTCTTTTTTCTTTTTCTTTTTTTGGTTTCTCTGTGTAGCTTTGGAGCCTATCCCAGCACTCGCTCTGAAGACCAGGCTGGCCTCAAACTCACAGAGATCCACCTGTCTCTAACTCCTGAGTGCTGGGATTAAAGGCATATATTCCCATATGATGACATGAATAGAGTAGTAACTAAGACAGAAACTGGTACCAGGAACTAGCGTTTTGCTGTGATTTCATGACCATTCTATTTGAAGAACTATAGATGACTTAGGAATTTTCAGAATGAAAAGACAGCTGAAGAATTTATGTAGAGCTTAATGGGCCGTATAATTAGGAGTGGGAAAAACTAGTTCTGAGGGTGATGTCCACTATGAGTCTTTGTTCAAGAGGATTCACTATTGTACAAAACATTTTTCTAGTATTTTGGCAAAGAATATGACTGCTTTTTACTCGTGTCCTAAAAATCCACTGAGTGGTAAATTGAAGATTTTTGATTAATGTTCCTGGCAGAAAACATTTCAAGATAACCTAGTGTTGTCTGTGCCATGTAATTATTAGGTTAAGTCTTATGCACAAATACAATAAAAAGAAGAAATAGAAGCAAAGAGAAATATAAAATGTACAGGTTGAGGAGAAACAGAACATCAGGAAATGTAATAGTGGAGCCAATTCTTGTGATCAAGGAATTGAACAGTTTAAAGAAAGGGCTTATGCTAGATGGAATAAAGGGAATGGTGCTCTCAGAACAAGATCCTATCTAGCTATGCTTCTAATTTGTGAAAATGAATTAAAAGAAAGCTTAAGAAACAAAGTAAGTCATCAATAATGAAAAACTTATGGAGAAATAATTAAAGAGGGGACCATGTTCCATTCCCTGCAAACTGAAGAACTTGGCATCTTCAATCACATTGTTATGGATTCAGAGTCACATGGTTATGGATTCAGAGTCAAGATGGATACAGGAAAATGAAGAGGGAATGTTCATCCATGGTAAAGGAAATCTGCTGAGGCTAGGCACCTGGCAAGGTAATTTTTGCTTGAAGGACTGGAGATGACATTGTGTGAAGCTGCAAAGGGGAAGTCTGAATTAAACTGCATACTACAAATGCTGAAGATTCCAGAGTTTTGAGATACTTCCTAAGGAGAGCTGATAACAGGATCTGAAACCAGCCCAAAGGAGAAAATTATGCTATGATCAGCAAAGCTGAAAGGGTAGTGTTAAATAAGCCCTTGGACATCAGACATAGTCCTTCAGGATTTGGAGTTTGCCCTGCTATGTTTCCATCTTGCTTTGGTCCAGTATGTCCTAAATATACCCACTTTTCTTCAATTTAGAATGTATATTACGTGCACTTGTATTTTGGAAGTATTAATTTGCTTTTGGTTTTGTTTTTACTTGAGGATAAATTTGGAGATTTCCTTGAGACTAAGTAGGTATGTCACACTGTTAAATAATCTTCATACTCAATGACTGTGGGGATTTTTGAAGTTTGACTTCATGAATTTTTGAATTATGATCTACTTAGATGCTTAGGAGGACAAGGGAGTAGAATATGGTAGTTTGAATACGAGTGACTTCCATGGGCTCAGATTTTTATTGCTCCCTCTATTAGTAGAACTCTTTGGGAAGTATCTCAACATGTAGCCTTGGTGGAAGATGTGTGTCAATGGGATTGGCTTTGAAGTTTCAAAATTTCATGCCAGACCCAATGTTTTACCCTCTGCCTGTTGCCAGTCTGTCAGAATGCAAATATCTCAGAAATAGAATAATAACTAAGACAGAAGCTTTTATTTTAACTGAAGATAAACCTTGTAAAGTATAAGTGGTAAGCAAGACTTTAACAATTTCTCCAGGCAGGCATCATTATTTACGGAAATCTGCTTTTTAGAAAATTAGTAGTGAAAGACTTAAAAATTAGCAAAGAAATAAATAAATTCCAGATAAGGAAACTCCCCAAACAGCCTGACCCAGAAACGGACCAAGGCCACTATGACTTAGTGCCTGGAATTTATCACATGGCAGGCCCACCCAACTCTCCAACAAAATAGAGGAAGTCTTTTCCATGACTAGACTGGCAGATTGGGACATCAACATGGCAGCCGGTAGGAAGCGTCACCATCTCTATTGCCAGACTCTGTTCACAGGTCTCTAAGGGGCAGGGAGACACCCCACAAATTTAATCAAGGAACATGTGATAGTTGGAAGAAACCCCTGCAGATTTTCTATAACACCTGATGGAGGCCTAGAGGGTTTACACCCCTTTAGACCCTCAGGCCCAAGATAGAGAGGCCAATGTAATCATGTCATTCATCAGACATTCTGCACCTGAAATACGTACAAAGTTACAATGCCTTGAGGGGCCACAAGGGTACACCCTTTGATATGATAAATCTTTCTGCCCCAAGCTGCCCACCTGATTTAGGGCCTAAATTAATACACAGAAACATGTATTAGGTTCAAATGCTGCTTGGCCAATGACTAGGATTCTCATCTGTTAGCTCAGTCTTAATTATCATAAGTCTATATGTTTTATAAGACTTATAGAGGATGCCTTTTGCTGGCACCCTCTCTTTCCATTGCTCAATCTCACCCCTGAGAAGGCAAAGGGGAAAAGGGGATACTTCTTGTTTCTCCTTGCTTAAATATGAGTCCCCTTGCTATGTCGCTTCCTGCCTGGATCACCACTACTCTACTACATTTCCCAGAGTCCTCTTTGACTCCTAGTCCCATCTAACTTGCTATCTCCTTTGCCAAACAAGTACTTTATTCAATAATCAATAAGATGAACATACACAGTACATTTCCTATCAACCCTCTGAGGCTTAGTAAAGGAAGCAGAAAAAAATTTTTAACAAAAGAGAGACTCCAGGGGAGAAGGAAGAAAGATTGCGGAAGTTACAAGAGGACAGAGAGAATAGGAGAGATAAAAAGTGAAACCAGGAGCTGACAAGGATTTTGACCACCATAGTGTAGAAATCAGAACATAGGCCAGGCCAGGAAGGGAACCTGGGAGACAAAAGAAGGACAAGAGTGGCAAGGGACCAATGCCCTTACTGCAAGGAAAAAGGACATTGGGTAGAGGATTGGCCAAAGAGACCACCCAACCCTAAAGGAAAGCCCATCCCCGTTCTCTCTCTGGATGAAGAAGATTAGGCCAGTCGGGGCCAGTAGCCTCCCCCTGAGCCCAGGGTGACTCTTAATGTAGGGGGATATCTCATAACTTTCTTAGTAGATATGGGAACTCAGCATTCAGTCCTAACCCAGACCCATTGACCGCTGAGCACTCGGACTGCCTGCATCCAAAGCACCACCAGAGGAAAGCTACAATGATGGACAATGGAATGTAAAGTCCACTTGAACACTGGGCACGTAACTCACTCCTTCTTGCTTGTACCAGAATACCCCTAACCACTGCTGGGGAGGGACCTCCTTTCCAAGGTAGGAGCCAATATTCTCTTCCACCAGGATGGGGCCACGGTTACAGGAAAATGGGTCTACACCTCCAGATACTAACTCTATGACTGGAGGATAAACTTAGGCTCCTAGAAGACCCATCACACTCCCTGCCAGTCACAGAAACTAGTTGGTTAGAAAAATACCCCAACACCTGGGCAGCAACAGCAAGCATGGGGCTGGCCAAATAGCAGCCCCATCTGATAATCAACCTCAAGCCCTCAGCTGCTCCTATGGCCATTAAAACATATCCCATGAGCCACGAAGCCAGGGAAGGAATCAGACAACAAATTAATAGGCTACTAAGACAGGGCATCCTCAGACCCTGTCACATCCCTTGGAACACCCCTCTCCTTCTGGTAAAGAAGCCAGGCACAGGGGAATACAGGACAGTGCAGGACCTCTGGGAGGTCGAAGGACTGAGGATATCCATCCTACAGTACTCAATCCTTACAATTTGCTGAACATGCTGCCCCCCGAGCCACATCTGGTACATGGTATTAGATCTTAAAGATGAATTCTTTTGCCTCAGACTGAGTCTGCAGAGCCAGCTTCTGTTTTCGTTTGAATGGAAGGAACTGGCCACTCACATGGACGAGGGTTCCCCAGGGGTTTAAGAATTCACCCACCCTCTTCTATGAAGCCCTACACCAGGATTTAGCAGACTTCCTGATCCATAACCCTAGTGGTCCTACTGCAGTATCTAGATGACATTCTCTTGGGAGCAGAGACCGAACAAGACTGTCTCCAAGGTACCGGGGCGCTACTGCAAAAAGTGGGGGGAATTGGGGTACTGGGCATCATCAAAGTAGGCCCAACTTTGCAGAAAGCAGGTCACCTACTTGGGATACCGGCTCCTGGGGGGGGGGACATAGATGCCTGACAGAAGGATGAAAGCAGGACGTAGCCCTGATCCCACCACCCAAGAGCCCCAGGGAAGTGTGTGAGTTCCTCGGCAGCACAGGGTTCTGCCGTCTCTGGATCCCAGGATTTGCAGAGCTGGCAGCTCTGCTATATCCCATGACCAAGGCCTATATTCCTTTTACATGGACAGAGGAACATCAGAAGGCCTTTGATGACATCAAAAAGGCCCTACTATTGGCACCTACCCTAAGCCTCCCCAATAGAAAAAAATCTTGCACCCTTTACATGGATGAAAAGGCAGGGATGGCAAAAGGGGTCCTAACACAATTGGTTGGACAATGGAAGAGTCCTGTAGCATACTTCTCAAACAAATTGGACAATGTGGCCACAGGATGCCCCCCTTGCCTCCAGATGGTGGCTGCAGTGGCAGTTTTGGCTAAGGATGTGGATTAATTGACTCTGGGTCACCCACTCACAGTAGTGGCCCCTCATGTGATTGAGGCAGTGGTCCGACAGCCCCCTGATCAATGGCTCTCAAATGCATGGATGACCCATTACCAGGCTCTACTCCTCAATCCAGACAGACTGGGATTTGGGACGACTACATCCCTGAACTAGGCCACCCTCCTTCTGGGTGCTGATGCAGAGACCACTCCGCTCCATGATGGGAGCAGTTTCCTCCAAGACAGCATAGGGAAGGCAGGGGCGACCATGGTAGATGGACAATCCATAATATGGGCCAATGATCTCCCAAAGAGCGGAGATCATTGCTCTGACCCAAACACTCAAGATGGCTAAGGGCCGCAGCATCAACATCTCCATAGACAGCCTTTACGACTTTGTTACAGCCCATGTACACAGAGAAATTTACCGGAGATGGGGCCTCCTGACTTCAGCAGGAAAAGACATCAAAAATAAGACTGAGATTTTGGATCTCTTGCAGGCTCTCTTCCTGCCAAAAAAACTGAGCATTATACACTTCCCCGGACACCAGAAAGGAAATGACCTGGTAGCCAGAGGGAACTGGATGGCTGAAGAGGAGGCCAGGAAAGCAGCCTTGGGCCCACAGATCCTCTCCGTGAAAATGCCTGGTTCAGCCCTATGTTCACCATAAGGATTCAAATACACAGACCATGACTTAGAGACAGTCCAGACCTTGGGGGCTGACTATGACCAGGAGGCGAAGGCATGGCGCCACCAAGGCAAGGTCCTGCTACCTCAGAAAGTGGCTAAGGAGATTCTGTCTCAGCAACATTGATGGACTCATCTTAGACACAAAAAGCTCAAAATCCTACTAAAATGAGAGGAGCAGACCTACTATATTCATAACCTCAACGTGCTCCTGCAGCAAATCACCAGCGCTTGCCCCCCCTTTGCAAAGGTGAACGTTGGACCTCTTAAGCTGCCTGAAGGAACCAGGATTAGAGGGGAATGACCAGGGACCACCTGGGAAGTTGCTTTCACTGAAATCAAACCTGATAGCTTCGGGAACAGGTACCTACTGGTTTTTCTATACACCTTTTCAGGATGGACTGACGCTTTTCCTACTAAGCATGAAACTGCCCAGGTGGTGGTCAAGAAGATCCTTGAAGAAATCTTCTCATGGTTCGGACTGCCTAAGGTAATAGTGTCTGATAATGCGCCTGCCTTTGTCTCCCAGATAAGTCAGCTGGTGGCCAAAACATTGGGGATTAATTGGATACTACATTCTGCATACAGATCCCAAATCTCACGATAGGTAGAATGAGTAAACAGGACAATTAAAGAGACCCTAACTAAATTGACCATAGAGACTGGCACTAGAGACTGGGTACAGCTCCTGCCCATGGTACTGCTCCGAGTTCAAAATACCCCCTCGGTGCATGGGATTACACCTTTGAGATCTTGTTCGGAGGACCCCCACCCAATAGGGACGTGCTCCCCACTCATCCTAACCATTCCGTTGACTCCCTATCCCTCCAGGCCTGACTATGTGTTCTTCAGATTATTCAAACCAGATCTGGAAGCCACTGGCCTCGTACAGGGCTGGAAGTCCTGCAGTGCCTCATCCGTTCCAGATTGGGGACACTGTGTACATCAGACGTCACCAATTCAAGACTCTTGAACCCCGTTGGAAGGGAACCTACATTGTGCTCCTGATCATCCTTATGGAACTCAAGGTGGACGGGATCAAGGCCTGGGTCCACACATCACAGGTCAAGAAGGCTGGCGCCATCGAAGATTAGGCTGAGGACGAGTCACCGGAATGGAGACTACAGCGCACCCAAAACGAGCTCAAGCTAAGATTTTTGCGAGATCCTTAATTATCTTGCTATGGTCGATGCTTTTTCATTTCCCCGACCTAATCAAAGGAACCCCACATGCCCCCCAGCGGTTAACAGGGCAAGTGATCTCCCAGACAAATGAGGTTGTCTGGTCCCCCTCTGGCCATTATCCACCTGGAACCTTGTGGCCCCCACTCACACAGACTTTTGTCAACTAGCCTCCGGGTTAGACAACTGGGATATTCCCCCATATGGGGCTGATTCTCTCTCCAAAGAAATGACAGGAACAGCTGTTTCACTCACCCAGGGAGGATTGCTGTTCAGATGCTGCAGCTCCCCCAATCTCTGCTTGCTAGCTCAATTCGACTTTTACATCCAACAAGAACAGCCATGGGGGGTCTGGATGTGATGCAGGGTTCATAAGGAATTCTTTTTTTGCTAAATGGGGATGTGAAACTACAGGGGATGTCTATTGGAAACCAAACTCATCCTGGAACTTGATCACCATGAGGAGAAACTATACTAAGCCCCCAACGGGGAATTCAGTCTGTGGTTATGGTTCAGAAAGTTGGGGAACGTGGAACTGTAGTACAGACCTTTGTCTCCCCCTTCAGATACAGGAAAGCAGGACTACATGTCCTGGATAAAAGGGAAAATCTGGGGATTAAGATGGTATATACAGGGATTAGATAAAGGGGTTATCTTCACAATCTGCCTGGAAATACAGAGCCCTACTCTGGTTACTACCATGGTCCAAGTCACCACCGGACACCCCCCAAATTGGCTCCTAGGAAGAAGACACTCCCTCAGCTGGGCAATGGATTTGGTCCAGGGAGCCTTCTTTGCCCTTAATTAAACCAGGCCAGACATGACTAACCCTTGCTGGCTATGTCTTACTTCCACCCCACCCCCCTTATTATGAGGGCATAGCCATGTCAGGAGTGTTTACTAACACTACTAATCCATCCCAATGTGATTGGGGGGCACACCATAGACTAACCCTTACCCAAGTCTCGGGAAGAGGCACCTGCCTATGCTCTGTCCCCCAGCCCCACCAGGACCACCACACCCTCCTGCTACAGCCTGAGTTTGGTATGAGACCCACATACCTGATACCCAGTCCAGTCCTATGGTGGACCTGCAGCACTGGGCTCACTCCTTGCATACATATAGGAGCCCTTGACCAATCCAAAGATTTCTGTGTATTAGTTCAACTAATGCCCGACATATTTTACCACTCAACAAGATACTTAATATATATATATATATATATATATATATATATATTTCTCACCCCACCTGATATCGAAGAGAGCCTGTATCCCTAACTTTAGCCATCCTAATGGGATTTTGGCTTGCTGCAAGGATGGGGACTGGGACTGCAGCCATAGTCCAAGGGCCACAACAATATAATGAACTCAAGAATGTGATAGCATAGGACCTATAAATATTAGAACAATCAATAACTAAATTATAAGAGTCACTGGCCTCCCTGGCAGAGGTGGCCCTTCAGAACCGGAGGGGGGTGGATCTGCTGTTCCTAAAGGAAGGAGGACTCTGTGCTGCCCTTTGAAGAGGAATGCTGTTTCAATGTTAATCACTCAGGGGTAATCAAGGATTCAATGGCAAACTCAGAGAAAGATTAGCTCAAAGACAGAAGGAGACTGAGGCTCAATAGGAATGGTTTGAAGGATGGTTCAACAGGACCCCATGGTTGACTACCCTAGTTTCCACTCTAATAGGGCCCCTGTTCATACTCCTCCTGCTCTTGACATTACGCCCCTGTCTCCTCAACAGGCTCTTACAGTTCATACGGGAAAGACTATCCATCACTCAGGCCCTTGTCCTTACTCTACAGTATCAAGCCATACCAAACATTGAGGTCCCCTGAGGTTTTAAGATTAAAACCTTGCAAAAAGAAAAAGGAGGGAATGAAAGACTTAAAAATTAGCAAAGAAATAAAATAAAGCCCAGATAAGGAAACTCCCGAGATGGAATGTAAGGCAGCCTGATCCAGAAATGAACCAAGGCCACTATGACTTAGTGCCTGGAATTTACCAGCCGCCAGCAATTACTCCCTTACAATGCCATAAGATAACTTTATACCAAGAATTTCCAGATGGCCACCATCCCCCAAGGGGCTCATGAAGGAAACAGATTGCCCCACCAGCCAAGGTGCTAACATTTAACAATTAGGGTCCCTATGAAACAAAGAGATAGCTACAACTTCCATTTGCTTAGGCAAGATTGATTAACACATCCTGAGGTCTGTGGGTTTTACAACCAGTGGGCCATCTGATTCCCAGCCCTCCCCTCAAGACAAAGGGCCTCCTAGGAACCCATGACTCTGGTCACTTACTCAAGGGTCAGAGACTCACAGCCCCTCCATCAGCTTGTGGTTTTTGCCTTTAAAACCTCCCTTGCCTACAGATCAGGGCTTCTCTCCAGCCTGCATGCTGAGAGGGCCCATTTATACAAATGTCTGTTCATTAAAGCCTCTTGCTCATTGCATCAACAGGACTGTACATTGATTTCTTGGGGGACCGGCTGGATCAGGGAGACTCCTTGCCTCGAGGGTCTTTCATTAGTAATAGAAGTCTTTCAAGCATCATGCAAGAAATTGGTTGTTTAGATAAGTAGAAGATTCAGATGTTTTTCTTTGTTTGTTTTATGAACACTTGGATCTAGATTCTGTTCAAAGTACAAAATAAGTCAAAATAGAAGTGTGAATTGGGGTGTGCTCTCATATCTTCTCTGTTAGAAAGTGTATTCAATCACTGTATCACACTTTCACAGAGATTGAGGAAATAGATGAGCTGAAGCAGCACAGACAGTTGGAATATTTGGAAGACAAACCATTTAAGGAACAAAGAGACACAAGAAAGAAAAATAAATGAATGTCAATGGTGTTTATCTCCTAAACGTGTCTTCCAACATAAGACCGTATAGCTGTACATATTAACTCATAGAAACTACAGCACCATGAACAAGGCCAGCATAGATTGAAGTTAGACAGGATTCCAGTGCTGGGTAGGGGAAAGTGACAGGAATTCGCTTTCCAAACAAAGAAGCTATCTCAAACTGGCATCCCTTTGCAAAGCAAAAATTGCTTTTCTTCAGTGGAATCCACAGGGATCCCATTGAATATGGATCTATGTAGGTTGTATGAATACTGTCACAGTCTGTGAGTTCGTATTTACATCAGTCCTCTTCTGTGTGGAAGAAAATATTTACTTGGTACACTTTGCCTCTTATTTTCTTTCAAATAATCAGATCTGAATTTAATTTAAATTCACAAGTCATTATTGGTCATTTATGGATATAGATTATTATTGAATGGTTTCATCAACCAAATTAGAGATTTTATGTATCCCTGAGAGGAGTATCAGTGATAATGAAGTTGTTTTGTAACACCAGGGTTGAATTTCAAAAGTCAAACTAACTCTCCTGAGCGAAGAACTCCAGTTCGCACAGTTTTAATGTAGTTTGTAGGAAATGTAAAGATTAGGGCAGAATAACAGTGTTTTAGGTATATGGACAAAGTTTAGAGAAGTCTGGTGTTTCCTGTCTTCTTCTCCAAGTCAGAGGACTGCAGAGATATTTCTGTCCCTGTTAAACATAGTTATCATGCTACTGTCCTGAGAAACATTTTCAGATACACCTGGGTTTTTATGATGAGATCTCTGCTTCACTCATTCATTTCACTGTCCTCAAATTCTTAAAGCCTATGCTCATTATGTGGAAGATTACCATAGGAAGGATGGTAGGCTTGGTTTCAGAGGCCAAGGTAAACAAAATCAGTCACTGCTGCAAAACAGCAGAGGGAAATATAAGAGAATCAGGATGGATCTCATCTGACAAGAGTAGATGCTGTACCTTAAGCCAATGAAAGCAGAGAATTTCTGTCTCTAGTTCTTCTATCATTCTCTTTTAGTGGATTATCTCATTGCTGTGAGCAAACAATGATGGGAATCAATTTAAGTAAAGAAAAATTAATTTGGGCTATTAGTAGAGAGGTTGGAATCCACCATTGCAAAGACCTTTTGGTTGCAGGAGAAGGGGTATTCAGGTGTTCACACTGCATCAGCAATCAGCAAGTCAAGAACAAACAGGAAGTGGGACTCAGCTAGACAACATCAAGGCATGCCTCAGTGGGCTACCTCCTCCCTCAAGGTTCTGGCTCTTAAAAATTCCACAATCATCCCAAACGGTACCAACATCTGCAGATCAAGTATGCAACCACATGAACATATGAGGGATAGTTTACATTTAAAGCATTACTTTTCACCCTGCCCTGGCAACACCTCTGTTGACCCTTCAGTCTGTTTTGAAAGTAATTGGGGAGCAATGATCTAAAGTAGTGCTTCCTAACTTTCCTAATGCAGTGACCTTTTAATATTGTACCTCATGTTGTGATGACATTAACCATGAAATTATTTTTATTGCTACATCATAGCTGTAACTTTGTTATTGTTAGAAATCATAATGTAAACATCTGTGTTTTCTGATTGTCTTACATGACCCTGTGAAGGGTCATTAAAATCCCAAAGCCTTGAAACTCGAAGATTTAGAACATCTGATCTAAAGCATCCAAGGATATCTATTTAGTTCAAAGATCTACTTCGAAAACCACATGAACCAGCATATACATAATGCAAAGTCCTATGGAGTCTAACCAAAAATCTGTCAGGTATATGCTTTTTATGTGTCTTATGCTACTCTGTGTCTTACATTTTCATTCTGTTCCCAGTATTTTTGACAGTGAAATATATGTAGTCTTATTTACCAAATTTATTTTGTCCCATGTACTTTTTGTGCATAAATAAGAGCTTTGACAAAGTAACAATCATAATAGTTTTTACTATTTGTTCTAAACTATTTGTTATTATACAGTTTATATTAAATTCTGACCTTTTTTGATTTTACACAAGGTATGAGGTTTAGGTTGATATTCTTACTTCCTTGCACATTAAGTTATAAATATAATTAATTTCAAATTAATTGCTTTTTCATGGTTCTTAAATTTAGAAAAACAACTTTATGTTTCAATTTCTGAGGTGCCTTTTCAATCTTATTGAGTAATGTGTCTATATCTTCATATATAATTTAATTCAAAGTGTTGTATTGGTTCCAAGAAACCAATTTTCTTAAAAACTTGGTGTATTCAAATAAATTTATCTCTCTGTGTGTTGTACATTGTATGCACATATTGTTGGTTTATGCATATATGTGTGGTGAATGCATGCCATATATGTGCATTTGTGGAAATCCTGGAGTCACTACAGGTATCTTCTGCTTCTCTCCCCATTAGTTTTTGAAACAGGTCTCTCAAAAAACTTGAATGGTATTACATGAACTGAAGTGGCCATATTTAGGAAAATATATATACATATATATTCATAAACTTATACACATATTCATATACATATAGGCTTTCAATAACTAGTATTGAAAAGAGAAGCCACGGATTTGAAAGTCAGAAAGAGAATATTTGGAAGGATGAAAACGATGAGAAAAATGTTGAAATTAAACTATAATCTCAAAATTAAGATAAAATAATGTAGGAATACAGCAGTTATTTTACAGGAAAAAAACTGCTGATCAGCAAACTCTTGGCATCTATTTTCCTGTCTCTACTGTTTGGATCTGGAAATATCTGTAGGAATCACTGTACGTTTTATGTAGATGTTGGTTTTGGGACTGAGGTCATTATGCTTGCTCAATAATTATTTACCTGATGAGCTATCTCCACACCCTTTGTTTCACCAATTTACAAATACATACAAACAGTTTATGATTGAAATTGTTCACAATTTTTTATCAATGTGATTATGTGGACCATTTGATATTTGACTCATCTAATCTGTGTATGCATTAAAGTTGAACTTTAACAGCAGTCCCGAGCAAGTAGAAGATCATGGACACCAGCCAGACAGTTTGGGAACCAGCACAGGACCAAACCAGGCCATCTGAACATGGGTGACAGGAGGCCTGGGGTGGTGTAATCAGTATTTAGCCATAGTGCACCAATGGACTCTTGGAACCCATTCCCCCATGTAGGGATACTCTCTCATCCTAGACAGATGGAGGTGGGCCAAGCCTTGCCCAAAATGATGTGACAGTCTTTGATGATCCCCCGTGGAATGCCTCACTCTTCCTAGGTAGTGGATGATGGGTGGGACAGGAGGGGTGTGGGTTCAGTGGGGCATAGGAGTATGGTAGGGAAAGGGAACTGTGATTGAAATGTAAAATGAGATTGTTTCTAAGTTAAATAAAAAATATTGAAAAACTAAAGTTAGAGTTTAAAATGAACTGAGTTTTTTTCGCTAGAACCCAACAATAATTATTTAAGGAATAATAATATAGGAATTTATATGTAATCCAAAATTTCAGGAATTCATAATAAGTATGTAGTACACTCTAGAAACAATCAAATATACTTCATATTGACTTTAATTAATGTTTTTAAAATGAAACCAGTATAATTAACAATTAACCATGCTCCAGAAGATGTCTCAAAACACCAGTATAGCAAAACAAAACAAGACTCATGAGGTTAGAGGGATAGATCAAGGAGGACGTAGGGGGAGATGTGCAAAATGAATAAGTTCCAAATGCTTTACATATATGCAGAAAATGCTCAAAGAATTAATAAGACATATTTATAATAAGTCATATGACCATCAAAATATCTGAGTATTATAAGAAATTAAAATTATAAAACTAAAGATTTATAGACCTGAATCAAGCATGGTTAATATAGATGTTCTAGGCACATTTACCTACTTAGAAAATAAAATATTTATTATATTAGGTGTCAAAGATATTTTAGTGTAAAATTTTTCTCTTTAAAGCCAACCTGACAGCATAAAAATTTAGAAACTTCCCCAAATTTACACAATTTTCCTGTAAATTTAAGTCTTATTACTTTCATGACTGTATTATTTTTACTATAACTTAAACATTTTATTATAACTTAAGACTTTCTAGAAACAGAGTTACAAACCAAAGAATTATTTTAGAGCTTACATGAAGTGGACAGCATTAAAATTTGAACAGATTTCATCAACCTAATTTTAAAGTCACTTTAAAGATGTTTTGTGAAAACAGGAGTACTATTCTAAAACATATAATTGCTTAATTTGCTGTACAAAAAAAGAAATAGCCACTTCAGTGAAACTATTTAGTCATTATGAAGATAAATGAGGTATATTATTTTCCTAGATGCCATGGAGCAAGGGAAATTAAATTTACCTTCTAAGAACAAACATAACATTCCCATTTAGTAAATGTAGCTTTCCTTTTTAATTAAATATTGTGGCTTTAATCTGCAGTTAGTTCATTTTCATATATATTCTAGTTTAAGTCACCTTTTAATGTATAGAAGGATATATAAACTTCAAAGACAAAATTCAAAGTGCTTAGAAGCAGGGAGAACCCAAACAGTGAGTTCATATGCCTTTACACTTTGTCTGTTTTGTGGTAAATTCTCAGCAAGCCTGTGATATTGAATTATGGCCATTTTGCAATAAACATGTCATTCCAAACATCAACATGACTTTTGTTGGCAGTGTTCTCATTATCCCCAATTATTCAGTGAGACATGACTGCACCAATTCATCACTGAATGTGCTAGAAACACTCCACTTACCTGGAAAGGAGCATGCTGACCTTTGTCCAAGTCTCTTGGAAATCTGAGCTCTGTGGGAATCCACAGAAATCATAAAACAATATATTTATTTTACTTCTATGGATACTTAAAAAATCTACAATTTCTCCATCCATTCTTCACTTGAGGGGCAACTAGGTTGTTTCCAGGTTCTGGCTATTATAAACAACACTGCTATGAACATAGTTGAACAGTTGCCCTTGTTGCATGAATGTGTATCCTTTGGGTATATGCCTAAGAGGGTGATTGCTGGATCATGAGGTACACTGATATCCATTTTCCTGAGGAACCTCCATACTGATTTCCAAAGTGGCTGTAAGAGCTTGCACTCCCACCAGCAGTGAAGGAGTGTACCCCTTTCTCCACATCCTCTCCAGCATAAAATCTCATTGGTCTTTTTGATTTTAGCCATTCTGACAGGAGCAAGGTGGTATATCACAGTTATTTTGATTTGCAGTTCCCTGATGGCCAATGACGTTGAGCACTTTAAGTGTCTTCCAGCCATTTTAGATTCCTCTATTGATAATTCTTTATTTATTTTTGTGCCCCACTTTTTAATTTGATTACTTGGTATTTTGGTGACTATCTTTCTTGAGTTCTTTGTACATTTTGGAAATCAGCCCCCTGTCAGATGTGAGGTTGGTGAAGATATTTTCCCAATCCAAGGGCTGCTGTTTTGTCTTGTTGACTGTGTCCTTGCCTTACAGAAACATCCCAGTTTCAGGGGTCCCATTTATTAATTGTCAATCTTAGTGTCTGTTCTACTGGTGTTATGTTCATGAAGTTATCACCTTTACCAATTCATCCAAGGTTACTTCCCACTTTCCCTTCTAAGAGGATCGGTGTAGCAGGATTTATGTTTTATCTTTGTTCAATTTGCTCTTAAGTTTTGTGCATGGTAAAAGATAAGGAGATATCTGCAATCTACTACATGTCAGCATCCAGTTATACTAGCACCATTTGTTGAAGATGCTTTCTTTTTTTTCATTGTATAATTTGCTTCTTTGTCAAAAATGAGGTGTCCTAGGATTGTGGATTAATAAGGTGTCAGGGTTTTCAATTGATTTGGTCTACCTGTCTGTTTTTGTGCCAATACCAATCTTTTTTCAGAGCAATAGCTCTATAGTAGAGCTTGAAGTCATTAATGGTGATGCCTCCAGAAGTTCCTTTATTGTACAGGGTTGTTTTGGCTATCCTGGCTTTATTGTTTTTCCATATAATGGTGAATATTTTTCTTTCAAGTTCTGTGAAGAATTTTTTTCTGGTATTTTGATGGTGATTGCATTGAATCTGTATATTGCTTTTGTTAGTTTGCCATTTTTACTATATTTATCCTACGTATCCAAGAGCATAGGAGAGGTTCTCATTTACTCAGCAGAAAAAAAAATAAACAATTAAATCTTGAAATTCTCAGGCAAATGGATGAAACTGGAAGAACCCCTCCTTAGTGAGGTAACCCAGTCACAGAAAGACAAGCATCATCTGTACTCATTCATATATGGGAAACAGACATAGAACAAAAGATTACCACCCTACAATCCATACCTCCAGTGAACCTAGTAAACAAGGAGGATCCTAAGAAAGACATGCATGTTCCCCACAGAGAAGGGGAAAGGGAAAAGGTCTCCTGAGCAAATTAGGAGCATAGAGGTGGGAGGAAAGTAGGAAAAAAGAATGGGAAAAGAGTAGTGGGGAGGACAACATGCAGGATCGGGAAGATGGAGTCCGGATAAGAAAAGAGGAGAGCAAGAAAAGAGATACCTTAATAGAAGGAACCATTACAGGTGTAATGAGAATTCTGGCAATAGGTAAATATCCAGAGATCCACAAGGATGATCCTAACTAACAATCTAAGCAATAGTGGAGAGGCTACCTTAAATGCCCTTCCTTTATAATGTGATTGATGACCAATTAAATGCCATCTAAGAGCCTTCACCCAGTAGCTGATGGAAGTAGGAGCACGGACCCACAGCTAAGTGGTGAGCCATACTCCTGGAATCCAGTTATAGACACTGAGTAGGGTTGAACAAAGGAGTCAAGATCATTCTAAAGAAATGTAAAGAAACAGCTGACCTGACCAAGGGAGAACACATGGACCCCAATAATAAAGCTGGGGAAACAGTAATGGACTGAAACAAGCCCTCTGAATGTGGGTGATAGTTAGGAGGCAGTCTCTGTGATCTCTAGCAGTGGAACAACTATTAATCTGTGGTGCACAATTGACTTTGGGAGCCCATTCCCCATGGTGGGATTCTCTCTTAGCCCAGATACATGGAGGAGGACCTAGGCCCTCCTCCAAATGATGTGACAGACTTTGATGATCTGGCATGGAAGGCCTCACCCTCCTTGAGGAATGGATGTTGGGTGGGATCAGGGGATCAGTGTGGTGAATCGGAGGCTGGGAGGAAGAGGGAACTGGGATTGATATGTAAAATATGATTGTTGCTAAATTAAATAAAATTTAAAAATCTAGTGTTTAGGTTGTATTTATGCTTTGTAATTTTGCAAATGCACTTATTTTTTATGAGTATATGTGTAAATTGACTGTAGGTATGTACATCATGGCAGTTCAGGTGCCTGGGGGAGGCAGAAGAAAATGTCAAACTCCATGGAACTGTAGGTTTATGTCATTGTGAGTATTTCTATAAGGGAACAAAACTTCTGTCCTCTTTAAGGGCAGCAGGTATTTATAAGAAAACTGCTACTGTTTTGTGGGATCAGTCTCACTGAAAAATGGCACCATCTTTTCTCTGGATCATGCATCTCAAATTATGTTAACTAGAAATCTCCAAAAGACTACAATTTGGTTTTAAGTATGTGAACCTCCCCAATTCTTTTTACCCCACTTTTAGAAAACAAATACAAATGAACTAACTAACAAAAAGAAAACAAACAAGGGTATTAAAAAATGAAGGAAAAAACCCAGAAGCATAATACACATAAAGAAACACACATGGAAAAAAAACATAATCCACATAGACACAAAATTGAAAATCATAATTTGCAAGCAAATGATGGAAAAGGCAAAAATGTCCAACAAAGCAATTTGAGAGACAAAGCTGACACACACACAAACCATTGAGTTTGTTCTGTGTTTACCATTTACTACTTAGTATAGGGCTTATAATTATGTGTGAAACCCCATTGAAAAGGAAAAAAATACTATTATTTTCTTTGGAAGTGGGTACCAAATGATAATGTTTTACTGGTTACGGATGGGAGCCTGTGCCTATTTACTCGACTCTGAGCTTTAACCCCATCTGATTGAACCTGTGTGTGCACCCTATACTCTATGTCTTAAGCAATAACTTCTAAAAGCAGATTGACATGTTACTCAATGATTGATATTATCAAAGTATTAAAACTTTTGATTATTGAAATAACTTAAAATTATACTTAAATACTGTAATATTATTGCTCATAAGTTCCTGATTTTGTATCTTCATATACATTAATTCTTCCAACCCTCTTTCCTGCTTTTATGAAATGTCATTTATATATTTATCAATTTCTACACTGTACTACATCTTAATTTTTGATGATTAGAAAGGATGTTTTTGAAATTTCATTATACAAATTAAATTCCTTGTCAGTTAAAAGTACAGTATGGTATATATTTATCATTTCTTTAAACCTACATAACCATATCTAAGTCATCATGTCAGAGATACCTGCACACTCAGTTCACTCCAACATTATTCAGAATACGCATTTAATGGAGCCAGCCCTTCCGTCTATGATTGGATTTATGTGTAAGGAAGTCTGGAATTTGTAAGAAGTTATTTAAGCATAAAACAATGATAAAATTACATTATTGTAAGGAGAAAGAGAGGATTATAGATCATCACAACAAGTGAAGTAAGGAGACTCAGAAAGACAAGCTTGTTGTGATGAAGCATGTCCCCCTGAAATACTGGCCCAGTTGGCCAACATCTGAAACACCTGAGACGATACAGTCTTTTATACTACATAAACAAGGACTTGGCCAGGTTTCTGTGTTTTGTCATGATCCCCATGGTATAAACAGTGCACCAACCAGCAGGAAACAGTTTAGAATGAGTGAGGCACAAATTCCCAAATATTGTTTATAAATGTTTGTTTTGTTTTTATTTAGATGGGCTCAGGGAAAACAGTACATGTAGCATATATGTGCCCTTCTTTCTAATCATATGACACTTAGAAATGAATAGGCCTATCAAACAGAATGCACAAGCCTGAGTTAAATGTAATTTTTAGGCATAGAACAAACATTTCTCAAATAACTATTCTGTAGACCAAAAAATGCTCATTTGTTCCTTGTCTGAAATTTGAATTTAACTGACAGTGGATTATTACTTCATACATTGGCCATTCTAATATAGGAAAATGCTATTTTATTGAAATGCATCTTGAGCCCACTTGTCTGTGTAACATTATTAATCATTGCTGTTAAACAGGTACATGAAGCAGGTAAAAATGTGCATGCTGAGAATGAAGGATACTTGGTACCTTAAAAGGCAGGAAACGTATTAGGAAGTCAGATAATTCAAAAGTATAAAATAAGGCTGAGGAAAATAGAGAGAGACACTAAAATTTGCATTTGAATGTTTTAAAGCCTATGGAAGCTTAAATCTGAGTATCAAAAGTTATTTCAAATAAAAAGCTACATATTTTAGCTCAAAATTTTTTTTGTTTTGTTGTTGTTGTTGTTGTTGTTTTCGAGACAGGTTTTCTCTGTGTAGCTTTGGAGCCTATCCTGGCACTCGCTCTGGAGACCAAGCTGGCCTCGAACTCACAGAGAACTGTCTGCCTCTGCCTCCCCAGTGCTGGGATTAAAGGCGTGCACCACCAACGCCCGGCTCAAATTTTTCTTAATGATCATTTATATATCATTATTAATATATTACTACAAATTATATAAAAGAATTGAACTAACTGCTTTGGTCCTTTATTTTTGTTATTTTCTAAATAGCACAGATGTTTTTGTATATAACATACCCCTGCACAAAGTATTTAAGCTGTATCACTAATATCTGTATGAGATATACCTTTGAAACTTACACTAATTAGGAATACACCTCCTTTTGCCAACTAATACAGAGTAGACTGATCATTGTTCTACTAAATTTTCTTAAGGGATGGTAAAGCTCACATTTGAAAAGAGAAGGAAAGAGATGTTAGTAGCAATTAATTGAATATATCACTAGCAGATGTTTTCAATGCAGGTTCTTGCACATGATAGAAAGAGTATTGGAAATCATCACTATTGATTGATGGTCTTGCTCTCAAGCTACTGAGAGGCTGCACTGATAATAAATGCTTTGAACTTTTCATAGAGTACCAGAGGTGAAAAATAACAAAATAAACCATTGGTTTAAGTGATTCCACTAGGATAAAAATAGCCCCTCAATTTAAAACAAGGTAATTTTGGGCCATGTTAAAATCTATAGTAGAACACAAGCACTTGTGGGGCTCATTGGATGCTGTTTCATACTGTGGTCTTCCAAATGCCCATGCAGAAGACAACTTTGCTTACCTTTGGTAGAGATTTAAACCATGACATTGTTGACAGCCTAATACTAAGGTTACAGAGCTATGTTTAACTGTTAAATAGTCTGATGGATACTTATTTATTTTATGATTGAACTTTGTTACCCTGGTTTTGATTTGTTCTCCTCAATCATTCTTTTAAATGTTTGAAGATTTAATGCAAAAGTTAAAATATATTGTCCAAAAAGACATTATGAAATTTATAGCATAATATAGAAATTACGAAACTGCTTCGTCCAGTGAAAGGGGCCTTCTCTTAATGCCCTTACAATAACTTTGTATGTACAAAAATCAATACATATCTAATATTGAAAGAAAATTTAAAAATGACTTTTTTCCTTTATGAAAAAATAGTTCCTATAGTATTCAAGCCTCAATACAAAATTGCATTTTATTTAGATTTTCTTTTTTATATTGTGTATCAATTAGTGAACTAAATACAAAGAAAGGTAAGAATCATTGAGCAAAAGTATCAAAGTTCAAGTTAGGGGGACAGCAAAAACAAAACCAAGGAGACAAGGAAGAAAAACGAAAATCCTTAAAACAAAATTCAAGCCAAGCCACTATTTTCATCTACAGGTTCCTGTGGGACATTTCCTTTCTTCTGAACCAGCCTTTGTAGTTCTGTAATTCCTCTCAACATCTCTCATATTTAGGAATGATTATAGATATCTAAAATAAAAGCACCAAGTCAAATATCCAAGGAAAATATTACTACTTACTGATTTTAATTGAGTGGTTGGCTACAGTGGGGTTACTAAAATAATATCAAAGAATATCCTACTGTCACTACCCCTCACTTCGATTTTTGTTTTCACAAATATAAAAGTATAAAAATTATATACAATCTCTTCAATATGTCTCAATCTTCTTTTTTTAAGATTTTTTTAAATTTAGAAACAAGATTGTTTTACATGTCAATCCCAGTTCCCACTCACTCCCCACATCCCCTACCACCAAAACCGCCAACTAAAACTTACCTGTCACATATCCTTTCTGCTCCCCAAAGAGGGTGAGGCCTTCTATAGGGGTCATCAGTGTCTGCCATATCCTTTGGGATAGGGCCTAGGCCCACCCCCTGTGTGTCTTGGCTCAGGGAGTATCTCTGTATGTTGATTGGTCTCCCAAAGTCCACAGCTGTGCTAAGGATAAGTACTGAACTACTACAGAAGGTTCCGTAGTCTCCTCACTGAAACACACGATCCTGGGGTCTGGATCAGTCCCATGCTGGCATCCCAACTATCATTCTGGGGACCAACACCTCCCCATGGTTCAGGTCAGCTGTTTCTGTGGATTTCACCAGCCTGGTCTGGACCCCTTTGCCCATCACTCGTTCTTCTCTGCAACTGGATTCCAGTTCAATTCAGTGATTAGTTGTGGATGTCTGCTTCTACTTCCACTAGTTGCTGAATGAAGGATATAGGATGGCATATAAGACAGTCATCAATTGCATTATCATGGGATGGAATTTAAGGTAGCCTCTCCTCTGTTGCTTGGATGGTTAGTTGGTGTCATCTTTGTAGATCATGTCTTCATCTTCTATTCCAATATTCCATTCAATTCCTGAAAATCCTAAATTCTCACCTAATATTGACATCCAACTATATTCCAAATAGAAATATCATGAGCATATCTTATTACTTCATTAGTTATCATTGGGTACTTTTCCTCAGTACTCCAATATCATAAATTTTTCATTTTTAAATTAGTGATTCATAAAATGAATTAAAGAAAGCCATTTAAGCATCCCAATTCTATCAACATTGTGTGTTATGTTTGTGTGTGTGTATGTGTGTGTGTAGAGAAAGAGGGAGGAGAGTGAGAGACAAAAAATATTAACAGTGTGTTAAATGCGGCATTATTCAAACATGATAGATTAGAGTCACTATTCTTTATCAGTAGACAAAAAAGGGTATCTATTGTATTATAGTCAATAATGAAGTATTGTTCCTAGTGCAGAAGAATATGTTGCAACTTTACAAAACAGTAACAAATCTCATAATCAAAGTACTATGAAAAATTTGAGATATGAAAACAGTCATGGTATTTATTCACAAGGAATAATTTGTGTGAAGTAAGAAAAACCTAATCTCAGATATTAAATTCAGTTGAGTAGATTCAATCTTAGAATGATGGAAAGAATTATTAATCAAGTCCCATTAAAGGATTGGGCACAAAAGAATTTACTTGAATATATATTATGTAAATAGTATTTCAATTCTTACATTTCATTCTCTATAATTAAAGAAAAATATATAAATCAATATTCATAATATATAAGGTTTATGGAGCAAAAATATTAGAATCCCAGGGTAAATGATGAACATGAAAATGAAAAATTACATAACACTATGAGAAAAGTATAAAATATGAAGATTTTTAAAGTCATTAACAATCTGAGAGATAAAATTCATTGTCAAGATAATACATTGTCAAATGCAGTATGGTCAAAACTTAAGACAAGTGGACTTCATTGTATTTAAATATGAAGAGAATTCATGATGGCTAGGATCAGCATCAGCCTTTGGGCTGCTTGGAAATCTATAATAATAAATTCAAGCATACATTTTTATGTGCATGTGCTTGTATTTTCTCCTGTGCTTGTAAGTACACATGCATGTGAGAAGACCTGGAAGCCAAATCATAACCTCAGGTATCATTTCCTAGGAGTTTGTTTTTTGTGACCACTCGAAAATACTATTGATCCAGAGTAGCTGAATAGCTGTTCATTTTTTTTGTGTGTGCATGTTTGTTTGCTTTTTTGTTCTAAAATTAAATTCTATTAAACAGTTTTGAATACTTTTCTGTATATTTCCTGAAATGTTTAACCAGTATTTAAAATTGTGTTCATCTCCATATTTTCTGTGAAATTTATGGCAAATATTCAGCATGCATCCAAGGAAACTCAATGTTACTTTGTATACATTTTTTTAATTTCCAACCCTAAAACAATAGATTTTTTTAACTCCTAGACCTATGTGATTCAAGAAGTTTTTGTATTTTCAAATGATAAACTAAATGGTGGAACTTGTGCAAAATTATTTGCTTGAAAATTCTATTGAAATTAATTTTTAAGAGGCAGGCAGGTCTCTGTGAGTTTGAGACCAGTCTCAAGAGCTAGAGCTAGTTCCAGGACAGCATTCACAGCCACAGAGAAAACCTTTCTCGAAAAACAAAAAAACAAAAACAACAACATAAAAAAACTAATTAATTTTAAGTGGAAGGATATTTTAAATAAATCTAATTTGGATCTTATACTGAATTTACCAAGTTTGGAGACTATTTTAATCTCACAAATAGAAAGTGGAATTATTTAGCCATGCCATTGTGAACATACTGTATTCTGTATCATAATTGTGCATGACTTTATTTAAAAACTAAATAAATGAATGAAAAAATCGAATTATAGACATCTCTTTGATACAAAATATTCACTTTAGAATTACTGTTCATTACATCATGTGTATTCATTATCAGTAAGGCTTTTGTCAGGATGTGCTTTCATAGCATATCTCCTTAACAAAACAGGGATAAGAGTTAATTAATTGGGCAAATATCGTCAATTATGAAAATGAGTCAACACCAACAAAATGAAAATAAAAATGAAATTTGTAATAAAGCTAAGCAGAAATTTGCTGCACCTACAGACCCTAGGGAAATAAAGATAAAATGTCAAAACAGTACTTTCCGAACAGAGAAATTTTAATAAGATCTATAGTATTGAATAGCTAAATGATGCAGGGTAAATATCCTATGCCCTTAAAGACTGTCATGTTTCTCTCTAGAGAAGTACTAAACATGCTGTTTTTAATATTTTAGATATTGGAGTTATGTGCACATACAGACTATCTTTGTTACCAGGTTCTGGTCAACATAAAAGAATCAAATCTTCTTCTGAATTAAGAAGTTAGAATATTCCCTTCTCTTTAGTTGTATACTCATATTTAAAAATGTATTGTCCTGTAAATGGAAAAAAACTGATTATTATTTCATCATGAACCTATTTTTCACATATAAATGTTCAGAAGCAGGTTTAGTTCACAAACATTTCTTTTTTTTCTTTTTTTTATTAAATTATTAATATTTTCACATGTACTTTCCCTCTCCCTCTCCCTCCCCCACCCCCATTCCTTCTCCCCCACCTCCAACCTACCCCCCACCCCATCCACCCGCCACTCCCCAGGCAGGGTAGGGCCCCCAACCAGGGCTCCACCAAGTCCACCAAATCTTCCTGTGCTGGGCCTAGGCCCCTCCCCATGTGTTCAGAGACAGAGCGAATCCCTTCAAGTGGGATGGGCTCTCGAAGTCCCTCCCACCCACCAGGGCAAAACGCCAGTCCACCTCCAGAGGCTCCCAGGAGTGCAGGGGCCTCCCCATTGGCATCCATGATCAGGGGGCTGGATTAGTCCTGTACTGTCCTCCCAAAGAGCATCTGGGGTCGATATGCTTTCCCTTTTTCAGGCCAACTGTTTCTGTGGGTTTCTCCAACCAGGTACAGACCCCTTCGTTCTTCATTCCTCCCTCTCTTCAACTGAGTTCCAGATTTCAGCTCAGTGTATTTCTGTGGATGTCTGTCTCTGCTCTCATCAGCCACTGGATGAGGACTCTAGAATAGCATAGAGAGTATTCATCAATCTCATTCTAGGGGAAGGGTTTCTAGGCCAACTTCTCCTCCACTGCCCAGACTGTCAGATCGTGTCATCCTTATAGGTCTCTGGAGATCTTCCTAGTTCCAGATCTCTTCTCGGACCTATAGTGACTCCCTCTGATATGGTATCTCTCATCCTGCTCTCTCTCCTCTATTCTTCCCCCAACTCAATATATCTGCTCCTCCATTTCTTCTCCTCTACTCTTCATCTTGTGCTCTTATTGTGGCAGCACCCACTTCCCTACCCTCATGCTCTCAATTAGCTCGGGAGTTCATGCCATTTCCCATTCCTGGGGTCCATTTATCCCTTAGAGTCATTCATGATTTCTAGTTTCCTTGGGGTAGAGGATTATAGGCTGGTAAACCTTTGCTCTATGTCTAAAAATCATATATGAGTGAGTACATACCATGTTTGTCTTTTTGTGATTGGGTTACCTCACTCAGGATGGTTTCTTCTAGTTCCATCCATTTGCCTGCGAATTTCAAGATTCCATTGCTTTTTTCTGCTGAGTAGTACTCCATTGTATAAATGTACCACATTTTCTCTTTCCATTCTTCAGTTGAGGGGCATCTAGGTTGTTTCCAGGTTCTGGCTATTACAAACAATGCTGCTATGAACATGGTTGAACATATGTCCTTGTTGTATGGACAAGCAGTATTTGGGTATATACCCAAGAGAGGAATGGCTGGATCTTGAGGTAGATTGATTCCCATTTTTCTGAGCAACCGCCATACTGATTTCCAAAGTGGTCTTACAAGTTCACACTCCCACCAGCAATGGAGGAGTGTTCCTTCTTCTCCACAACCTCTCCAGCATAGGTTGTCATTGGTATTTTTGATTTTAGCCATTCTGACAGGTGTGAGGTGGTATCTCAGAGTTGTTTTGAGTTGCATTTCTCTGATGGCCAAGGATTTTGAGCACTTTCTTAAGTGTCTTTCAGCCATTTCAGATTCCTCTGTTGAAAAATCTCTGTTTAGTTCTGCACCCCACTTTTTAATTTCATTGTATGGTGTTTTGGTGGCTAGCTTCTTGAGCTCCTTGTATATTTTGGAAATCAGTCCTCTGTCAGATGTGGGGCTGGTGAAGATTTTTTCCCATTCTGTGGGTGGTCGTTTTGTCTTACTGACTGTGTCCTTTGCCTTAGAGAAGCTTCTCAGTTTCAAGAGGTCCCATTTATTAATTGCAGACCTCAGTGTCTGTGCTTCTGGCGTGATGTTCAGGAATCGTTCTCCTGTGCCAATTTGTTCAAGGGTTGTTCCCACTTTCTCTTCTAAAAGATTCAGTGTGGCTGGGTTTATGGAGAGATCTTTGATCCATTTGCACTTAAGTTTCGTGCATGGTGACAAGTATGGATCTATCTGCAATTTTCTGCATGTTCGAATCCAATTGTGCCAGCACCATTTGTTGAAGATGCTACCTTTTTTCCATTGTATGGATTTAGCACCTTTGTCAAAAATAAGGTGTTCGTAGGTGCATGGGTTAATATCAGGGTCTTCAATTCGATTCCATTGGTCTATCTTTCTATTCTTGTGCCAATACCAAGCTGTTTTCAGAACTATGGCTCTATAGTAGACCTTGAAGTCAGGGATGGTGATGCCTCCAGAGGATCTTTTATTGTAAAGAGTTGTTTTGGCTATCCTAGGTTTTTTATTTTTCCATATAAAGTTGAGTATTGTTCTTTCAATGTCTGTGAAAAACTGTGTTGGGATTTTGATGGGGATTGCATTAAATCTGTAGATTGCTTTTGGTAGAATTGCCATTTTTACTATGTTAATTCTGCCTATCCAAGAGCACGGGAGATCTTTCCACTTTCTGGTATCTTCTTTAATTTCTTTCTTTAAAGTCTCAAAGTTCTTATTGTACAGGTCTTTCACTTTTTTGGTTAGTGTTACCCCCAGATATTTAATGTTGCTTGTGGATATTGTGAAAGGTGATGTTTCCATGATTTCTTTCTCATTGAGTTTATCATCTGTATACAGTAGGGCTACAGATTTATTTAAGTTAATTTTGTATCCTGCTACCTTGCTGAAGGTGTTTATCAGCTGTAGGAGTTTCCTGGTAGAGTTTTTCGGGTCACTTATGTAGACTATCATGTCATCTGCAAATAGTGAAAGTTTGACTTCGTCCTTTCCAATTTGTATCCCTTTGATATCCTGATCTTGTCTTATTGCTCTAGCTAGAACTTCAAGAACAATATTGAAGAGATATGGAGAGAGTGGACATCCTTGTCTTGTTCCTGATTTTAGAGGAAATGCTTTGAGTTTCTCTCCATTTAGTTTGATGTTGGCTATTGGTTTGGTGTATATCGCATTTATCATGTTTAGATATGTTCCTGTTATTCCTGTTCTCTCCAAGATCTTTGTCATGAAGGGATGTTGGATTTTGTCAAAGGCCTTTTCAGCATCTAGTGAGATGATCATGTGGTTTTTCTTTTTCAGTTTGTTTATATGGTGGATTACATTGATGGTTTTTCGTATATTGAACCATCCTTGCATCCCTGGGATGAAGCCCACTTGATCGTGGTGGATGATTTTTCTGATATGTTCTTGGATTCGATTAGCCAATATTTTATTGAGTATTTTAGCATCAATGTTCATGAGAGATATTGGTCTGTAGTTCTCTTTCTTATTCTTATCTTTGTGTGGCTTGGGTATCAAAGTGATTGTAGCCTCATAGAAAGAGTTTGGCAATATCCCATCTGCTTCTATTGTGCGGAACAGTTTGAGGAGTATTGGTATCAGCTCTTGTTTGAATTTCTGGTAGAATTCTGCAGTGAAGCCATCTGGTCCTGGGCTTTTTTTGGTTGGGAGGCTTTTGATGACTGCTTCTATTTCATTAGGGGTTATGGGTCGATTTAAATTGTTTATCTGATCTTGATTTAATTTTGGTAAGTGATATTTATCCAGGAAACTGTCCATTTCCATTAGATTTTTGAATTTTGTGGAGTACAGATTTTCAAAGTATGACCTAAAGATTCTCTGGATTTCCACAGTGTCCGTTGTTATATCCCCCTTTTCGTTTCTGATTTTGTTAATTAGTGTGCTCTCTCTCTGCCTTTTGGTTAGTTTGGCTAGAGGTTTGTCTATCTTGTTGATCTTCTCAAAGAACCAACTCTTTGTTTCATTGATTCTTTGTAATGTTTTCCTAGTTTCTACTTTATTGATTTCAGCTCTCAGGTTGATTATTTCCTGGCGTCTACTCCTCCTTGGTGAGTTTGCTTCTTTTTGCTCTAGTGTTTTCAGTTGTTCTGTCAGTTCTCTAATGTGACTTTTTCTAGTTTCTTCATGTGGGCACTTAGTGCTATGAACTTCCCTCTTAGGACTGCTTTCAGAGTGTCCCATAAGTTTGGGTATGTTGTGTCTGCATTTTCATTAGAATCTAGGAAGTCTTTAATTTGTTTTTTTATTTCTTCCTCAACCCAGGAATGGTGCAATTGGGTGTTATTCATTTTCCAAAAGTTTGCAGGTTTCCTGCCATTTGTATTGTTGCTGAATTCTAGCTTTAATGCATGGTGGTCTGATAAGATACAGGGGGTTATTTCAATTCTTTTGTAATTGTGGAGGTTTGCTTTGTTGCCTACTATGTGGTCAATTTTGGAGAAGGTGCCATGTGGTGCTGAGAAGAAGGTATATTCTTTTGAGTTTGGATGGAATGCTCTATAGATATCCGTTAACCCCAGTTGGGCCATGACTTCTTTCAGATCCTCTGTTTCTTTGTTAAGTTTTTGTCTGGTGGTCCTGTCTAGTGGTGTAAGGGGGGTGTTGAAGTCTCCTACTATAAGTGTGTGTGGTTTTATGTGTGGTTTGAGCTTTAGTAATGTTTCTTTCACAAATGTGGGTGCCTTCGTATTTGGAGCATAGATGTTCAGGATTGAGATTTCATCTTGATGGACTTTTCCTGTGATGAGTATGAAATGCCCTTCTTCATCTCTTTTGATTGATTTTAGTTTAAAGTCCATTTTGTTAGATATTAGGATTGCTACACCTGCTTGTTTCTTGAGGCCATTTGATTGGAAAATCTTTTCCCATCCTTTTACTCTGAGGTATCGCCTGTCTTTGAAGTTGAGGTGTGTTTCTTGTAAACAGCAGAAAGATGGATTCTGTCTTCGTATCCATTCTGTTAGCCTATATCTTTTTACGGGTAAGTTAAGGCCATTGACATTTAGGGATATTAATGTCCATTGTTCGTTGGTTCTTGTTTGGTTTGGATTTATTGTTGGTGGTGTCATTGTGTGTGGATTTTGCCCTCCTGCTTCTTTTTGTGTTTGGCAATATTAGATTATCTATTGCCTGTGTTTTTGTGCATGTAGTTATGTTCCTTGGGTTGGAGTTTTCCTTCCAGAACCTTCTGTAGTGCTGGATTTGTGGATATGTATTGTTTAAATCTGTTTTTGTCATGGAAAATCTTGTTTTCTCCATCTATAGTGATTGAAAGTTTTGCTGGGTACAGTAGTCTGGGTTGACATCCATGCTCCCTTAGTGCTTGTAGTGTATCTATCCAAGACCTTCTGGCTTTCATAGTTTCCATTGAGAAGTCGGGTGTGATTCTGATTGGTTTGCCTTTATATGTTACTTGGCATTTTTCCTTTGCAGCTCTTACTATTTTTTCTTTATTCTGTAGATTTGGAGTTTTGATTATTATGTGTCAGGGGGACTTCTTTTTGTGGTCCAGTCTGTTTGGTGTCCTATAAGCTTCTTGTACTTTCATAGGCATATCTTTCTGTAGATTGGGGAAGTTTTCTTCTATGATTTTGTTGAATATGTTTTCTGTACCTTTGAGCAGTGTTTCTTCACCTTCTTCTACACCTATTATTCTTAGGTTTGGTCTTTTCACGGTGTCCCATATTTCCTGTATATTTTGTGTTAGGGATTTGTTGGTCTTGAGGTTTTCTTTGGTTGATGAATGTATATCCTCTAGCGAGTCTTCAATAGCTGAGATTCTCTCTTCTGTCTCTTGAATTCTATTAGTTATACTCACATCTTTAGATCCTGATCGTTTATCCAACCTTTCCATTTCCAGCATCGCTTCATTCTGTGTTTTCTTTAATGTGTCTAATTCAGCTTTCATGTTTTGAACTGTTTCAAGAGCTTCCTTCACTTGTTTGGTTGTTTTATCTTGGGTTTCTTTAGCTTCTTTAAGAGATTTGTTTATTTCTTGAATATTTTGGTTTGTCTTTTCCTCCATATCGTGTAATTTTTTGCTTACTTTTTCTTCTATTTCTTTAAGGGATTTTCTTGTTTCCTCTTTGAAGGTCTCTATCATCTTGCTCAGATAATTTTTGAGGTCCATCTCTTCTTCATGCACTGTGTTGGGCTTTTCAGATCTTGCTGGAGTGGAGTCCCTAGATTCTGGTGGTGTCATATTGGTCTTTCTGTTGTTGAGCGGGTTCTTATTCTGTCTTCTTCCCATATCTTTTTCCAGTGAGTGCAGGTAGGATCTCTCTATCTCCTCTTGTTACTCTGTAGTGTGTGTGGGCCAGGAATTCAATGTCCGAAGCTCTGGATGGTTTTGCCTCTCCTCGTAGCCTCCTCACTCTGATGGCGTTAGGCCTCTTGGTGGATCGGTCGCCGGGAATGGAATGAAGAGTGGCCTGTACCCAGATTCGGGGAGCTCCTCCCTGCCTGGACGTGTCTGTTTCAAGCAGGGACGAGCCTGGAGGGATCTGGGTGGATTGTGCTTAGGACAAGAATTGGGTAAAAGCAGGGGGTGGCTCACCTGGTCTGCGATGAGTCCACGGAAAGGCTCTTTTTTATAATTTTTATTAGTTCAAATTAGAAACATGCCTGCTTCACATGTCAATCCGTTCTCCTTCACTCTCCCCTCCTCCCCCATTATCCCATTATCCCACTACCTTTTCCTCCCTCTGCTCCCCAGGGAGGGTAGGACTCTCCATGGGGGATCCCCTATGTCTGTCATATCATCCTGGGCAGGGCCTAGGCCCCCCTTATGTGTCCAGGCTGAGAGAGCATCCCTCCACATGGGATGGGCTCTGAAAGTACTTTCGTACCCCAGGGATAAATAATGATCTACTATTAGAGGCCCCATAGAGTGATGACGATTCCTCAATGATATCCATGTTCAGGGGTCTGGATCAGTCCCATGCTGGCCTATCAGCCATCAGTCTGGGGTCTATGTGCTCCCTCTTGTTCAGGTCAGCTGCTTCCGTGGGGTTCATAGGCTGGTTACTTGTTTATCTTAAATCCATGAATGTTAGACAGCATAGTTAAGATTACTATATATTGAAAAATAAATATGTTCAAAAGGTGAACAGTGAGAACAGTGATATATTGTCTTATGAACCTAAATCCAACATAATCCTTCTACTTTGTAGTATGAAGGAGCTTTACCAAATTTTGGAATTCTAGATGAAAGAAGAGTTTCTTCTACTGCAGTAACATCTGATATTCAATAAAAAAAGAAAAAATGAAAAATCCTGACGAGAACATGGAGATTAACATGAAAATATGTTCACATTTAAATCAAATCATATGAACATAATCTGTGATTTTTATGCTTATTTTTATTTTTATGAAACAAAGCCTTACATGAAATATTTTGGTTTTGATGTATTTTATTTCTTCTTGGAAAGTTTCCTCACGTTCACTGTGTGTATTTGTGTGTTTGTGTGCATGTGTGTACAATAACTCACTCAGTTTGTTCAGTGTTGCCCCAAAACATCATTCATCCAGTTAAACCTGTTTGGGACCACACCCATAAAGTACTCACTCTCCTTCTCCTTAAAAGCCTCTAAGAGTTAACGGTTTAATCTTCCAAGTCCTTCCCCTATATAAGTTGGTATATTGATTGGTGTATCTTGTTTATGTCTTATGCACATAGCCTCAATTGCCAGGATTTCAGGGGTAACTTTCTGGTATGGCCAGAAAGCAGTGTTTTTTTTTTTTTTTTCAGTCCTCCTGAACCACTGTCTGTCTCTTGCTCAGTGGCATTGAAAAACAGCACAGCAAGGTATTTTGTTGTATAATACTTAATATTTAATGTCTTATTTTATGTATGCTTCTATAATAGAATACATGAGACAAAGTAAATAAGGGAGTACAGATTTCTTTTAATGGTAGAAACTGGGGAATTGAAAGTCAGTTGGCATATTGATCACCAATACTTCTTTGTCACATCATGCACTAATGAAGCATGGAGGGATAAGAAAGCACACACACATAGAGAATAGAGTATGTCAAAGTTTGTCACTAGTGAGTAAGAACATGGAGATAACTGATCTGGAGTTATAAATCCTAAAAGCCTGGCTGATATAAACTAATCCCCTTTTTAAATTTGTATTTCTCTATTCTCTACCACTGAGAATTAAATTTACAACACACGAAACTCAGTGCACATAGTAAAACCACCATGCTTAGTAAAAGAAAATCTCAGGAAAAGCTACTGATCTTATGATCTATTGGATGTATTGTAATATCACATTTTACCAAGAGGTATTTTCTCTTCTCTATACCTTGTATACATGCATGCAAAGATTGTATGAATTCATCTACAATTTTTCAATATTCATACTTAAATTAAATTTGGTAAATGACAACATTTATTATCCATCGCAAATTCTCAATTTCCATTTTTGTTTTTTTGTTTTTCTTGTTTTTCGAGACAGGGTCTTCTCTGTGGCTTTGGAGGCTGTCCTGGAACTAGCTCTTGTAGACCAGACAGAGATCCACCTGCCTCTGCCTCCCAAGTGCTGGGATTAAAGGCATGCACCACCAATGCCCAGTTTAAATTCTCAGTTTCATCCAGATAAAAATACACAGTAATTTTAGTGGCCATCTACCCTTGGATATATTTCCATAAACTATATTGGAGCAATGAAAAGGTACATCCCTAATTTGGACTCTGCCACATTTATGGCTTAATCATGTATATAATTCTTACCAAATATGATTTATCATCCTTCTTACAGAAATTACTGTGTACTTTAGTGCTTAATATATGGTATGGCAAGAAGACTTAATTTTACATATTTTGTAATTTTTTGTTGTAATTCTCTCTTCCCACAATCTCTCTGTGTGTTACATGTAGAAGAGTGACACTTGGGTGTCAGTGTTTGTCTCAAGGCCCAAGCACAACATGAATATGTTCATCCATTGCTCTCTTCCTTACTCCCTTGGTTTCCTCACAAAATTCATTAGCTTCCATTCTTAATTCTGTGGTGACAAGCAAACAGCCATGCCCAGGTTTTTATGTTGATGCTGGATAACAAACTCAGGACCTCATGTTTACTTAGCATTACCCTTCACTGAGCCATCTCTCCTGACCCGAAAACTCCCTTTAATCTTCTCCATCTAATAGTGTGGTACAATTTCCATTTTAACTATCGTTTCTTTACTACTCTAGATACAAAGAATTTGAGCATGTTTTATGCAACAAATAAATCTTTAAAGACAAAATATACACAAATATTTTGATTATTCTTATTTGGCAAATTTGGAGATGCAAAAGAAGTGATAAATAAGTTGCCATATACAATACATTTTCGTTCCTGTGAAAATAAATGGAAATACTTACATTCTGCCTTCCAGGTTAATGAAAATATTGGTACACATGTGACTTAAAATGTATAGAATGAAATTTCTTGCACAAAATGTAAGAATGAGTGCTATTGTATTGTCAAATTTAATTGAAATACTCAAATTTCAATAAAAAGAAGGAATGAATCAGATTAATTTTAATTGTTGGAAAGTATGGGTACATTGAGAAAATTAAGTTAAAATATATGTTGCTTCAATTGGTAGGGGATAGGTAGGGTGCTAGTGGGGTACATAGGAGGAGGTGCGGTGGGGAGGGAGAGGGAACTAGGTGTTCATATCTGTTTTTCTCCATGTGATGATGGCAGGGCAATGCCATGATCTCTGAATAAGGCAGAATATCATTAGGCACCATTTTATTGCTATATTCTTTTAATTGAACAGTGTTATATGGCTCTGTCCAATGATACCAGCATTTGCATTTGTTGTTTATTCAATGTTTCTGTTTCTACATTTTGATTATGGTTATTGTTAATTTTATAGAAAGTACACTTCTTTATTTTTTCCTTGAACACATTTCTGGTGAATTAAAGCATAAAAAGGAAGATTGAAGTGTGAAACTAATTGTAAAATCTATTCAGTGTTATTCTAAGTTCAATTGTTCCATTGTAATTTTTGTTTTGTTTTAATGAAGATGTTAAATTTTGCGTGGTTCCTTGTTATTGTCATTTTAAGGGTTCAAAAATATAACAAAACTTATGTATTTACATCTTCCAAAGTAAAAGATAAAGAATTCAGGGAATATGTAAGCAGAGATATTCACTAAGTGACTGATTTTTCTTTGCTAGTGTGAAAATTGATAGGATACTTTCCATACCATATCCAATATTTCATAGAAATAAATACAGTATTATATTCCAGAATATGCTGTTGGGTAATAGAAACGATTATAATTTTTACTTTTACAGAGAAATATTGAATATTTTTAATCAAATTGATGGATGCATGAATAATCAAATATAAAGTAGACATTTATTTTTTTTATTGTGGGCAGCAAAGTTTCTCACCAGGAGTTCAGATTAATTTAGATATTGGTTAAATATTTGATACATCATTGAGTAACTGTTAATTTGAAAATTTATATCATTTTTTGAAACAAAGGTACACAGAGAATTTTCAGAAGGAAATTAAATTATCACTTAAATGAAAGAACTGACTTAGCAAATATTTGTGTGTTTTTTTAGAACTTAAAAACTTATATTTGTGATCCAAATAGCAGTGTCTCAGTTCAGTTTCAGAGCAGGAAAGTCCAGCTGCAACATGCCTTTTCACATTAAAATGCCTTTAGTGTTTAAAGTCATGCCAATGTTCTTAAGGAAACCAATATCTGTTCTTTTCCAAATTAGCATCAAGTTATGTGGTTATGTATATATTTAGCTACAATCACTATTAACAGGTGTTCCGCTGATCAAAGAATAACTGTGTATATTGGAGTGTTGTTGTTATATTTTTAAGGATTTAGAGATAGAGGAGGCTTTATTATGAAAGGAAATAAACCATTTTCATAGCATCTACATACTTAAAATTTGAATTAACTATTAATCACAAAACATGCAATACTGACATTATATGAGCTTCACTTTCTGCAAGTGGATACAGTTGCCAATGAATGTGATTGCAAGGGACCTATGTAGATAAAGATTCACTGAAAATACCTAGTCAGTAGCTTCATTTCTACTCTAAACAATCTTCACATATCCACGTACATGCACTGTAAATGCAGAATGCATGCTCAGAACAGCTGGAGTGTTCTCGCCAAGCTTTTCACCTTCCTTTTGAAATTGGTTTCTTTTACAAAGGAGAAATGTGGAGCCCTCCTGGAGAAAATCTATTCCTTGAGGACATTTCATAATGAATAACTTGTCTTTTTGTGAAAAAGCTTGTACTATTTTGAGAAATGAATAAACAGTAGGATGGTTGCCACATGTGCTTTGTTATAATTTCTGAAAGCCAGCTTCCTCTGTTTCTGAGAATTGATTTTTTGAAAATAGTGCTTCTTTAGCTGTAGGACTCAGTTGACATCATTTTTCTTATTTCTTTTTGAAGCCATGTGCTTAATTACCTTGTGCAGCATAATGCAAAATGAAAGTACACTGCGATATTTTTAACTTTCCATTTACTATTTTAACTGAGAAAATATAGTGCTAGTGTTAAATATATGCTGTGTTTATTTTGTATAATGACTTATTTTGGTTTTTTACTTATGGATGTGGAGGAGTATGTGCCATTTTTGTGACATTGTCCTCATAGCTAAGAGGATTCCCTGAGGGTAGAACTATAGGCTGATATGAGCCAGCCAATATCCAAACATGGGTACCAGGAAATAAACCCAGGTCTTCTGCAAAACTTGAAACTGGACTTAACTGCTGAAAGTGAGTGCATAGCAATACATATTTACTTATTTATATGTACCTCACATACTCTACTAACCTAGACACTAAGACATTTCCTTAATATTATCTTTCTTTCACTGAGTTCTCTCAACTCCTTTATTGTCCATTATTAATTCAATTTTCTAATAGCTCTCACTACTTTTCAGTTAGCCATTTGCATTTTTCCAAATCTTCAAGTCATTTTCACATTTATTTATGCTTCATTTGTAGCAGAGGTATTCCCCTTATGAAAAAATAATGTATTAAATTTTACAATATATTACAATAGAATAAAAGGTCCCCTGAAAATGCAGAAATCATATGTAAATACAGAATATAAAATGTTACAACTAAACCAGGTGGTGTGTCATATGCCTTTAGTCCCAGTACTGGAGGGGGGGATAAAGGTTCGAGACTGGTATGGTCTAGAAGAGCTCGTTCCATGGCAGCCTCCAAAGCCACAGGGAAAACCTGTCTTGTAATCCCCCCACTCTACAAAAAAAAAAGTGCCAAATAACTTATTAGTCTTTGAGCACATTATAGACCCAGGATACTTCAAGTCTACTGACTCCTCAAAAGGACAGCTTTGACAGTCTTCAAAATTTTTGTTGTATTACATAACTTGTTCTTTAGGGTCACAATATTATACCATCTTTTAAAATATTACAATATTATTATACTAAAATATATACATATATAAAAAGCTCTAATTTGGTTAATATCTAATAGGTGGTGGCGAATTTCTCTCCTAAACACCATAGGTTATAAAGTAAAAAATAAACCACTGCCGGTGATAGGTTGCAGTTATTGGTGATTACTATTCCATGGATTGGCAAATATTATAGGTTATTGTCGGTGATCCTGTTTACCTTCCAAACTGTATTGTAAGACTCAAGATTCCATATATGTGAGTCAGAGAACATGAAGAGCTTAACCTGGTACTGATCCCAAAGTCTCATTCCTACATTTTTGCATTCATAGTTTCAGAAGAATCTATTGATGTTACCAGAGAAGAAATACATTGACAATATGTCACAGCTGTGAACCTCACAACTGAAACAACTACTGTACTGCCATGATATGCCGACAAGAGCAATAGTGGAATGAATAATATGTAAGTAACAATTTTTTTCTGAATTTACAGCACACTAAATGCTGGAAATATGTGTGGTACTTAATTATGCCAAAATTCTTTACTCGCAGTCTTAATCCTTAGGATAGGACTCTATACAATTATTTGGCTAAATTAATATTGTATTAAGTTTATCTCTAAGTTCTTATCTGAATGTGAATAGGTTAGGGCATACCACAACCTTTATTTGGAAAGCACTTTTGCAACTCTCATGAGCATTCTTGGTTGTCAAGTTGACTATATCCGGAATTAACTGAATCCAAAGCGTCCGTTCATACAAATGAGGGTTTTTTCTTGATTGGATTATTGGAAGTGGAAAAACTGTCCTTAATTTGTGCCACATTGGTGACAACATGTATAAAGGACATTGAAGAAGGAAGCTTTTTCTCTTTGTCTGCTTTTTCTCACTTTCACTGACAAGTTCGTTCCTTCACTAGTATTAAGACCTAATGGTTTAGGATGCGGACATACAAAGAAAACCATCTAAGACATCTAGCCTCATGGACCAAATGCCTATTGGATGCTAGAACTTTTTAATGGGAGAGAGCCATGGTTGGAGTAACTATACCACAACCCATAAGGCAATATCTGTCTGAAAGAACTTTAAAAGCAGGGCATGTTTGTTCATGTAAATAATCACATCACTGAAAGATACAGTCTGGGTTTCAGAAGGTTGACACCATGTTCATATACTTGAAGTGTTGTGACCATCTTGGCCATTCAGTCTCATATTTGGTCATAGTCATGGAATAGAAACTATTAAATAGAGCAATGAAAAATAATTACATCTATTTTATTTCAAATCATGCTATAAACAGATACAACTTAAAATGATAATAATAAAATAAGTATAATAGAGGTAAAATAAATTATGTAAGTCTAAATGAATAAAGAACTGCTCTCATACTGACATACTGACTCTGACATATATGAAGAAAACATAGACGCTCATTGGAAGTGCTATGTTGAGATGCTAAGACACTCTAACTTGCTATAGACATAATCTCCATAATACTAAAAGAAGCCACCTCTCTATAGACACTTACCCTGCTTAAAATAGAAAAAGAAAGGCATCATGAAATTTCTAGATAAGGCAAGAAGCAGCTATCCAGCTATTCACACCAGCCATGGTGACAGATGTCACTTTTTATCTCTTCTGAGAGGCTCTAAAAGGAGACATACATGGTGACTTAGTCTAAAGATTAATGTCACATTTCATATGATCTTGCAGAAGCTTCACATCAAGATTTCAAGGAAGATGGATAACTTTTCTCAGCATCCACTATTTCAAAACTTAAAAATGAAATCAAAAGGCAAGTGATTGAAGAGAGATAGCAGTACTTACATTACAAAACTGTTCTTGGATTTAGTTATTCAGCATTTTGTCTTCTTATCTATAAATTTTTAACTCATAGAAAAGGTAAAAAAATTATGTTTTCACTTAGCAGAGTGCATATTTCCTTTTTCCATTAATATTTGATACTTTTATTGTCAGTTTACAAGATCACACACATACATATGTATACTGTAGTTTTAGATAAACAGGCAATCTATGAAATGCATACTTCTTACATATAAAATCACTGAATATTTGGGAAATTTCTACACACCATTACAGCTATATCTGTTTTGTTTGGTTGCTATATATGTGTGTGTGCATACAATTGCACTTGCATGAGCATACCCAGTGTTCATGCATTATCAGAAAAAAAATTTCAGGAATCATTTTCCTCATTCCACTATTTATGATGTGACAATCAAATAGAATTCAGGTTTTCTGTCTTAATGGTAAACCCCTATACCTGCTGAGTTTACATTCTGGTCCTGAATCTGATTGCTTAATTCATTCTCATGAGATTCTGAAGAAATTAACTCATTAGTTTGTGGTGATGGCTCAGTCAACAGAGTGCCTGTTAGTGATGTATAAAGAATGGAGTCTGGATTTTCAGCACCATTGACAAAATCCCAGGGGAAACGATGAGTCTATGTAATTCCTGAATAGATGGGGTAAGAAGCACCCTGTGTTTGCTAGCCAAACTGGAAAGTGTCTGAGTGCCATGTTCACTGAGAGAAGTGTCAAAAAATAAAAAAAAAGTTTTCCACATATATCACATACATTTACACATACTTGAACTTATGGGTATCTATACATATATGAGATAAAAAGTATCTGTAAGGTTATGCGTTAATTTTTTGTAGAAAATTTTTAAGAAAAGACAAAATACAGTTGTTTATACTTGCTTCAGAAACTATATATGGAAATTAATTACAAACCACATTCTGTTATTCATCTTGATTACATGAACCTACTATTTCAACTTCCCTTCCTTATCTCTATTTTATTTATTAATGTATTTGCTGTTGTACTTTAGTTGAGTGATAAAATACACAACTATCCCTATATTCCCTATATAATAGACAGGGAGTACAATAGATCCTTTATATGAATTTTGCTTAATAAGCATTAAGATTACTAAATAACTTGCAAGTTCATTAAGTGTCAATGGAAAGTATACTTGTATTCCCAAATGAAAACCTTTGTATATTAGGAAAACTAATTTCAAATCAGGAAATCAACATTTGTAGCTTGAGATGTGGGAATTTCTGAAAGGAAATAAAAACATATAATTCATTACTTAGCAAGACAACTATACCTGTTAAAAACATTTTAAAAATAACACCAGATTTTGTTTGCTTGTTTTGGGAGAGGGTACATAGAGAATTGTTAATAATCCTTTCTTGTTCTTTAGCTAAAATCAAGTATAGTATCAGATCTTATGAGTTTAATATATGAAAGAAGCTCTGAGATGAAAACAATGCATTAACTATCAGTTCTTCACAAAAGTTGATGTGTCTATCCAGGTCCAAGAGACAAACAGCATAAAAATATACAAGGCCAGAAAAGAAACTGCTCATATCATGATAGTCAATATGATAAATACACAAGGTTTTTTAAAGTATGTCAAAAACTGCAAAGGTACAAAGTTCAAGTCAAATATGAAAGGAGGTTCCTAAAAATGACAGCTGATATTATTGGAGATGTGTTAGAGTAGGAATAGCCTTGTTGGAAGAAGTGTGTCACTGTGAGAGGCAGGCTATAATATCTCATATATGATTAAGCCATGCCCTGTATCTCAGACCACTTCCTTTTGCCTGCAAGTCAAGATGTAGGACACTTGGCTTCTCTGCCAGCATGTCTGCCTGCATAGCACCATGCTGTATAATGATGACAATGTACTAAACCTTGTAACATATAAGCCACATCAATTAAATGTTTTTTATAAGAAAAAGATGACAGCTGACTTTTTCCAGTTTTGAATTTTGTTTTATTTCATTTTACATTCCACCACAGTACTCCCACCAATGCCTCCTCCCAACACTCCTCACCTCCCCTTAGCCCAGACCCAGTTCTCATGGTTAAGACCTCCCATGTAGAGTCAGCATAGTGTGGCACAATAATTTGTGGCAGGGTCTGGCCCTTCTTTAATGCCCTAAGACTGAGCATGGATTCTCACTATAGAGAATGGTCTCCAGTAAGATAGTTCATGTATCAGGATTATATCATGATACTACTGCCACTGAGCACGTAATCTCAGCCTAAGGAATGGGCTCCAACAAGCTACATCATGTACCAGGTTGGTATTGTGGTCCTACTGCCAGGGGCTCCTCTGATAGTCCAAGATTCACAACTGTCTAGCTTCACTAACAAAGAGCCTAGCTTGGTCCACTGGAGTCTCCACAGTTGTAGGTCTATAGTTAATGAGTTTCCATGAGCTTGGCTCACAGGCTCCATAGATTCTCTATCACAGTCTTGACCTCACTTGATCATATGTTCCCTCCTCTCTCTCTCCCCCTTGATTCCTGGAGGTTGGCCTGGTTCTTGGTTGTGCATCTCTGCATTAACTTCCATCAATTACTGAATGAGGGCTCTATGAAGATAGTTGGGGTTTTCATCAATCTGATTACAGGGCTAGGCCAGTTAATGCATATGTTCTACTATTACTAGAAGTCTTAGTTTGGGTCCTCCTTTTGGATTCTTGGTAGTTACCCTAGCACCATCTTTCTTCCTAAGTCCATAGTGGCTGTCTCTATTTAGGTATCTTTTCATTATTCTTCCAAGGCATCCCACCACAGGTAGGGCATCGCATTCCCTCCTGCTTTCATCCCCATGCTCCTCCCCTTACCACCCCCATACCCAGTTTGCACTGTAGATATGATCTAATTTCTCTTCCCAGGTTGATCCATGTGTCCCTCTTAGGGTCCTCATATTACCTAGCTTCTCTGGAGACAGTGGATTTTTCGTAGAATACTTTGAAATCTACAAATGATTACATTATATTCTAAAAGGATGAAAGACTAAAGATGCCAGTAAAATTATCATTCACAATCAAATGACAATGACATTTTCCTTACAAAATTTAAGAATTTATGACCACTAAACCAGCTATAAAGAGAATAGATGGGAAAACAGAAACAAAACTAAACAGTTTTGAAGAGTAGATATACATGCCCAAGAAGAAAAAAGGAAAACTAAATATTGTAATGCACTGAATCAAAAGATTTAATGAAACACCACAGAAGCAAAACAATGATGGGAATTAATAAACACTATTCAGTAATATTTTGTATTAATATATTCATATCCCCATTAAAGAGACATAGAATAATGGATTGTATCACATGGCAGGATTAATATATTTGAATTTATAAACAAAAAGAGGTAAAAATGAATGATAGATACTACCTTTGGTTATAAGGATTGAAAAGGGTTATTTCATGGCAGGCTTTACTATTCTAATATCAGCATAAATAGGCTTCATCCTAAACAAAATCAGAAGAGAAAAGAAAAATTACTTTATAATCATTAAGGGGAAGACACCAGATTTAAACAATACATATCCACCAATCCAGCCATACAGAAAGTTCTGGAAGGAAAACTGCAACCCAAGCAAGTTAACTAAAATCAGAAAAATATAGGCAATAAATAATTCCAATTTACCAACAGCCAAAAGAAAAAGAGGGTGAAAAATCCACACACAATTCCAACAACAACAATCCAAAACAAACAAGAATGAACAATTAATGGTTATTAATATCCCTCACCATTGAATGGGAAAAGATCTTTACCAACCCCACATCTGACAGATGGCTGATTTCCAAAATATACAATGAACTTAAGAAGCTAGCAACCAAAACACCAATCAAAGAAATTAAAAAGTGGGGCACAGAACTAAATAGAGAATTCTCAACAGAAGAATCTAAATGGCTGAAAGACATTTAAGAAAGTGCTCAAAATCCTTAGCCATCAGAGAAATGCAACTCAAAACAACTCAGAGATACCATCTTACACTGGCCAGAATGGCTAAAATCAAAAACAACAATGACAAACTATGCTGGAAAGGATATGGAGAAAAAGGAACACTCTGCCTTGCTGGTGGGAGTGCAAACTTGTAAGACCACTCTGGAAATCAGTATGGCTGTTACTGAGGAAAATGGGAATCAGTCTACCTCAAGATACAGCAATTCCTCTCTTGGGCATATACCCAAATAATTGATGTTCATACAACAAGGACATATGTTCAACCATGTTTATAGCAGCATTGTTTGTAATAGCCAGAACCTGGCAGCAACCTAGATGTCCCTCAACTGAAGAGAAAATGTGTTACATTTACACAATGGAGTACTACTCAGCAGAAAAAAGCAATGGAATCTTGAAATTCACAGGTAAATGGATGAAACTAAAAAAAAAAAACATCCTGAGCGAGGTAACCCAGTCACAAAAAGACAAAAATGGTATCTACTCCCTCATATATGAATTTTAGACATAGATCAAAGGATTACCAGCCTACAATCCATATTACCAGATGAACTAGGTATCAAGGAGGACCCCAAGAGAAGAAAGCATGGTCCCCTGGAGATGGGTCAATATTCTCAAATTTTACTTTTAAATGATGGATGGGGTGGATTGAAGGGAAGATGGGGGGAAAAGGAGGACAGGAAAGAGTCAGAACTGGAATTGGTATATACAATGAGGAAAGATTGTTTTAAAATATTTCAAAAAGGCAATAATAAAAATACCAAAGCACCCACGCAATTCTTAATAGATTAAATGAGAATAATAACAGAAATTTATTCTAGTCAAACTTTAAAGATAAATACAAATATTGGAAGCAACAAAAGAAAAAATTGTCTACATGATAATTGGTTTCAATAATATCAAATAACTGGTTTCGTGAAATGAAAAATATCAGAATGAGTTGCAAAAACATAAATATCTCTCTGCCCCTCTCTCTCTCACATACACACAGAGATACATATAAAACACATACACACACATGCATACATGCACACAAGTCAAAAATTCTACATTACTGAATAGATGAAGATGGAACAAATAGATTCACTGTGCTTGACAGTACCATAAATTCAGAAAAATTAATCTAGGAAAACCATTTTCATTCCCAGGTTTTAAAAGTATGCTACATGTAAAAGTCATTGAGCATAAAATTATATGATGTAACCACAATTTTCTGTCATTAACAATTTTTAAAATAAATTATACAATGAATTTTTTCATCCATATGATACTGCCTATATCATACCAGATTTTATACATGATTGTCTAGGTATAATAACACTTCAAATTACTTTAAAATGGCATTAACTATGAAAAAGTAGGTAACAGTTATAGTGTATCAAATACTCATATCATGTGTTATATAAAACTCATAGCATTAAATAAAGAACAAAAGAAATTAAAATTAAAAAGTTTAATACCAACTTGTTTCCTCGTTCTATTATTTATTCTTTGTTGACAAGATAGTTGTGTATATAAAGTGCCTTTCATTCATAATAATTTATACAAAACTCTGAGAATATTTGTGAACTAGTACTCACAGAACATGAGTCCCATTGTTTTGAAGTGTATATATAGTGAATTATAAAGAAAGAATACCATCATATGAGTTAAAGTATATGAATTATATTACAGTGAGATCATATTATCATCTTACATCTTCTTAAAGACTAAATATTCCATGAGGTAATAAAGGATATTGTAGACATCTATAACATATTGAAGGGACCAACTCCCCATTTCAGCAGCCATAACAGCCTAGCACATGCTTGCCTGACCTTGCCTTGGTCACTAGGAGGTCAGATGCCTGCCTCTTGGCAAGGAAACAATCAGAAGTTATCTGGTGGTTCTATGCTTTAAGGCTCTGGGTTTGCTTTATGGACAAATACAAAGCAATGATGCACACAGCATAGCAATCGCCCTGGTGGGCCTATGGGCCATAACAACCAGTTAGCCAATCAACAGAGGGCAGACCCTCCAAGCCTTGAGGCACACAATCCTGAGCCTGTGCATACCCCTAGACACTCCCTTTATGCTGCCCTATAAGATCTCTATCTAGTGGTTAATCACCTTCTTTCCTAGCCATCTGCTATGGTAGATGGATGAAAGGCCCAAGCTAACATGGGGTTAGCTTGTTAAACAACTATAATAAAGCCTCATGATGTTTGCATCAAGTTTCTGCCTCTGCCCAGTGATTGGGGTTGTTGGGGTCCTGGGCCAAGAACCTCGGGGCCTGAACCTCTGGGGGTCTTTCAATATCTAAAGCACTAATGGGCATTGGTCAAATTGTATAAGTGATTATGTTTATGAAGAAAGGAAAAAATATTTGTGATCATGAGTTGAATAAAAACACATCTATTAGATATTGCTTACGATTTATTTTGGCACAAGTCAACAAAAAATGAAACTTGTATTAGGTAATATTCATAATGAAATTTCAACATCTGATCATTCTCTAGAATATTACAAAAAGGTATAGATAGTATTTCAAAATGTTGTATTTGCTAAGTTCTAAGAAATAGCTCTTAGACATTGTAGAATAATTCAGTTTTTGTTAGCTTCCCCACAATAAGTCATTCTACACCATCGGGAAATGTTCATATTCTAAAATAGCTTTCAGAAAGCGTTGCATTTTTTTTAAAGACTAACAAGCATGATAACTATCACTAAGCTTAATTGCAAATAGAGATGGAATAAAATTTTCCATATATGGAACAGATTATTGTGGTTTATATTGTTGTCTTTCCATGGGGGGAGCTATGTAGTAATGTGTCATGTGCTTGTTATTCTTCATATTACTGAATCTTACCTATTAGGGTTCCATGACTTTTTGTTAGAAAGAACAAAACTTTTAGCTAGGGACAGAAGAAGTTTCAGACAAGTTTTCTAATTATGTGATAAAATATCATATACTCAGAAACTTGGGGAAGAATGGGTTTACTTCATACACAAATTTCAGGTCACATTCCATCATTGAGAAACATCATGGCAGAAACTTAAAGCAGTAACTTGGAGGCAGGAAGTGAAACAAATGCCACATAGTAGAACTATTTATTGGGTTCCACCTAATGGCTTGCCCATCCCGTCAAGAACCAAAGGAAACAAAAGCTGGCAGAGTCTAGTACTCAACAACATTTTCTGATAAGTAAAGTGTTACTTCATCCCTCAAATCTCTAGGATGGATTTTACCTCAATATGGTAGTAAATAATATGATAATACATTAATACAAATTATAAATATATAATGAAAAACAAAATTATGCACACAAATACAATTTGCATAATTTTCTTCTATAATTCCCCTTACTAATTTAAGTGTGTGTGTGTGTGTGTGTGTGGGTATGGTCGTGTGTCTGTTTGTGAGCACACATGCCATAGTAAAGTGATGGGAGCTAGGAAAATTCCATTGTGAAATTTCCAGGGCTTCCAGTAACTGGGAGATCTGGTCTGCATTGAATAGATGATTTGCTATTGAATACCATGGCCTCAGTGGGGAATGTCTCCTAGTTTGCATCTCTACAGAACTAAGCATTTGAATAGGCATTCACCTGGGCAGAGGTGCTAGTTACAGGTGAGGACAGAGAATTCAGAGCTATCTAGCAGAGAGAGGGGTCAGAAAGAGAGAAATGACCTCATAGCCATGGAAGCATGGTTAGAAAACAGCCAAGATGCTAAATAAATAAGAGACTCTAGTTTTAAAAAGTGGAACTGAGAGCTCTCTAAAAATGACAAGATTCCTGTGTTTGGTCTTTATCGCCTTTGGGTTGCTAGGAGCCTTCAAGTCCATGCTCCCCCACTCTGGCCGAATCTCATGGCTTCTGTGGCTTGGTGCTGAGACACACTGGGCCACGACAGTAAGTATGAAGGTAAGAGGGAAACTTTTGGAGTGTGTTCTCTCCTATGGCTACATGGATACCAAAGAACAAATTCAATCCACCAGTTTGTGGAGCAGGTTTCTCTACATGTTTAGATATTTTCCTGCACAATTGATTTAAGAAATTTTTGCTGTCAGTTATTACACATTTTTTCATGATACTGTTATAGCAATTTATAATAATGAGTAAATTTTATAATGAACTATGAACTATGAATTCATTGTTTTTTCATTGAATATAACCATGGCATGGGATTAAAAGTCTATGATGTTTTCTTTCAAAACATTTATACAGATCTAAAGTTTTAAGATATTGTGATCTATTAGAAAAGTTATACTTTTCTAAAAATTTCATTTATTTGTATTCCAGACAATTTATTTGGATACTATTTCTTATACTTAGTACATATACTATCATATGCTCTTCATATAAATCTTGTTAAACTATTGTCAATTATTGTAAATTTCTTGTGACTACTAAGTATTCTAAGTATATTTATCTCCTGCATATTTTCAGAAAAACTACCTCCTGCTTTGAGAAAAAACATTCATTCAGTAATCTGGGGTTAGCATAAAAATTGTTTTCATTAATATTAGTCTTGTTGATAGTGTGCCAAATTGTAAACCAAATAAATGTTGCACTTGTATATTAATCCAAAACCTGGATTTCCAGGTTCCTCTTTACAAAAATTTTATATTAAGAAGAAAAAGCAAATATGTCACATTACATTCCAATTTGTTACAGAAGATTTCAGTTTTCAGTACACTGAAATTTAGTCTCTCAATGGGTAATTACAGTCTCCAGATATCAAAACTTGATGCTAGCTGGTTAATTTCCTCCATAAAGACTGTCAGCTTGAGTTTGTATTACTATCAGATACTATGAATATGGAACAGGATTTCAGAAAGTGATGTCAAAACTGGGAAGTTATGGCACATGGAATTGCTGAAGATATTTTTCAAGCAGAAAGTACTGAAAAGATAAGAATATTTTGTGCATTGAACTGAGGGTTAAATTAGGTCATTTAGGAATTAAAATTCTGCAAAGAGATTGGCTCACAATAAGTTTTTACAATGATAGATATAACACTTGTAAACAGAGTAGATATTTCTATTTTCAAATAAAAATTAGACTAGTCTTAAATGTGATTTCTTTCAATAAAGAATATATGTATATAAAGTGATACCACATAGTATTTTCTATACTCAAATGCAAACTTAAGTGTTGTATTATTGTATATTTTCCCGTTGTTCATCTTCATTGCTCTTAAAGGCTATATTTTAGAATTTTCTTTAACATTGATATTTGACCTGACTTGCTGCTTAAAAATTGTACCAATATAAGTTCATTTGAAGTAACATCCACACATTTAATGAAATGGAACCATGAATCAAATCTTAAACCAATGTATTATAACACAGATAATACTTTGGTTTCACCTATTAGGTTTTCAAAACATTTAAACTTTATTCATCACTTAACTTGATATCCTGACAATAAGAAAAACATGTTATGCATTAATATCTACTGCCAAAATATTTTGTCATCATTTCTAAACATTTATTTTTAATATTTGGTAGAGTTAGCAAAAACATGAATATTACAATACATATGTTTTTCTTTAAGTTTTTCTTTTTTCAAGAAGTAAAATACATGAAAGTTATCAGAAACCGAAGAAATAGGAGAAGCTTAAGTTGATCAAAGTATGTTTTTCTTGTTGAACATATTGTTGTATATATCAGATAGTTCTTGCATAAATGTTAAAGGGAAATTGAAGTGGGGAAAGTCAGAGTAAGAGAGGGGGAGAAAATTAATAAAAAGGATAATATAAAGTAACATACATAATTACTTTACATATGAATGTCATAAATTAGGTAAGTAAAAGGGACAGACTGATTATATGTAAGAAAAGAAGACACCACAATACTTTGTGCTTGTAATATCAGTCTAAATACAAAAATATGGAAACTGCAACAAATGAGACATGTAGGAAACTATAGCCCTCTTATATAAATGGATAGTGGGAGAAACATATAACAAAGTAAAACAGAAACAAGACATATAATATACTATATTTAATCTATTAAAATAATGGTGAAGAAAAATATGACAACCACATAATGGTGGAGTAAGTCAGTTTTGTAATTTTATTTTAATTAGAAAGAAAATTATTTTACATGTCAATCCAAGGTCCATCTAACTCCCCTCCTTACTTATGCCCCCCTCGTCCCCCAACTAACACCCTACCTATCTCATATGCTTTCTGCTCCCCAGGGAGGATGAGGCCTTCCATGGGGGTGTCTTCAATGTCTGTCTTATTCTTTGGGATAGGGCCTAGGCCAACCCTTTTTTGTCTAAGCTCAGGGAGTATCCCTCCTTGTGGGATGGTCACCAAAAGTCCTTTCCTATGCTAGGCATAAGTACTGATCCACTACAAGAGGTCCCATAGATTTCCAAGTTCTCTTCACTGACACCCACATTCATGGTGTCTGGATCAGTCCCATGCTGGTTTCCCAGTTAACAGTCTGGGGACCAAGAGCATCACCTTCAAGTCAGCTGTTTCTGTGAGTTTCACCAGCCTGGTATGGACCCTGCTCCTCATCAGTCCTCCTGTTCTGCAACTGGATTTCAGTCAGTTCAAGGTTTAGCTGTGGGTGTCTGCTTCTACTTCCACTAGCTGCTGGATGAAGGCTATATGATAGAATATGAATTAGACATCAATCTCATTATTACAAGATGGCATTTAAGGTAGCCTCTACTCTGTTGTTTAGATTGCTACTTAGTGTCATCTTTGTAGCTCCCCAGACTTTTCCCTATTGCCTGATTTTTCTTTTAACCTATAATATCTCCTTTTATTATATTATCTCTTATCTTGCTCTCTTCTGTTCTTCTCCCAACTCAACCTCCCTTCTCCATCATGTCTTCCTCACCCCTTCTCTTCCTCCTTCTCATTCTCCAAGTTCCCTCTCTCCTCACCCCATGCTCCCAATTTGCTCAGGAGATCGTTTTCCTTTCCCCTTCTCCAGGGGACCATGTATGTCACACTTAGGGTCTTCCTTGTTTACTGAATGTGTGGATTATTGGCTGGTAATCATTCACTCTATGTCTAAATTCCACATATGAGTGAATACACACTGTATTTGTCACTTTGTGACTGGGTTACATCACTCAGAATGGTTTCTTCTAGTTCCATTCACTTGCCTGCAAATTTCAAGATACCATTTTTGGGTTTTTTGTTTGTTTGTTTTTCGGCCAAGTAGTACTCTGTTGGGTAAATATACCACATTTTCTCTATCCATTATTCAATTGAGGGGCATCTAGGTCATTTCTTGATTGTGGCTATTAAAATAATGCTGCAATGAACATTGTTGAACAGATGTCCATGTTGAATTAATGCGGTTCTTTGGGTATATGATTAAGAGTTGACTTGCTGGAACTTGTGGTAGAATGATTCCCATTTTCCTGAGGAATTGTCATACAGATTGCCAAAGTAGCTGTATGAGTTGGCACCTCCACCATCACTGGAGGAGTATTCCTCTTTCTCCACATCCTCTCCAGCATAAACTGTCATTAGTATTTTTTATTTTAACTTTTCTGACAGGTATAAGACTGTACCTCAGAGTTGTTTTGAATTGCAACTCCCTGATGGTTAAGGATGGTGAACACTTTCTTTTTTTTTTTTTTTTTTTGTTTTTTTGAGACAGGGTTTCTCTGTAGCTTTGGAGCCTGTCCTGGAACTAGCTCTTGTAGACCAGGCTGGTCTCAAACTCACAGAGATCCACCTGCCTCTGCCTCCTGAGTGCTGGGATTAAAGGCGTGAGCCACCAATGCCTGGCTAAGGATGGTGAACACTTTCTTATGTGTCTTTCAGTCATTTTAGATTCCTCTATTGAGAATTGTCTATTTAACTTTGTACCCCACTTTTTAATTGGATTATTTGGTGTTTTGGAGACTAGCTTCTTGAGTTCTTGTAAATTTTGGAGATCAGCCCTCTGTCAGATGTGGGGGTTGGTGAATATCTTTTCCCAATATGTGAGGACTCGTTTTGTCTTGTTGACTTGTCCTTAGCCTTACAGAAGCTTCTCAGTTTCAGGAGGTCCCATTGATTAATTGCTGATCTCAGTATCTGTGTTACTGTTGTTAAGTTCAAGAAACAGTCTCCTGTACCAATTTGTTGAAGGGTATTTCCTACTTTCTCTTCTAATAATTTCAGTGTGGCTTGGTTTGTGTTGAGGTTTGATCCATTTGGACTTAAGTTTTGTGCATGGTGATAGACATGGATTTATCTGCAGTCTTCTACATGCCAGCATCCAGTTATGCCAGAACAATTTTTTGAAGATGCTTTCTTTATTATATTGTACAGCTTTAGATTCTTTGTCAAGAATCAAGTGTTCATAGGTGTGTGGGTTAATGTCAGGATTTTCAACTTGATTCCACTGCTCTACCTGTCTATTTTTGGCTATCCTGGGTCTTTTGCTTTTCCATATAATTGAAACTCTTCTTTCATGGTCTGTGAAGTATTTTGCTACTTGATCTCCTTTTGTTGTTTTTTATTCTAGGTAGAACTTCAAAGACAATATTGAAGAGATAGGGAGAGAGTGGAAAGCCTCTTCTTGTTCCTAATTTTAGAAGAATAACTTTGAGTTTCTCTCCATTTAGTTTGGCTGTTGGCTTATTGTATATTGTTTTCATTATATTCAGGTATGTTCCTGTTATTCCTGATCTCTCCAGGACATTTGTCATGAAGGGGTGTTGGATTTGGCAAAGACCTTTTCAACATCTAGTGAGATGTCCATGGTATTTTTTTCTTCTTTAGTTGGTTTATATGGTTGATTACATTGATAGATTTTCAAATGTTTAACCAAATCTGCATCCTGTGGATGAAGCCTACTTAATTATGGTGGATGATTTTTCTGATATGTTTGTGCATTCTGTTTGACCTGAAGATTCTCTGGATTTGCTCAGTGTCCATTGCTTTGTCACCCTTTTCATTTCTGATTTTGTTAATTTGCATTTGGTATTTTATTGAGTATTTTTGCATCTAAGTCCTTGAGGGATATTGGTCTGTAGTTGACTTTCTTAGTTGTGTCATTGTGTGGTTTGGGTACCAATGTAATTGTGGCCTCATAAAAAAGAGTTTGGCAATGAACCTTCTGCTTCTATTGTGTGGAACAATTTGAGGAGTATTGGTATTAGCTCTTCTTTGATGTTTGATGATTGTTTCTACTTCCTTAAAGTTTATAGGTCTGTTTAAGTTGCTTATCTGTTGTTGATTCAATTTTGGTAAGTGATATCTGACAAGAAAATTGTCTATTTCCTTTAAATTTTGCAATTTTGTGGAGTACAGTCTTTCAACATATGACTTGAAGATTCTCTGGACTTCCTCAATGTCATTAGTCTGTCCCTCTTTTCATTTCTGATTTTGTTAATTTGCCTTTCCTTTCTCTGCCTTTTGGTTAGTTTGGATAAAGGGTTGTCTGTCTTGTTGATTTCCTCGAAGAACCAACTCTTTGTTACATTGATTCTTGAATTGTTTTCTTAGTTTTGACTTTATTGATTTCTGCCCTCATTTTGATTATTTCCTGGTATCTACTCCTCCAGGGTGAATTTTCTTCCATTTGTTCTAGGGCTTTCAGCTGTCCTGTCAACTCTGTGATGTGAAGATTCTAACTGAATCAATTTTAGATCTTTAAAGCATTTAAATATCTAAAATAAAATTCACAGCACACTACTCCTATTAAAATAAAACTGGCTTGCAAAGATAAATGTATCCTCACAAGGAACTGAAATATACTAAACTTATTTGCATAGATAAAAATACTTCTAGGATCGCTAGGAACTATAACACAAACATATACTGCAATAGGCTAATTTGATTATGTAGGGAAATAGAGTAAAATATTATTAATTGAATCTAAATAAATGATAAGATGAAAGGAACAATCTTAGAAATATATGTGCTTTTTGAAATTTAAAATAGAAGTTCTCATGAAATGTAGGTGTAACTAGGATGAGTACAACTAGTAAGCAAACAAGTTTCATGTATGCAAAATCAAATGTACTGACCCTGGCAAATTTGTATGAAAATATTTGAAGGTTTCTCATTAAAGTGTATATATGGGAAGTTTTCTAATGTCATGGTCATGGAGAAAAAATGATAAACAATTTAGAGAACTGAACATTTTTATATCCATATTGTTACAATTGTTGAAAAACTGATATAATATATATACATCAGTAAGGTTATAACCAGAGCATTAATCACATACATAGGCTTGAAATCAATTAGAGCCTAAGAGAAGACATTTTAATTTCTCAAACCATGGGAGTATTAATAATTAATATTATGTTAATCAACAGTGAATTACAAGAGGTAACAAATAAAGGGAAAAGATACTTAGAAGTTGGTTATAGAATTCTAACATACTTGAAAATTTTGGCATTTAATCACAAAAACATATTTATTTATAAAAGTGCTACTTTGTAGGATGCAATGAAAAATGTGGAAACATGAACATTTAATTATATGAACATTTCATATTTTCATAAATAGGAAAGTGGAATAGTCTATTAGCTTCTATGAAATGCAAATTAAAGGAAGTTCAGTTGAGGAAATGAAACAACAGTATTGGCCAAAATAATGGCAGAAAACGTAATTGTAAATACAACTTATAATATATGAGGCAGAAAGTAACTAAAATGTTTATTTTTAAATTTTATTTAATTAACATTTTTAATTCATTTTGCATACCAACTACAGTTTTCTCTTCCTCATCGCCTCTGTCCTCCCACCTCCCATTTACTCCTTCCCCACTCATTCCGCCATTGCTCTATTCAGAAAGTGCCATGCCTTTCATGGATTTGAACAAAGCATGACACAAGGTTGAGGCAGGACTGAGCTATTCCTCCTACATCAAATTTGGACAAGGTAATCCAGCATTGGGGACAGGTATGCAAGAAAATTTCTAAGTTTCTGGGACAAGTTTTCAATAGTGCATGAGGAAACATGACAAGAAAAAAAAAGGAAACCATGAAAATCTTATGATTAAACAAGAAGGTTGTAAAGTGTAATTGATGAGTGATCGTAGTTTAAAAGGTTGTGAAAGAGATTTGTAAGCTACTGTTATTTAAAATATGATGTCTTTGGAAACCAGATCAAAAAAGGAAGCTTGAATTATGAGGCCCGACTGAGACAGTATGTACATTATTAAGGCATCTGGGCGGGAAGCATTAGTTTCTGTTTCTGTAGGTCAGTATATTGAAATGAAATGACACATAAAGAATACTGTGTTATCATTCCAGTGCATTTAAATGTCTTCAGAAATATGGATGAAATAAAGATTTATAGACCAACAGGAAGTACAAACATATATTTAATGACAAAGAATGGAAAGAAAGTAGACAGATTTTTAAGAAGAATTAAGTAGAGATAATCAAATGTTTGTTATGTTTTACTTGTTTTTAAAAAAATCTGTCATAAATCTTACATATAGCATAATACCAAATTAGTCTCTTCTTTACCCACAGGAAAATGGATGAATACAACAATGCACAGAGGGAAATGTCACATAGTCAGATTTTAATTATATCCCTCTACTGAGGCATGCCTTGCTGTTACTTAAAATTTCTAATTTTAGTAATTTTACTAATTTTCTGTGTGCCTCATGTTATTATCAAACATTGACAAGAAAATATGTCCAAGATAAAGAAAAAAATAGAGCAAACTTAAAGTATCCAAATCTCAGGTTTTTTTTTTTTAAATTAGGAACAAGCTTGCTTCACATGTCAATCCCTTCTCCCTCTTCCTCCCCTCTGCACAGCCCTCCCCCCAAGCTCCCACTTGTCCTCCACCCTATCCACCCTCCCCAGGCAGGTTAGGGCCCTCGACAGGGGCTTCCCAAAGTCCAAATCTCAATGTCATTGTATGTTTGAAGTCAACATCTGAATGAATGACAAGTTGCTGTGAATAACATCAACTGGGTAAGAAAGGAAAACCACGGACTACCAATGAACTTAGTGATAAATGCTTGTTCCATACAGCTAGCATTATCAGGAATTCATATAAAATTCATATAAAATTTCACCTGCAAGAACCCATCCTCACTTCAAGTAAAGAGAAATCATCTACCAGGCTCAAGAGGAGCATGAATCTAAACAGAACCATAAAATAGCAGAGATTGACAAACTCTACACAAACAGACTCCAATTATGTTATGCAAGGATATAAATTCAATTGTTTATTCTAATAATATGCATAAAACTTGTTTGAAAAAAAAAGGAATTCAGCCCACAGATCTCACAGATATTCCTTGGGTATCTGCCAGCCAAGCTTGCTAGATAAGGAAGCTTATCAGTGCAGCAGGTTGGTAAGCCTCAGATCTTCAATATCCTTCCTCTCCTCCAAATCCAATAACCCAGACTTTTCCCTCTTTGCAGCAAAGTACCTGCTTGATTTCTCCTCACTGCCCCTATTTTCAGGGTACAAATCATATGCATGTGGAAAAATCTCTGCTCCCCTTTACTGTGAATATCCTGTCTTCTCTCATAAATCATTCTCATTCCAAAGTATTAGTTCTCAATACCTAGAAACAAATTTTACCTGGAAACACAAGTGATCATACTTATATGGATCTCAGAAAACTTTCACACTAGCAAACAGACAGAAACAACATTCTCCAAAGAACCACACAGGGCAACAGAAATCAAATAATAAAACACTCACCCAACAAAGACAATATTGCATATCCAAGCCTAGTATTGTAATTATCCCTAATAAGGGCATTTAAGATAGTCATCAATCTCATTATAGGAGAAAGTTATTTAGGGTAGCCTCTTCACTATTGCTTAGATTCTAAGGTGGGGTTATCCTTTTGGATTCCTGTGAATTTACCTAGTGTCAGATCTCTCCTTAAGACCATAATCTCTCCCTCTATCAAGGTATCTCTTTCCTTGCTCTCCTTCTCTGTGATTTCCCCAAGTCACCCTTCCTGATTCCTCATGCTTTACTCCCACAACCCCTTATCCTCTTCTCATTCTCCTAGCTCTCTCTCCCCTCCCACCATGCTCCCAATTTACTCAGGAGACCTTTTCCCTTTCCAAATCAGCCTGCAATCCAAAAACTCAGAGCAGCCAGGAATCAAAGAAAAAAAAAATAAAACACACACACACACAAAAAAAAAAACAATGGAATCTTGAAATTTGCAGGCAAATGGATGGAACTAGAAGAAAACATCCTGAGTGAGGTAATCCAGTCACAAAAAGACAAACATGCAATGTACTCACTCATATGTGGATTTTAGACATTGAGCAAAGGATTACCAGCCTACAACCCACACTGCCAGAGAAGCTAAAAATCGAGGACTCTAAGAGAGAGATACATGGTCCTTGAGAAAGGAGGAAAGGGACAGGATCTTCTGAGAAAATTGGGAGCATGGGGTTGGGAGAGGGAGCTAGGAGAATGAGAAGGGGAGGAGGGGTGAGGAGGACATGAGGAAGTTTGAGTTAGGAAAGAATAGAGGAGAGAAAGATAAGGGAAACCATAATACAGGGAGACATAGATTAAAAGAGAAATCAGCTACTAGGGAAATCTCTGGAGATCTATAAATGTGTCTCCAACTAACAATCTAAGCAACAGATGAGAGGTTACCTTAAATGCCCTCCCCTAATAATTTGACTGATGACTGATTTATATGCCATACTATAGCCTTCATCCAGCAGCTGTTGGAAGAAGCAGCAGACATCCACAGCTAAACACTGAGATGAACTGGAATCCAGTTGCAAGAAGGAGTGATGAGCAAAAGGGTCGATACAAGGTGGTGATATCCACAGAAACAGCTGACCTGAACAAGGGGAGCTCTTGGTCCCCAGATTGATAGCTGGGAAACCATCATGGGACTGATACCAACCCCATGAATGTGGGTGTCATTGACAAGACCTTGGAAATTCATGGGGCCTCTTATAGTAGATCAGTACTTATTGCTAGCATAGGTATGGACTTCGGGAGCCCATTCCACATAGAGGGCCTCTCCCTGAGCCAACCACAGGGGGGGTGGGCCTAGGCCTTATCCCAAAGTATATGACAGACTCACCCTCCCCGGGGAGCAGAATGGGTATGGGATTGGTAGGGATTCAGTGTGTGTGAGGGGGTGGTAGGTGAGAAGGTAAGGGTGAGGGAACTGGAATTGACATGTAAAACAATCTGTTTCTAATTCAAAAAAAAAAAATGGAAAAAAGAAGATGTTAGTTCAATGGTGGCAAAAACTTCGGGAGTAACTAGCAAATGTCTTCTTTGTGTTAAGGTCCACTTCATGTGATGGAACCAATACCAGACATTGCTTTTGTCATCAAGAACCCGAGACTAGATAGCTCATGGGCCTAGGGCAAATCCAATAGTACTTTTTGAAGACAAACAAACAAATAAACAAACAACAAGCATAACAATAAAATTCTTCCTTATGAAAAATGCTGTACTCATACATTAGGGTCTTGCTCAGCTCTTTATCAAATATACTCCCTGCAATAATTTTTTATTATTATATCTTATATTATTTTTTTCTTGGAAGCTTGTTTGTGTTTTAATGTTACAAAGAAAGGTGACATGGACCATGGAGGACAACTCTCAGATCTGCTCCAGTGTCATAAAGAGAAGACCACAAAATAGCAGATTTAGGAAAAAATCTTATCTCGGTCCTGCTAGCCTTTGATATCTGAGGCTAAAAATAAACAAACACACTTTGATGATGGTAGCTTTCTCCTTTACTTCAACATAGATAATCTCTTTCTTGACAATCTCTCCTTCATACAAACATTATTCTGCTCAGTTACATATTTCTATACTCTGTTAGATCACTTTTCTCATGACTACACCTTACTTCTACATACATTTGTCTTCCTCACCTCTTCTCTATATGGCTACATCTTCCTAGCCTCCACACAGTTACAAATCTCCACACAGCCACAGCTATACAACTCGTTTCCATATCATCTTAGATTGTTCCCAGACACAGATCCTCTATGTAGCAGCAGCTCTTCACACAGCTCCCTTTCATACTCACTCTCACCCGCATACTTTTACACGATCTACACACTCCTCACTCACTTTCACTCATTCACTTGTACACTTCATTCATACTTCTTCATCTCTCACTCAACACAACCCCCACCCAGTCCCCCCCCACACTTTTCATATTCTGAAGCAGCTACTACATAGCTCTACACATCAATGTCTCTCTACACCACCACTGATCCTCTTACAGTCAAATTCTATACATATTTAAGTTACATTTTCAGAGCCTGGAGTATTCTAATAACACAAGATAAGTCACATATTTTCTCTTAGGCTAGTAATGTCACACTGACCCATGAATGTAACTCTAAATTCATGATTGTTCTCAGACAGAAAACATTTGACTTTGGTCCATTGCTGCAGGGAGTTAGGTTTACTAAAGTAGCTTCTATTCTGACCTTGAATCAGTAAAACAACACCTGATAAAAATGATCTCCTGAGGCATCCAGATATTTGTCTCCAGGCGAAACCAGCTGGCTTTGAAATTTTCCTGGAGTCTAAAATTAGCTGTTTGTGTAAAAGGCTGTCTTTGTGACTGAGAATTCTATGTCAGTCTGAGTGATGTAAAATACCCTACTATTATTTATATTCATCAGAATTATGCAGCTTATGTGGAAATCATAATCCTGATCAGTCACAGGTATATATGTGCCAAAGAAGGATAAAACACACCAACAAAGGACTGCTGAAAGAACCCCACAACTGTTCTTTTTAGGGAGGTATAGTAGGGACACCCAAGAAAGTTACAGAGAGAAAACAATCAGTTATTTACAGCCAATAACCTATGGCTTTCCAAGTGGAGCTCTCCAAGTAGGGAGACTTGTTAAACACTAATTGTCACTGTTGTCCATTCCCACAGCCCCCTTCAGAAATTGAGTGGATAAAAATGGAAGAGGAGATGATGAGGTGTTGGGTAGAGTAGAGGGAGGGGAAACTGTAAATAGGATATAGTACATGAGTAAAATAGCTGTTTTCAATTAAATAATTCTTCTTGAAAATGTCTCTATCTATTCATGCAAATTGGTTGTACCTCATACATATTTATTTATTTTACTCTTTCATCTTTACTTCTTGTATTTGCTTTGGACTAGTTTTATTTCTAGGAAGGAATGAGGTCCAAAAAAATAAATGTGCTTCCACAAGAGATTCCATCTTTGTCCAGAATACTGCATTGCTGAGTGGAATGTGTTAATGGTAGAGGAGAAAGTAACTGTACTATGCTGATGTTCTCATGGAAAACAATGTAGGTATTAGAATAGTGTTTAGAATGCATTGACATAGCCCAGTCATATATAACACAATGAAGAAGGTGTTTAATTTCTTAGAAATTCATTTTATGAAATAGTCATTGCTTCTACAATCAATGATGATTTCTGAAACATTTATAATTATATTGAGCACATTATAGTGTTATGGCAAGGAAAGAATTGAACTTAGATGTCAGAAACAGGAACTGTAACTGATTCTTTTATAAAATGATGTAAAATTTTTTGTTTCATCATGTGTATTTCCTCAGCTATCCAATGAAGAGTTTGAAATCTAGCACATATAAGCTTTTAAGTATCAGTTCATGTTTAGAAAACTTGAAATAATATCATCTTCACTATATATATGGAATAAATAGACAATTTTATACTTCAGATTACATGGAGAAAAAATAATGCTATGCACAATTAATTTCTTAACTAAGTAGATCTCATGCTGTTCCAAAAAGTTGAAAGGGATAGAGCACATAGCATGAGATGGGACTTATTTCCTATGACTCAGGGCTTATTATGTTTTTCCTCTATGAAAACCAAAGGAACCAAGATGCAGACCCGTTTTACCTAATTATGTTTATGGAATGTGATGAACAAGTTAACTTGTCTCAAATCTGTAATATATATTCTATTATCCAAATCATTACTTTTATCCTTCTTGAAAACCATATAAAACAGAACTTGACATTTTAAAATATTATTACACTTACTCCAAATAACACTGTTCTCTGTTTGGTGTTAAAAAAAATCAATTTCAAAGATTGTTATCACCTTGCAAATCACTTGCTTATCATTTTGCCCAGGTCTTTCCCCCTGGTGAATTTATGTGGTTTAACAAATGAAAGACAGGATTTCTGCTGGGAAATTGACTGTAAAGGACAGACAGGTAGGCGATTTTTCACTGTCCTTTCCAAACTTAGTTCCAATCCCCTAGTCCATGAAATCTGGAGCACTATAAAGAGACCAAACATAGGAATTATTGGAATACAGAAGGAGAATAACCCTCAGTCTAAGGCTCAGAAAATATTTTCAACAAAATCATAGAAGTAAATTTTCCTAATCTAAAGAAGGAGATTCCTGCAAGTTAGAAGAAGCATACACAACACCAAATAGATTGTACCAGAAAAGAAATTACCATGAACACATAATAACAAAGAAAATAAACATATAGAACAAAGGAATAATATTATAATCTCCAAGGAAAAAATAAAGAACACATAAAGACAGAAAAATTATAACTACATGTGACTTCTCAATAGAGATTCTAGAAGCCTAAAGATCCTGAAAAGGTATCCTACAGATTCTAACAGGCCACCATACCAGCCAAGACCAATATACCCAGTAAAACTTTCACTAACAGTAGATAGAGGAAATAAGACATTCCATGATTAAAAAAAGCTCTCAAATTTAAGAAATATCTATCTATAAATATAGCTCTAGAGTAGGAAGTATAAAGAAAATTTTAAGCAAAAGAGGTAATCACACCCAAGATAACATATGGAATAAATATCCCAAACCCAGAACATCAAAAGAGGAAATACATAGAAACACACACACCACCACCACCAACAACAACAACCACAACATCATCAACAACAACAACCAAATAGCAGGAATAACAAACAGTGTTTACTAATATCTCTCTGCATCAATGGTCTCAATTCCCCAATTAAACACTAAGAATAGGAGGATATGTATGTATGTTGCATCCAAGAAACACATTTTAACACCAAGGTGAGATATCACCTCAGGGTAAAAAGAAAAAAGATATTCCACTGAATAGAACAATAAAGGAAATCAATGTATTCACATTACTATTTGACTAAATGAACTTCAAAACAAAGCTAATCTAAAGAAATATGGAATGACCCTTTATATCAAATAAAGGATGCATCCACCAAGAGAACATGGAATTATAAGTATCTATGCACCAATCTCGCTGGCATTCCGGTTCATAGAGTAAATACTATTACAGATAATGTTGTATATTGACCAAAACATGTTAATAGTGATAGACTTCAGTGCCTGACTTTTACCAATTCACCAGTCATACAAACTAAAATAAATAAACACTAGAGCTAACTGATATTATAAAATAAATGAACCCATGAAACAGTGACAGAACACTTCACCCAAACACAAAAGAATATATTTATACTGACTCTCCTGGAACTTTCTCGAAAATAGACCACATCCTCTGAAACTAAGCATGTCTCAACAGATACAAAAAAAAAAATTGACATAACGTCCTGCATCTGATATGACCACTATAGATTCAAGATGGATATCAACAATTTTGTGTAGGCTCAAGGAGTATCACTCTATGTAGGATGGGCTCCCAAAGTACATTTCTATGCTGGGGATAAATACTGATCTACTATAAGGGACCCCACAGATTTCTGAGGTCTCCTCACTGACACACACGTTCATGGGTCTAGATCAGTTGAGTTGGAGATAGTTTTGAACTCACTGAGAAGGTAAAGGTCTTTCTAAGCAAAACACTGATAGCACATGCACAAAGAGCAACAATTAATAAATAGGATGCACTGAAACTGAAAAGTTTCTCTGCAGTGAAGAACACCATCCTCCAGACAAAATGGCTGGCTACAGAATTGGAAAATATTTTACTAACTACACAACTGAATGAAGGCTGATATTGAAAATATAGAAAAGAGCTAAAACAACTGGACATTAACAAATCCAATAGCCCAGTTAAAGATTTGGTGCAGATGTGAACAGATAATTTTCAAAGGAGAACACACAAAGGTGTCAGAACCACTTAAAAAGGTTCAATATTCCTAGTAGTCAGGGAAACACAAACACTTTGAAATTTCATGGTGCAGATGCAGAGTGTACAAGATCATTAAAGCAAATGACAGCTCATGCTGATAAGGATGTGTGTGAAGTGAGAGAAACATGGACTCATTGATGGTGGGAATAGAAATTTTATATCCACTATGGGAATCATTGTGGTAGGTTCTCTGGATGATGAGATTATATTTAGCCAAAGATCCAGCTATGCCACTCTTGGGTATATATCCCAGAGACTATATTTCTGACTAAAATAATAATTGCTCAACCATGTTTATTGCTGCTTTATTCACAATAGCCAGAAATTAGAAACAGAGCAGATATCTATCAATGAAAAAAAATATATAAAAAGAATGGATACATTTACACAACAGAATATTACCTAACTGTTAAAAATAAAATCATCAAATTCAAAGTTAAGTGGATGGTACTAAAAAATATCATCCTGAGTGAGGTAACCCAGAACCAGAAAGACAAATATGGAATGTGAATTATATCTTTTAAGTCTTCAATAATTAAGCTGCATGTCTCTTGTCAACACACAAAGAATCCAGATCACGTTATGAGTTGCATCTAATAGAGTTGGTTGCCAATAGGTGTTGATGTACAGATTGAGACACATGGGACTTTGATAATATGGGTTAGTTTTATTTGGGAGAAGTCACTTACATGAGAAACCAATAAATCACAAATTCCAGTTTCGGGGATTCATACCCTGCTGCACTCATTGACCCGACCAGAACCAAGAGAGTGCAATCATGTCCCAGACCCCCAACCAAATTCCACACACTAATGAATGCACCTGTGATCATGACCAAATGGTCATGGTCAGGGCCACAGTTTTGTCTCGTAGATCTCTCACTACAAATATGGTCCCAAGGAAACCCACAAACAAACCAGATTATTTCCAAGCCTATTGGTTGATCTCTACAAACTGATGGTTAAGTCCTATTGCAGAAGATAACATCTATACAAATCATTTAACACAGAGAAATCAATCTGGCTCATTAGCTAGAGTCTTTACACCTACTAACAAGTGTTCCAGGCACTGGGAGATACTCTGTACTCCAGAAGAAGAGAAGGTAAACACCAACAGAACTCTAAACTCTTCAGTCTACTGTCTTGATCTACATGCAAAGTCCACTAGTTCAATAGTGGCACAAAGCTTGAGGGACTAACCCACCAAAATTTAATTGGATTAATGAACACTCCAGAAGAAACACCCAACACTGCATAGGTGACCAAGAACTAAATAGTCCAGAGAACTAAAGGAAATACAAGTATTACTGTTGTGTTAAAGGAACATAGAAAAAAAAAGGACTCCTAATGACTTTCTGCTATACTCATAGGTAAGTTTTTTTTCCAGCCATCATCAGAGAAGCTACTTTCCACAGTAGATGAGAAGAAATACAGAGAACCAAAATTAGACAATGTACAGAGAGTGAGAGAACTTGAAAACTGTTTCTGAATGGGATGTCTCCATCAAATCCTGCCCCCATGCCTCAGGGAACCTTTTGGAATAAGAAAAAAAAAGAGCCAGAGGAGATGGAAAGTACCAAGGAAAAAAGACCTTCTCAATACAGCACAAGATATTCACATGAACTCATAGATTGTGGCAGCTTATACAGAACCTGCAAAGGTCTGAGTCTAATGATGGTACGTGCTGAAATAATTAAAAAATAATTTACATTTATGCATTTTAAATTAAAAAGGTATTATATCAATTCTCTAGCACCTTCAAGGTATTGTCCTTCCCTATTCAACCGTTCATATATTCCCCTTTTCTCAAATTCATAGCTTCATTTTCTGTGATTATTATTGCTACACACATACATATATGTGTATGTAAAGAAAATATATAAATATCTATAGATATGTTAATATGGAAGCAAGAAAATTCAATATAATATCACACTTATAAAAATTTACAGGCAGATAGTGACTCCTGGAAGAGGGTGTTTTGTTACAGACATTCTTCCCACCAGCCTAGTCCCAGAGCTGCATCAGCCCCAAATGAACACACAAGACTTATATTAATTATGAAACTGTTGGTGGTTGGCAAATGATTCTTATTGGCTACCTCTGTCTTAATCAGTAACCCACTTCTATTTTTCTATGTATTTTCATGTCGTCTTATCTTAATGGGGAATGCTGGACATGCAACTCCTTTGCCTACTACATGATGACAGTTCAGCATCACTGCAAAGATGAGAGAGATATTTCTCATTTGTCCTTGCTTATATCATGATTCTGCCCAGCTATGCCACTTCCAGCCTGTCTGTATACACCTCCAGGCCTTAATATTTAGCTAGTCATAGTTTCTGCCCAGCTATGTTACCTCCTAGGATCACATGATGACTCCTCTCAGCCTATACTTCCCAGAATTCTCCTTGTCTCCTAATCCCTCCTTTCATTCTGCCTCATTGGTTGCAGTGCTTTATTCATTTTGCCAGTAAGACAAACATACACAGAGAATCATTCCCCACCAGAGACTTATTCTCCTCTAGAGATTATCACCTTTACTGCTCACAAGGTACAAAGTGGTCAGTTCTGAAACTATACATACATAAAGAAAAAGTATATTCACCAACAAATTTTGAGTATTTTTGTCACCTTGAACCTCATGTGTATCTAAATGACTCTTGTTAAGAATAAGTCCTCAACTCAGTGACCTAGTTTTTCATACAGTTTAAAGATTTCACAGCTCACAGCCTATCTGGTTTTTATCCTTAATTGTTTCCTTTTTCTGGTATTTTTTCAAATCATTGTCACCTTGACAATTACCTTGTGTTAAGAAAGAAAAAAATTACCTGTTATATACGTTTTAAGCAGAAATTTGAGAATTGGGATTTTATTAAGCTTTAAACTCAGGGTAACCTACTTTTTAAATCTCTCTGTTTAGAACGTTCATTCCAAAATATAAATCTAACAAAGGGTCGATTGATTAGTGGAGCAATATTGTCAGAACTTAATGCTTTAACCAAATAGCTAGAGGAGATAATGCTTGTGTTAAAGTACTACATACAAGCTATAGAATGTGTCAATTTCTTTTTCTTTCTTTTTTTTTTTTTGCTTTCAGAATTTAAAACCAGCAAGTGTAGGGTCAATAATAGATGGATGTCAAATTCAAATATTACAACAGTTTTAATACTGTTTCTACAAGCAACATTAATATATGACAGTGACCTGTTTTACTGTGGAACAGTTTTTCAATTTTCATGGTGAATAAAGCATTGTGAGAAAACCATATTATCAATATATAAGATTATTTATTTAGAACGTACAGAACAACAAGGAATAAAATCAGGTCTTCCAGTAAATTCCCTTCCTGCTTTCTCATTTCACTGAAGCAAATCAGTTCCCTGAGTGTCATCAAATAAAAAAGAACTTGAAAGTCAGAGCAATTACAAGAAGGAAATGTTAAGATGATTTAAATATGTCCTAAAGTGATACTTTGGTCTTGATGTCACAGTGTATGTTAATTTAATGATTCAGTATCAGCAGCTGTGCATTGGAAAACAAACTGTAAAACCCAGTGTCCTGCCTGTAGAAATAAGTGCAACTCTTGACAATCACAGCACTTTATCTGCATGAATCTAAAGGTACTTTAAGAATGATCTTTGAAGTCTAGAACAACCTGGAGATTATTCACTTGGATTTGAAGTGACCATTATGAAGGTATAAATGATATAGTTTTTACATCAACAGTTACAACTTCAAATTTTCCCTTCATCATCAAGATTAGCCCTGGCATCTGGTTTCTATTCCAGTTCTCCACATGGTCTCCTAATAAACCACTTCCTTGTATGTGCCTAAGTTTAAGTGTGTGTATGTAAAATAAACAGTAAATTGCTCCCAGCAGCTGTGACCAGGTGGCAAGGAATTCAGAAGATAGGGCTATTGGGACATTAGACTTTAATGGAACTTCACTGACAATTGCAATTTAAGTTATCCAGGAAAACAAAGGAGAATACCCTGCCTCTTTCTTCATCTCAGAAATGATTGCAACCATTAAGATAATTCACATGTACTGATTTTTCTATTTTCCTTTTCTTTCTTCTTATTTCTGCGGGGGTATTTCAAGACAAAGTTTCTCTGTGTAATCTTGGATGTCCTGGAACCCAGGGTGTAGACCAGGGTGGAATGAAACTCACAGAGATCTACATGCTTTTTCCTCCCAAGTGCTGGGATTAAGGCATAGGCCACCACCACCCAATTTTTCATGATTATATTTTTTGTTGTTTTACATAATGTATGTGTTTGGATTTCAATGATACTCACCTGTCTGTTCCTATGTTTCTTACAGATTGCATTGCGGAATGGAAATCTTGATCAATTGCCCAGTTATTTTTCTTGAATCTTAGAAATTACATGTTGGTATGTCATAGAAATAAGACAGAATTTTCATTACCTTAGGCTTTCCAGATAAATAATTCTAAAATATATTTTGAATATTACATACTCTGTTAATATACAGTCTGAATTTATTAATCTTTATATATATTTTATGTGTATATATATATATTTTATGTATATATATATTAGAATATGTAGATATATCCTATGATAAATCAAATCAATTTATTCTCTTGTCAATTGTAATTATAAAACAAATACCTCTTTTTAATCAGTATGATTGAAGATACAATCAGATACACAAATGAAAAGTGTCACTGTCACGTTTGTATTTTATGTACCAGAAGTTGAATATTCATGATAGATAACAGTAACTGTGACAAAATATCAGAATGAATCAGAATCTTGTTGGCTACAACAATCTAAGTCTTATTACTAAAAAGTCTTGAGTACTGTTCCTTTGGGTTAAACTATGAAATAGTAAAAAAAAGATCACCAGAGTCAGAACTTCCTGTCTTTATCCATCTACAGAGAACTACTAGTATATAGATCTTCAAAAGGGATCTCCATACGAATGTGTAATGTAGACCAAATAGTAAAGAACATACTTTAGGTGGTAGTAAACAGAGTAACATTATAAATGGTTGTAAAACATTTTTAAACCAGGACTCATCTTACATTCTTAAAGTCTCTATAAGGCAGAAGCATAATTTTTACTTTATTCACAATTGCCCTTGTTTATAAGCTCCAAACAAACATTTTCTATAATTAATTCATATTTTCTTCAGAAGCTCTTAGAAAGATTTTGAATTATTAACAATTGGAGAGAATTTCCATGAGAATAAATTTTCTAAAATTCAGCTCACATGTGAGCAGTCAAAAAAAAAAAAACTGACAAAGAAAGATGTTGAACATATTGGTATTTATTATTTATCCTTCATATTCCTTTAGCATATATATGTTCCAAGTTTATAAAAAAATACTATATATATATATATATATATATATATATATATATATATATTGAGACCTGGTTTTAGGCACTGACATACTAAGAAAAATTGATGAAGAACATTGAAGAAACGAGTAAATCAATCAATTTCATAAAATAAGAAAGTAACACATTCTAGTATAAATGACAATTTGCCATCTAAAACACTTGACCCATCAAGTTACTAGCATGGACATGAAAAGGTGAAGAGCTGACTCAAGAACAATAAGCACTTGTTGAAGAAACACTATTTCCTGAGTCTCCAGGAGCTAGGAGAGAATGGACTCTGAAAAGTTCTCTCTGATATCTGAATGTCAGCCATTTTACTTAAACTTTCATAGGTACACTCAAGTAAACTGATGAATAATTTTTGAAGGGTATAGACCAACAGGGAAATAGTACAATAAGATAAATAATAAACAAAATATAAGAAAACTTTAAAGCCCTTTTATGAATGAAGATAGAGGAGTGGATGAAGGTACAGAGAAGAGGCTGTGGTCGGAAACAGGAAGAGAAGAGGGAGAAGAAATTGTGCCTTGGATATAAAAAAATGAAAAATTTTAATTAATAAAAAAGTAGTAAAAGAAATTTTCCCAGATTCTCTGTGGTGTGGATTCTAGGATGGTAAATACTTTGCTCTATGTCTAAAATCCATATATGAGTGAGTACATACCATGTTTGTCTTTTTGTGACTGGATTACCTCACTCAAGATGGTTTCTTCTATTTCCATCCACTTGCCTTTGCACTTCATGATTCCATTGTTTTTATGTATTCTTCAGTTGAAGGGCATCTAGGATACTTCCAGGTTCTGGCTATTACAAATAATGTTGCTATGAACACAGTTCAATATATATTATTGTGGTATGAACGTGCATCTTTTGTGTATATGCCTAAGAGTAGAACTGCTGAATCTGTGGAAGACTGATGGTCATTTTCATGAAAAACCACCATACTGATTTCCAAGGTGTACCCTAAAAGAGATGTACATGGTTGTGCAAAGAAGAAAAAAAGCGACAAGTTCTCCAGAGCTAATTGGGAGAATTGCGGGAGGAGAGAGGGAGTTAGAAGTAAGAAATGGGGAGAAGAGGAGGGAAGAGGAGAACATGAGGTAGCAGGAAATTTGAGTCAGGGAAAGAAGAGAAGAGAGCCAGAAAAGAGATACCATAATAGAGGGAGTCAGCCATTATAGGTTTAAAGAGGAATTTGGCACTAGGGAAATATCCAGAGATCTACAAGCATGACCTCTACTAGCAATCTAAGCAATAGTGGAGAGACTACTTTAAATGTCCTTCCCTGAAAATGAGATTGATATTTACCTTATATGACAACCTAGAGCCTTCATTCAGTAGCTGATGGAAGCAGAAGCTGACACCCATAGCTAAATGCTGAGCAGAACTCCTGTAATCCAGTTACAGAGAAGGATGAGTGATGAGCAAAGTTGTCAATATCAGTCTGGAGAAATGCATAGAAACAAGGGAGACCTCATGGCCCCCAGACTGATACCTGGGAAACCAATTGATTCAGACCCTTTGATCATGGGTGTCAGTTAGGAGGCCTGGGCAATCTATGAGTCTTCTAGCAGTGGATCTGTATTTATTTCTAGTACATGAATGGATTTTGTGAGCCCATCCCACATAGAGGGATACTCTCTCAGCCTAGACACATGGTAGAGTGTCTAGGCCCTGCTCCAAATTATATGACAGATTTTAAAAATTCACCATGGAAGGCCTCATCCTTTCTGGGGAGCATAAAGGAAATGGGATAGGGGAGCAGTGGGGGATAGCAGAGAAGGGGAGGGAGAGGAAACTGGGACTAACATGTAAAATAACTTTGTTTCTAATTTAAATAAAAAAATCAACATAAGACTGGAAAGGTCCCTGAGCACCCAGGGACCCTGAATCTGCTGAGATTACTGGGCTATTCCTGCTCCCACAGAGTACAGAGGTGAGCTATTTGGCCCCTTCCATGGCCCAATTTCTGCCTGTCCTCTCTGGGAAATCATAGGGTCTGAAGGCCCTGAAAACTGGTCCCTGAAGACCCAGGGACCCTGACTCTGCTGAGATCATTGGGATAATCCACCCTCAGGCAGAGCAGAGTGCAGAGTACAGAGCTGAGCTGCTTTCGCCCCTGCTTTGGGCCCAACTTCCTCCTGCCTACTCTGGGAACTCCCACAATAGGGGTATGCAGGCAGATTGAATTGACCCTTGAGAACCAAGGGACCCTGGCTCTGCTGAAATTGCTGGGCTATTCCAGGCCTCCATGCAGTACAGAGGCAGACTGAATCATCCCTTGAGGACCAAGCAACACAGAGTCTGCTGACATCTATTCCGTATTTCGGCTCTAGCCCACCTGTGCCTCAGACCCACCTGGACCCACCTTAAGACCCATCAGAATATCAGACCTAATTGCACCCGCCTGAAGAGAAGCCAAACCCATGCACAACAGGAAAGGAAGAGACACCACCTGCACCCACTGGAAGAGGAGAGGGGAAGAGGACAATATAAGAACATATCCAACAGCATGAAAACCAGTATGTTACCAACAGAGTCTAGGGAAACTACACCAGCAAGACCTGAACATCCCAACACAGATGAAGAAGAAAAGAGCAACCTTAAAAACAAATTCATGCAGATGATACAGACCTTCAGAGAAATGGAAGAAAAAACAACCCAAAAGATGCAAGAAATCAAGGAATGTCAAGGAAATACAATTCAACAGCTGAAGAAAACAGCCCAGGACCTGAAAACAGAAATAGAGACAATAAAGAAAACACAAACTGAGGGAATGCTGGAAGTGGAAAAGCTGAGTAAACAATCAGGAACCACAGATACAAGCATAACCAACAGAATACAAGAGATGGAAAACAGAATCTCAGATGCTGAAGATAAATTAGAGGAAATAAATTCATCAAGCAAAGAAAATCTTAAGTCTAACAAGTCCTTAACACAATATACCCAGGAAATATGGGACACCATGAAAAGACCAAACCTAAGGATAATAGGTTTAGAAGAAGGTGAAGAATTCCAACTCAAAGGTGCAGAAAACATATTCAACAAAATGAGAGAAGAAAACTTTCCCAACCTAAACAAAGACATGCCAATGAAAGTACAGGAAGCCTACAGAACACCAAATAGAGAGCACCACAAAACAAAGTCCCCTTGTCACATAATAATAATAAAAGCACCAAACATATAAAATAAAGAAAGAATATTAAGAGCAGAAAAGGAAAAAGACCAAGTAACATATAAAGGCAAACCTATCAGAATTAAACCAGACTTCTTCATGGAAACCCTGAAAGCTAGAAGGACCTAGATAGGTATTATATCTAATCTAAGAAAACAAGGATGGCAGCCCAGACTACTATACCCAGCAAAGATTTCAATCACTATAAATGGAGAAAACAAGATATTCAATGACAAAAACAGATTTGAACAATCTGTAACCACAAATCCAGCCCTACAGAAAGTACTGGAAGGAAAATTCCAACCTAAGGAAGTTAACTACACTCACAAAAACATAGGCAATAGAGAATCACACTTTAAGAAAACCCTAAAGAAAAAGCAGGGCAAATCCACATACAATACCACTACCAACAACAAATAAACAAACAAGAATAAACACTCAATGGACCTTAATTTCCCTCAGTATTAATGGGCTTAACGTGCCTATAAAAAGACACACGCTAACAGATTGGATACGAAGACAGAATCCATATTCTGCTGCATACAAGAAAGACACCTAAAATTCAAAGACAGATATTACCTAAGAGTAAAGATTTGTGATAAGATATTCGAATCAAATGGACCCAATTAAAGAGTTGGAGTAGCTATCCTAGTATCTAACAAATTAGAATTAAAACTAAAATCAATCAAAAGAGATGAAGAATGTCATTTCATATTCATCAGAGGAAAAATCCATGAGGATGAAGTCTCAATTCTAAACATCTATGCCCCAAGTACAAAGGCACCAAAATTCATAAAAGAAACATTATTAAAACTCAAATCACAAATAAGACCTCACACAGTTATAATGAGAGACTTCAACATCCCACTCTCACCACTGGTCAGGACCACCAGACAGAAACTTAACAAAGAGACAAAGGAACTAACAGAAGTTATGACCCAACTGGGATTAACAGGCATCAGTAGAACTTTCCATCCAAACACAAAAGAATATACCTGTTTTCAGAATCCCATGGAACCTTCTTAAAAATAAACCACATACTTGGCAATAGCAAACCTCAAGAGGTGCAAAAAATTTTGAATAACCCTGTGTGTCTTATCAGACCACCATGCTTTAAACTTAGAAATCAAAAACAACACATTTCAGAAAACCTACCAACTCATGGGAATTGAACAACACACAATTGCACCATTCCTGGGCCAAGGAAGAAATAAAGAAAGAAATTAAAGACTTCCTAGAATTCAATGAAAGAGAAGACACAACATACCCAAACTCGTGGGACATTTTGAGAGTGGTACTAAGAAGAAATTTCATACCTGTAAGGGCTCACATGAAGAAACTAGAGAATAGTCACAAGAGACAGTAGACATCACAGCTGAAAGTGCTAGAACAAATGGAAGCAAATTCACCCAGGAAGAGTAGACTCCAGGAAAACATAACACTGAGGGCAGAAATCAATAAAGTCCAAACAAAGAAAACAATTCAAATAATCAATGTAACAAAGAGTTGGTTCTTCAAGAAAATCAACAAGATAGACAAAGCTTTATCAAAACTAACCAAGAGGCAGAGAGAGATCATGCAACTTCAGAAATCAGAAATGAAAAGGGGGGCATAACAGCAGACACTGGGGAAATCCAGGGAATCTTTAGGTCATACCTTGAAAACCTGTACTCCACAAAATTTGAAAATTTAAAGTAAATGGACAATTTTCTGGAAGGATATCACTTACCAAAATTGAATCAAGAACAGATAAGTAACTTAAACAAACCTATATCCTCTAAGGAAATAGAAGCAGTTATCAAAAGTCTCCCACCGCTAAAAGCCCAGGGCCTGAAGGCTGCAATGCAGAATTCTACCAGAAATTCAAAGTAGAGTTAGTACCAATACTCCCCAAATTTTTCCACACAATAGAAGCAGAGGTTCATTCTCAAACTCTTTTTACGAGGCTACAATTACCTTGTTACCCAAGCCACACAATAAAGAACTACAGACCAATATCCCTCATCAACATAAATACAAAAATACTCAATAAAATACTGGCAAACCAAATCCAAGAACATATCAGAAGAATCATCCACCATGATCAAGTAGGCTTCATCCCTGGGATACAGGGCTAGTTTATCATTTGAGAATCTAACAATGTAATCCACCATATAAACCAACTGAAGAAGAAAAACTTTACAGGATCATCTCAATAGATGCTGAAAAAGCCTTTGACAAAATCCTACATCGATTCATGATAAAGGTCCTAGAGAGATCAGGAATAACAGGAACATACTTTAACATAATAAAAATTATATAAAGTAAACCAACATCCAACATCAAACTAAGTGGAGAGAAACACAAACCTATTCCTCTAAAATCAGGACAAAGACAAGGCTGTCCACTATCCTCAGTCCTCATATCTCTTCATTATTGGCCTTGAAGTTCTAGCTAGAGCAATAAGACAAAAAAAGGAGATCAAGGGAATGCAAATTGGAAAGGAAGAGGTCAAACTCTCACTATTTGCAGACGATATGATAGTCTACATTAGTGAACAAAAAAAAAACTCTACCAGGGAACTCCTACAGCTGATAAACACCTTCAGCAAAGTGGCAGGATACAATATTAACTAAAACAAATCATTAGCCCTAATATATATGGATAAAAAAATGTGCTGAGAAAGAAATCAGACAAACATCACACTTTATAATTGCCACAAACAACATAAAATACCTTGGGGTAACACTAACCAAAAAAGTGAAATATTTGTACAATAAGAATTTTGAGTCTTTAAAGAAAGAAATGAAAGAAGATACCAGAAAATGTAAGGATCTCCCATATTCTTGGATAGGTAGGATCAACATAGGAAAAATGGCAATCTTACAAAGGCAATCTACAGATTCAATTCAATCCCAATCAAAATCCCAGCACAATTCTTCACAGGCCTTGAAAAAAGAATTCTCAACTTTATATGGAAAAGCAAAAGACCTAGGAGAGCCTAAACAACCCAGTATAATAAAAGAACTTCTGAAGGCAACACCATCCCTGATTTCAAGCTCTATTATAGAGCTATAGTCCTCAAAAGAGCTTGGTATTGGCACAAAAATAGCCAGGTAGACCAATGGCATATAGTTGAAAACCCTGATATTAACCCACACACATCTGAATGCCTGATTTTTGACAAAGAAGCCAAAGCTATACAATGGAATAAAGAAAGCATCTTCAACAAATGGTGCTGGCATACCTGGATGCTCACATGTAGAAGACTTCAGATAGATTCATTTCTGTCACCATGCACAAAACTTATGTACAAATGGATCAAAGATGTCAACATATACCCAGCCACACTGAACTTATTAGAAGAGAAAGTAGGAAAAACTCTTGAATGTATTGGGACAGTAAACAGCTTCCTGAAAATAATACCAGTAGTACAGACACTGAGATCCACAATTAATAAATGGGAACTCCTGAAACTGAGAAGCTTTTGTAAGGCAAATGACACAGTCAAGAAGACAAAACGGCAGCCCATGGATTGGGAAAAGATATTCACCAACCCTATATCTGACAGAGGGCTGATATCCAAAATTTACAAAGATCTCAAGAAGGTAGTCTCCAAAACACCAGATAGTACAATTAATAGTGGGGTATAGAACTAAATAGATAAGTCTCAATAAAGGAATCTAAAATGTCTGAAAGACACATAAGAACATGTTTAATATCCTTAGCCATCAGGGAAATGCAATTCAAAACAACTCTGAGATACCATCTTACACCTGTCAGAATGGCTAAAATCAAAACACCAATGTCATTTTATGTGGAGAGTATGTGGAGAAAGGGGAATACTTGTACAGCCAACTTGTACAGCCACTTTGGAAAACTGTATGGTGATTTCTCAGGAAAATGGGAATCAGTCTACCTCAAGATCCAGCATTCCACTTTTAGGCATATACCCAAATGTAGCCTATTCCTACAACAAGGACATCTGTTCAACTATGTTCATAGCAGCATTATTTGTAATAGCCAGAATCTGGAAACAACCTAGATGCTGCTCAACTGAAGAATGGATAGAGAAAATGTGGTACATTTACCCAATGTAATACTACTCAGTGGAGAAAAATGCTAGGGCATCTAGAAATTCACAGGCAAATGGATGGAATAGAAGAAACCATTCTGAGCGAGGTAACCCAGTCACAAAAAGACAGGCATTGTATGTACTCACTCAGATGTGGATTTTAGACATTGGGTAAAGGACTGACAGTCTGCAGTCCAGGCTGCCAGTGAGGCTGGTAGACAAGGAGGACCCTAAGAGAGAGATACATGGTCCACAGGAGAAGAGAAAAGGGACAAGATCTCTTGAGCAAATTGGGAGCATGGTGGAGTGATGGAAGAGGGAACTAGGAGATTGAGACTGGGAGAAGAGGAGGAGTGATGAAGACATCATGGGACAGGGATGTTGAGTTGTGGGAAGAACATAAGAGAGCAAGACAAAAGATAATATAATAGAGGGAGTCATTATAAGTCCAAAGAGAAACCAGGCACTAAGGCGATGTGTGGAGAGCTACAAAGATGACACCAACTAACAATCTAAGCAACAGAGGAGAGGCTACCTTAATTGCCTGATGATGAGATTGATGACTAATTCATATGCCATCATATAGCCTTCATCCAGCAGCTGGTGGAAGTAGAATTAGATACCCACAGATAAACCTTGAACTGAACTGAAATCCAGATGAAGAGAATGAGGACTGATGAGCAAACAGGTCCATACCAGGCTGATGAAACCCACAGAAACAGCTGACCTGAACAAGGGAAAACTCTTGATCCCCAGACTGGCAACTGGGAAACAAGCATGGGACTCTTCCAGACCCCCCTGAATGTGGGTATCAGTGAGGAGACCTTGGAAATCTATGGGGACTCTTGAAGTGGATCAGTACTTACTGCTGCCATAGGAATGGACTTTAGGACTTGATCCCACACCGAGGGATAATCCCTCAGCCTAGACACAAGGGGGTTGGCCTAGGCCTTATCCCAAAGAATATGACAGAATTGAAAGCCCACCTTTGGAAAGTCTCATTCTCCCTATGGAGCAGAAATGGTACATAAAAATATTTGGACATCAACACCGAAGAGAGACACATGAATGCAATCATCACTAGCTCTGATTTATATGTATATTCTAAAAATGATGGAAATAAATAGCATTTGCCAAATATTTTTATGTGTTTCTTTAAATTGTATATATTTTCCTTCCAGGTAAAATATATACCTGTTTTTTTCTTTGCACCCTTGAACCAGTTTGTATTTTTATAGTTTTATTTGCTACTGATTCACTATGTATTTTGGATACCCAACCAAACCCATCATTCATGGTTTTAATATATTCTCATTACCTATTTTGCTTTTATCATCCTGATGTCTTCATTGACTGTGTTGAAGAACTTAAGTATGTTATATCTCTTTCTTATTTTTGCTTTAATTTTGCTGTAATATAAAAAGAAATTGTGTTCCAAAATTGACAACAAGGAGACTTATGTACTTTATATTCCTCAAGGAGTTTTATAGTTAGAAGATTTTAGCACTTGAATTGACATTGATTTTATAAGAACATTATGATGGGAGCATCTTTTCATCATTTCATATGCTGTTACACAGATTTTTCCAACATCTGTTATCAAAGGGACTGTTCTATTCTGCTTTTGTCATCTTTATACTAATTTTGAATATTATTTGTCTGTCCAAATTTGGGTTTATTCCTTGTCTTTCAATTTTAATTTATTATCCTTGAAATTAGTATTTATTTCAATAGAAAGCTCTTTCTATTACTTTAAGTTTTCTTGTGATAAAGTTAATATCTTGATGTATGAAGTCAACAGTGTTTTTTTTATCAGGATTATTTTATTTGTTCTTATTTTCAATTCCATATGAATTTCATGGTTCTTAGTCCATTTCTATGAAAACTAACTTTGGAATATTCATGAATATCACATTTTCTTTTCCTTTCTTCATTTTTTAAATAGTTTGGGAAATTTATTTATGTAGTTTTTAAAAATATTTTTTATTTATTTATTTTTAATTAATTAATTAATTTTACATCCTGTTTGCAGTATCCTCTTCTCACAGTTCCCCCATCTCTCCTCTGTTTGCCCCCCAAATATACTCCTCCTCTGTTTCTACTCAGAAAATGACAGTCCTCTGATGGGTATCAGCATATCAAGTTGCAGTAGACTGAACACAACCCCTTGTATTAAGCCTGGGAAAGGCTATCTAGTATGAGGAATGGGGTCCTAAAAGCCTGCAAAAGAGCAAAAGACAGCAACCCGACATCCCAGTGTTAGGAGTCCCATAAGAATGACAAGTTACACCACAATCACAAATATGCATATGTCCTATATCTGGCCCATGCAGTCTCCTCCCTTGTCAATTCAGTCTTTGTGAGATCATATGAGCACAATTCACTTGATTCTGTGGATTCTCTTGTGATATTCTTGATACCTCTGGTCTTTTGACCCTGGAACTCCAAGAAGTATCAGGGTTGTGCTTACTCTCATAGCATGGGTCCCAGGTTGGACCAGTCACTGGGTGGTCCCATAATCTCTGTGTCAATCTTTACCCAAGTGCATCCCTTTGGTAGCACAGACTAGTTTGAAGGTTATGTGACTATGTTGGTGTCCCAATACCTTCACTGGAAGTCTTTCCTTATTTCAGGATATGACCAGTTCAAGGTAGATATCCACTATTGCTATGAGTCTTAGCTGGTGTCATTCTGTGGGTTCCTTAGACTTTTGGACTTTCCCTTGCACTGGGTTTCTACCTGACCCTGATATGTCCCTACTTTCCAGTTATTTCTTTCAGTAGTCTACCCCTTCTTTCCACACAACTGATTGCTGATTTTCCCTTCCCCACCTGCCCTCAGTCCACTCACAATGGCTCTTCTATTTCTCCATTCTAGGGAGATCCAGTGCCCCCCTTCACTTAGAAGTAGATATTAGCTGTAAAGTAAAGGATAACCATGCTGCAATCCACAGACAGACCTAGAGAAACTAGGTAACAAGGATGGATCACATTTTATTTAATAAATTGTTGCTGGAAGTTCCTGAAGAATGTGCTGGCTTGCATTCTACTACAAATGCTTCCAAATGCTGATTTTTCTGTTAGTGAAGTAATCAACAGAAGTAGCTGCTGATCCATGAATCAACTCTTTGGCAAGAGGAAAAGTCAAGAGAGCAGAAGCCTAGATAATGCTCACCCTTCTAAAATTGCTTTATGTGGGCTCCAAGCAGAATTTACTGATGGGGAATGTACTATGTCTGTTTATCTTTTTGATAGTTAAATAAAATACTGTTTGGCCAATGAGATAGCAAGTAGACGGGACTAGGAGTCAAAGAGGATTCTGGGAAATGTAGTAGAGAAGTGATGATCCAGACATGAAATTATGTAGCAAGGAGACTCATATTTAAGTGAAGGAAAAACAGGAATGGTCCCTTTTTTTTCCCTCCGCTCCTGCTCCAGGGGCATGATGTGATCCACCAACCAGGATGGATGCCAACAAGGCGTCTGATAAGATAAGTTTTATAAAATATATAGGTATATGATAGTTAAGACTGAGCAAACAGATGAGAATCCTAGTCATTGGCCAAGCAGCATTGTACCTAATACAAGTTTCTGTGTATTTATTTGGGCCTAACTCGGGCAGGTGGCTAGCGTAAAGCTCACATGTGTTGGTGGGGCTCAGCAGCGTTTGGCGGAAAGATTTATCGTAACAATTTGCTGTCTGTAGTTGGCCTTCCCTCTTAATATACCCTTTCATTGATAATTCTGCTACTGACTCCTTCCATGAGATGCTAAACTTTCATCTTGTAGTAGATAAACATGTTTCTCTAAGATCTTCCCAGGTTACTGGCATCAGACTTGGAATAACAACACAGAAATCATAAATGGGTACCAAGTTGTTCACTGTTGCTCTTACAGACCTGACTTTGCATTCTGGTAGAATTGTGTTGGCATTTTAACTTTGGACTGGAAGACATTGAGTACTCATAATTCATTGGGTTATTCTGTGGTTGCTTGGAAGAAAATTTGGAGAATGGTGCAGGTGATAGAAGCCTACCATGTTAAGTTTCAGAGAGAAGCAAAGCCTCCATTTGGGTCATTTATGCAATAATGTGAATTTATAATCTGTGGCTATGAGCTGGACTGTGGTGGCCCATGCCATTAATCCCAGCACTCAGGAGGCAGAGGCAGGCAGATCTCAGAGGGATTGAGGCCAGCCTGATCTGCAGAGTCAGTACCAGGACAGCAGAGGTACAAAGAAAAACCAAGTCTTGAAAAAAAAAAAACAAACAACAACAACAAAATGATTTTGTGGATAATGATAGCTGGGCCTGAAGAAGAATCATCATCCATGTATAACAAGGACAGGAACCACTGAGATAAAACCTTTGCTTTACTGGGATAACTGATGCTGGTTAGCTAGTGCTGAGAAAGTAGCAGTGGTGAAGGACCATCCATGAAGAGAAATACATGGGAGATATTCCCTTAACATCAGCACACAGAAGCTGTGGGCCAGAGAGAGCAGAGCCTGCTGGTAGCATTTCTTTGTGTCCTCTGTGTCAGATTCTGCCTTCAGGTTCCTGCCCTGTTTGAGTTCCTACCCTGACTGGCCTTAGCAGTAATTATCATGAGAGTTGTAAGCTGAAATAAACCCTGTCCTTCCCAACTTGTTTATATTCATAGTGTTTTGTCATAGTAATAGAAAACTGGAGTACGACATACAGTAAATGTGTAGATCATTTTATGTAACTAGGACATTTGTATGATTCTGATTTGTTTAGCATGGTTATGGAATTTATTGCATTCTATTTATGTTTTTCTTATCATTTGGAAATCTCTTTAAGTTTCCTTAAGTTTGCATCTTTCACCTATTTGACAAAATATATCCCAAAGTATTTTATAATGCTATTGTGAATGGAACATTCTTTTTATTTCATTTGCAGGTGGCTTGTCATTATTGTAAATGATTTTTGTGTGATAGATTTATTTTCAGATCCTATATTCAATTAATATATTTGTTCTTTCTGTTGTGTCTTGGTGTTGGTAGAGTCATAATTTTTGCATTCTTGATCATGTCATCTACAAATACAGAAACTGTTGTCTTCTTTTCTCTTTTGGGCACTTTTATATATTTCCCCTGCTTCATTTCTTCATTTCATTGATTATAATATGTGAAGTAGTGAAAAGAATGATGGCTGTTGAGACCAGGCTCCACAGGATTGCAGTTTGATCAGTAGTTTTTTTTTTTTTTTTTTTTTTTTTTTTTTTTTTTTTTTTTTTTTTTTTTCTGGTCTCTGTTGAAAAATAAATTTCCTTGGTGAGAGGAAGGACTAAACTTTTCTGTGGGTATAAAGACAAGTTAGAATGTATATGTGTGTACTTTTGCCACATAATTCCTGTACTTATGTTTCAGTTATCATTTCAGAATAATTCCAAGAGACAGAGGAACAGTGACTTCACTGTGAAATTGTATCTCCTAGAAATGTCAGAAGCTATACCTCTAAACTCTCATCCAGATAGCCTCCTAAGCATGACTTGGACAGAAATGACAGAACTAAAAATGCTAATGTGGACATAAGAAATCACTTAAGCTTCAATCAAGCATGTGCAAAGAACTACTGGCAACTAAGGAATGTTATAAGTAGGAGAAATTCTTTCCCAGGAACAGCACAGCAATTGCGTATACAAAACTAAATGGCCAAGCTGCGAACATTATTAATAACTATATATTGACTAGGCAGGCTGTACTTATATATTTTTGAATACACTCTTCCTCACACACACACACACTACCACCACCACCACCACCAACAACAACAACAACAACAACAAGAACAGCAAGAATATAATAAAAAAAGAGGCCATGTATTTGAAAGAGTACAAAGGAAGTATGTGGTAAAGGCAGGTTTGGATGGAAGAAAAAGACAGGAAAATTAGATAGTTACACTATAGTCACAAACCTATTTTTAAAAAGTGAAGATAGCAATCCCTGTTGTGCTGTGGAACATTTGTTTAATTGATGGGGGAAGTACTTCTGTGTATGTTTATCTTATTGATTGTTGAATAAAATACTGTTTGGCCAATGAGACAGCAAGTTAGACAGGACTAGGAGTCAAAGAGGATTCTGGGAAATGTAATAGAGAAGTGGTGATCCAGGGAGGAAGTGACATAGCAAGGAGACTCATATTTAAGTGAAGGAGAAACTGGAAGGGTCTTTTATTCTTGTTCGCCTCCTCTAGCGGGAGGATGTGAACCACCAGCAAGGAGGGACACCAATAAGGCATCCAATAAGTCTCATAACATACATAGATTTATGATAATTAAGACTCAGCTAGCAGATGAGAATCCTAGTCATTGGCCAAGCAGTTTTGAACCTAATACAAGTTTCTGTGTATTCATTTGGGCCTAACTCTGGTGGGTGGCTGGTGTAAAACTCATACGTGGCAGTGGGGCTCAGGCTGCTTTTGGCTGAAAGATTTATCATAACATTTAATGCTATAAAGATGTGTTGCTTTTGTTTATTTTGCATTTGTTTAACGATGTGAAATGATTTTTTCTTGTCTAATAGATCTTTTGGTCTACTAAATAGCTGAATGGCCAATAGCAAGGCAGGAGAAAGAATACGTGGGGCTGGCAGGCAGAGAGAATAAAGAGAAGGAGAAACCTGAAAGAGGAAGGAGCAAGATAGAACAAAGAGAGGAGGAGGTAAGTGATCAGCCACCCTGCCACACATCCAGAAACTAAGTAAGAGTGAAATTAAGATACACAGGAAAAAAAGGAAAAGTTCAGAGGCAAAAGGTAGATGGAATAATTTAAGAAAATCTGGTTAGAAAAAATACAAGCTATGGCTGGGCATATATAAGTTATAATAAGACTACATGTGTATTATTGATTTGGGAGCTGAATAGTTGGATCCTCAAAGAGTAAGAGAAATAAGAGTAACATACTAAGAACAAAACTGTTGTTTTGGTACTGATTTGAAATCGCTATGCATAATGGTAGCTGTGAACATTCCATATTAATATCTTTTGATACATTCTTTTTTTCTAAATATCTCCACAATATATTATTTTCAATGTGTCAAAAACACAAAGAAACAAAGCATGTGAGGGGAAAATCCTAGCTTATAAATGCAAAAAAAAATGTTTTTTTGAGGGACTGTCTATCTCCTTGCCTAACTTAGAGGAGCAAGACTAGATTGGCTTTGAGATCACAGAAATCTATCTCCGTATGCCTCCATATTATTAACATTCAAGGCATGTTTAACCATAATTGGCACTAAACTGACTCAATCACTCTGTCACTCCCCTTTACTTCTGTAAAAGATTTGTTTTTTTTTAACATTTTCAATCATGTAAAAATGTAACCATTTATGGTATACTTTGGAATGTATTTCTGAAGTCCTTAACATTTATTCCTCATAAATGTTAAGCAAGAGGGAATCTAACACTGGATAATATTGATAGCTATATTATGAATTTTTGTATTTTGAATTGTCTGTTTCCTTTATCCATTCAGCCACCCAATGTGGTTAGCTCATTCGTTATCTACACTGAAACTCATTATTATTAATTTATCAATTACTATTTATGTCTATAGACTTTTTAAAATAGTCACTCTTTCTTAGTTTCTCTACTGTTTGTGTTCCTATTACTGTTAAATGCTGGATTTCATTTCTTATGCCTTCAGCCTTTTCTATCTGTTACATATTTTCAATTTATAATAATTGGTTTACATAAGATCTCTTGTAGTTATACTACCTCATCTTAATCTAACTAAATGGATAAAAGCTATTTTATATCTTTCTCTCTCTGAAAAATATTGTTATAATTCTAACCCATGCTACATTTTACTGGTTAGTAGATAGTTACTTTGGTAATTTCAAAGATTAAAGCAAAGTTTAAAGACACATATTCAACAGTATTGAAATACACAATCTCAACTCTACTTATTTTTAATGAATTTTTAATAATTTTCATACAGTTTTAAACATTTATATGTTCTTATATTATTAATCAGCACTCTATTATTTCCTTATAAAACATTGTTATCACTCTTTGTATGGAGGTCCTATTGTGATAAATTAATTCAACTTTCTTTGCTTTATAAAGTCTTTATTCCACTAAAATTTTGAGGGACAAAATTATATCTATACTCTTACCTGAAAGAGACATTAGTTTTGTGTATTTAAAACATAGCACTTGAACTTCTTGGCTGGTACAGGAATTGCTAAGGAATCTATATTGTTAGAAGAACTTCTGTGTTTGTGCCAGATAGATTTTATCTTATTTCTCTAACTAGTTTCAAAATTTACTAATACTTTTCCACAACCCTTTTGATTTCCATGTGTTGAGTGCCATCTTATGTCACAATCATGGAAACAGCCTTCTCCTTCCAAATCTGAGGAATGTACATGCAATGTTAACTAAATACATAAGCTGGATCTCTTCTATTTCAGTGATGTTTCTATAGTATGTGCTGTTTCAATTAGTTATTGGCTGTAAATTTTACAGTCTACCATGCCTGCCCTTTAATCAATTCTCTATTTGTTTCTCTAAACAAACAATTGTCATATAAACGAGTTTTTGAGCCAAGATTTTATTCTTATTGACATAATCTAATGTTGTTCTGACACATCTTTCTTAATAAGTCATTTATTTGTCACATATAATATATCTGAGTTTTGTATATGGCTTTATTTTCCCTTTGGGTATAATTTTAAACATAACTTTTTCTTATTTCAGTATATTTTCCTATACTACCTATATTTTCTTGTTGCTTCTGTTTCATTGGCCTTGTTTAAACTATAGTTTAAATGTGTGTTGGTGATTGTTAAGTCAGTGTTTCTAATAGTTTCATTGGAACGATTGTATCTTTGCTCATAGGTCCATGATTCTTAGACTTTTTACGACATCTTTAGCCAGCATTACACTGTTGAGTTCACCTCTGCAGCATTGGACACACATTCTACAATCTATATTTTCACATTTAATGCAAGTAATTTGAGTCCACATTATTTAAACCAGCCTCAGGTACTTGAATTTATTACACTGTAAGGTAGGTATACTGGCAAGAACTTCTCTCAGTGTGTCCAGTTAGCTGCGTGTTGCAACATGGGGCATACCTAATAGGTTAGACTCATATTCAGCAAAGGTCATTATTTGTGTTGTGGGAACAAATCTGCTCCAGTAATATTTTCACTTTTATTTTCTGGCAACGTGTTGCTGTTGACTGAACTTCATTTCAGAGGCTTAGTGAAGTTTGAGATTGCATTCCTCAGTAAAGTGGCTGTTCTCTAGAGTCTATATAGGCACTGCCAAGAGGATTGACTGGTAAGAGTGCTTGTTGCCTCAAAGCCTTAGGGCCAGGGTTCAGTTCCTGGGCCCCATATGGTGAAAAGAGTGAAACAAACTATCTTACTTCCATTTTGCATACATGTACTTTTTCTCTCCGCTCTCCTCTCTCTCTCTCTCTCTATCTCTCTCTCTCTCTCTCTCTCTCTCTCTCTCTCTCTCTCTCTCTCTCACACACACACACACAACACACACACCACCACACACGCACACGTGACACACACACACACACACACACACACACACACACACACACACACACACACGCACACATACAGAGATTATATAAATGTAGTTTTGAAAACTTCATGTATAAATGTCTAATTTAATTTGGCTATATGCTAGCAAGCAGAGACTCGAAGCCTGATTTTATTGTGTAAATTATATATCAGCCATGTACAAATGGGATACAAATTAACAATAATTGATACAAATACAAATTTCCCACTTATTTCTCATAAAAGTCAATTTGCAAACTAATGACATACCCTGTCCTTATTGATGTACAAGTACATTCTTGTCTGAGGGTTTGATACTGTAGGACATGGGACATTTTCAATGTATTTTATTAAGTTAATTCATATCTTGAATTGAGAACCATCAATTAGGATAATGCTGTTTTACAGAGATGTGTATTTAAAAATGCTGAAGTATGTTTAAGAGCATATCAGAATTGGGAATATCTGTTTAAATAGCAAGCCAATATTCATTTAACATGTTTTTATGAAACATTACTTAGCCAAACCAAGTTTCTATTATATAGCTATACTGAGTTGAAAAATACATGATGAGGAATGGCTATGAGAAAATATTAAAATATGTGTTGTCCATAATTAAATGTTATGTTTTCTATGGAAGAACATAACTATGAATATATAAACTGCAGTTTGTAACATTCAGTATTCTTAAAATTAAGCCAGGGTAATTCAGGCAGCAATTCACAGTTTGGAGTAGCAAAATGACATATGAAATGTGGGATATGTCAGTATCCAAGCTACAGGGAAGTGGTGTGATGATACATGGGTGACATCTACCAGAAAGATACAGATACATTTTGAGTTTGACTTTGACTTGATTTTATGCATGCTGGACTCAGAAACCTTTAGTGTCACATTTTTTTCCCCACATTCAGTTAAACAACCCCATGTTGGACTATGGTTCACTTAAGACACTGGAGCTGAAATGTTATTTGGTACAATGACTCCCACACAAAAGTGACTCACTGCATCTAAGCCTCCACCACCCTGGTAATAGCTGGATGTGGCAGTTCATGTTTACATTCTAGTTTGGGGAATGTTGCAATAGGCTGATTCCTGAAGCCACTTAGCAGTCTATCACTGTCTATATATGAATATTTCTAATATTTCCATATCATTCTCACCAATGTTGTCCAGCTTCAGTCTTCTCTAACCAAAGCTAAAATTAGTTATGCCTCATGTCACATATTTCGAAGTTTTCCCAATTATTAGAGTGTCAGTTGAAGTATTTTTTTGGTATACTTAAATCAAAGGATATGTGGCCATGGTTCTTTTTCAGTTACTAACTCCTCATGTTAATACATAAATATTTTCTGTTTTGTAAAATTAGTATTTTCCTTCCCATAATAGTTTGTACACATCATCCAAAACACCTAATCCTCCATGATTTCCCTTTCCTCTTATTCATAGTATAGTTGTGAAATATTTTTTAGGGAACATATCCCCAGACATGATGTAGTGACTTTGCAACAAATACCAGACACCAAAGCAATAAAAAGAAACTGGCCTGGTACTGAAACTTGCAAAACTGTCCAATCTAAATAAAGTTGTCAACTATGTAAGGTGATTAAAATCAGTATTTGTTAGAGTCATGGTAGCTGAATATGTAGTCATTTATGCAGTTCTTGATGAGAATTAATCCGTGTTAGCTGGAGTTGCTGTTAGGCTCTCTAGATTGCTAAGCTTCATTTGCTCTGATTTAGGATTGAATGGTTTTTTGAGTTTTAAAAGCAAATCAAGTTGGCTATGAAGATTGGTTTTACCTCTCTTGGGTTAGTGCTATGAGCAAGTACAAAAGGTATCAAGATCCACATACTGATCACTCTGTGCTTCTTGATTGCAAGCATCTGAACTTAGATGATTTAGCTATGTCAGAAAGTGATAATTCCCCTCAAGGTAATGTAAGAATGCCATCACTAAGAAATGTCTCCAAATGCTAGAAAAGTTAGATATCTGCCTATGTGTCTCATTTCCTAGTGAAGAAACTATGGAGCCTGCAAAGTCACACTATTCTGTGATCTGCCAGCTTGGAAAGTGGCATGTGATGGAGCAAGAAGAATGCTTTTTACTTTTCTAATGTTTCCTTTTCTGGTGGTCTTCACATGTTCCTATGTCTTTGAGGCTATCATGTTTATTATACAGTTTGTTTATAACATCAAGAAGTTCTCCCTGGTGAATTGTTAGTTTAGTATTCTGTGATGAGCATTTACTTTTATTGCCTATTATCCTGCTGTCTTTCCTAGAGTCACATCCCTATAAGTACTCCTCTAAGGCAAGTATATATGGAAGTATTTCTAAAGGTTTCTCAAGGCCAAGCTATAAGTAATTTGACTAAATTATTCAAGTTCTGTGTAATACAAGGAAGAATGATAATGAAAATATATTTTAAAAATAAGGAAACAATAATCCACATGCTGAGAGAAGTTATTTGCAACATATATAACTAAAATTATTCCACTAAACCAGGCTTATTTTTAGATTGTATTTAGTCAGTAAATAAAAACAAGTAGAAAACGAGTAAATGATATGAACAGGCATTTAATAAAGAACTCAGGTACATACTCACATGGAAAATGGGAAATATGCCTATACATAACCATTTTCATTTAGTTAATAATTTTATATCCATTGCACTGGTCCAGTTTCAGTACAATAATGGTATATACTGATAACACAATGCCCACTTTTGTATATTAGGGAAAAGGTTAAACATAAACAACATCATAAAATAGGATTTTATAGCCTGTGTCCTTTAACTTAATTGCTTATGTATATTATATGTACTACAGTTTTGTGCTTCCTCCAGGAGACATAGAAAAACTGTTTTCATCAGCCATGTATGAAAAATAATAACTTTTCACTGATTAGTGGATTACTATATTGATATTATATATTCATAGGATATTCCAATATATCCACATACACATTCGTGACAGAAAGTAAAAGCAAATTATCCATGGCAAATTCATGAGCCAAAACATAACATTAATTATATGACTTAGGAATTCTAAAACCAGGTTAAAAAAACAATTTTGTGGGGTACTATTATCAAACATTGTATAAGATACTAGAGAACAAACACATTAGGGCCCACAAAATTCAAATTAGCATAATCCCATTATCAAGAAAATCCATGAGGGTAGGTTCAAAGTAGAGGTTGCCTTTGAGGTTAATCATAGATTTATCTGATTTAATTATTGTGATTCATTCATGTGTTCCTTTAAAATTTTGGATGACATACTTAAAAAGATACTATTATTGTTTATATTTTATAGGTGGAAACAACATATATGTGAGATTTATTATTATTCATCTTGAAACTTTCATGCATATTAGACAACTATGCAAAAGCTCACATAACATAATAAAAACCTACTGAATACTGCAGAAAAAAAGTAGAACAGTTTTACCTTATATGCCATCCTAGAGCCTTCATCCAGGAGCTCATGGAGGCAGAAGCAGAGATCCACAGCTAAGCCCTGAATCAAACTCCTGGAATCCAGTCATAGAGGCACAGAGCATGGGAGGATGGGAGGGAGAGGGAACTGGGATATATATATAATATATATATATATATATATATGTTTCTAATTTAAATAAAAATAAAATAAAGATAGTTCCATATTCAAGGAAAAAATAGTTGTACAGTTTTTAGATGGGAAGGGAGTGGAAGGAAGAGTGCAGGGAGAGACAGCTAGAATTGTGGGTATTTGGGGGCATTCCACCTAGTGCAGTAGAAACTTCCCTGAATCAATGAGGGTGATTCCAGTGAGGTCTGCCAGTAATGAAGGATGCAGAGTCAGTTCTGACCATCCTTTGTAGCCAGGCTTTCAGTGGTGGGAATGGGCAACATTTGGTTGAGTTATTGGGGAAAGAGTGGAAGCTATGGAGAGCTCTAAGCAACCCAGAATGATTTTAGGACAGAGGTTTCCCTCTGAAAACTGACAGTGGGGCCTCATTGATGAGGAAAACTTCTGTTCATTTCATTGAACATAGAGAGGTTGAGAAATCTGGACAACTCAGCCATGAAAACCTCCATCTACAATCTGTCCTGCCTTCAAGATGAGGCTGGTTCAATGTTAGCACAGAACATGAGGGAGTGACCAACCAATGTCTGGCTTAACTTGAGGACCAGCCCAAGAGAAGAAGTCCATGTTTTACATGGCCTGGATGGCAAGGAACCGGAGACTGATTAGGATACAAACAAATACTACTGGAGGAAAAAAAGAAGGAAAAAATAAACAAGCAGTGAAATAATTTGATATGATATTCTGGTATATTCATAGATAAGTTGCCATCTGGGAGGCTTCCTCAAGCAGCTGATGGGAGTATAAACAGAGACCAACTGCCAGACAGGATACACAATGAGAGAGAGCCTATAGGAGTTCTCCATTGGGGCTCTCCTCTTGGAGATCAAGGAACACCATGGACGAGGAAAGGTTGTAGGAGTCTGATGCGATGGAGGACGTGAGAAACATTGGACAACTCAATCAACTAAGAAGAATTCAAATGATTTCATAAAGATTGAAAGAACATGAGGCCTGCAAGGGTCTACACCAATTTCTCTGCATTATATATATATATATATATATATATATATATATATATATTGATTGTTAGCCTGGTGTTCTTGTGAGACTCTTAACATTATGAGTAGTTGTCTCTGATTCTTTGCCTACTCTTGAGACTCTTTGCCTCCTATTGGGTTGCATTGTCCAGCCTTGATATGAGTGCTTTATTCTTGTCTTTTGTACTTTGTTTTGTACTTTCTCGCTCTCCTCTCTCACAGACCTGCTCTTTTCTAAAGAGGAAATAGAAGGGAAGTCAGTCTGGGGAGGAGGGGAGATGGGGGGCAGCTAGAGGAATGTAGGGAGTGTGGGAGGGAAAACTGAGATTGGGTTGCATTGTATGAGAAAGGAATATATTTTCAATAAAATCAATAAAAATTAAACAGAAGTTATTTTAATTCCATTTCCCCTAAAAGGTAAGCATATTTCAGTTGTTTCTTAGTAGTATCTGTTATTTGCCTTCTTAAAAATTTGAACGACAATGATATTATATTGGGATATACTGAGTGGTATACAGACAGTATGAGTATACATTACCTACTACATTGTGCTGTAGATCATATTGCACAATTTTTAACAGTCCAAATTAGTGATGTCAATTTAAAATATTTATAAATCAAGATATTTCTCTCTGTTATGAAAATGCATGCTTCTTTAGTAATTAAGTTAACTTGTAACTGATACAAATATTCAGAATAAAATATCTAATTCCATTAATATTTTGTGGCCCAATATGTTCACAAACAAGGAGAGGTGAAACAGAATTATTTATGTAGCATTTACACAGGTACCTTCTAAGCAATTTAGTTGTGAAACAGATTTAGTAAATCTACTTTCTTATTTTGTTGTTCAGTCTACACAATGTGACTTTAAACATTTTGGCATTTTTTTTCTATAGTTCACAGTCTCTGGTATTAGTAAATATTCTTTGGTCTAACAAGTATCAGTTTATAAATAATGATCAGCATGTTGATTTCTGAGCACCAAATAAATTATTATCAATTTCTCTAAAATTAGAGCATGGTGATATTTTCTTTGAAATCATTTATTTTATGGATGATATATTCTACCTAACTTAATAAACCTACTAAATACGCAATTTTAAAATTTTGTTTTCTATTCTGTTTCAAAATTAGTATATCATTCAGCTTATAAATTACCAAAATCATTTTTGTTGATTGATTAATTGCCTACTGTGTATAGCTTTTGCATTTTCATTGCTACATATATGGCATTTAAATATGCAATTTGTCTTTGGCATGAAAAATCAAAGGTAATTTCTGCTTATGGAACATTACCAAATGAGTTCTAGCAGATAACATTTCCAAACTCTAATACAGACTCTCAGATCATATTCAATATATAATAAAATTCTCTATCATTTAGTTTACATATACACTTCTCTGTTATATGTTGTATTTTAATTATATTAGTATTTTGTGAGTTTAATGTTTCAGGATGATACTTTATTACAAAAATTATGTTTTAGTGTTATATTTTCTAACTATCTTTATAATACTTTCATATTTGGAATGACTAGAGAACTTTTTCTGTATAATTATATAAGTGAACTTACCTTCTGGGATAAACAGAATCTAAAGTGAGCAGTGAGTTCTTGCTTATGAAGGTTGATTGAGACATTTTATTGAAGGAAATTACTTACCCACATTAAGAAAGGTGTTTACATAACACCCTGACTATTAAATACTAGGTATGGTAATGTTTTCATTTTAACAGCTGTTCCGATTTAACATTTGCATAATAGCATGAACAATGTCTACAGTTATTGGGCTAAATTTCTCATCCTTTTTCCAGGTATATACACTTTTATGGCTATATTCGCCTCCTTCATTAGCTGTCTAATTTTATCTTTTGTGCATCTATATGCTAATGACCTTTCCCAGTGCAAATCTACTTAGAATCAGGATCTACTAAGAATAATTTCAAGGTGCAGATCAGTGACATATAAGATAAAGTTTATTTGGTTCAAATATAATGAAAATCCAGGATAGTGCAAAACAGTTTATTTTTTATGGATTTTGTAACATGCCCATAGCTCTAATATGGTGTTGAAGAAGTTATCTTCTAGAAATAGCTTAATAATTTTGGATTGTGATGAATTATTTACCACTCATTTTGATACCTACTTACTCTTTCTGTCCATGTTAAAACTGTGGTAGGAAGTAGTTATCACATAGCTTTGGCAATATGACTTACTTATAATATGCTTTGAAAATGTATATTCATTTACATACAATTCATAATTATGCACATGTATGTATATTCACACAAATATACATTAATTCTAATTCATTGCATATGATAATTTGTTTAAATATTTGGGATACTAATAAATGAGAAAATATAATGTATACCTCCCCCAGTCTTCTGAAGCAGAGGATTGAAGAAATTATCTTAAAATACTATTGGGCCACTGCACTTTTTAAAAACAATCTAAAATCATTAAAACATGGTAATAATAAAAAGTAAAATACTATGAGAAAATGTATGAATAAAATTTCTCAAGGAGACAAATATCATAGCCAATTTTATTGATTACTTTTAGGATATGTAGGTCTATAAAATGCATTCTGACATCAATTTCAGGTGAGAAGGCTCACTGTACTTCTGTTTCAGGAGAAACAGAAGGGGTATGCAACTAGTGTTCGAGCATGAAGTAGATTTAGTAGAAAAACTAATACTTTTATGCATTCATTGAGCAGTACTCTGAGTTTGTGGAAATATTATTACAAGACGCATCACAGATTTAAATTAACTCTAGTTTTTCAGAAAACTAAGAAAGTGAGAGAGAATACTAAAACATTAGCAGGTATGGTCCACAGTTTCTATAATTGAGAGAAGAGCAAAAAAGTCCCATACATCATCGAACTGCTTCAGTTTCTAAGACATTGAAAAAAATTGATTACACATGATTTTCAGAGGTATCCAGGTGATAATATTATATGGACCAGTTGAATTAAAGAATCTGAGTACCTAGTACTAAAGGCAGCAAGAATAAGTCAATAAAACAAAAATAAATCAATGAATAAATGAATAAATAAATGTTAATATTGGAAAGAACAACAACAACCAAAACTCCTAAGATTTTTGACCATGTGAGTTTATCATGGGTGTTACATGTATTTCATATAATGAGTTGAAAGATTCTATCCTTCTACAATGTGGGTCCAGTGAATATAATTCATGTTGTCAGGCTTGTGTCTTCATGTGCTGAATCATCTGCCTGGTCCCTCAAAGATTTCTCAGTGATATAAAGATATTCTATAACTGTGCAAACTCACATATGTTCAGTGATTGTTTTGACTGTCTTGTCCAATGAAAACAGTTGCTTCAGTAGTCTGGAGATATGCTTTGGTGATAGCAATGATTTTTACTCTTGCAATGTGTGTGTGTGTGTGTGTGTGTATAGAAAAATACCCATACACATAACTAAAGCTTTGAAGAAATCCAGCAAAATTCAGCTGTAACATTATCAAATGAAATTCTTTGATATTAATGTTTACCTTCTCTTTGTTTCCAGGATCATTTTTATTTTTAATCTTTGAGTCTCTCTTCAAGAACCGTTTTGCTTCTTATTCTGAACTTGGGAGACCTCAAGTAGTCCCATGTCCTGTGCATCTTGTCTCTTGAGAGATAGCCTATATTTTTGGCTGTGTAACTATATTTGGAAATCTGATTCAATTCAACCTCTCTGCATCCTCAGTCCTCTTTCAACATCCTTTGAGAATAGGCACCACCCTTTTCCTGCATCCATTGTAAAGCAGATTAATGTCTCTCCTATTTCTCAGTGAAGTTTCTGCTTTCTGTTAATCACTCCTGTATCTTTTTTAGTGTGAGTTGTCTTAGCTCTATATCTTCAGTGCCCACAAATCACCTTTCATTTCATTATCAGCTCCCTAATCTCTGGCTTAGATGTTCTTCTTACAGTACTCATATCTGAAATCAAGTGATATTTGAAAACAAAAAATTTGATGTTTCTGACTTAAGAAAAACCTTCCAGTATCATAATTTATTAATATGAAGATTAAATCTTTCAAAAAGTAGCATCTCTGTCATATATATTTTCTAATGAAATAAGCTCTCTCAATTATATTAACTAAAATTTTCACTCCTTTAATTATAGGTTAAATAGGTTAAATAACTGAATAAAAGAAATAACTTTCTACACGACTGGTATTTTCATACATGTTGGGCAGTAGGAGAAACAGATAAGTGTCTTTCACAGAAAATGATTTAAAGATGTAATTTAACACAAAACTATGAAGTGATTTCATTTCTTTAAATTGATTATATCCATGGGGCATATCTCCATTTGAAATAGAACATGTGCATTTGATGAGTATTTTCCATTAGTGCTTGAAACCAGGTGGCATCTAGCTGCATGTCATGGCTCTGACTGAAGGCAAGAACTTAGATGAGCATTGTTTTACTCATAAAATTGAATCAGAAGGGTCATTTCCAAACTCTTTATACAAGGCTACCATTACCCTGGTACCCAAACCACACACAGACTCAACTAAGAAAGAGGAATACAGACCAATCTCCCTCACTAACATGGATGCAAGAATACTCAATAAAATACTGACAAATCAAGAGTTTCTTGAAATCTCACCTGTCAAAGATATTAATCATATTATTCAATTTAGCCTCAGTCAGATTCTTAGGACAAGCCATATTCTTTCCCACTTTATTACAGGAAAGTTCTCTAAGGTAGCTGCTTATATTCTGCACCACTGAAACCCAGCTCCCCAAACACACATTTCTCTCAGTATTAATTTCTCTGATGATCCTATTAGGGTGCTCCATTAAGCACCATTTAAAGCATTAAAAACTTTTTTAGTATGAAGTCCCAAAGTCTCCCTTATTCTCCAGCCAAGAGCATGTTCAGGGTTGCCACAGCAACATCATCCTGCTAACAACATCTGTCTTAGTTACTGATATATTGTTGTGAAGAGACACCAGAACTAAGCCAACTCTTATAAAAGAAGCATTCAACCAGTGTCTTGCTTACCATTCCATTGTTAACCCATTTCTATCACATGAGGAAGCATGGCAGCATGCTTACATGGGCCTGAAAGTTTATATCCTGATCCATAGGAAGCAGACAGAGAGAGATTAAGGTAAATTGGGATGTTGAAACCTGAAAACCCAACAAAATCATGCATTTCCTTCAACAAGGTCACACCTAACAACCCTTCATTTTTTTTTTCTTGAGACAGGGTTTCTCTGTGGCTTTGGAGGCTGTCCTGGAACTAGCTCTTGTAGACCAGGCTGGTCTCAAATTCACAGAGATCTGCCTGCCTCTGCCTCCTGAGTGCTAGGATTAAAGACATGTGCCACCACCACCTGGCCTAATAACCCTTCTTAAACATTGCCAAGCCCTGATGACTAAGTATTCCAGCAAATGAGCCTATGTCACCTATGTATTTAAACCTCATATTCAAAGGAATAAAAGAAATAAAGATGCTGAAAAAATGAAGTGAAAATATCTTGAGGAAAAACTAATTAATTCAGGTAAAAGATACAAGGTATTTGCATTTTCTAAATTCACTAAATATATAAAATTTATCACAGGTTATTTTTTCCTTGTTGTACACCAAATAACAGCAAAGTGAAAATTAAATGATAATGAGGACATGCTCATGCTAACTCTTATGTACGGTTGAAGAGAAGGGTTTTATTGTAGATATGAGGAACAGTTTATTCAGAAGCATCTGGAAGAGCCCAGACTGATTTATGACATGAGATAAAAGAAGCAGAGCAGGCAGGGAAAGAGAAGAGTATTAAAAAAAAATAAAGGAGTAAAGACAAACAAACCAAGAGAGGAGACAAGAGTTAAGGTAGGCTATGGCCAAAATGGCTGGTGTATATAGGGAAGGGAAGCTGGAGGAAAGGAAGCAAAAGACAAGCCCTGGGTATCAGAGGTTTCTGGTAAAGGAATGGGTGAAATGTGCTTGGGGAGCCAAAGGTATTAAGTAGACTTGTCTCTGTCAGACCTGATGAAAATCTCCAAGGTAGCTACAAGTGGCTACAGTTACCCATGGCATTAGAATTCATGAGGCTTTGGCATGAGCATTACTGTGAAATCAGAGGTGGACTGAACTACATTTTAACAACCAAGGGTATCCAAGACCATGTAATTCTTTTCATGACACCCAAAAAAATGTATTATGATTGTCAAAAAAGTAGGTAGGCTTTTTGTAGATCTCCATCTCTCCTGCCATTTCTCTAATTACAATCTCTTCCCTAGATCTTTAGAAGAGCACGTACTGCAGTCACCATGTTTAGCAGATTCCCAAGGAATTACAATGATCTACTTCTCTAAGCATCCTTCCCCTAATCCATTCCATTATCCCAGCCTCTCAACAACAATAGGCATATACTGAGAACACCAGCTAAACAGGCCATGGTAACAGGTAAGAATTCATTACTTTCTTCTCTCCTCCAAATCCAATCCCCAAGTCTCATTTACCCATAATTATACAATAGAACATTTGCTAAAGGCTTCCCTTCTCCCCCTGCCCACATCTCCTGTTATTCCCCAATACCTGCCCTTAATAACCATCCTCCCCCCACTTTTTGCTTTATCCTAGCACAAAACTCTTGCAGTTACCTCCTGATAACCCATAAGCCACTCCTTTCAGGAAAATAGAGATTTTTGACTGCATATCTCCCTGTGTTCCCCTAGAGCAATCCTTCATTCTTACAACTAGCTCTGCAATAGAATAGCTGCTGCAGCCTTGCTCAGGACATTCACCCTCCTCCTGTGGATCTGACCAATCATCCCCTCCTAAACTCCATGCCCCCACTCATTGCTTTATTCAGCTCCCAATTCCAGCAGGCATCCCATGCTAGGTCAGAAATCACTTACTCCAGGGAAGCCCACAGGCTGGCTGCATATCTTCCCCACTCCTTCTGTTTTTCCAGATCCTATCCTCCATTCTCACCCCAGCATAATAGCAGATCTGAAGTGACCCCTTTCATTGTCTACTCAAATTCCTAGGATAATGAATAAAACTGTACTGGTGAAACACTTAGCTCTCCTCCTTTGTGTGAAACCAGTCAGACTCCTAGCCTATGTTCTAGTGTTTGTTATCAATACACAGAAACATATTTTACCTAGAACCCCCAGTGTCTGCATGCATCAAGTCAACAGAAAACTTCCTACCATGCAGCACACAGCTATAACAATCTCTGAAAATCCAGAGAGGGAGAGAGACAGAGACAAAGAGAGAGAAAGACAGAGAGGGTAGGATAGGACAGGAGAGGAGAGGAGAGACAGGAACAAAACAACCACTTAAAATATTAAAATAGATACCAAAAACTAAACCCATAAACAACCCAACCACTGTTACCTACATGCCATCAAAAAAAAAACAAAATCACTACCAGTCAGAGAAACATGTCTCCAATGGAGACCAAGAATTTGACCAAATTAGGTCCAGAATAATCAAACAAAGCTGATATATAATAAAAAAAAAACTTTGAAGCAACTTTAATGAAGATGATAAATGCCTTTAAAGAAGAAATAAAAGATAAAATAAGAGTTTGACTCAGCTCCTGAGGACCAACCAAAACTGAGTCTGCTGAGATCATTTGGCTACTCCCACCCACACTCAGGACAGAGATGAGCTGCTTCAGCCCCTGCCTTCTGCTTGCCTATTCTGGGAACTCCTGTCCTGGGGTCTGCAGGCAGGTCAACTCAGCCCCTGAGGACCAACCAACCCTCATTCAGCTGAGTTCAATAGGCTACTAATGCCCCCACTCAGGACAGAAGTGAGCTACACCACCTGCATCCACTGGAAGAAGTGATAGGAAGATGACAATATAAGATCCAAAACCAGAAAAACCAATATAACACCACCAGAGTCTAAAGACTTTATGCCAGCAAGACCTGAACATCCCAATACAGATGAAGCAGAAGAGAACAAAAAAAAAAAAAAAAAAAACTTCGTGCAGATGATGGAGTGATGGAGACCCTAAGAGAAAAATTGGGAAAATCCTTCAAAGAAATGGAAGGAAAGACAAACCAAAAATGACAAGAAACAATTCAAAGAGTGCAAGGTTTGAAAGCCAAGAAAGAGACAATAAAAAAAAACAGTCTGAGGGAATGCTGGTATTAGAAAATTTAAGTAAATGATCAGGAACTACAGAATACAAGAGATGAAAGAGACAATCTCAGGTATTGAAGATAAACTAGGATAAATAAATTCATTGACCAAAGAAAATCTTAAGCCAACAAATCCCTAACACAAAATATCCAGGAAATATGGGACACAGTTAAAAGACCAAACATAACAAAAATAGGTATAGAGGAAGGTGCAAAACCCAACTCAAAGGTGCAGAAAACATATTCAACAAAATCATAGAAGAAAATTTGCCCAACCTAAAGAAAGTACCAATGAAAGTACAAGAAGCCTACACAGCAGCAAAAGTGTGGACCACAAAAAAGACCCCTTGTCACATAATAATTAAAACACTAAATATACAGAATGAAGAAAGAATGTTAACAGCAGCAAAGAAAAAAGGCCAAGTAACATATAAGGCAAACATATCAGAATTACATCTGACTTCTCCATGGAAACTGAAACCCAGAAGGTCCAGGATAGTTATTCTACAAACATTAAGAGACCATGGATGGCAGCCAAGACTACTATGCCTTGTACAGCTTTCAATCAATATAGATGGAAAAAACAAGATATCCCATAACAAAACCAGATTTAAACACTACTTAACCACCAATCCATCTCTACAGAAAGTTCTGGAAGGAAAACTCCAACCAAAGGAAGTTAACTACATTCACAAAAACAGAAGCAATAGATAATCCCACTTTACCAAAAGCCAGAAAACAAAGCAGAGTAAATCCACACACAATACCACCACCAATAACAAATAAAAATACAAACAAGTATAAATGCTCATTGGTCCTTAATTTCCCACAATATTAATGGTCTTAACCTGTCTAAAAAGACACAGGCTAAAAGAGAAGAAATGAAGACAGAATCCATTTTTCTACTGCATAGAAGAAATACACCACAACTTCAAAGAGAGAAATTACATCAGAGTAAATGTTTGGGATAAGATATTCGAATCAAATGGACTTAATAAAAAAGCTGGGATAGCTGTCCTAGTCTCTAATAAATTAGACATCAAGTTAAAATCAATCAAAAGAGATGAAGAAGTTCCTTTCATGTTCATCACAGGAAAATTCCCTCAGGAAGAAGTCTCAATTCTAAACATCTATGCCCCAAAATACAAAGGCATCCACATTTGAAGAAGAAACATTACTAAAACTCAAATCACACATAAGAGCTCACACAGTTATAGTGGGAGGCTTCAACACCCCACTCTCACCACTGGACAGAACCACCAGGCAGAAACTTAACAAAGAGACAAAGGAACTAACAGAAATTATGACCCAATTGGGATTAATAGACATCTATAGAACATCCCAGCCAAACAAAAAAGAATATACCTTATTTTCAACACCACATGGAACCTTGTCTAAAATCGACCACATATTCAAAAGAGAGAGGTAACCCAATTAGAAAATGACAAGCATGATATGTACTCACTCATATGTGGGTTTTAGACACAGAGTAAAGGATTACCAGCTTAAAATCCACACTGCCAGAGAAGCTACTATATGAGGACCCTAAGAGAGACATACATGGTCCCCTGGAGAAGGGAAAAGGGTCAAGAATCCATGAGAAAATTGAGAGCATGTGAAGAGGGGCAAGGGAGCTAGGAGAATGAGAAGGGAAGAAGAGAAAAGATGCAGAGGTCATGAGGGAGCAGAAAGTTTGAGTCAGGGGAAGAATAGAAGAAAGGATATGAGATAGGTAGGATTTTAGTTGGGGGGTGATAGGGGAGGACAGGATGGAAAAAGAACTGGGATTGTCATGTAAAACAATCTTGTTTCTAATTAAAATTTAAAAAAATCTGGAAAAATATAGAAAAGGAAAAAAAGTGGAACAAACCCCTGTCAGACCACCATGCTGTAAAGTTCAAATTCAACAACAACACAAATTGTAGAAAACCTACAAACTCATGGAAAATGAAAAACCTGCAATTGCACCATTCCTAGGTCTGGGAATAAACAAAGAAAGAATTTAAGACTTCCTAGAATTCAATTAAAATGAATATACAACATACCCAAACTTATGGGACACTTTGAAAGCAGGACTAAAAGGAAATTTCATAGCTCTAAGTGCTCACATGAAGAAACTGGAGAATAGTTACTCCAGAGATTTGACATCACAACTGAAAGCCCTAGAACAAATGGAAGCAAATTCACCCCAGAGGAGTAGATGTCAGGAAATAATCAAACTGAGGGCATAAATCAATAAAGTCGAAACAAAGATGTTCCGATAAATCTTTCCACCAAAAGCTGCCCACGCCCTACCGACACATGGGCACTTTCTGACAGCTGCCTTTGTTTCTGTCCCCCAAGTTAGGGCACCAAGTAATAAACAGATACTTCTATTAGGTACAAATGCTGCTTTGCCAATGACTAGGATTTTTGTCTGTTACATCAGTCTTAATTATCATAAATCTATATATTTTATAAAACTTATCTTATCGGAAGCCTTCCATTGGTGTCCTCATCCTGAGATCACATGGTGACTCTGGAGGAAGAGAGAAGGGGCCCACTTCTTTTTTGCCCTTGTTTATGTATGAGACTCCCTGCTTTGTTATTTCCTTCCTGGATCATCACTACTTTACTACATTTCCCAGAATCCTCCTTGCTGCCTCATTGGCCAAACAGTACTTTATTCAACAATCAACAAGGAAAACATACATAGAAGTACATTCCCCATCACAAAGAATACAATTCAAAGAATCAATGTAATGAAGAATTGGTTCTTTGAGAAAATCAAAAGGAAAGATTTTATCCAAACTGACCAAAAGGCAGAGAGAGAACATGCAGATTAACAAAATAAGAAATGAAAAGGGGACATAATAATAGACACTGAGGAAATGCAGCGACTCTTCAGGTCATAATTTGAAAACCTGTAACCCACAAAATTCGAAAACTTAAAGAAAATGGATAATTTTCTGGACAGATATCACTTACCAAAATTGAATCAAGAACAAATTAGCAAATTATGCAGACTAACAACCCCTAAGAAAATAGAAGCAGTCATCAAAAGTCTCTCAACCAAAAGAAGTCCAGGGCCAGATGGCTTCACTGCAGAATTCTACCAGAAATTCAAACAAAAGCTATTAACAATACTCTTCAAATTGTTCCACACAATAGAAGCAGAAGGTCTATTGCAAAATTCTTTGTACAAGGCTAAAATCACCTTGGTATTCAAGCCACACAAAGACAACACTGAAAAAGAGAACTACAGACCAATATTGCTCATAAATATTGATGAGAAAATACTCAATAAAATACAATCAAACTGAATCCAAAAACATATTAGAAAAATCATCCATCATGATCCAGTAGTCTTCATCCCCATGATACAGAAATGGTTCAACATAAGAAAAATCTATCAATGTAATCCATCATATATATATAAAAAAAAAACATGATCATCTCACTAGGTGCTGAAAAAGCCTTTGTAAAATCAACACTTCAGGATAAATGTCCTGGAGACATCAGGGAGATAACAGAAACATATGTGAATATAATAAAACCAATATACAGTAAACCAACAGCCAAAATCAAACTGGAATGAAACTGAATGTGATTCCTCTAAAATCAGGAACAAGACAAGAATGTATACTCTCTCAATATCTCTTCAATATTGCCCTTGAAGTTGTAGCTAGAGCAATAAGACAACAAAAGGAGATCAAGTGGATACTAACTTTAAGGAAGGAGTCAAACATTCACTATATGCAGATTATATGATAGTTTACATAAGTTACCTGAAAAACTCTACCAGGGAACTCCTACAATTGATAAACACATTCAGCTAAAGTGGTAGGATACAAGATTAACTCAATAAAAATCAGTAGCCCTACTATAAACAGACAATAAGAGGGCTGAGAATAAAATCAGAGAAACATCACCCTATACAATTGCCACAAACAACATAAAATATCTTGGGCTAAAACTAACTAAAAAAGTGGAATACACACAGTTTTTCACAGACATTGAAAGAACAATACTCAACTTTATATGGAAAAATAAAAAACCTAGGATAGCCAAAACAACTCTTTACAATAAAAGATCCTCTGGAGGCATCACCATCCCTGACTTCAAGGTCTACTATAGAGCCATAGTTCTGAAAACAGCTTGGTATTGGCACAAGAATAGACAGATAGACCAATGGAATCGAATTGAAGACCCAGATATTAACCCACGCACCTACGAACACCTTATTTTTGACAAAGGTGCTAAATCCATACAATGGAAAAAAGATAGCATCTTCAACAAATGGTGCTGGCACAATTGGATTCGAACATGCAGAAAATTGCAGATAGATCCATACTTGTCACCATGCACGAAACTTAAGTGCAAATGGATCAAAGATCTCTCCATAAACCCAGCCACACTGAATCTTTTAGAAGAGAAAGTGGGAACAACCCTTGAACAAATTGGCACAGGAGAACGATTCCTGAACATCACGCCAGAAGCACAGACACTGAGGTCTGCAATTAATAAATGGGACCTCTTGAAACTGAGAAGCTTCTGTAAGGCAAAGGACACAGTCAGTAAGACAAAACGACCACCCACAGAATGGGAAAAAATCTTCACCAGCCCCACATCTGACAGAGGACTGATTTCCAAAATATACAAGGAGCTCAAGAAGCTAGCCACCAAAACACCATACAATGAAATTAAAAAGTGGGGTGCAGAACTAAACAGAGATTTTTCAACAGAGGAATCTGAAATGGCTGAAAGACACTTAAGAAAGTGTTCAAAATCCTTGGCCATCAGAGAAATGCAACTCAAAACAACTCTGAGATACCACCTCACACCTGTCAGAATGGCTAAAATCAAAAATACCAATGACAACCTATGCTGGAGAGGTTGTGGAGAAGAAGGAACACTCCTCCATTGCTGGTGGGAGTGTGAACTTGTAAGACCACTTTGGAAATCAGTATGGCGGTTGCTCAGAAAAATGGGAATCAATCTACCTCAAGATCCAGCCATTCCTCTCTTGGGTATATACCCAAATACTGCTTGTCCATACAACAAGGACATATGTTCAACCATGTTCATAGCAGCATTGTTTGTAATAGCCAGAACCTGGAAACAACCTAGATGCCCCTCAACTGAAGAATGGAAAGAGAAAATGTGGTACATTTATACAATGGAGTACTACTCAGCAGAAAAAAGCAATGGAATCTTGAAATTCGCAGGCAAATGGATGGAACTAGAAGAAACCATCCTGAGTGAGGTAACCCAATCACAAAAAGACAAACATGGTATGTACTCACTCATATATGATTTTTAGACATAGAGCAAAGGTTTACCAGCCTATAATCCTCTACCCCAAGGAAACTAGAAATCATGAATGACTCTAAGGGATAAATGGACCCCAGGAATGGGAAATGGCATGAACTCCCGAGCTAATTGAGAGCATGAGGGTAGGGAAGTGGGTGCTGCCACAATAAGAGCACAAGATGAAGAGTAGAGGAGAAGAAATGGAGGAGCAGATATATTGAGTTGGGGGAAGAATAGAGGAGAGAGAGCAGGATGAGAGATACCATATCAGAGGGAGTCACTATAGGTCCGAGAAGAGATCTGGAACTAGGAAGATCTCCAGAGACCTATAAGGATGACACGATCTGACAGTCTGGGCAGTGGAGGAGAAGTTGGCCTAGAAACCCTTCCCCTAGAATGAGATTGATGAATACTCTCTATGCTATTCTAGAGTCCTCATCCAGTGGCTGATGAGAGCAGAGACAGACATCCACAGAAATACACTGAGCTGAAATCTGGAACTCAGTTGAAGAGAGGGAGGAATGAAGAACGAAGGGGTCTGTACCTGGTTGGAGAAACCCACAGAAACAGTTGGCCTGAAAAAGGGAAAGCATATCGACCCCAGATGCTCTTTGGGAGGACAGTACAGGACTAATCCAGCCCCCTGATCATGGATGCCAATGGGGAGGCCCCTGCACTCCTGGGATTTTTAGACATAGAGCAAAGGTTTACCAGCCTATAATCCTCTACCCCAAGGAAACTAGAAATCATGAATGACTCCAGAGGGAGGTGGACTGGCGTTTTGCCCTGGTGGGTGGGAGGGACTTCGAGAGCCCATCCCACTTGAAGGGATTCGCTCTGTCTCTGAACACATGGGGAGGGGCCTAGGCCCAGCACAGGAAGATTTGGTGGACTTGGTGGAACCCTGGTTGGGGGCCCTACCCTGCCTGGGGAGTGGCGGGTGGATGGGGTGGGGGGTAGGTTGGAGGTGGGGGAGAAGGAATGGGGGTGGGGGAGGGAGAGGGAGAGGGAAAGTATATGTGAAAATATTAATAATTTAATAAAAAAAGAAAAAAAATCAACATACAACATCAATAAAAAAAAAAGTGGAATACTGTATACCAAGAATTTTGAGGGTTTATTGAAAGAAATTAAAGAAGATTCCAAAAAATGGAAAGTTATGCCATGGCCGTGGATAGGAAGGATCAACAAAGTAAAAATAGCAATCTTGCCAAGAGAAATCTGCAGCTTCAATGCAATCCTGATCAAAATACCAGCACAATTCTTCAGAGACCTTGAAAGAAAAATAGTCAACATTGTATACAGAAACAAAAGACTCAGAGTAGCCAAAATGACCCAGTATAATAAAGGAACTTCTGGAGGCATCAACATTTCTGATTTGAAGTGCTATTATAGAGCTATAGTCCTAAAAAGAGCTTGGTATTGGCACAAAAATATACAGGTAGACCAAGGGAATTGAATTGAAAACCCTGATTTTAACCCACATAACTATTAACACATGATTTGTGACAAAGAAGCTAAAGATATACAATGGACTAAAGAAAGCATCTTCCATGAATGGTGCTAGCATAACTGGATTCTGGCATGTAGAAGACTGCAGATAGGTCCATGTCTATCACCATGCACAAACTTAAGTCCAAGTGGATGAAAGACCTCAAAATATATCCAGCAACACTCAACCTCTTAGAAGAGAAAGTGGGAAGTATCCTTGAATGAATTGGTATAGGTGACAGCTTCCTGAACATTACACTTGTTCAGGTGTAATGAACAGAAACTGAGACCGACAATTAATAAATGGGACCTCCTGACACTCAGAAGCTTCTGTAAGGCAAAGGACACAGTCAGCAAGTCAAAATGTCAGCCCACAGAATGGGACAAGATATTCACCAACCCTATATCTGACAGAGAGCTGATTTCCAAAATTCACAAAGAACTCAAGACTCTAGTTTCCAAAACACCAAATAATCCAATTAAAAACTGGGGTACAGAACTAAATAGAAAGTTCTCAATGGAGGAATCCACAGTGGCTGAAAGACACATAAAAAAGTGCTTAACATCATTAGCCATCAGGGAAATACAAATCAAAAACTCTGAGATACCATCTTGTTCCTGTCAGAAGGGCTAAAATTAAAAACACCAATGATAACATATGATAGACAAGATGTGGAGAAAGTGGAACACCCATCCACTGCTGGTGGGAATGAAAAATAATACAGTCCCTTTGGAAATCAGTATGGTGATTCTTCAGGAAAATGGGAATCAGTCTACCACAAGTACCAGAAATTCCACTCTTAGCATATACCCAAAAGAAGCACATTCATGCAATAAGAGCATGTGTTCAATTATGTTCATACCAACATTGTTTGTAATAGCCAGAACCTGGAAGCAACCTTGATGCTGCTCAACTGAAGAATGGATAGAGAAAATGTGGTACATTTACACAATGGAGTATTAGACAGCAGGAAAAAATGGAATATTCAAATTCATAGGCAAATGAATGTAAATAGAAGAAACCATTCTGAGCAAGGTAACCCAGTGACACAAAGACAAACATGGTATGCACTCACTCATATACAGAATTTACACATAGAACAAAGGATTACCAGCCTACAATCCACACAACCAGAGAATCTATGAAATAAGGAGGACTCTAAGAGAGACTTACATGGTCCCCCAGAGAAGGGGAAGTGGACACTATATACTGAGCAAATTGCGAGCATGGGCAGAGGGGAGAGGGAGCTAGGAGAATGAGAACGGGAGAAGATTAATGTGAGGAGGACATAAGGGAGCATGAAGACTGTGTAGGGGGCAGAATACAGGAGAGCACAATAAGAGACACCGTAACAGAGGGAGCCATTATAGGTTTAAAGAGAAATCAGGTACAAAGGAAATGTCCAGAGATTTAAATGGATGACATGAACTAACAATCTAAGCAACAGTAGAGAAGGTACAGTAAATGCCCTACCCTGATAATGAGGATAATTGAGGACTAACTTATATGCCATCCCAGAGCCTTCATTCAGCAGCTGATAGAAGTAGAAGCAGATATCCACAGCTAAACACTGAACTCTACTAGAATCCAGTTGCAGAGAAGAAGGAGTGATGAACAAAGGGGGCAAGAGCAGGCTGATGAAACAGGTGACCTTTACAATTGGAAGCTCTTGGTCCCCAGCATGATTGCTGGGAAGCCAGCATGGAACTGATCCAAACCACATGAATGTGGGTGTTGATGAGGAGACCTTGGAAATCTATAGGGCTTCTTGCAGTAGATCCGTACTAATCTGTAGATTAGAAATGCACTTGGGAGCCCATTCCACATAGAGGGATACTCCCTCAGCCTGGACACACAGGGGAGAGCCTAGGTCCTATGCCAAAGGATATGACAACTCTGAAGACCCCCCAAGTAGCCTAGGTCCTATGCCAAAGGATATGACAGACTCTGAAGACCTCCCAAGTAAGGCATCACCCACCCTGGGGTACAGACATGGTATGGGATTAGTAGGGTGTTAGTGGGCAGCAGGGGAGGAGGACAGGAGGAGGCAACTGGAATTGACATGTAAAACAATCTTGTTTCTTTTTTATCATTTTTTTGTTTGAATTAGAAACAAGATTGATTTACATGACAATCCCAGTTCCCTTCTCCCTCCATCCCTCCTCTACTACCCCCCAACTAAATCCTTAACTATCATGTACCCTTTCTTCTATTCTTCACCTGACTCAAATTTCTGCTCCCTCATGACCTCTGCATCCTTCCTCTTCATCCCTTCTCATTCTTGTAGCTCCCTCCCCATTCTTCCCACGCTCTCAGTTTGCTCAGCAGATCATGACACTTTCCGCTTCTGCAGAGGACAATGTTCATCTCTTTTAGGGTCCGCCTTGTTTAATAGTTTCTTTGGCAGCATGAATTGTATGCTGGTAATCCTTTACTCTATGTCTAAAATCAGCATATAAGTGAGTACATATCATGTTTGTTTTTTGTGATTGGGTTACCTCACTAAGAATGGTTTCTTCTAGTTCCATCCATTTTCCTGCAAATTCCACTATTCCATTGTTTTTTTTTTTTTCCCTCTGAGTAGTACTCCAGTGTGTAAATGTATCCCTTTTACTCTATCCATTCTTCAGTAGAGGCATCTAGGCTGCTTCCAGTTTCTGGCTATTACGTGTAGTACTGCTATGAACATCATTGAACAAATATCCTTATTGTATGAATGTGCTTCTTTTGGGTATATGCCTAGAAGTGGAATTGCTGGATCTTGTGGTAGACTGATTCCCATTTTCTTGAGGAGTCACCATGCTGATTTTCAAAGTGGATGTACAAGTTTGCACTCCCAACAGCAGTGTAGAAGTGTTGCCCTTTCTCTACATCCACTCCAGCATAAATTGTCATTGGTGTTTTTTTTATTTTAGCCATTCTAACAGGAGTAAGATGGTATTTCAGAGTTGTTTTGATTTGCAGTTCCCTGATAGCTAAGGGTGTTGAATACTTTCTTATGTGACTTTCAGCCATTTTAGATTCCTCTATTGAGAATAGTCTATTTAGTTCTGTACCCCACTTTTTAATTGGATTGTTTGGTGTTTTGGAGACTAGCTTCTTGAGAATTTTATATTTTGGCGATCAGTCCTCTGTCAGTTGTGGGGTTTGGTGAATATCTTTTCTCAGTCTGTGGGCTGCAGGTTTATCTTGCTGACTGTGTCCTTTGCCTTACAGAAGCTTCTCAGTTTCAGGAGGTCCCATTTATCAATTGTTGAACTCAATGGTTGTTCTACTGGTGTTATGTTCAGGAAGCAGGCTCCTTACCAATAATTCAAGGGTATTTCCCACTTTATCTTCTAATAGGTTCAGTGTGGTTGAGGTCTTTGATCCATTTTGACTTAAGTTTTGTGCAGGGTGAAAGGCTTCCATCTATCTGCATCTGTCTGCATCCAGTTATGCCAGCACCATTTGTTGAAGACATTCTCTTTGTTCCAGCGTATAAATTTGGATTGTTCATCAAAAATCAGTTGGTCGTATGTATGTGTGTTAATATCAGGGTGTTCAACTCTATTCCATTGGTCTACCTATCCATTTTTGTGCCAATACCAAGCTGTTTTCAGGAATATAGCTCTGTAATAGAGTTTGAAGTCAGGAATGGTGATGCCTCCAGAAGTTCCTCTAGTGTACAGGGTTGTTTTGGTTATCCTGTTTCTCCAAATAATGTTGAGAATTTTTCTCTCAAGGTCTGTGAAAAATTGTGTTGGGATTTTGATGGTAACTGCATTGAATCTGTACATTGTTTTTTGCTAGATTGCCATTTTTACTATGTCGATACTACCTATCCAAGAGCATGAGAGATCTTTCCATTTTCCTGTATCTTCTTTATATTCTTTCTTTTGAGACTCAAAATTCTTATGGTACAAGTCTTTCACTTTTTTGGTTAGTGTTACCCTAAGGTATTTTATGTTGTTTGTGGCAATTATAAATGTGATGTTTCTCTGATTTCTTACTGCACCAGTGTGTCTTCGGTATATAGTAGGGCTACTTATTTTTTTTTTTTTTAGTTAATCTTGTATCCTGCCACTTTGCTGAAGGTGTTTATCAGCTGTAGATCCCTGGTAGAGTTTTTCATGTCACTTATGTAGACTATCATATCATCTGCAAATAGTGAGAGTTTGACATCTTCCTTCCTGATTTGTATTCCCTTAATCTTCTTTTGTTGTCTTATTGCTCTAGCTAGAACTTCAAGGACAATATTGAAGAGGTATGGAGAGAGTGGACAGCCTTGTCCAGTCCCTGTTTTTAGGGGTAGTGCATTGAGTTTCACTCCATTTAATTTGATGTTGGCTGTTTGCTTGCTGTGTATTGCTTTCATTATGTTGAATTATGTTCCTGTTATCCCTGATTTCTCCAATACCTTTATCATGATGGGGTGTTTGATTTTGTTCAAGTCTTTTTAGGCATCTAGTGGGGTGATCATGTGTTTTTTTTCCCTCAGTATGTTTGTATGGTGGATTACATTGATGGATTTTTGTATGTTGTACCCTCCTTGCATCCTTGGGATGAAGCCTACTTAATCATGGTAGATGATTTCTCTGATGTATTCTTGGATTCGACTTGCCAGTATTTTATTGAGAATTTTTTCATCAATTATCTTGAGGGATATTGTTCTGTAGTTCTCTTTATTAGTTGTGTCTTTTTGTGGCTTGTGTATCCAGGTTATTGAAGCTTCATAAAAAGAGTTTGGCAATGACCCTTCTGCTTCTATTGTGTGGATTACTTTCAGGAGAATTGGTATTACCTATACCTTGAATTTCTTGTAGAATTCTGCACTGAAGCCATCTGGCCCAGGGGTTATTTTTGGTTGGGAGAGTTCTGATGACTGCTTCAATTTCATTAGAGGTTATAGGTCTATTTATGTTGCTTATTTGTTCTTGATTTAATTTTGATTTGTGAAATCTGTCCAGAAAATTGTCCATTTCATTTAGATTTTTGAATTTTGAGGAATATAGGTTTTGGAAGTATGACCTGATGTTTCTCTGGATTTCCTCTGTGTCTGTCATTATGTCCCCCTTTTCATTGTTGATTTTATTAATTTGCATGTTCTCTCTCTGCTGTATGGTAAGTTTGGATAAATGTTTGTCTATCTTGTTGATTTTCTCAAAGAACCAACTCTTTTGTTATATTGATTCTTTGTATTATTCTCCTAGTTTCCATTTTTTTATATTTCAGCCCTCAGTTTGCTTATTTCCTGGCATCTGCTCCTCTGGGGTGTATTGGCTTCTTTGTTTTCTAAAGTTTTCAGTTGTGCTGTTAATTCTCTAATGTGATTATTCTCCCATTTCTTCATGTGGGCTCTTAGTGCTATACACTTTCCTCTTAACACTGCTTTCAAGTGCCCCATAGGTTTGGATATGTTGTGTCCACATTCTCATTGAATTATGGGAAATATTTAATTTCTTTTTTTATTTCTTTCTGAACACAGGAGTTGTGCAATTGGGTGATACTTAATTTCCATGAGTTTGTAGGTTTTCTGTAATTCGTTTTGTTGTTGAATTCTAACTTCAAAGCATGGTGGTCTGATGAGATATAGGCAGTTATTTCATTTTTTTTGTACCTGTTGAGTTTTGCTATGTTGCCAAGTATTTGGTTGATTTTAGAGAAGGTTCCATGTGGTGCTGAGATGAAGGTAAATTGTTTTGTGTCTGATCCTGTATCATTCCACAGAGTTTGCATCTGGTGAGCAGGTTGGTGGCGTCAGATGACTCTGAGAAGTGTTCCCGAATGGGAACCAGAAACAGCCCCTCAACAATCTTGTTTCTGATTTAATAAAAAAGTGGAGAAAAAAATAAATTTCATTAAAACAAAAAAGATACACTTAAAGAATTTCAGGAATATTTAAATGACGATTTGGAAGAAATGAATAAATCCAATAATGTAATCCAGAAAAATGCAAGGTGACCATTGGGGAAAAAAATCAAAACACCTTTTAAAGTGTTCAAGACCTGAAGATGGAGATATAATTAATAAAGGAAACACAAAATGAGAAATTCTGGAAATGAAATGTTAGGAATTTGAAAAAAAAAAAGAACATCTGAGAAAATCTTAATCAAAATAATCCAAGAGATGGAAGAAACATCCTCAGGCATTGTTGTTACAATAGAGGAAATGAATATGTCACTCAATGAAAAAAAAATTTGTAATTTTTTTATTAGTTCAAATTAGGAACAAGCTTGCTTCACATGTGAATCCCTTCTCCCTCTCCCTTTACTCCCCTCAATCTGCCCCCAAACCTTCCACCTGCCCCCCACAGCATGCACTCTCCACTCCCCAGCTTGGTAGGTCCCTCGATGGAGGCTCCCCAAAGTCCACAACACCATCCTGAGCCAGGACTAGGCCCTCCCCCATGTGTCCAGGCTGAGATGTGGGATGGCCTCTCAAAGTCTCTCCTTACACAAGGGAAAAATACTAATCTACTACCAGGGGCCCCTTAGAGTGCAGAGGCCTCCTCATTGACATCCATGTTCAGACATCTGGATCAGTCCTGTGCTGGCCTCCCAGACAGCAGTCTAGGGTCGATGTGCTCACCCTTGTTCAGGCAAGTTGTTTCTGTGTATCACCAACCTGGTACCGACCCCTTTGATCTTCATTCCTCCCTCTCTGCAACTAGGTTCTAGAGTCCAGTTAAGTGCAAATCTGTGGGTATCTGCCTCTGCTTCCACCAGCCACTGGATGAGGGCTCTAGAATGGCAAAAAAGTAGTCATCAGTGTCATCATAGGAGAAGGGCATTTAGGGTTTCCTCTCCACCACTGCCTAGATTGTCGGTTTGTGCCATCATTGTAGATCTCCGGAATTCTCCCTATTGCCAGATCTCTCCTCAGACCTATAATGGCTCCCTCTAGTATGGTATCTCTCATCATGCTCTCCTCTAGTCTTCCCCCAATTCAACATATCTGCTACTTTATTTCCTCCTCTTCCCTCCTCATCTCCTCCTCTAATTCTGGCTGCTCCCTCTCCCCTACCCTCATGCTCCTAATTAGCTCATGAGTTCCTGCCACTTCCCATTCTCAGTGGTCCAATGCATTTTGCCCTCATAGTCCTTCTTGTTTCCTAGTTTCTTTGGTGAAGAGGATTGTAGGCTGGTAATCCTTTGCTCTATATCTAAAATTAATATATGAGTGAGTACATAATATGCTTGTCTTTTTGATACTGGGTAACTTCACTCAGGTGGTTTCTTCTTGTTCCATCCATTTCCCTCGAATTTCAAGATTCCATTGCTTTTCTTCTGCCAAGTAGTACTCGATTGTATAAATGCAGTACATTTTCTCTATCCATTCTTAAATTTAGGGGCATCTCGGTTGCTTCCAGATTCTGGCTATTGCAAACAATGTTGCTATGAACATGGTTGAACATATGTGAAAATTTTAAATCTAAAAAATTCCTTACACAGGACTTCTGGGCTACTATAAAAGACCAAATCTAAGAATAATAGGAATAGAGAAAGAGTAAGAATAGCTATTCAAAGACTCAGAAAATACATTCAACCAGACCATAGAAGAAACTTTCTCCAACCTAAAGCATAGGTGTCTATCAGATTCATAGATCACCTAATGTAGAATTGACCAGAAAAGGAAGTCCTCTCAGTGCATAACAATCAACATATTAAATGTACACAACAGGGAAAAAATATTAAAACCTGCAAGAAAATCATGTCAATGACCATATGAAGGAAAAACTATTAGAAATATAACTGCTTTCTTAACTGAGATTCCAAAGCCAGAATGGCCTATGTCCTGCAGATTTTAAGAGCCCACAGATGCAAACCCACATTACTGTATTTGGATAAACTTTCTGTTATCATAGATGGAAAAATAATTTGTTCCACAAAAAATCCAAATTTTAACAATATCCATTCACTAATCTAGCCCTCTAGAAGGTACTAGACAGAAAACCTGGACCTAAGGAGGTTAACTGCATCCATGAAACAAAATAAATAAATTATCTTACACAGAAAATATCAAAAGAAAGGAATCACCCTCCCACACCACCACCACCAAAAAAAAAGAATCGACAACCATTTTTCATTGACTTCTCTCAATGTCAATGGTCTCAATTCCCAATAAAAATACACAGACTAACAGAATGAATGTGAGAAGATGGCCCATCCTTCTGCTACATATGAGAAAAACACCTCAATATCAGGATAGATATTATGTGAGCAAAAGGATTAGAAAAATTATGTTTTAAGAAAATGGATTTACAAATCAAGCTGGTATTGCTATTTTAATATATAAAGCCATAAACTTAAATGAAATATAGTAATAAGAGATAGGTAAAGCAACTACATACTCATGGCAGGAAAATTCCATCAAGGTGACATTTTAATTTTTTGACAACAATGTACCAAATACAAGGGCACCACCCACTTATAAGGGAGACTTCAATGTTGCACTATCATCAAATGACAGGTCATCCAGACAAAAATTTATAAGAGAAACACTAAAGCTAACAGATGTTGTAAAACAAATGTATCAAAAATATATGTATAGAACATTTCACCCAAACACAAAAACAATATATGTTCTCTGCACATCACACAAGTTTTTCCAATATTGACTACATACTCAAACACAAAGGAAGTGTCTACAGGTACAAGAAACTTGAAATAACTCCCTGAATTTCATCAGACCACCACCAATAAAGCTGGATATAAACAAACAAACAAACAGACAACAGAAAGCTTATGAATCCATGAAAACTATACAACTCTATATTGAATGAAATTTGGGTCAATACGGAAATTAAAGACTTAATAGAATACAATAAAAATGAATGCACAACATACATAAATCTATGGGAACCAGGGAAAGTAAATCTACAAGGCAAGTTCATAACACTAAGTGGCTACAATAATAGATGCAGAGATATCCTACCTGCTACTAAAAGCATATTTCATAGTTCCAGAATAAAATATGAAATCAAATCCAAAAGGAGTCGATAGGAAGATAATCAAATTGAGAGATGAAATCAATAAAATAGAACAAGAAAAAAACCAATAGTTGATTCTTTGAAAAAAATAAAAAATATAGAGAAGCCCCTATTCAAATTGAATAAAGACAGAGAATATAAAAAATAAGAAAATAAGAAATGAAAAGGAGAATATAATAAAATATATTAAAAATATAAAACAGAGTCTGAGGACATCTAGAGAATCATAAATTCATAATGTAAAAATCTGCTCTTCACAAAAGTGAAAAATCTGAAAGAGGAGAATAATTTTATTCATAGATCCTATTTTCCAAAGAATAGAGAAGCAATTTAAACAGACCTATAAATAATATTTTTTTACATTTCTTTTTTTTAAGAGAAACCCTGTCTCAAAATACCAAAAGCAAACAATAATATAATATTTTGTGATAAAAAATCACTCCTTATAAGGCATCCAACCTCCAAAAGTCCCAGGGCCAAATGATATTTTAGCACATAATGTTATGAGACTTACAAAATATTAGCACAATACTTCTCACATTTTTACACAAAAGAGAAACAGGAGGGAAATTGTACAATTTATTGTATGAGTCCACTTTTCCCCTGATACCCAAACTACATAAATATCCAACAAACAGAAAACACAGATCAATTTCCTCATAAAAATAGATGCAAAATTCTCAATAAATTATTTACGAGCTGAATCTAATAATACATCTAATATCATCCACCATGCCTAAGTAGGGATAATCCCAGAGATGCAGAGGTTGCTAAATATACAAAAATTAGTAAGTGTAATCTACCATATAAACAAACTGAAATAACAACACCAGGTAGTCATCTCATTTGTTACAGACAAGGACTTTGGCAAAATCCAACACATCTTCATGATAAAAAACTGGACAGAGTAGAGATAAAATTGACACACTAAATAAAATAAAGGCAATTTAGAGCAAGCCCATAACCAACTTCATCTTTAATACAGAGAAACTTAATGCAGTCTTAAAAGAAGGAACAAGATACAGTAATGTGAACTGGAAAGGAAGAAATCATGGTATCTCTATATGCAGATGATAATTCATAAAGGATCTGAAAAAGTCAGCCAGAAACTGCAAAAGTTCATCAACACTATCAGCAATGTAGCTTGGAACACAATTAAACCACAAAATCAGTAGTATTCATATATACAAATGACAAACAGACTGAGAACGAAAACAAGGAAAGAAAACATTTCACAGCCTCAAATAATATGAAATGTCTTGGGTAACTCTATCAAAAAGTAAAATACTTGTATTATAAAAAAATCTTCAGGTTAATAATATGAAGGAAGAAATAGAAGAACAAATCAGAGGAGATAAAGAACTCCCATATTATTGGATATGTAAGATTTCATAGTAAAAAAGACATCTTTCCAAAAGCAATTTATAGATTCAATAAATCCCCATCAAAATTTCAACACAGTTATTCACAATTCTTGAAAGGAAATTTCTCAGCTTCATATGGAAACTTGCAACTCTCTCTCTCTCTCTCTCTCTCTCTCTCTCTCTCTCTCTCTCTCACACACACACACACACACACACACACACACGATATATAAAACAATTCATGGACAATAAAAAAAACAGCATGAGTTCCCAACATTCTCCATTTCAAGTTGTGCTACAAAGGGAAAATAATATGGAAAGTATGGTAAATATTATGGTAATAAAATATTAAATATATATGCTACTACTGCACCTGCAGTGTCATTGTGCCATGCTGATCATTGATGTTGTTCATAGTCTTCATGGATGTGGGTTTCCTTCAGTAGAATTGTTGGTTGCCTCACTCATTTTGAAGCTTTCATGTTTCTCTCTAGACCCCGAAAATCTAATTCTCAGGGATGGTTGATTTTGTTCATTTATGACTCTGGTCTCTCTAGGCCATATGTCTGAAGTGCCTGATATCCTCAGAAATGGGGACTTATCTTCTCCTTATGGGACATAACCAATAGCTATAGCAATAGGCTTTATGTTATCAATGTCTTGTTAACAGTTTTGATTAAGAACTCAAAAGAAGGGCAGGATCATCTTTCCAAAAACTATTTATACAGTTTTATACAGTAAAATTTTGTCATAATCTTGGTGAACCAGGAAAAATATTACCAATAGAAGAGTAAATATAAATACATATTTATATAGTTATTAAATTATAATTAGTAAATATAATTATTAATTAAAAAAGAAAAATAAGACAGGAAAGAAAAAATTAGATCATCACATATAAAATGCCTAGGGAAAACTACTAACCCATAATTGCATTGTCACTAGGTATTTTTAGAATATAATAAAATTCAAATACTATTGAATTATTTTAATCTTACTGCACAAAATAAATTTAAAACTTCTAAAACATAAAATTTTGGGGAATGAAAAAGATTGTTTATCTGATAAAAATTTGCATTTTTATCTTGAGGACATGCATTTGACCACGACTAAACACATGCATTTAAAATGAAGGCACAACTCTTATGAGACAGAGATAGGAGAAATAATGGATCTGGCTTGCCATCCAACCTAGTAGTCTAATGAAAGCTGAAAGATAATGAGGGGGCCTGTATCAACTAAGCTGTATTAGATACTTGAGAATGACACCTGACATTGACTTCTGGCCTCATGCACATGATTACACCTGTAATACCTAAGTAAGGAAATGGTACTAATGGCAAGGAAGCATGAACATGATGATCAGCATGATATATTATTAGAAAATTTTCAATTAACATCAACTTTGACAATATCCACAGCAACATAAAATATCTTGGGGTAACACTAACTAAATAAGTGAAAGATATATACAATAAGAACTTTGAAATTTTAAAGAATGAAATTAAAGAAGATACCAGAAAATGGAAAGATCTCCCATGCTCTTGGATAGGTAGAATTAACATAGTAAAAATGGCAATCCTGCCAAAAGCAATCTACAGATTCAACACAATCCCCATCAAAATTCCAACACAGTTTTTCACAGACATTGAAAGAACAATACTCTATATGGAAAAATAAAAAAACCCAGGATAGCCAAAACAACTTTTTACAATAAAGGATCTTCTGGAGGCATCACCATCGCTGACTTCAAGCAATATTATAGAGCCATAATTCTGAAAACAGCTTGGTATTGGCAAAAAAAAATAGACAGATAGACCAATGGAATCAATTTGAAAACCTTGATATTAACCTACGCACCTACAAACACTTTATTTTTGACAAAGGTGCTGGCACAATTGGATTCAGACATGCAGAAGATTGCAGATAGATCCATACCTGTCAACATGCACAAAACTTACGTGCAAATGGATCAAAGATCTCACCATAAATCCAGCCACACGAAATCTTCTAGAAGAGAAAGTGGAATTACCCTTGAACAAATTGGCACAGGAGACCAGTTCCTGAACATTATGCCAGTAGCACAGACATTGAGATCTGCAATTAATAAATGGGACCTCCTGAAACTGAGAAGCTTCTGCAAGGCAAAGGACACAGTCAGGAAGACAAAACGCCCACCCACAGAATGGGAAAAGATCTTCACTGATCCCACATCTGACAGAGGACTGATTTCCAAATATATAAGGTGCTCAAGAAGCTAGCCACCAAAACACCAAACAATGAAATTAAAAAGTGGGGTGCAGAACTAAATAGAGTATTCTCAACAGAGGAATCTGAAATGGTTGAAAGACACTTAAGAAAGTGCTCAAAATCCTTGGCCATCAGAGAAATGCAACTCAAAACAACTCTGACATACCACCTCACACCTGTCAGAATGGCTAAAATCAAAAATACCAATGATAATCTATGCTGGAGAGGATGTAGAGAAAAAGGAACACTCCTCCATTGCTGGTGGGAGTGCAAACTTTTAAGACCAATCTGGAAATCAGTATGGCGGTTGCTCAGAAAAATGGGAATCAGTCTACCTCAAGATACAGCAATTCCTCTCTTGGGCATATACCCAAATAATTGATGTTCATACAACAAGGACATATGTTCAACCATGTTCATAGCAGCATTGTTTGTAATAGCCAGAAACTGGAAGCAACCTAGATGCCCCTCAACTGAAGAATGGATAGAGAATATGTGGTACATTTACACAATGGAGTACTACCTAGAAGAAAAAAGCAATGGAATATTGAAATTCGCAGGCAAATGGATGGAACTAGAAGAAACCATCCTGAGTGAGGTAACCCAGTCACAGAAAGACAAACATGGTATGTACTCACTCATATATGAATTTTTGACATAGAGCAAAAGATTACCAGCCTATCATCCTCTTCACCAAAGAAACTAGGAAACTGGAAGGACTCTAAGGGATAAATGGACCCCAGGAATGGGAAGTGGCATGAACTCCTGAGCTAATTGGGAGCATGAGGGTAGGGGAGAGGGAGCTGCCACAATAAGAGAAAGAGAAGAGGGGAATTATTTATTTCATCAGTAAGGGTAATGACTGTTAAGAGTGGATTTTATTAAAGAAAAATAAATGCATTGTCAAAAAAATTGCCAATTAAAATATCAAAGTACCAATATGTGCATGCTATTGAAATCTCAAAATTTGTAGTATTATTTCATTAACTTAATGTGTATAGCTTCTTTTTACCAATCTAAAACAAAAGAAGATGCTTTATATGACTTATGGAAGACACATTGGATAAAAGTTACTAATTGACACCTAAAACCAGGAACCTGTATCTGGTAGAAATAAAAATATAATTGATGTTATCCAATCATACATGTATCACATAATTATATTTAACTGGGAATAGATGACAGTAGAAAATATCTTTCATTCAATTTTCTTTTTTTCTGATAAAATACACTTTAGTAAAGTAGATTTTTGTTTGATGTATAAGATTTTGTTAATTATGAATAGCTTTTGATATGCAATACCAACTTTCAAAGATTGATATTACATTCTTCACAATTACAATGTAATGTCATGTATTCAGCATATATCTAATATGCAAACATTAACCTCACAGAAGTTTTCATACTTTCACCAAATTATTTTAAGGGATAAATTCATTTGCTAGAAATAAAGAAGGCTATAGTTGAAAATTAATATTTTCTGAATTAATCTGATGTTAAGTGCAAGTAGTATTGGTACAAATATGTAATACAAAATAAATTAAAAATTTACACCATATATTTACCAATAAATTCATGTTAATAATAATTGCTTATTATTTGAGTTATGACTTATAAAGAAATTTAGTGCATTATAGTGTTATATTTTAACATAATATACTCTTATTTGTTTGTTTTAGAAATTCTGGCTCCCCTTATCAATGTAATATTAATAAAAACAGGAATATCAGCAAGATAAAAGTTATAATAAAAGTAGTATTTTAAAATTAAACAATAAGGTGCTTAATTAGATTTGGTGGGCCAACATAGTAAAATGTATTAAAGTCACTCACGTATAACCTCATGACAGATTGTGTAATTTAACACAATAATGGTTTGTGCCTAAGTATTGCCCTTAAGCCTTACAGGAAAAAAGTTGTGTTTTGATGTGTTTTATTTCTTAGCTTCTTTAAGTTTGACTTACCAAACTTTTCTATTGTTAGTATACTTTGCTTAACCCATTGATGGGATTAAAATTACTTAGCCTGATCAAATTTTTTAATATTTCTTATTTTCATAAAATTATAAACAACAGATTATCAATAAATACCTTTTTATATAATATTTTGATGGTCAGTTCTTAGACTCTCATGAATGTGATTTTCCATTTGTGTCTTTAGTGTACTAGAAAGGCATGAACATTTATTGCTAAAAAGGTTTGAAATAAATTGTGACTTTTTTGAGTAAATAATATACAGGTTTGGAATCATGAGTTGTTCTGAGAATATCCTATTAAATTTACATAGACTAAACCTTAGTGTCATGTTTCAAAACAAGGTTGTAATGCTTATTTCCTTTTTGTATAAATTTCTTTTTATGTGTTATAAAACTGAAAACACTTCAAATGGTGAAAGCTTGACTCCTTCTTTTTCAATTTATTTACCTTTGTTCTCCTTTTCTTGTCTTATTTATCTAACCAGAGCTTCTAGTACCATATTGAATAGATATGGAGAGTGGAAAGCCTTGTCCTGTTCCTGATTTTAGTGGGATCATTTTCATTTTCTTTCCATTTAGTTTAATGTTAGCTGTTGTCTTCACCTATATTGCCTTTGTTATGTTTAAGTATGTTCCTGTTATCCCTGATCTCACTGAGACCTTTTTGATGAAGTGGTGTTGGATTTCATCGAAGGTTTTTTCAGCATTTAATGAGATGATCATGTGGTTTTAGTTTCTTTCAGTTCATTTATATGGTGGATTGCATTGACAGATTTCATATTTTGAACCATGCCTGCATCTCTGGAAGGAAGCCTAATTGATCATTTGGTGATTGTTTTTTGATGTGTTATTAAATGGTTTGCCTGTATTTTATTAAGTATTGATAGAGTGCTTGTCCTCCAAGCATCAAGCCCTTTGTTCTATCCACAGTATCATAGAACCTGGCTATAGTATTGCATACCTGAGAGCACTAGTTTAAAGTAATTCCAACTACTGATGCATTTTGAAAGCCATCTAGGAAACATGAGCTGCCCCATCCACTTTCAAATTCATGACCTCCTTTTCTTTAATTATTATTGGATTGATACACATATTTGTGTATGAATAAATATTCCTAAATATATCATGTTCAGTGTAGTGATATATTATTTTTGATTAATTATAACTTGCCTGAAGATTCAGAGAGCAAAGTCAGCTACAAACTATAGAAGACAGGCACACACCTTTAATCCTAGTAGCCAGAAACTAGGAGGTGGTGGTACACACTTTTAATCCTAGAACTCCATATTTAAAGGTAGACTGATCTCTGTGAGTCCAGGGCCACACAGTTCTGCACAGCAGTGAGTCAGTCTAAAAGAGAATGATAGTTCACACCTTTAATCCCCAAATTAGGGAAGCATATAAAACAGAAGCAACGTCTCAGAGAGGTATTCATTTCTCAGCCACACTGAGGAGAGATTATATTCTGAAGCTTGGTGAGAGCACATGGAGACAGGGCCAGCCCATTCAGCCTCGGGTAGAGGTAAGAAGATAGTGATCAGCTGTTTTGTTTTTCCAGTCTTCATTCTGAAAGTTGAATCCCAATATCAGTCTCAGGGCCATTTATTTATTTGTATTACAGTTCAGTTTATATTACATTACTTGCATTTTTTTTCAGGGCTGACCATATTACTTCATGGGTTACCAATCAGTATGCTTTTCCATAGGAGGGATGTTTCTGCACAGTTTTCCTCATTTGCTGGTAGCTATTTGTGCCCATTAAAAGCTTGGTCAGCTTTCTCCCATGTACTTTCCCAAGTTTGTTGGTGTCCTCCTTATACAACTATGGTTTGAGTAGTCATGCTGGTAAGAATTTAAGGGACTAGCTTCTGATGTTACTAGGAGATGGATACAATCACCCTTCCTGAAACTATGGTTCTTACAATCTGTTTGCTTTCCCCCCACTTTGTTGCTTTGCTTTTAGATGAGTGAATTTTCCAATAACAAGTGTTATTTCCTTCCTATTTAGTGGGTTTTAAGTCTAACTAGAGATTTTTGGTTTTCACAAAGGTATTCATATCACTATTGCACTTTTAGGATTATCATGTCATGCTAGTCATTGGTGTGGTTCACAAACATCATATCTGGTTAGGACTCTTAGTTGTCTCCTTCTGTTGAAAGTTTGCATGTTACCTTTTTGTAACATGAAATCTACTCCTCAGGGAGGGAGCATGCAGGTCATTTACAGCTTTAGAGGTTTCTTGCCTCTGTGAAGTGCATGGTGTCTTCAGCCATAAAGATAACCTTTCAACTCTGAGAGGAATCAAGGAAAAGTGATATAGACTGTATGTTAGAAAGTCTTGGTATCCTTGGCTACTAACTCAAAAGATGTCTCCTTAATATCTTGTTTGGGGGGATTATTAAGGTATTTTTTAGCTTTGACGGGGAGAACTATAAGTCTGATGAGACCAGTTCATTAAGACTGAGTTTCATGAACTTTTAATAATTTATAAGAAACTATAGGAAAATTTGTTTACGCTAGATCATATGCTTTATATAATTTTTAACTAAATATTTAATTGTAATATTAATTGAGGCCTGTTCAGCTATCCATATTGAGATTTTACTTCACTATCTTCTTCGCCTGCATTTATCTCCCTCCTCCTTCATTAAGGAGACCCCCTTTCCCATTCCTGTTATCATATATATTTTATACTGGTATTCTCAATTACAACTCTTGTACCTTTTTCTATTTTATGTCTATTGCCCTTATTGTTTTGAAAAACCAAACAAAATAAGAGGAACATAAATAGATGATTAGTCAATTGGGCCTAGGAATGAATGAAGAATCCTATTGCATGAGAGAAAATAAATTTTCCTCTTCAACCTTGATAATATAAGAAATTAACTTGTAAAGATACTGTTAGCCTAGAAGAAACGTCTTCCATATAAACTGAAGTAATATCCTTGTTAGTTGTTTTTGGTTGCCGAGAACATTATAAAATACAGAAAATCCAGTGACTTTAATAAAGAAAGAATTTTGGATCCTTCTACACTGAAGTTAGTCTATCTTATACCTTTGACAATATATCCTCAGGCTGTCATCCTTATTCCAAAGGTCTCTATAAATATATGTGGAAGTTTAAAAACCATTACACACACAAACATGCACACACACACACACACACACACACACACACACACACACAAACATATACCACACACAACCATATATATACACACACACTTATACAACACAGACACACACACACACCACACACACACACACACACACACACACACACACACACACACGTGCACACAAAAACACACCAAACCACACATACTAACTACTATATATCATATTTTGAAGGTCACTATTTCTCTACTGAAAAAGTATTTTAGATCACCCCTGAATGTATCTGAGTCTAATGAATAATTCATGTTCAACATTTTCATGTGTTCTTTAAAGATGTAGAGAAGTGTAAAACCCAATTAGGCACCATGAAAAATATAACATGACCTCAATTTCTATTTTCAAATGAGTATTTTTTCTGTTTAAGCAATGAACAAAAAGGCCAAGATAGTTTTCCTTGAAATTTGACTTTATTCTAAAGTAAATGCCTGAATTATGTTTAATATGCTAAGATGATAATGAAAATCTAAGTCTATCATTGAAACTTCCATTTATCCACAGATGAACTTAGTCACCACCTAGCTGAATGCTTTGGGATCCAAGATCAATTTTATGAAGGAGAGATCAGATAGACATATTTCAGGAGGAGAATATGTTAAATCAAAAAATGGAAAATTATATAGACTATTTGAAGATAAGATCTTTAGTACCAAAACAGAACATATCAGAAGTAGTAAGCATGGAATTTGGTAAATTTGTAGCTATCTTTGAATATTCTTCTTGCAGATATAAGAAAGCCATTTTTGCTGAATCCAGTTAAATTTTAGTACTGTTTTAATTTAATATCTGGAATTTTCATATTTGTATGATATAGTTTGATTATATCCATCAACTACTACCTCCCTCCAACTAGCTTAATGGGTCTCACACTGTCATCTACCCTAAACCTTATCTCCCTCCTTTTTTTTCTTATTATAACCCCCAGAATAGATTTAGTCCTACTCATATACACATGGGAATGGGGCCATCTACAGTAGGATGGGCAACCTAGCAGCAACCAATTTAGAAAATCAGGTTTATTCTGCTCAGGAGCTAGTTCCCACTAATAGAGCTTTCAAGGTTCATCCTTGAAGCCTAATGGAATTATAACTGTCTACATCTTATGTGGGTAAATATAGCTGCTTTGAGTACAGCCATGGCATGTCTAGAAGTCAGCATTTCACTTCTTGTAAATTATGGAAAATATTTTCTTCCACTCTTCCATGATGTGCCACGAGACTTTGAAAAGGGCGGGTTGATACAGATTTGTTATGGACAGCCTATTTTCACAGCAACGGATGGATAATGGTATTTTGCCAAATTATGAGACTCTGTATTCAGCATACCACTACCCACCAGAAAATTCAGCTTCTCTGAGTAAAGTGGAAGGCTACATGACTCTATGAGTATAAACACAAATACTTTGGAAGAGAGTTTGACCTCATGTGCACTAATAGAATAGGTAGGTTTATGATTGCCAAAGTTAAAAGCATTTGACCAGGTTTACAGTACAGGTATAAAATGTCTTCTGTGGAACAGACCTCAATGATGATTGGAATGCATTTCAAGTACATGTGATTCAAATAAAGAAGAAAAGGCTATCTCATTTCATGAAAAGGAAAATCACTTTCACTGTGAGAAAAATCTTCTCTGGAGGCACTAAAGTTACAACTTTGTTACTAATTTTAACTGTTTTCTGAAAAACATATAACATGAAATTTGAATATAAGAACATTTGTCTTCATTATCCATTAAGGAAGTTTCACTTATCGCTAACCAAACACATTCTACAGCAGAAAGTAAATACATTAATATATTTTTTAATTGTGGAAGAAGTTTATAGTATTTTAGTTACTTTAGAATGTTATGTCATTGATTTAAAATATCATTTATAAAATAGAAAATATAATTAACATAAGTAATACAGATAACATTTTCCATCCAATAAATGAAGAGTAACTAGGAAAAAATGTTTATATTTAATCCACATGACAACATAAGTTTCACAAGCAGATTCAATGTCATTTAAGTAACTTCAGGTGAAATGAATTAAAATATTACATTAACGCTAATGTCATATAAAAACTGAAGTTATGATCTTGAATGTACTTGTTGCAAATAATAATACTGACCAATGTAATTATTCAAGTATGCGTAGGCTGTCATAAATAAGTTTACACAAATTAGTTTTAAGAAAAACAAATTCAACTTTCAAAAATTGCAATTATTTTTAATAATTACCTCCACAAAATTAATTTTACTGTTTATGGACATTAAAGTTAAGTCATTTTAAACAATTCTTATCTTTATATGCTAGTCTCTAATGCAACTGCAATCCACTTAGTGCAATGATTCCAATAGTTCTGCATGAATGAGATAAAATTAGGTGGAGATAAGCAATAGCATTTGCAAAAAGTAAGTTACTAACAGGTCAAGGTAAGAATTATTGCTGATACATAATTTACCAACATCTGAAGAATATAGACAAAATGTGTTGGAAAAACAAGTTCTAGCTCCAGAATGACTAATATATTTAGCCTTGGGATGAAAACAAATGTCTGAGTCAGAGAGATTGTTAGTGCACTTGTCAGCAGTCATCCATCTGGAATTGTTTCTCTCCTGTTGTTTTCAGCTTTTTTATTTTAAAAAGGCACTTTCTCTTTGTTGAGTAAATGAGAAATATCATGCATTTAACATATGTTTGCAGCTCTTTCTTTGCTATTAAAGTAGAGCATGTTTCTTAAAAAGTTTATTGAATCATATGCCAATCATATCCTCAATACAAAATTAATCAAATACTGTATTTACTGTAACAAGATCTTTAATAATTGATTATTTGATACCTTTTGAATTGATATTTAAATGCATAATTGCATTTACAATCAACTAATGTGACAGGGTTCTCTTGAAGACTCAGATCTCAAGTCATTAAAATAATTTTTTTCTTATTAATAAAATATTAACAGTAGTAAAATACATGTTTAATGTCATATTACAAAAAATATCACAAATTATACCTGTACTTACAAATAAGTTGTAAATTGAAAAATCTGTCCAGAGCTTTTGTGTTATGAATTATAAAGTGAAATGTTTATGTTTTATAATTTGTAGAAATTTAAAGAATTTCATTTGAAAATATACATATAAATATATCGGAGAGATTGGGGAGATATATAGAAAGAGAGAATTACTCAAATTTAGGACCAGTACAAGAAAGAAACAAAAGTTATGAAGGGGATTTCAATGTGGAAAATTCAGTCAATCAAGATTCTGGAAGATTGCTATTGAGGAAAACTAATAAAGGGAAAGAGATTGAAATAAATGAAAATCCTACTTGTTTCCACTATTAAATATCAGAAACAGAAGGAAAAACACAGTTCTGAATGGCAACCAATCATATGGGTGGGATTAATATATCAATATTTCTCAATATGAGAGTAAGAAATATTTATCCAATAATGTGGGCAAAGTAATTAATTAATTACTTGTGTCCATATATTTGTTTTTCATTTTTATTTGTACATCTATATGTATCTCCATATCTTTATCTACCTGAAGATGATAAATGTAAATGGAGGATTCTCTCCTGCCTGCCAGTTCCTGAATAAACACTCAGAGGCTTAATATTAATTACAATTGTTTGTACAATGGCTCAGACTTATTACTGACTAGCTCTCACAAACAAATTAACCCATTTTTACTAATCTATGTATGACCACATAGCCGATGTTTTATTGGTAATATTCTGGCATCTTACTCTTTCTGAAACTTCATGTCCTCTCCCTGACTCTGCCTTCTTTCTTTCTGTATCTCTGAATTTCCTGCCTAGCTATATTCTATCCTGCCAAAATGGCTTTATTCATCAACCAATTAAAGTAACCCATATTTTAGCATGAAGAAGGACTTCTCATTTCATCTCACCTTTTCTGTCTAACTAAAAAGAAAGGTTTTAAATTTAACATAGTAACATTAAATATAACAAAACTATTATCAGGCAAGAATTGTAGTTATAATATTTAGTCTATTTGTCTTTGGCAAAGTTAAGGAAAATACTCTATCATCTATCCTTTCTTTTTCAGTATAAAGTTTTATAACTAATTTATTTTTTATTATAACTAAGGCTAACTATCTGTCTTCAACTACAAAAAAGACCATATAAGGATATAACATTATATAAATAAATTGGAAGTATATTGAAGCAACTTCCAAAATTCTAGAAATGACAGCTATCTGGCTGCCTGACCAGTCACCTGAAGTATTTCTGTAATTCTGAGGCATCCATATTCAGCCTATAGGCCTAGATGGTCTGGCATATTTTTTAGTGAAACAGGAATTTTGAAACTGTCTCACTTATATTGGCAGTTTGTAAATCATTTTCCACTGTGTCCTACAGAATATCTGACAGAAACTTTCATGAAGCAGGAATACTGAAATACTGTTTTGTCTTGTTTAGGCAAGTTTAGCAGTCATTTTCCTGTGGGTCCTGCATGTCCAGTTTATATAGCATATAGTCAAGCAGTCCAGGAAAGAGTAGTTTATTGTACAAATGGCTAGCCCTTGTCATGTTGAAAGTAAATTTAATAAGAAGCTTCCTTGATGTCCATCATCCTCTTGAAGTGTTTTCAGGAGCACAAGAGTCTCCTGTTGAGTTCTTTGAAGTGTTTGAAGATTACCTATACATTTGAAATGTATCTCTGTATATTAAAAACCAAAATAATTGTAAATTGAACTATTGTATACGACTATTAATTTGTATTTCTTAACCCTACATTACAAGTTTAAATGATTTTCATAAGCATAGTAACTTAAACAGGAGTAGAAATAAATATATAGTATAACATAATTGATCTTAAATTTGTATTGCTAGCCAACTTCGGCCTGCCCGCCCTGGCAAATCCCACCTTGGGATCTGCAGGCAGACAGAACCGGTCCCTGAGGAACCTGGGATCCTGTCTCGGCTGAGATCGCTGGTCCATTCCAGCCCCCACAAAATGCTGAGAGTCCAGAGGTGAGCTGATTCAGCCCCTAACTTGGGCACATCTTCCATCTGCACACCATGGCAAACCCTGCCCAGGGATCTTCAACATGATGACTTGACCCCTGAGTACCAAGTAACCCAGAGTCTGCTGACATCTCTGAGCCAGTGCTGCTCTCACCCACCTGGAAAGTGAATATCTCAGACCTGCCTGCACCCAACTTGAAACCCATCAGAGTATCAAAGTCAATTGCACACACCTGAAGAGAACACCGAAACCATAAACACCAGGAAAAGAAGTGACACCAACTGTACCCACTGGAACAAGAGCTGGGAAGAGGACAATATAAGAACACATGCAATAACAGGAAAACCAGTATGACACCATCAGAGTCTAGGGACTTTGCACCATCAAGACAGGAACATCCCAACACAGAAGAAGCATAAGAGAGCAACCTTAAAAACAACTTCATGGAAATGATAGAGCATCTATGAGAGAAAATCAGAAAATCCTTCAGAGAAATGGAAGAAAAGATAACCCAAAAGTTGCAAGAAATCAAGGAAAGCAAAAAAGCAAAGAAAATACAATTAAATGGCTGAAAGAAAAAATTCAGGACCTAAAAATTGAATTAGAGACAATAAAAAAAACACTAACTGAGGGAAGGCTGGAAGTGGAAAAGCTAAGTAAACAATCAGGAACCACAGATGAAAAAATAACCAAGAGAATACAAGAGATGGAAGACAGAATCTCAGACACTAAATACAAATTAGAGGAAATAAACTTGTCAAGCAAAGAAAATCTGAAGTCTAACAAATCCATAACTCAAAATATTCAGGAAATTTGTGACATCGTGAAAAGACCAAACCTAATGATAATAGGTATAGAAGAAGGTGAAGAAACACAACTCAAAGGTGCAGAAAACATATTCAAGAAAATCATAGAAGAAAACTTTACCAACCTAAAGAAAGACATTCCAATGAAAGCACCAGAATCATACAGACCTCAAAATAGAATGGACCACAAAAGAAAGTCCCCTCATCACATAATAATTAAAACACCAAACATACAGAATGAAGAAAAAATATTAAGAACAGCAAGGGAAAAAGGCAAAGTAACATATAAAGGCAAACATCAGAATTACACCAGACTTCTCCATGGAAACTCTGAAAGCTAGAAGGACCTGAATAGATATTCTACCAACCCTGAGAGAACATGGATGCCATCCCAGACTACTATACCCAGCAAAGCTTTCAATCACTATAAATGGAGAAAACAAGATATTCCATGACAAAACCAAATTTAAACAATATATAACCACTAATCCAGCCATACAGAAAGTACTGGAAGGAAAACTCCAACCTAAGGAAATTAACTACACTGGCAAAAACATAGGCAATACATAATCCCACACTAAAAAACACAAAATAAAATGGAGGGTAAATCCACATACAATACCAGTACAAACAAGAAACCCAAAACATACAAGAATAAACACTGAATGGAACTTAATTTCTCTCAATATTAATGGACTTAATTCGCCTATAAAAAGACACAGGCTAACAGATTGGATACGAAGACAGAATCCATCCTTCTGCTGCATACAAGAAACACATTTCAAATTCAAAGACAGACATCACCTCAGAGTAAAGGCTTGGGATAAGATACTTCCATTAAATGGATCCAAGAAACGAGCTGGGCTAGCTGTCCTTATATCTAACAAGATAAACTTCAAACTAAAATCAATCAAAAGAGATGATGAGGGTCATTTCATATTCATCACAGGAAAAATCCATCAGTAATAAGTCTCAATTCTAAACATATATGCCCCAAATACAAAGGCAGCAACATTCATAAAAGAAACATTATTAAAACTCAAAACTCAAATAGTTACACAGTTATAGTGGGAGACTTCAACACCCCACTCTCACCACTGGACAGGACCACCAGACAGAAACTTAACAAAGAGACAAAGAACTAACAGAAGTTATGACGTAATTGGGATTAACAGACATTTATAGAACTTTCTATCCAAACACAAAAGAATATACCTTTTTTTCAGCATCACATGGAACCTTCTCAAAAATTGACCACATTCTCAGCAACATAGCAAACCTCAACATGTACAAAATTTGGAATAATCCACTGTGCCTTATCAGACCACCATGCTTTAAAGACAGAAATCAAAAACAAATCAAAGTGCAAAAAACCTGCCAACTCATGGAAATTGAACATCACGCATTTGCAACATTCCTGGGTCAAGGAAGAAATAAAGAAATTAAAGACTTCTTAGAATTCAATGAGAATGTTGATCCAATATACCCAAACTTATGAGACACTTTGAAAGCAGTACTAAGAGGAAAGTTCATAGCTCTAAGTGCTCACATTAAGAAACTAGAGAATACCCACACCAGAGATCTGCCATCACAGCTGAAAGTTCTAGAAAAAATGGAAGCAAATTCACCCCAGAGGAGCAGACTCCAGGAAATAATCAAACTGAGGGCAGAAATCAATAAAGTCGAAACAAAGAAAACAATTCATAGAATCAATATAACAAAGAGTTGGTTCTTTGAGAAAATCAACAAAATAGTCAAACCGTTATCCAAATTAACCAAAAGGCAGAGAGAGATCATGCAAATTAACAAAATCAGAAATTAAAAGGGGGACATAACAATGGACACTGAAGAAATACAGAGAATCTTCAGGTCATACCTTGAAAACCTGTACTCCACAAAATTGGAAAATTTAAGGGAAATGGACAATTTTCTGGATATTTATCACTTACCAAAATTGAATCAAGAACAGATAACCAACTTAAAGAGGCCTATAACCCCTAAGGAAATAGAAGCAGTCATCAAAAGTCTCCCAACCAAAAAAAGACCAGGGCCAGATGGATTCAGCACAGAATTCTACCAGAAATTCAAAGAAGTGCTAATATCAATACTCCTCAAATTGTTGCACACAATAGAAGCAGAAGGGACATTGCCAAACTCATTTTACGAGGCTACAATAACCTTGATACCCAATCCACACAAAGACACAACTAAGAAAGAGAACTACAGACCAATATCCATCATTAAAATTGATGCAAAAATTCTCAATAAAATCCTAGCAAATCGAATACAAGATCTTATCAGAGAAATCATCCACCATGATCAAGTAGGCTTCATCCCAGGGATGCCAGGGTGGTTCAACATATGAAAATCCATCAATGTAATACACCATATAAACAGACTGAGCAAAAACAAAAACAAAAACAAAAACAAAAACAAACAAACAAAAAAAAAACACATGATCATCTCAGTAGATGCTGAAAAGGCCTTTGACAAAATTCAACACCCCTTCCTGATAAAGATCTTGGAGAAATCAGGGATAACAGAAACATACCTCAACATAATAAAAGCAATATATAGCAAGCCAACAGTCAACATCAAATAAAATGGAGAGAAACTCGATCCAATTCCTCTAAAATTGGGGAAAAGACAATCCTGTCCACTCTCTCCATACTGCTTCAATATTGTCCTTGAAGTCCTTGCTAGAGCAATAAGACAACAAAAGGAGATAAAGGGAATTCAAATTGGAAAGGAAGAAGTCAAACTCTCACTATTTGCAGACGATACGATAGAGTACATTAGTGACCCGAAAAACTATACCAGGGAACTCCTACAGATGATAAACATGTTCAGGAAAGCCGCAGGATACAAGATTAACTCAAAAAAATCTGTAGCAGTAGTGGAGGACAGGTGGGAGAAGGGAAATGGGATTGTCTTGTAAAACAATCCTGTTTCTAATTCAAATAAAAAAGTTGAAAAAAATTTGTATTACTAAAGCAAAATCCAGACTCTGTGTGTATTTTCCATCTTTGCTTGGCCCATTATAACTTTTTTTTACTCTATTTGTCCTTTAAGACAACAGTTTAGTATCCCGAGACTTAATAGATATGATTTATTTTATAATTATTTGAGAAGCATTGAAAGCACATGGATACATTTAGGTTTGGGGGTATACATATTTCTTCCTTACAAAGTTTTCAATTCTTAGGTGTTGGTTTTCTTTCTTCTCAGTCCATAATTCCCCATCCAATGTCTATTTGTTCTGCAAAGGGCTAACATTGCTGAACATTTATTTTTTCTCTCAGAAATGAAATTTTAATTAGAAAGTACAGTTTATGAGTAGTAGCCGATACAAAACCTATTGAAGGCAGAGTAAACTTTTTGGTGTTCCTGCTGTCAGAAATTTGCTCTAGATTGTTCTTTTTATTTGTCTCAGCAAATATGGATTCCCACATACAACTAAAATGTTTAACCAATGTTTATAAGCTTGATAGTTAATAAAAGTATGTTATGTGCTTGCTTCTTTGATACTCTTTTTTGTTATAAAGTAGTATAAAATTGATGGAAAGAAACATAGAAATTTTAGAACTTATTTACTAAAAGATTGTAAAGGAGTAGTAACATACTCATACTACATTTTAACATGAAGCAGTTATATAATTTGACAATTTATTATTCTAGATATTTGAAAATCTTGGTAACTTTTTTCTCTTCATTATTAAGACAATTTGGACTCTTCTATTGATTTTTCCCATGGCTGATTATTTTTTGAATTTTTAAATTTTTATATTCAAAACAAGCTCTTTTAACATATCAATCCCAGTTCCCTATCCCTCCCTTCCCCCCCTGATCCCCACCTACACACATCCTTTCTGTTCCCCAGGGATTGTGAGGCCTTCCATGGAAGATTTTCCAAGTCTGTCATATCACTTGGAGTAGGGCCTAGACTCTCCCCCATGGGTCTAGGCTGAGACAGTATTCCTCTATGTGGAGTGGGCACCCAAAATCCATTTGTGTACTAGGGGCAAATATTGATCCATTACCAGTGGCACCATAGATTGCCCAGAGCTCCAAACTGACATCCTAGTTCAAGGGGTCTGGAACAGTCCTATGCTTGTTTCCCAGCCATCAGCCTGGGGTCCATGAACAACCACTTGTTCAGGTCAGCTGTTTCTGTGGGTTTCTCCAGCCTGTTCTTGACCCATTTGCTCATCACTTGTCCCTCACTGCAACTAGATTCCAGAGTTCAGCTCAATGTTTAGCAGTGGGTGTCTGCAGATAGTTATTTGGGCTCAATCTTGTAGATCTATGGATATTTCCCTAGTACCAGATTTCTTTTTAAAACTATAATGGCTCCCTCTATTATGGTATCTATTTCTTGCTCTCCTCTATTCTCCTGAATTGATCTTCCTGTTTTCTCCAGTTCTCTTCATCCTTTCTCTTCTCCTCATCTCTTTCTTTTAACTCACTCTTCCCTCCCCCATGCACCCCATTAACTCAGGAGATCTTGTCCCTTTCTGGTTATCTGGGAGACCATGTATGCCTCTCGTCGGGTTCTCATTGTTTACTAGCTCTTCTGGCAGAGTGGGTTTAGGCTGGTACTCCTTTGTTGTATGTATAAAATCCATATATGAGTGAGTAAATACCATTTTTGTCTTTTTCTGACTGGGTTATCTAACTCAGGAAGGTTTCTTCTAGTTCCACCTCTTTGCCTTCAAATTTTAAGATTCCATTAATATTTTCTGCTGAGTAGTACTCCATCGTGTAAGTGTACCACATTTTCTTCATCCATTCATCTGTTAAGGGGCATCTAGATTGCTTCCATGTTCCAGCTATTAAAAATAATACTGCTATGAACATGGTTGAACAGCTGTCCTTGTTGTATGAATGTACATCTTTAAGCATATGCCTAGGAGGGCAATTTCTGGATCTTGTGGTAGACTGATTCCCATTTTCCTGAGAAACTGGCATGCTAACTTCCAAAGTGGCTGTAAGAGTTGGAACTCCTACCAGCAGTGGAGGATTGTTACCCATGTCCACATGCTCTCCAGCATAGAATATCAGTGTTGTTTTTGATTTTAGTTATTATGACATGAGTAAGATGGTGTCTCAGAGTTGTTTTGATTTGCATTTCCCTGATGGCTAAGGATGTTCAGCACTTTCTTATGTGTCTTTCGCCCATTTTAGATTCTGCTTTTGAGAATTGCCTATTTATTTCTGTACCCCACTTTCAAATGGATTATATGGTTATTTGTTGACTAGCTTCTGTATTTCTTTGTATATTTTGGAAATCAGCCCTCTATCTGATATTGGGATTGGTGGATATCCTTTCCCATTCTGTGGGCTGCCATTTTGTTTTGTTGACTGTGCCATTTGCCTTACTTACAAAAGCTTCTCAGTTTCAGAAGGTCCCATTTATTAATTGTCAGTCTGAGTGTCTGTGCTGCTGGTGATATGTTCAGGAGTCAGTCTCCTGTACCAATTTGTTTGAGGGTATCACCTAGCTTCTCTTCTAAGAGGTTCAGTGGATTTGAATTTATGTTGAGGTCTTTGATCCATTTGGAGTTATGTTTTGTGCATGGTGATAGGTATGAATATATTGGCAGTCTTCTAAATGCCAGTATCCAGTTATGCCAGCACCATTTGTTGAAGATGTTTTCTTTTTCCATTGTATAATCTTAGTGTCTTAATAAAAAATCAGGTGTTCCTAGGTATGTGGATTAATATCAGGGTTTTTATTTCAGTTACATAGGTCTACCTTTCTATTTCTGTGCCAATGCGAAGCTGTTTTCAGGACTATAGCTCTATAATAGAGCTTGAAGTCAAGGATGGTGATGCCTATGGATTTTTTTTTAATTGTACGGGGTTGTTTTGGCTGTCCCTGGTCTTTTGTTTTTCCATATAAATTTGAGAATTGTTCATTTAAGGTCTTTGAAGAAATGTGCTGGGATTTTGATGAGGATTGCTGAATCTCTAGATTGCTTTTGACAAGATTGACATTTTGAATATATTGATACCACCTATTCAAGAACATGGGAGATCTTTCCATTTTCTGGTATCTTCTTTATTTTATTTCTTTAAAGACTCAAAGTTCTTTCAATACAGGACTTTCACATTTTTGATTAGCATTACCCCAAGGTATTTTATGTTGTTTGTGGCAATTGTAAATGGTGATGTTTCTCTGATTTCTTACTCCAACAATGTGGCATCGGTATATAGTAGGGTTACTGATTTATTTTGTGTTAATGTTGTAGCCTGCTACTTTGTCAAATGTGTGTATTAGCTGTAGGAGTTCCCTGATAGAGATTTTCAGGTTACCTATATAAACCATCATTACATCTGAAAATTGTGAATGTTTGACTTCTTCTTTTCCAATTGTAACCCGTTGATCTCCTTTTGTTGTCTTATTCCTCTAGAAAGAACTTCAAGTACAATATTGAAGAGGTATGTAGACAATGGACAGCCTTGTCTTGTTCCTGATTTTAGAGAAATCATGTTGAGATTCTCTTCATTTAGCTTGATGTTGGCTTTTGGTTTGCTGTATACTGCTTTTATTATGCTTAAATATATTCCTGTTATCCTTGTTCTCTTCAAGACCTTTATCATTAAGGGGTGTTCAATTTTGTCAAAGGCTTTTTCACCATCTAATGAGATGATCCTGTGATTTATCTTTCTCAGTTGGTTTATATGGTGGATTACTTTGATAGAAATTCATAAGTTGAACCATCCCTGAACCTCTGGGATGAAGCCTACTTGATCATGGTTGATGATTTCTCTGATGTTTTCTTGAATTGATTTACCAGTATTTTATGTAGTATTCTTGCATCAATGTTCATGAGGGATATTGGTCTGTAGTTCTCTTTCTTAATTATGTCTTTGTAAGGCCTGGGTTCCAAGATTATTGAAGCCTCATAAAAGAGTTTGGCAATGACACTTCTGCTTCTTGAAGACTTCTATATTTCTTTTTTGATATTTGAAATAATTGGAACATTTCCCCCTCCCTTTTCTTTCTCCAAATCATCCTCTATAACCTACCTGCTTTCTTTCCAATTCATGAACTCTTTATCACTAATTGCTGTTGCATACATACATGTAAATGTGTATAGAAATAAATTCTTAAATACAACCTGCTAAGTCTTTATAATATTATTATATGCATGTTTTATGCACTTCTTTTTACTAGACTCAGACTTGAAACCTGAAACCCTCAGTTAGGCTAGCCTAAGCTTTCTGACAACATGTTCCTTTATTCTCTTGACCAAAATTTATCATATTCCTAAACCTCTTCCTTTTATTCTTAGTATGTATTCCTTCAGAGCAATAGATAAGTCTGAGTTTTTGTTGTACCCCATGTGCAATAAAAATGTTCTGAATATTAGTAATTTTTCCCAGGCTTTCTTATGTTCTATGTTTAAGGGCATTCTGACAACATATTGATGTACATTACATTCTTCAGAGAGAATGTAAATTTTTAGATTCTAATAGCTCCCTTTGTCTCCAAACACAAAATCCAATAGTATCTATTCAGTATATAAATATAATTCTCTGCTATTTTTGCAATAGAAAAACTGAGAACAATAGGTTTGACATCCACAATTCACTTTAGGAGACATGTTTTTTTCCTCTGTCAAGTAATTCTTGGACTATAATAAGAATGACTCTTCCTCAATAGAAAACACATGCTGCCATTTATCGAGGCTCCCTGCCTCTAGGGAAAACCTCTTTTGCATCCCTCCTCATTATTGGGGGCATATAACGTTGCCACTCTTTGCCCAACATATCAGTAGCTACTTCTTTGGTTATAATTTCTCATATTTACTATAAAGTGTGTTCATATTATTGATCATTGAGTTTCAGATAACTGATGGCTGCAAAAGAGACATTCAAATTCATCTAGATAGAACTGAGCACCTAGGAGTCACTGTGGCAAAAACTATCATGTATTGATTTTTAATTCAGTCTCTAATATTTTTAACACTGCACCCTCCCTCTCCTTTTTGGCATTATCTAACTATGTAGCCCTGGTTTGCTTAAAAATCACCATGTAGACCAGGCAGGCCATGAAATCACAGAGATGCTTTTGCCTCTGGCTCCTGAGTGCTGGGATTAAAGTCATATGTTACCATGTTTGGTTTATCATATGATGTAAAAATAATTCCTTTTGAGAAATAGTGTCAGAAAAATACTTATAAAATGTTGAAGTAAATTTCTTTTTTATCCTAATTTTTTATTTGAATTAGAAACAAGACTGTTTTACATGTCAATCCCAGTTCCCTCTCCCTCCCCTTCTCCTCTACTACTCCCCCTACTAAAACCCTACATATCACATATCCTTTCTGTTCACAAGGGAGGGTGAGGCATTCCAGAGGGAGTCTATCATATCCTTTGGGATAGGGCCTTGTCCCACCCCCATGTGTCTTGGCTCAAAGAATATACCTTTATGTGAAATGGGCTCCCAAAGTCCACACCTATGCTAGTGATAAGTACTGAAGTTCTACAGGAGGTCCCATAGATTTCCAAGGTTTCCTCACTGAAACCCATGTTCCTAGGGTCTGGATCAGTCTCATGCTGGTTTCCTAGCTATCAGTTGGGGACCAAGAGCTCCCTGTTGTTCAGTTCAGCTGTTTCTGTGGGTTTCATCAGCCTGGTCTGGAATCATTTTGATCATCATTCCTCCTTCTCTGCAACTGGATTCCAGTTCAGTTTAGTGATTAGTTGTGGGTGTCTGCTTCTGCTTCCACCAGCTGATGGATGATGGCTTTAGGATGGCATAGATGTCAGTCATCAATATTATTATCAAGGGAGGGCATTTAAGGTAGCTTCTCCTCTGTTGCTTAGTTTGTTAGCTGGTGTCATCTTTGTAGCTCTCCTGACATTTCCCTACTGCTTGACTTCTCTGTAAACCTAAAATGTCTCCCTATATTATGGTATTTCCTTTCACAAAGTTCAAAATGTGAGATTCATATTTATTTACCTATCAATTAGAATGATATACTAAATTCAAGCACTAGTGAACTTTAAGACTATAAAGCATATTTTTAGATAATTCTCACAGTATATATTTATCTACAAGGAAAATGTATTAAATACTATTAATTTCATAAAATTACATGACTTATCAGTCTGTCTTTAATAATAAATTCAAAGACATATGAAAATGTTCTCTCAACAGCTAAATGTACCAAAAAATAATGCTTAAAATTGTAGATGTCAGGATATATTAAAACTGTAAAATGATAGAGTAAAGCATGTGAAAATATGAAAACAAAAATAGAGATAAAATTAAATAACTTTTCTTCAAATAAATAGTTCATTCACCCTGTTCTGATCTTACCAAATAACCTGCATATATATATAGGATGTGTGTATGATACTATGCTTACTTTGGTACAAATCATTCCTCTATTTCCCTTGCCTATAGTAACTTGAATATTATTTCTCTGATCACATTCACTTGTTTGTTTTAAACAAAGTCATAATTGGGTTCTAGAACTCCATGAAGGAATAGACTGACAGTCTATCAAGCCACAGATATACATCTGTGTCCACCTCTCCACAGCTCAGATTACAAATTCATGCAACAATATCAGGCTTTGTTAAATTGTTTCCAGCAACCAAACACAAGACTTTTGGCTTGTATAAAAAGTCACCAAGGAAGAGATATTGCATCAGCCCCTATTATTAATAAGTATTAATACATCACAACAATACATCCATTTCACCATTTACAACACAGTATTCTTTGTAATCCATTAAAAAATTCAGAGAATCAAATTTCTCTTCTTATGACTTTACAATAAGATCCTATGTTAAAGAAAATGAATATAAAACTATCACTGGTACATAATGCATCCTAGAATTCCTAGCTCCTAGCCATATATCTCTAGTATCATTTCATGCTCTCTATTATTCTTCTTAATTTATGCCTAAGTATATGGTGGAAATTTATTTAGTACTATAGACTATTTGAGACTATTCAACTTTTTACTGATTACTGAAAGTAATTTTCCCTGTAATCAATTGAATATCCTACTTCCTAACTGAATCTCTAATCACACATTATCTATGCTTCTTAATTAATACTTCTTAATTGTTGATTTTCTCAATATTGATGTAAACTCAATTTTGAGAACTCAGTGTCTATTTTCTCCTCACAATTTGAACATTTGTAAATGTTAATTATTAAGAATATTTAACCCTTCACTTTTATCAGCTATTTTCAGGTATCATAAGCAATAAATTTGTGTTTTATTAATTAATGACCATTATAACTTTATTATAATGAATTAATACAATTAATTCTATTTTAATATCATACTAATAGGTAATATCCATGTTGTTATTATAAAACATTTTATTCTTCCAAAATAAAATATTTCTGGATTATATTTTCTAAAATTTGGAACTATAAAATTAAAACTAAGTCACTTAAAACACAGTTGAAAGTAATAATCTTATTTAATAATATTATTTTTAATTCACAATTTCAAGTTATTACATTTATATATTTGTACTTTTTGATGCCTAAAATTATATGAATATGCTTTGACTCCATAGGAAACACATCATTTGAGTTAATAATTTGCATAACTGATCAAATATAAATTTGAAACAAAAGTAGACATTGATTGGAATTGCCTCTAAAATTGCAGCCATTAAATACCATACAAACAAATTATACTGTCTATATTTCTCTCTAATCTACCTGACCAGATTTATTATAATGGTCCACATTTTTTAAAACAATTGTTATTTGAGTTAATGACATGAGAATATATTTAGAAATATTTTATACTTTTGAAATTATCATAGAAGGAGAGTATGTCAGAGATGCTCAAATATTCCCTTACCTGTCTCTCCTGTCTTATAAATTGCAAAGAAATGGAATAGAATGATGAAGAAATATTGAGATATTGTCAGTTACAAGACAAGGTTGTCCACCATCTCCACACCAATTCAATATCATACTTGAAGTTCTAGCTAGACCAACAAAAAGAACTGAAGAAAATCCACAAATCAGAAGGAAGAATTCAAATATATTTATTTATAAATGCTATGATAATATACATAAGCAACCCCAACAATTCCACTGGAGAACTCCTAAAGCTGATGAATACTTTCACCAAGGTATTTGGATACAAAATTAATTTACAAAAATCAATAGCCTTCCCATATAAAAATGACAAATGAACTGAGAAAAAAGTCATGGAAAACAATACCTTTAAAAATAGCCTCAAAAAGGGCAGAGGGTGGAGGGGGACAAGCTTGAAGAAGGAGACAAAGGAACAAACAAGGGAGAGACAGTTAAAATAAAGAGCCATTTGAGGGGTAGTATGCAAACTTAATAAGTATAATCTGCCTAAAATACATACATATATGAAGGTGATGCAAGTGTAGTTGGGAGAAAAACAGAACACCAATTGGACATGCGTTGTCACAAAATAAAGCTAGAAGTAGCATATTTAATTTACTTGTAGGCCAAAACAGTCCCATGGAAACTCCAAAACAACACAGTGTAATGGTTCAGAAATTCACTGACATATCTAGTGATAAAAATGAACAAAAAAAATTGAGCAATCTCTCCAAACTCCAAGACTACTATGTTGATGATTAAACCATAACTAATGAGCACAGTTTTACCATGGATCCAATTAGCATGTTCAGCAAACTGCTAATCTGACCAGATTCAGAAATGGATTACCTTGCAGTTATCATTTTCTGTGGGCAGCAAGATGTCTCTACAGTTCAGTAATGCATATTTCAATAAAGCTGTTGTATCCAGAGAACTACATTGACAAAATCAGAATAAATATGAAAAGCTGAGAGAAAAAGGCACTGAAAGTAATGGAGAAAATACAAGAATATATACTTTCCAAGGATTCAGAATGGTAATGATCAGATACTGAAATCCCTCTTGATACAGGGTTCCTTTTTAAAAGAAGGCAAGAACGAAATCACTGTTGAACAGGAAAAAAATGCAACTTGATCTCTCCAACATCTCTATTTTGCATCAGCTTAAATATAAAAATTCAAACTGTAATAAAATGTTTTATACATTTGAATATCCCAAATTATACTTGCATTATCACACAAGCTAGTTGAAAACTTTGTTAGTCATTATAGATAATAAAACTATAGTATAATCTAACTACTAATATTCTGTGCTGAGGTTTATATGGTATAAATTTATATTGTTTTAGTTCAATTATTTTTCCCTGAAATATGGTTATTTTCTCTCCTCTTTTTTATGGATACAATATACTCCTGTAACTGGTAATAAAACTAAAAAAAAGAACATGTTAAATTTCTCAACTTCAGAAAATTCACATGCATATTTTGTTATACTATGAATTCTTTGGGCAAAAATGGTTTTAGTGTTTTATATGGTTTATAAACACAAATGTGCACATAAAATGTGTTAAAGGAAGAGAATGCTTCAAAACCAACAATCTTATAAAAGAGACTACAAACCCTGAATTCACAAATTATTGTACTTCTGCAATTCTGAGTAGAAAACATCTTGTATTCAAGTTTATACAAATTTAATTCTTCATGACTAATATAAATCGAGTCAGTTAAAAACTAATATATGCATTTTCTAATGTGATCACTAACAGCACACAATTTATGAAGTACAAAGGCATTACATTTCATGTTGACCACGGTGATATAAGTTAACATAATAAAAAATGAAAAACATGACTTTTTAATGCATTTCATGATTGGCAAGATAGAATAATACCTCATGTGTCTATACAACTACTTCTATCTTCATAGATATAATGAATAAGCTTTTACCACATTCATTCTTAAAAATATTTATTCTATGCTCAAAAGTGTTCGAGGATATTTGTGATATATTTTCAATCATCTAAAAACACTTTACAGATACAGGTATGCAGAACTGTAATGAAAATATTCAGAATTAATTTTCCACAAGATACTTCATGAAAATAAGTCTAATAAATATAATGTGTGTAATTTTGTAATATTATACAAATGAACACAACCTCAAATGTTTCCTTTTATTGGGATGAGTATGAGGACTATTTTAGGATCCTACTTATTTAAATGCTTTTCTAAAATTTCATCATGTCCAGGAACAGGAGTGGGTACATAGACAATTTCACTGAATAATTATTTTAAGCTTTTCTATCATAAATCAAATTACTGTATTTTAAGCAATGCCTCTGAATGTGGGATTATGACATAAGTGAATACTCAAATTTCTATTTGTCTTGACTTTTTTAATTCCATGAAATGCACACATAGATGATTGAAAAATTACAACATGAAAAAGAATCTCACAAAAGAAATTCTCTGGATAAGAATCAAATTGGCACAACCTAAGATAAGAATTTGCTTAGCAATATAGAAATAGAATTAAGTTTGTGTACCGAGTTAGCCAATATGCTGAGTGTTTGAGAAAGGCACAGATAATTTTGCTAATTGCAGATATTATTAACAAACAGTTTTCTAGGCCCAGTATTGTATGTGTTACTTTGTTCCATGGAAATAAAAAGTAAATCATTTCTAATGGTACAGGAAACAAATCAGCTGCACTGTAAAAATGATCTATACAATTATTACTGCATTTCTAAAAATATTTATATTGGATGAAGGGGGAAAACAAATTCAATGTCAAGTAAAATAAAGAAGACACAGAAAGAAAAGCCCTGCATGCCTCCCTCTGGGTGGAAACAAAGCAAAGCAAAAGCCTGGAGCAAAGGGAGTCATGATTATGAGACTTAGGAAAGTGCCTCGAGTGGATGGGAGGAAAATAGAAAAAATGATTTCCATATCTGATAGAAAATCTGTATGTATGTGTAATAGGTACATATTGTCATCACTCATTAAGAATAAATGTGTATTTTCATAGGTTTAAAAATTCTACTCTGGACAAGGCATTTAATTGTCTGCTGATGTCATATTACCAGTTAACTTATAAAACTAATATTCGGAAGGAAAATTAAAATTGCATGAAATAGCACTAGCAAAACATGTTTCTTTAAAAAAATTGCCTTCATCAAAGAAACCTAAGACAATAATTTTAAGTCCAATCCACAATATATTTACTCAATTCCTTAATATGTCAAACAAAGAAATTAAGGACTTTGTTCATCCCAAGTTGAGCATAGAAATTCTGAATTCTGACCTGTAAGTATGGATGTACTGAAATTTGTCCTGAGGAGATTTGAGCAGGAGTTGCCCACATCAGATAGGACCCATAAATAGACAAAAAAAGATTGTATTCATTTCTAGCTTGATGAACAAACTAGACTTGAATGTGATGAATTTATTGAAGTTACATAAGTTATTGGTGACTCTAACAGCTACATCACCAAAAGTCCCATCTCACCATGAATGCAGACTCACAGAAGTCAGATCGTTATTCTTTACACATCTTGATAGAAAGTGTGGCACAGAAGGGGCCTTCCTGTTAACTATTGTTTACTGGTTACATAACCTTAGAGAGCAACATCAGGAAATTTGTAATGTTCTTATGAATTACCCTTGTCCTATTTCTACCTCGTTCTATGAGGGAAAGTTTTCAATCTAGAAGAAACAGTTACAATGCAGAGGGGAATTTCTAATTGTAATTTCTTTTCCTTCTTTAGCAGATATCTTCATACTTTTACTTATTCTCTGTATATTAATGTGTAAATAATGTTTTGTCACTTCATGCCATAAAACACCATTCCTCAGAACAGTGGGGTGGAACTGAGAGGAATAGATAGAGGGGAAATTGTAATCAATATGCACTATACAAGAAGAAATGTCTATTTACAATGAAACAAAAAATCTTCCTACGGGATAGCTGTGGAGAAGACATTTTATGTGTCCTCAGTCATTATAACAGGTGAAATATAAGTTTTATAGAGGTAACATATTTAGTGTTAACTAATTTTGATACTAGTATTTTATAATGACAACATATATTTAAGGTTGTTCAAATAAAAATAAATTAGTTGAATTAAAATCCTCAGGTATGATCTCTGTATTATAACATGTTTTCCATAGCCTCATATGTTTTTCTGCTCATTCCATTGTAACAAAACTAAATCTCCTGGGTATCTAAAAAGCAAGGATTTAATGTGTCTTATTCTAGAAGGCTGAAGTCTCAACAATGGTGCTGGTAGAATTAAGTTATTGGTTAAAGCTTTTGTATTATTTTGCATATAGCTTTTTTTTTTTTTTGCTTTTCTTAGAAACCTCTAATCAAACCATGTTGTTGTGCCATGAAGAGACATGACGACCAAAAAATTCTTTGAAACAAACACAACTAAATGGAAACTTGCTTAGATTTTCAGAGGTTTATTCTGATATAATCATGGGTCAAATACATACATGGTGGGATTTGGGAATGTTGCTGGAGAAATAGCTGAGACCTCTATATCCTGATCCACAGGGAGTAGGTAGAGATCAAGGGTCAGCAAGGGAAGGACATTTAGACAGTGAGGACAAGGAAATAGAGAGAAAAGAAAAACATGGATAGAGGGAGAATGGTTTAGGCTTCTGAAACCTCAGCATCCACACCTAGGACATACCTACTCCAACAACACTAAGACCTCATATTTATTAGCAAACTGTTCCAATAACTAGGTCCATTCATTTACACATATGAGCCTACCTATGTCTGCCACTTTCAAACAAACTATCACACTGCAAATAGTATAGGAGAGGCAAAAATATCATAATTTGATAGATTTGAATAAAACAGTGTCTTTGGTTACAACTATGTCTGTTGAACCCATAATTAAGAAAGTAAGGTTAGCTTCATAAAACATACTCAAGGACAAACCAGTTAATATTTCAGAATACGTAAAGTGAGGTACATGGCCAACTTCACCCCTCTCTGAAGAGCTAATTACTGTTAATTGTTGCTATGAGAGAAATAGTCAATTTCCTATATGGATATTCTCCTTGGAAACCTGTCCATGCATCAGTGTATGGACACACACAATGTACATATTGGTATCACTATTTGGACTCAGTGTTATTGAAGAAAAAAGAAAAAGAGAATACAAAACAAAAAGAATACAGGAAGGTGGCAGGGCTTGTGAGACACAATCTTCAAGGAGTTAGAGAGATGTGTGATTGTTCAATTTGATCAAAATGCATATTATATATGTATTCATTTTTCAAATAATCAAAAGAATATTATATAATAAAGGAAAGGCTCCTGGAATATAAACACAAATCACAGTTGGTACAGACCTAGAATTTCCATCATTACTGGTTGTCTCTCATGGAGAGAGAAGGGAATATGTATGCTAATTGAAGGAAAAAAGTAATCCTCAGACTTACCCATCTGTGAGCATTGAGAACTACCATAGTAACTGCTTTGGCAAGACAACCATTGATTCAATAATGGAACAAACATCAGGGGGGTTGTTTCAACCACTTTATAATTGGATCTAAGTCCCACTCAAAATATAAAACCCATGGTTGACACTATCCTAGATTCAAATATTTACAGATAGATGATAGAGAAACTATTACTATTATTTCTCTAAATAGTCATAGTGTTAAATCAATTCCCATTTAAAATTAATTATGCCTGCAGACTAAACCATCACTCCATGCTCATCAGGGAAGCTTTTGTTTTCAGTATATGATAGGTTTTCACAGAGAGACATGTGGAAGAGCTGCAGAGAGTTAAGAGGCTGCAGAGTATACAAATAGCACAAAATGGACCTTTAATACCACACTCACTATGCCAAAGGTTTTGAGGTCACTGCTGAAGAAGGTGAAGGAGAGTGTAAGAGACAGAGATGTTGGATCACTACAAGTAATGACTTTCTTGTGGATATGGTAGGGATCCTGCAAACATGAATTGATAGTGATTGTGTGACAGCCTACACCCCATAGTCCGCAAAAGACCAAATATCTGCTCATGGAGGGGGTGTTAAGAATGAAGTTCCTTCCCTAGACTAGGAGCTAGTGGCAACTCTTACCTGCTTGGAGAGGAAAGATGAGTCCTCTGATAACTTCATCAAGCTCTAGTGAAAAGCCTCATATCCAAGAATATTTGGACATTTTAATTGGTCTTCATGGTGTGAAACTAAAGAACATCAAGTTGGATCTGGGAAGGTTTTGCGGATGGAAGGTGAATGTGATGATATTGCATTATATTAAATTCCCAAAAGGCAAATTAAGAAAGAACTATCTTCATTAAAATTAAGCCAGTTTTCATAGTGGTCTCATGCCTAAATGTTGCTTCCATTGTAAGGAATGAGTGCTTGTTTGTGAGTAGAATTTATTAGTGGACTGTGATGATATGTAGGCCCTATCATATGTACGAATCCTTTGTATGCACAGGGAAAAAATATGACACTCTTTTCTAACTGAATACTGCTATGAGGCCAGATTATCTCATCCATAAACTGCTTTTACTTCTTTAGAACTAAGTTAAACATATAGTTATTCATAAATTATTCAATCTTATGAATTATCTAAATAGTACTGGTCAATAGAATATGCAACAATCTATGGATAACACATAGTTATTCCATCTTATCCATTTCCTAAATTAAATTATAATTTGGTTGTTTTAGTTTTTGGTTTGATTTACTTTTTCTTGTTTGTTAAGGAAATATAAGTAATATATATGAATGCATACATAAAATCATTTAATAAATTTTGTTTTACACCTATAATTAGTATACAGAGGCCTCATATTGTTCTGCAATCTATCTCCCTACCTATATTCTAGGAAATACTGATGTTGGATGACCTACTGTTTGCTGTGAATATGTGTTGTTTTATTGGTTGATTAATAAAGCTGTTTTGGCCAATAGCCAGGCATAATATCTAAACAATTATGAAAAGAAAGAATGTAGAGTCAGGGAGGTACCATATAATCTCTGGGAAAGCCAGATGTGTGGTAATAAACCATGAGCTTTCACAGTAAAATAAATACTATTAGAAATGGGTTACTTTATATGTAAGAAGCCAGTAAGAAGCCTGAGCCATCAGTTAAGCAATTATATTTAATATCAGCCTTTGAGCGATTATTTCATAAGTGTCTGTGAAGACCTGCCAGCAAAAGGGAAACCAGTCCAGTGGGACATTGAGAGACACAGAAAACCTCCAACTGTTTGGATAAGTATCCTCAACATATTTGTTATATTCAGAGTGGATCTTCTGGAGAGGGGCAAGCGATTCTAAGGTATTTTAAGGAGTACAACAAAGAGATAGATATTCAGAGCATATCTATATGTTCTGTTATACCAATAACTCTATAACTTTGCTTGTCTTATTGCTCTTTGCTATTTTTCAAGATATGATAACTCATCTTCTACATCTATAGGAGATAACTTACTAAAGACCAAACCAATGAAGTGAATTTGTCTTAGATATGAGCCTCCTGAAATCTGAGTTAAATAAATTTTGCCTCTATAAATATACTTACATCATCAGTTATTTTGTTGGAGTGATGAGAAACTAACTCACTAAAACCCATCTTGCTAACAGTTCATTCACTTTTGATTGGGTTTTCTAACATCTCACATTCTAGAATAATATTTAATGTACATTCATCTTATAATATTTATTCATACTAGTTTACTTTGAAATACTTCTATATTATTGGGAGAGTAGATTTTTAACTCACTGATATTGATAATTGTAGGGGAAGCTGTAGCCACGCCTACTTAGGGGCTGGCTAGAGGTGTGTCTGACCACCCCTGCAAGGGCATGGTCAGGGTGACATAGGATGAGAGGCGGTCAAGTGGCTTGTGCTTTTGGTTTTCCCTTTCAGCTTGCTGTACAGACTGCTGCCACACCAGCTGGCTAGATCGCTCTGTAAGTAAGGCTTTTTCCCTATTAAATATCCTTGTATTTCTGCCTGGCTCCATATTGGTATTTTCCCACATTATCTGGTTGTCAGGAGTGGGATGTTGAAAACCTAGACTCCTGTGGGTTCCACCAGGACTGGGGCCTAGGCCAGGAAAGCACCCTCTCTCCACAGGTGGTCCCGGCTCACAGCCGAACCATTGCACCACACATGAGCATTCCTGATGCTGCTGAGCTGCTCAGAACAGTCTGCCTACCTGGGAGAGTTCTCGACCACCCATGGTTTTACCACCTTACTTCCAGAACCAGCCTGGACTGCTGCATACCCACACCTGGAGGCCTTATGCCCTATAGCCGAGTAGGCCTCAGCTTTCAGCATGGCCTGTGGCTTCCCCTGGCCATGGCAGAAGTAAAGCCACATCTCTTTCAGTGGTTGCCGGCACAAGGCAATATATTCTCTAAGATAAACACAGCCACTTAGTGAACTCTCTCCACTGCTACCATCATCTTGCCTGACCAACCACTGCCAAAAGCCATGCTGAGTAGCTGAACGCTTGCGCCACCTGCTGGTCCAAGATAGTTACTGCATCTGGAATAGAAATCAGGTAAAGTCATGGTGGAATATCTATCATTTGCTAAAATTGGTAATATTTTTGCTTATTACATGAATTCAAAGTTTTAGGAGGATGCAAATATGCCAATTACCGGCCTATATGCTGTTATGGTAGTTAGCTGGCTGGTACAAATAATATTACTAGCCAGAGGACTCAGGAACAGTGATAAGCATAAACTCAACACCTACCTACAGGAAATAACAGCTTTACACAATGAGGTTTTAGAGAACAGATTAGGTGAGAGCACAATTGTGCAGCAAGTGGAACAAAAATTGGATGATAAGCTTGGCTCTGTGTCCAATATGCTAAAGACAGAGCTGTCTGTTACCCAAGATGAGATGCAGCATATTTATGATAAGATAAACATAGAGAGATCCTCCATGTCTGAGGCCTTAGAGGATAGGCTGTCGGAAGACTGTGATGAACTAAAGAATATCTGTAGCCAGCTAGAAACTCAGATAGGCACTGTTACCCACAAACTAGATGCAACAGTGCAAAATACCCAGTAAATGTTTGAAGAATTGGACAATGACATTCAATCAGCTATTGAAGCATATAAGGTAGCAGATCACAAATTTGAGTCTATATTGAAATGTTTGGAAGATAATTTATAGTACAGGGCTGACAGAATATGTAGGTCCATACAGTTGATTGCTGAGGACTCAAAATCAGCAAATCATGACCTTGAATCTAGACTCCAATACCTAGAAGGCAGTTTCCATACCATCCAGATGCTGCCTAAGATTGAAAGTATTAAAGAACTAGAAAAACATGTAGAGGAGCAGTTAAGCAATTTACAGATTTACTAACATGCTAGGAATCTTTTATAATGCAGGAATTTGAAAATTTTCATGAGGATATCATTACTAGGCTTACAGGTCATTGGGATGCCTCAGAGACAGAATCACTACAATCCGAGGCACCTACTCCACCCAGGTATCATGACTATTCCTCCAAGGTTGTTACTCGTACATCATTAATGGACCCAGCTACCATGGTAGAAAATCCAGCTTCTAAGAAACACCCTCATGGATGGATGGATTATGGATGGCAACCTATAAAGCTGAAGGATCTTAAGAATATTAAAGAATCAGTTGTCTCATATGGTATCCATAGCCCATACGTAAAACAGCTATTACATTCATGGGCAAACATTAACTGGGTGATGGCCACAGACTGAGAAAGACTGGTAGCATCTGTACTTGAGAATTCAAGCCAAACCCAATGGAGGACATTGTTCAGGGAGTAAGCGAAGCTCCTTGAGCATCAAGGCATAAAGGAAGATTTTGAAGCACCCCTAGATAAGGTTTTTGGTGAGGGTATTTATGCTAACCCACAGATTCAGGCTGATATAATGACCATATATATATTGTCCCTATGCAGGAAAGCAGCATTAAATGCCTGGGATAAGGTTCATGAACCAGGATAATGCCTGAAGCTTATACCAGATAGAACAGGTACCTACAGAACAGTTGTAGGACTTCATACACAGGTTAACTAGGGCAGTAGAATTACAGGTAACAGATCTGGGAAAAAATCAATTATATATACAATAGCTTATAAAAATGCAAACCCAATATGCAAAAGAATACTTTTGCCTTCAACGATCAGATCATCTCTGCTACACGAATGGGTTTTGCATGCAGCCAACACTGACTATAATATGCAAGATAACAGAGCTTGGGTAGGAGAAGCCATCTTGAATGGTATAAAAAGGCAACAGGACATTAAAATTCTAGAGGTGAGGATGTAAGTGCTTGGCAAGGAGAAGCACATTATAGAGGTCAACATAGGTACCAAGAGGCTAGAGGTTACTACTACTATAAACCAGAACCTTGGGTAGGAAGAGCCTTCCCCATGAGACCACAAAGGCACCAGGAACCTAGATTTTCAGCTGTGGTAGAATGGGACATACTAAGAGAAATTGTAGACAAATGAATTCTAACAATGCCTCATATGGAAGGCCACTGTTTTCTGGATTGTGTAGAAGATATGGTAAGGGCAGGCAGTGGACCAATGAATGTACCTCGACCAGGGTAATGCAAGGAAACCCTTTAAGGCGGGGAAAACCCCCAGGGGGCCCTCAAGAAGTCCCTCACATCGAGAAAGGTCAGGTCATTCCCAGTAGTAGTGGAAGACAATCTCTCACAGGATGAATAGATAGTTCTTTGCCTATTGTGAAAAATAATACTGCTCTAGATGGTAATTTGAATAGTGATGAAGAATCAAATGTGAATGGACAAAATGAGAAACGCATATTTTGGCAAACTTCTATTAATGATAAAACACCACAATTAAAAGTGAAAATTAATAATAAAGTTATTTCTAACTTAGTAGACACTGGGGCAGATGTAACTACTATTGCTCAAAAGTCTTGGCCTCAGAAATGGCCGCTTAGATAGGCGAATGTACAATTTTTAGGAATTGGAACTCTATTTAGAGTTCGACAGAGTATTAACTCAGTGGTCTGCATTGGACCAAAAGGACAGAAAGTGATACTGTAACCAAACGTGGCAGATATAGCTATAAACCTCTGTGGTTGTGATCTCTTACAGCAATGGAATACTCAGATTAATATTCCTCCAGTGTCGGATACAAATTATGTACAATCTTTAAATATTAGAAAAGATCTGGTAAGACGGATGGAAAACGGTTACCAACCATCCATGCTGTATAGAAACTAGGTAAAAAAGATGGATCTTCAGAGGAGCCAAAGTCCCTGCCATTGAACTGGCTTACAGATGAACCTCTTTGGGTAGGACAATGGCCTATGACCTCTGAGAAGCTAGAGGCTTTAGAAAAGTTAGTACAGGATCAGTTAGAGGCTGGACATATAGAGGAATCTATTAGTCCTTGGAATTCTCCTGTATTTGTTATAAAAAGAAGTCACATAAGTGGAGAATGCTGACAGACCTGAGAGCCATAAATAAGGTAATTCAACCAATGGGCTCTCTGCAAACTGGAATGCCATTACCTTCCTTGATACCTAAAGGATGGCTAATCATAGTCATTGATCTAAAAGACTGTTTTTTCGCAATACCCTTACAGGAAAATGATAGAGAAAAATTTGCATTTACTGCACCAACTCTTAATAATTCACAGCCAGTTGGAGATATCAGTGGAAGGTTTTGCCACACAGAATGCTAAATAATCCTACTTTGTGTCAGCACTTTGTAAAGCAAACTTTGGAAAGAATTCACAAGAAATTTTCACAATTTCTTGTTTATTATTACATGGATGTTATTCTTTTATCAGAGTCTAGTAAGGAAATTTTGGAATGCATGTTTGAAATGGTGAAGGAAGTTCTTCCTCGTTGAGTTTACAGATTGCCCCGAAAAGATACAAAGAGGAGATTCTATTAATTATTTATGTTCCAAGATAGACTTACAAAGAATCATACCTCAAAAGGTACAAATTAGAAGGGATTGTTATCAAACTCTTAATTTCCTTCAGAAATTATTAAGGGAAATTTCCCAATTAAAGACCATTATTGGGGTAGAAAGACATGACTTAAAACATTTAAAAATGGCCCTTTAATGTGATAAGGACAGAAACAGTCTGAGAATATTATCTGCTGAGGCAGAAAAAAATTTCCAATGGGTAGGAAACAGAATATTGGATGTCCATGTTGATCAAATAAACCTTGATTTAGACTGTATTCTGGTTATCTTGCCATCCAGAAAATACCCGTCGGGGATTCTGATGCAGAGGGAAGACACCATATTGGAGTGGATATTTCTGCCACATAAACAGAATAAAAAGTTAAAGACATATATAGAAAATATTTCTGATTTGATTCTAAAATGTAAATTAAGCCTTCGTCAACTGTCTGGAAAAGATCCAGCAGAAATTATAGTACCTTTAACTAATGAGGAAATTTTCTACTTGTAGAAGAGTAATGAATATTGGCAAATAGCTCTTAGTGACTTTTTGGGAATGATTAGCAACAACTATCACAATACTGACAGAATTAAATTCACAAAAAAGACAGTCTAGATTGTTCCATGTATTGTAAGACAGACTCCCATTTCTGGAGTTCTTACCTTCTACACTGATGCCAACAAATCAGGTAAGGCAGGTTATAAATTAGATGAGGTAAGTAAAGTAGTTCAAATCCATGTACATCTGTACAGAAGGCAGACTTATATGCAATTCTAATGGTGCTTATGGATTTTACAGAACCTCTTAATATATTTACTGATTCTCAATATGCAGACAGAGTCATGTTACCCATTGAGACTGCAGAATTCGTTCCTGATAATACAGAATTTGCTTCACTGTTTATACAATTACAGGAAACAATCAGAAACAGAAGTTATCCTATATACATTACACATACCAGATCCCATATGGGTTTGCCAGGCCCACTAGCACAAGGAAATGATGAGATTGATCGTTTATTAATTGAACCTCTGCTAGAAGCCTCAGAATTTCATAAGAAATATCATATAAATAGCAAAGGTTTGAAAAAGGAGTTTTCCATCACTTGGCAACAAGTCAAGGAGATAGAGAGAAACTGTCCTACTTGTTCTTTTTATAATCAAACTCCATTGCAAGCAGGTTGTAATCCTAAGGGCATTCGGAGAAATGAAGTTTGGCAGATGGATGTCTTTCACTTTGCAGAATTTGGAAATTTGAAATATGTGCATCATACCATAGACACATTCTCAGGGGTACTGCTCTTAACTGTGAAAGAGCTGATTTGTTATTACACACCTGCTAGAGGTTATGTGTATACCTGCACAAATAAAAACTGAAAATGATCCAGCATATGTCTCTACAAAATTGGAAGTGTTTTTCAAAAATTATAACATAAAGCATTTTACCAGTATACCACACAATCCTACAGGACAAGCAGTGGTTGAGAAATCTAAAAGGACTCTAAAGGAGATGCTCAATAGACAGGCTTGGAAGACTAAACTCCCAAACATAGGTTGCATAATGCTTTATTAACACTAAACTTTCTTAATGCCAATGGAAAAGGACAAACAGCTGCAGAAAGTCACTGGACTATGGAAAAATCTACTGACCTCAATCAGCCGGTATGCTTCAAAGATGTACTAACCTCTGTATGGAAACCAGGACATGTGTTGCATTGGCGTAGGGCTATTGCATTGGTTTCCACAGGAGAAGAAAAACTTTGGATGCCATCAAAATAGATCAAGATTCATGTTGAAAAGGAAAAACCTCTCAACGAGGACAAATGATAGGTATTCTACTAAGGTATATCTCATAAATTAATAGAAACCTCCCAAAGGAAAGGGAAGTGTTTTGCTGTTATCTTCACAGGAAAACTCATCTACAGAATTCCAAGAACACTGCATGGGTAGATGCTTAAGAAGAAAAAAGTTGCTATTACCATCAAACAAAAGGAACATGCCATATGGTAAACTTTGCATCTGTCTCTCAGAGTATTCTATTTTTTCTTTATTTCCTAGTCCCTATTCAATTAAACCAATGCTGGATTTAGAGGTGGATTTGGCTTTCCTCTTCTAAAATGAAAGCACATTGTTTAACTAAACTTTAGAATTTCTGTATTGTATCAAGAAGCCAATTGATGTAATACATAATAAGAGAAGACTTTGGGGACTGTCTTTGTCTTGTCCTTACTCTTTCTTTCAAGGTGTGCATCCTCTCATAATTGTTATGCTCCCATAGTTGCCTTTCCCAGTATGTGTACATAAACAAGCAAACATTTCTCTGTTGTTTATGTTTGAGTCCCACACAGGCAATAAAGACCTGCCTGACAGCAATCCCTGGTCACCATGGAAAGAAAATGGGCAACACCTCCTCAACTACACTGGATCCAACTTGTTCCATTTCAACTGACACTCCGGCCAGAGGTTCGGGTACTGACTTCAATCAAGTTGAGGATTTCAAGCGAAATCTTCAATCAAGTGAATCCCATCTAACATGGACTGGATACAATCCATTCAAGACCTTCACTATACTAACATTTTCTTCCTACAAGTCCCCACAAGGCTATCGTCATCCCATTTCAGCAGGAAGTAACTTGGAGGATACTATGTCCCCTTTCCCCCATTGTTGTACTTAAGATAATGTATATACCTACTTAGGGATAGCTTCCTATTGTTTATGTTTGGGATTGGAAGGAGGTGTTCTGGCTTGGACACCTCTTTAAGATGACTTTAGGGTTTAGTTAAAATAGATAGGATGTGACAAAAGCAGATTGTTGTGTCTTCTTATATTTCACCTTATGATTGTTAATTTTGGATACTTTACACTGTTAAGTCTTAATCCTTTTTTAGACTAAAAGGGGAATTGTATGGGAAGCTGAAGCCATGCCTACAGGTGTGATGACATAGAGTGAGAGGCGGTCAGTTGCATGGGCAATTTCGGGTTTCCCTTTCAGCTTGCTGTACAGACTGCTGCAGCACCACCTGGCTAGGTCAGTATGTAAGTAAGCCTTTTCCCCTTTTAAATACCTTTGTATTTCTACCTGGCTCTGTATTGGTATTTTCCCACATTAGATAAGGATATGTATTAATGGTTTATACATTTACCAGTTTTTTTCTAGTTTAGAAATATTTTAAGTATGAAATGCTGAAAACATTTAAAAATCATTTCATAGACATGTTTTTCTCAATAATGATTTCCAAAAGATATATGTATTTTAGTCCTTGAAATCTTTAAAATATTGTCTCATATTATAAAAGGAAATTTAGGTTGCAGCCAAAATTACAGCTTCTATCCCATCACCTTCACATTGAGATATTCAGTTATCATAGAATTCAGTAAAATAAAACATGGATGTAGTCATGGAATCCAGAAGACCAGATGTCTGATTGAAAAGAGATGAGAAAGTGTTGCTTGTTATGAAGAGGGTGTAAGTGGAGAAAACAAAGTTAATATGAAGAAAAAATATAGAAGAACAGAATTTAATTTGGTGCAGGTAAGGGAGAGTAATACAAAATGAGATGGATAGAGGAGGGATAGATAATGTGAAGAATGTTGGAAATAACAACCTGGAGTCATATTATTTTACATTTACCTAAATTACATCACACACACACAAACACACACACACACACACACACTCACACTTGTAGCCATTATGATCTCTTTTACTTATCTACTAAAAGTATTAAGATAATATTTCCTTATTTAAATTCATTAGCTATTTAATGATAATCTTTTTTGCTTCATCTGTTCATTGATAGTTGGCACAGAAAATTTCTTCATTTCCAAACATTAGTAGACATAACTTATCTTTTCTCCAAGAGGACTTCTCAATATTATGGTATGACTTCTCAATTTTATACATATCTCTATTATTTTTATTTCATTTTATTTTTAATTAAGAGTATGCATATCTATGTGATAAGTCAAGGTATCTATGAAGAGTAGAGATATCATATATCCATGGAGCTAAAATTATAAGCAGTTGTTCATTACCTAATGTTAGTGCTGGGAATTGAACTCTAGTCTAACGGAAGAGAATCATGTAATCTTAAAACTGATTATGTCTCAATATGTCTTTTTCTTATGCATGTAATTTTATCAATAAAATTGTGGATTAACATGGCTACTTAAAACAAATCTGTTTAACTGCAAAGATGTGATAAATCCTAACTAACAAATAGGTAGTAAAGGGGGAGAACTGCTAGACCAGTGCTTAAACTCCAGATGCTATAGGCAGGATGGTGCAGTTCATGGTGCCTCCAGTATGAATGGTGTATTTACATTCTAATTTCAGTGTCTCACTTGCTGACACCAATCTTGACTGTTTGCTCCATTCTATTTTTGTCACAAACTTAAGACTTTATTGGAGAAGCAGAACTGATACTTTTGCAGCTGAGATTAGATAGAACTTGGAGGAGGCATCTTTCATGTCCCATATGTCATTGAGAGACTGAATATACAATTATATTTCACTACATATTTTATGTTAAAATAAGCAGTGCATGTTAGCTTATAGTATTTATGAACCTTTATGAAGAACTGCATTTACTTTGAGTATCATTATATAATCAACATAATTAAATAAAACCAATAGTGTCCCATTAAAAATACTATGAATAATACATAATGGATGCACAACTGAAGCTATTATTAATTAGTAATATTATATATACGACAGAAATTGTTACAATTAAACATTTGCTGCTACTTTTAATTACATGATATATTTTTATCAAGATAGGCTTTAATAAAAACACAATAATATACTCTCAAAAGTAGAAAATTTGGGACCTTTAAAAGTATGAGCAGTTCAGTTTTAATGAAAGTCAATATATTTAATCATCTTTTTATAATACTGTATATTTTTGAGTCACTAACCAGGAACCTAAATTATTAGTACTAAAGGAGAGAAAATAAAGAAGTTCTTCATTCCTGTTCAGAATAAATTCCTATAAACAAAGTGGAGGTTTCTCTCCCCATTACTTCCCTGATGCATTTTCTGAATGAAAATTTGATTTTCAAAATAACATTAATAATGTGTCAGCCACCAAATGACAATGATGGGTCTCTGATTACTATTGGTTAAGTACTTTGATTTAATTATCATAAATGATGAGTTAATATGTTTGGTATTTAAATCCAGAAACTGAAGCTCATATTGTTTGTATGCATCTTCCTTTCTTGTCCAATATTAATTTTCAGAGTGAAAGCAAATAAACATACAAAATTCCAATAAAGAATTGATTTACTGCAAAGTATTCAGCTCTTTTAGCTGTCACTACTGATGAGTTCTAGGAAGCCAGTTAAAATTATGTATTGCAATTTTATTTTTTCTCCTTTCTGTTCTCCACCACCTGGTGTGGTATAAAAAATAAAAATCACAAATGTTTGGGCCTTTTATAGGATTGTAGCATTTTTTTCAAGTTTTTCTTTCACCAGCTTTGATTTATACTTGATTTTAAAGCTTATTGAGTCTCATTCTCATCTCACGAGCTGGAGGAGTTATCCTCATAAATCCTTGATACTGCCAACTTTCACAAAAGAAAGGGTTGTTGTGTGTTTCACTTCATATATTTCATCTCAGAGCCTGGAAAAAACATGGGATAAAACAAGAAATCTCTGTTGTCTCTAAGTATAGAAATGTATGCATATATCACATACTCTGTTTGGAAATATAAATCAGTTGGAATCAACTGAAGTACCACAAAAGTGAGCAAGAAAAACTGTAGGTTTCATGGTTATATGAACAAAATTAAGTGGATAAATTTTCATCACTGATATTCAAACTGATAACAACTTTTTTGCAAATAATTATCCTAATTATTTCATAAACTATCATAATGAATAACATGTTACTATCTTTAGCAAACATCTGAAAAATATTTATCCTCCCAAAGCCTGTCAAAAAAGCCATATGTACACAAATATTAGTAAGACTCTACTGGATACATTAGTCTATTTATATGAATGTTTTTAAAATGCAATTTTTTCCAAAATGCACTGCATGATTTTCTGATAATCTGTGCTCTTTATTCCCTGAGCAATAATCATGTATGTTTTGATAGGCTTTGGGAAATTTATAGGATTATATTGTCATTTTACATAATTTTGTTTTATATTTTTTAAAAATATATTAAGGATTTTTCCTACAAAGAATATAATTATGTAGTTTCAAACATACACAGAGAATTAAGAAAACCTAATTTAATAGCAGTGTTATTGATGACTAAATCTTCAAGAAATACCTTTAAAAACATGAAGACATTGGGAAGTCAACAATAAATCCATATTCAGATATATATTAAGTTGTCCTATTTTCTCACATAAATTCTGACAAAGCAATCAGTATTAAGTAAAAGAAAACATAAAAGAAGGCACCCATTCTTGAAAATTTTCTGTTCCATTACAGTCAAGATTATGAATGATAACTTGATCAAATTTCCAGATTCTCCAATATCTGCCTTAGTGGAAAATCCACCCAACCAAAAGCATATGATTTCTAAAACAACTTGACTCTAACTGCATTCGCTCTCACAATAGTTGAATATTCTCCAAATATTTATTAAAATCTATGTGACAATATTTGTAAAATAAAGTATGTGCCTATTTGTGTTTGTGTGCTTTCCTGTAGCCTCAAAAATATTAAGAACTTAAAACAGAAAAGAGGAAAGAATCAGGGAACTATGTGCTTTTTTAAATTTCTTTTATAGTATAATAATAACAAAAACCCTCACTAGTTTTTAATTGTAATTCATATCACTAATAGACAGTATATATCTTTACTATCCTGCCTCATGTCACTCATTTGTGATTCTGATGATGTCTCATGTTCCATGTATAGGGATTATGTTGGATAATAATAACACAGGGATAAAATTTAAGTCATTATTTCAACTTCATTTTCTGGAACTAGTATGTTTGAAAGAGTACTGATTATTGATTTGTAGAGAACTTGTCTTAGGTTTTATCATATGTCTTATGTATTAATTAAATATAGAGCTACATATAAGTATTTGATTTTGGCATTGGGTGTTGACATGTTCAAATGCCACCTATTTTCTTATGTGTTTTCTCCCTAGGACTTTATTCTATCATTTTAAAACATTATAAACCAAGTCTACCTAACACAGTTTCACTGCTGTAATTTTTCTGAGTGGGAGATTCTACCAATTCCACTTATATGGTTGAAGAGTGAAAACTAGAGAAGAATAAGTTTTGGTCTCCTTTCTATTCCTGTTTCATATAAGAATTGGTATGTACAGGGGAGAGAGTCCATGCATAATTCTTCTGCTCTATAATTGCAGTATATTCTACTGCTATAATTGCAGTATATTCAACAAGTATTTGGTGTCAATGGGATCTTGTAAATTTCCCATTTTGGCAGAACATAGTGGACTTTGGATACAGATAGTGGTTAAACCTAATATTATTAATACTTAGATATTTCATTGCTACATAAGGTTATCTAAAATATATTGTGTTAGTCATGTTCTGTGACTATTGGATAAGTTTGGAAAGATTTCAGTAGAAAATGGCTCATCAGAACTAATATAACTTTGTAGTCTAATAAAATTTGGAGAATAGTGATAAAATCTGCCAACATTTATAAATTATATATCTATATTATATATAAACATATAGTATAATTAGATATATATTTCATAATTTCAGAAGAACCACAAATAGATAAATTTTTGCCTCTTTATTGTTTTACTAAAGGTAAAATTTGAGATTGGGTTGACTGTTTGAAATTATGCAGGTAGTAGCAGAAAGATCATCCTCATCATTGAGTTATTAGAGAGAAACACACTTGTGCTTATCCATGCACAAATTAGCCCAAGACACACAGCTCTGGTTCAGATTGTGACTTTCTCACTTAGAGTCTCATTATAAAAAGAATTTCAACTTTAAATTGGAAAGTACTTGATGAATTATTATTGTGAACACCACTGTGTTCCTTAATGATTTAGAGGGGATTCATATATTTTATAATTTTCTTTTTGCTCAATGAAGCACAGATTTTATAAGAAAATTTGTCTGACTGATACAGAATAATCATGAATGTTCCAATTGACCTCATTGATGAAGTGGTTTCTTAAGTATTACTTTAGTTAGCGTTTTCCTTCTTTTTAGTACTATTTTCAAATATTCATTAGATGTATATATGTGTACATAGATATTCTGGATCATTTTTGTAGCTTCATTTTCTGAACTATCATTATAAAATATCCATTGTTTAAAATAATTTTTCATCTTTATCCAAATCTATGTTATCAGGTAATTTGCCACTTCTAATCTATATGCTGTGCATCATAGCTCCTAACATTTAGGATTTCACAAGAATGAAGTGGAGGAACCTGTGGACCCTATCTTTTTTTACTGGACATTATTTTTGCATTTTTTTGTCTAAATAGTGAAGAAGTTATCATTTTAAATCCAGAAAAGACTTGGGATTCAGATTCTTCCTGAGCTGCAGAGCTAACAACTATATGCTTATTATGTTTATGCAGCCAGTCAATACCTACTTCTTTGTGATTGACTCCATCCCTAGACAAGGCACCAAAAACTTGATATGTGTTATCTAGAGCTGAAAATAGCCTGAAGACCTGAAAGTTTTACAGATGTTCTTATGCACTTTATAGGTTTCATATGCATGTTTGACTCAAAGTAAACCTTGAATAAGTGAATTCCTTTCTCAGTAATGTATTATATATGGAAAACTCTATTATACAATAAATACAATGAAAGATGATCTTACTACAACTCGACATTTAAAAATAAAGATATTATCTTCCACATTACATTTTTTTGCAGGTTTATACCTTTATTCACTTCTAGTGGTACTGACAAAGAAATTGCATTTTGAATGACTTACAAATTTAGCTTTAATTCTATAAAACATCTGATATCCTGAAGTAAATAGATAGAAAATTGGTATTATTATGAACTGCAAATATTGTTTTTTTTACAAGTGACACTTCAGTGAATAAAAGAATGTTGGAAATATGCTTTCACTCCTCTTTTATACACACTAGCTACTCTATTATACAGGTTTAGATATATAAGAATAGTAAATCATGTTATGTATAAAGTCCCTGACATTCTTTTCTTCTTTTTTTACTTTCTTTTTTCTTTGCGTCTTTCACATCATGCCACCAGATCGCACCCACCCCCAGAATAAAAAATAAAATTTAAGAGAAAAAAGTAGAAAAAGTGAGAAAGAAACAAATCTCATCATGAAATCTTTGGGGGTACACAGTAAGTTACAGAGTAACCCCTTTAGCCATATACTTGCTTTTATTGTTTTTAAAATTAAATTACAATCTTATATTACATATCAATCCCAGTTCCCACATCCTCCCCTACCCACAATGACTCCCCATCCCCTCCCCTTTCTGCTACCCAGGGAGGGTAAGACATTCCATGGGGGATCTTTTAAGTCTGTCACAACATTTGGGTCAGGGCCTAGGCTCTCTCCTGTATGTCTAGGCTGAGAGAGTATCCCTTTATGGGGAGTGAGCTCCAAAGTCCATTCCTACACTAGGGATAAATACTGATCCACTGCCAGAGGCCCCATAGACTACACAGGCCTCCTAACTGACACCCTTTTTTACAGGCAGTTGTTCATTGAGGCCTGTAGTCTCTGCTACACCATTTGTTAGGGGCCCTCACTGGCAGATCTTGCAGTCTGAGTCCACAGGACAGACACCCACACCATGCCTTTTCTCCAGCAGATCACAGGTGCGGATCTTGTTCCGGTGGACCAACACATAACCCAGGTTATTGGCATGGATAGTTGCAGGGTGTGTCAGCATTCCTGTTCTGCTCTATCTTAACTACCAGGGTGAGCTCTCCAGCATTGCACTATTTAGTTCACCCCCTGCAATTATAACCAAGGGTTGGTGCCAGTTCTCCCAGGATCAGTTATCTGACACCTACACCTTCAGGGGCGACTCTACTGCAGGAGCAACACTGGCTTCTGCAGCAAATGAGGGACAGACACACCTATACTGCTCTTAATACCTTAAGGCTAGGGCGTCCATCTGCCTCAAGTATTGATGGGCAGGTGGATGAGGGTGTGTGTGTGGGTTCTAAGTGGGGGAAGGGGCAATTCCTGACCTTCTTAAATATTTGAACGCCTTGTAAAAGCACACTAAAATGCTGATGTTCACAATTTGTTAAAAGAATACTAATGATCCTGTTATATATTTTTAAATGACACTTAGATTTGCTCTTTGGCTGCAAATAATATTTTCAGAGTTTTATTTGTTAAAAGTCATATGCTAAAATTATTGCATGAGAACATTTGTTTTAATATGTGCCACGATTTTAATTTCTATAAATTTGTATAAAACACCGACTATATTAATTAACAGGTAAGGTTATTTAGCCCTCTAATTTTGTCCGCGAATGAAATGCTCTAGTTTAATTATCCATCATCAGTGGAGTAAAACATTGGCTCAGCCCTTTACATTTTGTATGCATTTAGTCTGTTGCAGTGAATTCTTTGTTTTTGCTTGTCCACCCTGCCTTATCATTCTTATAACCCTAGGTGGATTTAGTATCCTCTCATATTACAAGTTCTCTTTTAAGTAGATTTAAAAATATGTCATGCATGAACCCATAACATAAATTGCTGAAATAATAAATGCTCGATTGAAGTTTTTAAATCTAATAATGTAAATAGCAATGACACACACACAGATAAGTGTTTTGGAAGAAATCTTAGTTCATATATGCTATCATTACTTACATTTGAGTGGATTATGTATATTAATAAAAAATCAGGTGCCTATAAAGAATCTTTATTATTTTAATTATAATTCCCATTACCAACTATTGAAGCAATAGCTTATTTTCTATTGTATTCTGTCATTATTGTTAAATATATGTCACTAACATGTCAATATGCTGAAGACATCATTCCCAGCTAATTGTTTATGTTATAAAATTTTGTTTGATAGGATTGTTTGACACTGGAAAACATGAGCAAAAGGGTGGTTTCTCAGTAATGCACATTTTGTCCTATCCTCTCACTGTTCTTCAGCCTTGCTATTTTATTCATTTACTTCAAACCTAGAAACAAAGAAGTCAGATAACTATAGATTTTAACTACTACAAAAACCTTAAAGAGTATCTTTTCTGCTTCTAAGTTGTTCTTTCTCAGTTATTTGTCACAGAAATAAAAGCATAATTGTTGCAGTTTTACTTCTTTATTGTCATGTAAGGTTTAGCTACAGAATTTAATTACTTCTAATAGATTTTCAAGCAATGAGTTTATTTAACACTGCTAAATTTAATTCTGTTAGATATTTTTCATTTTACAGAAGATCAAGAAGTTTTAGAGCTGATTTCCAGGATGATAAATCTACTATGGTATAAAATCATTTATCAAACAAATAGTTCTATTATGATTATTTTATTGTTAATGTTGGAATCATTAATATTTTATTTTTGGTCTCTAATTCTATATAATCATTTTAAAATGCTATTTTAAATCCTTAATAAAATACTTTACCAAATATACATTTGATGTGAGTTCTTTTAAAAAACATGAGAGTATTGATTGAAAATTCTAAGTTCAACAGCTAACATAGTGAATGAAATGAAGCAAAATGGTAAGCAATCATGACTCTCCTAATCTATTTGTAAATTAGGGATGGTCACACTTCTCAACAATTGAAAATTTCTTCTTAGAAAATTTACAGACAATCCCAGAAGTTTCTATTTATAAAAGGAAATGTTAGCTGTTTGTGGATATATAATAACATTACTTCATAATAAAACATTCATATAATTGTGATTCATTGAGTCTAATTAATCTTACTAATAAATAAGGCACACAGCACACATAAATAATATATTATACATTAATTATTAAAGAAAAATACAAGTGTAAAACATAATGGTTGTTATTGTAAGAGACAGACATTTTCAATATCAACATACAAACCCTCACTATATATGTGCACATTAACATATGTTCTCATGTTAACTTTCTTCATATAATTTGGGTGCATCTTTTTTCTGTTTTTTTCAGTTTTCGTTTTTTTTGAGATAGGGTTTCTCTGTGTAGCTTTGGAACCTATCCTGGCACTCTCTCTGAAGACCAGGATGGACTCGAACTCACAGAGATCCGCCTGCCTCTGCCTCCTGAGTGTTGGGATTAAAGGCATGTGCCACCAACGCCCAGATTTGAGTGCATCTAATACCCTTGTTTTTTGTTGTTACTTGGAAGAGTTTTCCAGGACATAATAGTCATTCTTTTCCCTTAAAACATAGTAGCTTTCAATTTCACTATGACATGCTCTCTGCATTAATGGAAATGTATTCTCATAATTTAATGATATAGATTATCATTAATTAAGGCAAAAATACTTTGTTAAATATAATTTTGATGACATGTGTACTATATTTAAGTCAACATATAAAATTTCCAGTATGTACACTTACTTCACTGAAAGTGTTGTCTAACTTGCTCCCTCTCTCCATCTCTCACTCAATGTGGCACACACACACACACACACACACACACACACACACACACACACACACATACACACACACATACACACACACACACACACACACACACACACACACACACACACACACACACACTCTCACACACATTTCCTCTCAAAGATAAATCACCAAGCACTGAATTTTATGAATGAGGAATTCATTTACATGAATTAGTGACTCAGTAAACATTCCAGAGCAATCCATAAGAGATATTCTGACATTCTAATTTGAATGCTACTTCATTGATTACCAGGCTACTGTACTGCATAATTTAATGAAAAATTTTAATGTGTTTAAAAGTGGATTTGGATTATAAATCTAGGAATAGAATGTTGTTTCCTAAACTGAAAACTGCATATAGTGGGAACAAAGAAAGTAATGCAATATTTGTGTGCATCTTCATATGACGTAAGGCACTGAATGTCAGTTGACAAAAGGGTTGAAAAATAGGGAGTAAATGATACAAAATAAGTAAAGGAGTTCCAATTTCCCCCTATGGGATAATATACACGGTAAAATTACCAACAGCTGAGAGGATAATAGATGTGGTACAGCCATCTGGAATGCCAAATGCAGCACATATAGCAAGAAATAAAGAGAAACAGATGGGTATTTTATCTTCCATACTGTATTCCAAAGATCCAAAATAATCTATTTGAATAGCTAAGGGAACAAGAACCCAATATAATAGCTAGAGTATATGGTAATAATTGAAGACAAAGAAAGATTGTCAATGCTGTAAAGAGGATATGATCACAATGTATAATTTGGGAGAAATAAAGAAAAAAATATTTTATGTAGTATTTGCAGTAATTATCTCAAAATTGACTCTTTCAACTTGTAATAACATTTGTGTTATGTCCTACCAATTACTATTACTACATTTTAATCCATTGATTTTTAACTGCATAATATAATGGAGGACAATATCAAGTTGATGATATAGATAAAAATTTCCATTAAACCCAGCCAATGATGTAGGAGATGTGTTTTATATCAAAGGACCTTTCATTAAAGAAGTTAGAAAGAAAATTGTTATGTAACATTTGATGGGGGAATCTTGATAAAACAAATGGGTTAAAGTTACTTATGAGAACTGGAAATCATACCCCTATTTCCTATACTTATAATATTTAACAACAGTAATATTACAAATGGTAAAGTACAAACTGAATTTATTTGGGGTAACTAATTTTGATTAGTTAGAATTTAGCTATATTCAGAAGAAAAAAATTAGAAATCAGAGAGGAAAAAAGTTGCTAAGACTTTATATATATATATATATATATATATATATATATATATATATATAGTTTTTGTTTGCTTGTTTGTTTGTATCAAGACAGGGTCATACTATCTAGCTTTGGGTGTTCTTCAAATCTCTATGTAGACCAGGTTTGCCCTTGAATTCACAGAGATCCACCAGCCTTGAACTCCAGAGTTCTTGGGTTAAAGCTGTATGCCTGTACATATGGTAAAAATAAAAGGTTTCATGTAATGAAATCAAATAACAAACTAATATCTGCAAACTTAAATTTTTTCTATGTTTCATATCAAGAAAATAGGTTTTAACTACAATTTTGCTGTGAATTCAATTCCTTGTTGGTTTTTATAAAATATCTCATGTTTTAAAATCTTAATAGGGCTTTTCCTTAGAAGAGTTTCAGGATAAATTACTTATCTTGGACAATTTTCAAACCATACACTTTATACTAGGCATGAGTGTTTTCTGTACAAGATTATGAACTGAAGAAACCAGTGTTTACACATAGTGCAGTCTTCTACTCAAATGCATCCATCATTGAATCCTAGATGATTAGCGAGCCACATATAGGTGCTCTGAAGGCCCACTTCAGATTCTGTTCATTTAGGAAAGATAAGCTCTTCCCTTTTCTTACAAATTGAAGTTAGATAATTAACAAATGTTTGAATGAGTCACTGTGGTGTCTATAGAATGGAAATAATTGCTGGCATTTAACCACACACTAAAGGAGAGAAACACTTTCACCATCTGTCAGACAACCATCTTTAATTGTAATTGCTTACTACTTAGAAAATTAAATATTTTTTTGGCTATTGTTACCTTTTGTTTATCTACTTTTGTATAGATGTTTTCAGTTAATTTTGTTAACAGCAACCATTTGCAGGAAAAAAATACTGTTTATATGTAGACTTTGATGCTATTCATTATTTGTTATTTACATCTTGCACATACAAAAAGGTGACTGGATTAATGTTATCATTTTAATGAGAACCTTGTGGAAATTAGTCTCCAGGTGACTATATAAGATAATTACATTGATATGATGCCATTGGTCTCTTGTCAATAATTACAGGTATTTATATTTATAAAATTTTTATTGATTTACAGAAGTATCTACCTAACCTACAGATCACATTGATGTACAAATATTACATCACTTTTTATTATCTAACATTTGTAAAACTCACCTCAGATTTAGTAATGTGATTCCTGTTCATTTCTGGTTTAGAAACACTAAATAATAGTTTAGATATGTATAATGAGTTCCACAATTCTGCTCCTTTTTTTTCTTCTATTTAAAACAGTTAAATAGAGATTATTGTATTTACATTATTTTATTAGATAGGCAGGGAATCAAAAATAAATATGACTTCCAATATTCTGTATACTTACTTCCCTCTTAAATAAGGAAGGGAGATACATTTTTGAAGAACATTATTAATATACACACCAAACCAGAAGATGTAACCAATTTGATTATCAGACATTTAGGAGATGGTTAAGAACAATTTTCAACTTAATAAGAGAGATCTAGAATAATTTAGTAGTGACCTTCTCTAAAAATCTCTGTGAAAGATTATCTTGATTAGATTTGTTGATTTTGGAATACTAGTGTATGAAGTATCATTCATGGAGCTAGGATCATGGACCACATTAAAAGGTGAAAGTGCATGAGTATGTGTTCCTTAGTCTCTGTTCCCAGACTACAGGTGCTTTGTGATGAGTTCATTCAAATTCCACCCACAATGACTTCACTACAATTATAATTTATAGCAAGGATCTATGTAAAAACTGAGACCTTAAGAACAAGACAATAAACAGCTAGTTTGGAATATAGTTACAAAGAAGATAAATATTTTCATATTGACTGAAACATGCATTCACTCTGTATTGAGTGTATGAATGTCCTCCGAAACAAAAATAAAAATTACACTTAAAAGTGTGTGTGATTGATGGGGTACATCAGAAGATTATTGACATCATTGATTTATTACATAGAATGTTTTATTGTTAGCAAGAGAGAGAAAATATCCAGATTCATGTGCAAGAGACTAGAGAAAGAAGTATATTAAACATGGCCAGCAGAATATATATGATCAGAGCTAGTGAAGTGGGGGAGAGGAAAATAGTAACAGAGATAGTGAGATAGCAAGAGATAGAAAAATAGAGCATAGTGAAGAACAGAGTAAGAATTAGAGAATGCATGGGAGTAAGACATGGACATAGAGAGTAGAGTAAGTATTGCTGAGGCAGGGGGAAAACTTGCTTTTATAAGGAGAACAAAAAAATGCTATCTGGAATGAGGTCAGCCCGGGGAGGTGGCAAGTGCTAGGTTCCACTTTTTAGTGTCTAACAGGTACTTGTGCTACTGAGGGAGCCAGGAGAAATGCATGTGCTTTGATATCCAGCCACAAATTTTCATTGGTCCCTTCTGTCCAAAGAAAGGGAAATGACTCCTTTTTGCATATGGGAACTCACTTCATAAATTCCTGAAGAATGCTGGCTTTCAGCTAATTGCCAGAAATTGTCCTGTAGCCCAGGTTGAGCTCATTTCTGTAGATTTGGACTGCTTGGAAGATGTAACTGTGACAATTACAAGTATGCTAAGTAGACTCCTATTTTAACTTGGAGTCATCTTCATATTTCCAATTAATTAAATCCTAGTTACTGCTACAAGCCACAGGATCACACAATAATTATACAGCCTTTGCATTAGGAGAAAACTCATAAGAATAAAGAATTCTCCTGATGGATGAAAGTAGTACAAAAGCTGTACCTGGCATTATAATCTCATGAATGAATTGGCTGTGTCTTGATGTAGATTTTTTCCTGTAGCTTATTCCTTATTGTAACAAAGTTGGGATTACTTCCCTGGGTTTAGCACTATCTGATCATTTACTGGGAACAAATTTCTCTGATGCATTTGGAGTTTTGCTGATTACACTCCCTAGCAATATGTAAATACTTGTTCTCAATTAGCAGGTTCTACTTTACTTATTATATTCCTTAGCTATGTGTGAGGTTGTTTTCCTTCTATGAGGTCTTGTTTCCCTCTTCATTGTAATTGCAGAGATCCGCCTTCCTGCAATTACCTTTACTGATAGGAATTTGGTCATTGTTTAGGACCCAGGCAAAAGCATCCCATCTAAGGCATTCCCAAATATCCAAGGACATAGAATTACTACACATCCAAAGTTGTTGATTCTTAGCTGCCGAGATAGATAGGAAAAATAATCATGCCCTTGGCTTTGCTTCACTAGCAGATAGAAAAGTGATAACCTTAACTAACACTGCACTAAAAGATTCTCAAACTTCTTCTTGTATTAACTCAAGATTTTAGCTCAGAGATTTATTGCTCCCTCCTGTTTCCCCTGAGAGGATAGAGACAAAGGTATTCAGCACATTTGCTCATCCTCAGGGAAAGGTAAACTTTCCTGAAGTCCTGTCCTGCCAATGAGGCTAGAGCACTGGAAGACACCAGGTTTTGTTTCCTGTGCAAATTAAACTTAGACCCTTTCTTTGACCTATAACCTTAAGTAATTGATATTAAAAGTTTCTCCTAGAAGTTTTATTTTATTGTCCCATGTGCAAATCTTATCTGACTTGCTGATCCTAAGAAACTCAAGCTGCTTTTACCCAACTTCTGTCCTAAGCGCCATCCACCCAGATCCCTCCGGGCTTGTCCCTGCTTGAAACAGACACGCCCAGGCAGGGAGGAGCTCCCTGAATCTGGGTACAGGACACTCTTCCTTCCCCTTCTGCCGACTCATCACAGACCAGACCAGACCAGACCAGAACAGAACAGACCAGACCAGACCAGACCAGGAGGATCCCTATGGAGGCCTAACTCCTGCAGAGTGAGCAGACTACGAGGAGAGGCAAGACCATCCAGAGCTTCGGACATTGAATTCCTGGCCCACACATACTACAGAGTAACAAGAGGAGATAGAGAGATCCTTCCTGCACTCACTGGAAAAAGATATGGGAAGAAGACAGAATAAGAACTCGCTCAACAACAGAAAGACCAATATGACACCACCAGAATCAAGGGACTCCACTCCAGCAAGACCTGAAAAGCCCATCATAGTGCATGAAGATGAGATGGACCTCAAATATTATCTCAGCAAGATGATAGAGACCTTCAAAGAGGAAACAAGAAAATCCCTTAAAGAAATAGAAGAAAAAGCAAGCAAAAAATTACAGGAAATAGAGGAAAAGACAAACCAAAAAATTCAAGAAATAAACAAATCTCTTAAAGAAGCTAAAGAAACCCAAGATAAAACAACCAAACAAGTGAAGGAAGCTCTTGAAACAGTTCAAAGCATGAAAGCTGAATTAGACACAATAAAGAAAACACAGAATGAGGCGATGCTGGAAATGGAAAGACTGGATAAACGATCAGGATCTAAAGACGTGAGTATAATTAATAGAATCCAAGAGACATAAGAGAGAATCTCAGCTATTGAAGACTCGCTAGAGGATATACATTCATCAACCAAAGAAAACCTCAAGTCCAATGAATCCCTAACACAAAATATCCAGGAAATATGGGACACCGTGAAAAGACCAAACCTAAGAATAATAGGTGTAGAAGAAGGTGAAGAAACACTGCTCAAAGGTACAGAAAACATATTCAACAAAATCATAGAAGAAAACTTCCCCAACCTACAGAAAGATATGCCTATGAAAGTACAAGAAGCTTATAGGACACCAAACAGACTGGACCACAAAAAGAAGTCCCCCCGACACATAATAATCAAAACTCCAAATCTACAGAATAAAGAGAAAATATTAAGAGCTGCAAAGGAAAAAGGCCAAGTAACATATAAAGGCAAACCAATTAGAATCACACCTGACTTCTCAATGGAAACTCTGAAAGCCAGAAGGTCTTGGATAGATACCCTACAAGCACTAAGGGAGCATGGATGTCAACCCAGACTACTGTACCCAGCAAAACTTTCAATCATTATAGATGGAGAAAACAAGATATTCCATGACAAAAACAGATTTAAACAATACATATCCACAAATCCAGCACTACAGAAGGTTCTGGAAGGAAAACTCCAACCCAAGGAACATAACTACATGCACAAGAACACAGGCAATAGATAATCTAATTTTGCCAAACACAAAAGAAGCAGAAGGGCAAAATCCACACACAATGACACCACCAACAATAAATCCAAAACAAACAAGAACCAACGAACAATTGACATTAATATCCCTAAATGTCAATGGTCTTAATTTACCCATAAAAAGATGTAGGCTAACAGAATGGATATGAAGACAGAATCCATCCTTCTGCTGTTTACAAGAAACACACCTCAACTTCAAAGACAGGCGATACCTCAGAGTAAAAGGATGGGAAAAGATTTTAGAATCAAATGGCCTCAAGAAACAAGCCAGTGTAGCAATCCTAATATCTAACAAATTGGACTTTAAACTAAAATCAATCAAAAGAGATGAAGAAGGGCATTTCTTACTCATCACAGGAAAAGTCCATCAAGATGAAATCTCAATCCTGAACATCTATGCCCCTAATACGAAAGCACCCACATTTGTAAAAGAAACATTACTAAAGTTCAAACCACACATAAAACCACACACACTTATAGTAGGAGACTTCAACACCCCCCTTACACCATTGGACAGAACCACTAGACAGAAACTTAACAAAGAAACAAAGGATCTGAAAGAAGTTATGACCCAACTGGGTTTAACAGATATCTATAGAACATTCCATCCAAACACAAAATAATATACCTTCTTCTCAGCACCACATGGAACCTTCTCAAAAATTGACCACATAGTTGGCAGCAAAGAAAACCACAGTTACAAAAGTATTGAAATAACCCCCTGTATCTTATCAGACCACCATGCATTAAAGCTGGAATTCAACAGCAATATGAATTGCAGAAAACCTACATTTGCGTGGAAAATGAATAACTCCCAATTGCACCATTCCTGGGTTGAGGAAGAAATAAAAAAAGAAATTAAAGACTTCCTAGAATTTAATGAGAATGTGGACACAACATACCGGAACTTATGGGACACCCTGAAAGCAGTGCTAAGAGGGAAGTTCATAGCACCAAGTTCTCACATGAAGAAACTGGAGGAAAGTCACATTAGAGAATTGACAGAACAACTGAAAGCTTTAGAGCAAAAAGAAGCAAACACAACAAGGAGGAGTAGACGCCAAGAAATAACCTGAGAGCCGAAATCAACAAAGTAGGAACTAGGAAAACAGTACAAAGAATCAATGAAACAAAGAGTTGGTTCTTTGAGAAGATCAACAAGATAGACAAAGCTCTAGCCAAACTAATCAAAAGGCAGAGAGAGAGCATGCTAATTAACAAAATCAGAAATGAAAAGGGGGATATAACAACGGACACTGAGGAAATCCAGAGAATCTTTAGGTCATACTTTGAAAACCTGTATTCCACAAAATTGGAAAATCTAAAGGAAATGGACAGCTTTCTGGATAAATATCACTTACCAAAATTAAATCAAGATCAGATAAACAGTTTAAATCGACCTATAACCCCTAATGAGATAGAAGCAGTAATCAAAAGCCTCCCAACCAAAAAAAGCCCAGGGCCAGATGGCTTCACTGCAGAATTCTACCAGAAATTCAAAGAAGAGCTAATTCCAGTACTCCTCAAACTGTTCCGCACAATAGAAGCAGATGGGATATTGCCAAACTCTTTCTACGAGGCTACAATCACTTTGATACCCAAGCCACACAAAGATAAGACTAAGAAAGAGAACTACAGACCTATATCCCTCATGAACATTGATGCTAAAATACTCAATAAAATATTGGCTAATCGAATCCAAGAACATATCAGAAAAATCATCCACCACGATCAAGTAGGCTTCATCCCAGGAATGCAAGGATGGTTCAACATACGAAAAACCATTAATGTAATCCACCATATAAACAAACTGAAAAAGAAAAACCACATGATCATCTCACTAGATGCTGAAAAAGCCTTTGACAAAATCCAACATCCCTTCATGATAAAGATCTTGGAGAGAACAGGAATAACAGGAACATATCTAAACATGATAAACGCGATATACACCAAACCAATAGCCAACATCAAACTAAATGGAGAGAAACTCGAAGGTTTTCCTCTAAAATCAGGAGCAAGAAAAGGATGTCCACTCTCTCCATACCTCTTCAATATTGTACTTGAAGTTCTAGCTAGAGCAATAAGACAAGAACAGGAGATCAAAGGGATACAAATTGGAAAGGACGAAGTTAAACTTTCACTATTTGCAGATGACATGATAGTCTACATAAGTGACCCGAAAAACTCTACCAGGAAACTCATACAGCTGATAAACACCTTCAGCAAGGTAGCAGGATACAAAATTAACTCAAAAAAATCTGTAGCCCTACTGTATACAGATGATAAACTCAATGAGAAAGAAATCATGGAAACATCACCTTTCACAATATCCACAAGCAACATAAAATATCTTGGGGTAACACTAACCAAAAAAGCGAAAGACCTGTACAATAAGAACTTCAAGTCTTTAAAGAAAGAAATTAAAGAAGATAACAGAAAATGGAAAGATCTCCCATGCTCTTGGATAGGCAGAATTAACATAGTAAAAATGGCAATCCTACCAAAAGCAATCTACAGATTCAACGCAATCCCTATCAAAATCCCAACACAGTTTTTCACAGACATTGAAAGAACAATACTCAACTTTATATGGAAAAATAAAAAACCCAGGATAGCCAAAACAACTCTTTACAATAAAAGATCTTCTGGAGGCATCACCATCCCTGACTTCAAGCTCTACTATAGAGCCATAGTTCTGAAAACAGCTTGGTATTGGCACAAGAATAGACAGATAGACCAATGGAATCGCATTGAAGACCCAGATATTAACCCACTCACCTACGAACACCTTATTTTTGACAAAGGTGCTAAATCCATACAATGGAAAAAAGATAGCATCTTCAACAAATGGTGCTGGCACAACTGGATTCAGACATGCAGAAAATTTCAGATTGATCCATACCTGTCACCATGCACGAAACTTAAGTGCAAATGGATCAAAGATCTCTCCATAAATCCAGCCACACTGAATCTTCTAGAAGACAAAGTGGGAATAACCCTTGAACAAATTGGCACAGGAGAACGATTCCTGAACATCACGCCAGAAGCACAGACACTGAGGTCTGCAATCAATAAATGGGACCTCCTGAAACTGAGAAGCTTCTGTAAGGCAAAGGACACAGTCAGTAAGACAAAACGACCACCCACAGAATGGGAAAAGATCTTCACCAGCCCCACATCTGACAGAGGACTGATTTCCAAAATATACAAGGAGCTCAAGAAGCTAGCCACCAAAACACCATACAATGAAATTAAAAAGTGGGGTGCAGAACTAAACAGAGATTTTTCAACAGAGGAATCTGAAATGGCTGAAAGACACTTAAGAAAGTGCTCAAAATCCTTGGCCATCAGAGAAATGCAACTCAAAACAACTCTGAGATACCACCTCACACCTGTCAGAATGGCTAAAATCAAAAATACCAATGACAACCTATGCTGGAGAGGTTGTGGAGAAGAAGGAACACTCCTCCATTGCTGGTGGGAGTGTGAACTTGTAAGACCACTTTGGAAATCAGTATGGCGGTTGCTCAGAAAAATGGGAATCAATCTACCTCAAGATCCAGCCATTCCTCTCTTGGGTATATACCCAAATACTGCATGTCCATACAACAAGGACATATGTTCAACCATGTTCATAGCAGCATTGTTTGTAATAGCCAGAACCTGGAAACAACCTAGATGCCCCTCAACTGAAGAATGGAAAGAGAAAATGTGGTACATTTATACAATGGAGTACTACTCAGCAGAAAAATGCAATGGAATCTTGAAATTCGAAGGCAAATGGATGGAACTAGAAGAAACCATCCTGAGTGAGGTAACCCAATCACAAAAAGACAAACATGGTATGTACTCACTCATATATGATTTTTAGACATAGAGCAAAGGTTTACCAGCCTATAATCCTCTTCCCCAAAGAAACTAGAAATCATGAATGACTCTAAGGGATAAATGGACCCCAGGAAGAAGCACAAGAAGAAGACAGGAGAAGAAATGGAGGAGCAGATATATTGAGTTGGGGGAAGAATAGAGGAGAGAGAGCAGGATGAGAGATACCATATCAGAGGGAGCCACTATAGGTCCAAGAAGAGATCTGGAACTAGAAAGATCTCCAGAGACCTACAAGGATGACACGATCTGACAGTCCGGGCAGTGGAGGAGAGGATGGCCTAGAAGCCCCTCCCCTAGAATGAGAGTGATGACTACTCTCTATGCTATCCTAGAGTCCTCATCCAGTGGCTGATGGAAGCAGAGACAGACATACACAGAAATACACTGAGCTGAATTCTGGAACCTAGTTGAAGAGAGGGAAGAATGAAGAATAAAGGGGTCTGTACCAGGTTGGAGAAACCCACATAAACAGTTGGCCTGAAAAAGGGAAAGCATATAGACCCCAGATGCTCTTTGGGAGGCCAGTACGGGACTAATCCAGCCCCCTGATCATGGATGCCATCAGGGAGGCCCCTGCACTCCTGGGAGCCTCCAGATGTGGACTGGCTTTTTGCCCTGGTGTATGTGGGGGACTTCGAGAGCCCATCCCACTTGAAGTGATGCACTCTGTCTCTGAACACATGGGAAGGGACCCAGACCCAGCACAGGAAGATTTGGTGGACTTGGTGGAGCCCCGGTTGGGGGCCCTTCCCTGCCTGGGGAGTGGTGGGTGGATGGGGTGGGGGGTAGGTTGGAGGTGGGGGAGAAGGAATGGGGGTAAGGGGAGGGAGAGGGAGAGGGAGAGGGGAATTACATGTGAAACAAGCCTGTTCCCTAACTTGAATTAATAATAATAAAAAGAGAGAGAGAGAAAAAAAAAGAAACTCAAGCTTTACATTGTATTGTAAAAAGAATTACTGTTGCAAACCTATATATACCTGTACACTCAAGGACTGGCAAGTATTTTATAGACAAAAAAATAGAGATAGACAGAAACAGAGAAACAGAACAGCAAGAAAGAAAGAGCAGAAGAATAATAATGAACATGCAGAAGAGCAGTTGTGTGTGAATCGATTCCCTTTTCCCTCAGATTTAGTTCCCTTGTTTATTTGTAGTTAGTTTTTTTTTTTTGACTGTTAGAGAAAACTTTAGACGCTGGACTTCTAGAGTTTGTAAAAGTTACATTCAAAATTAATTTTAAGACAAATAACTCTTTAAATTCATTAACTAATTTATCATTTTAAAATTTTTATTAGATGAGTATTAAATCTTTCTGACTAAAAAACAGCTTCATAACCTAGATATTTGCTATTCTGATTTATACAAAAGGCTCTTTTTTCTTCACTATAAATTGCCATTTACTACTAATAACTGTGAAAACCCAAAATGCTTTCAAACATTGTGTTCAGACCATCAAGCAAACCAATACATAATTTGTTAAATTTGAAAAAAATTAAACTAAGTTTTCACCTAGGAATGAATGGACAAATTTAAGAATTACAATCAATGGAATACTAACAAAGTATTAAAAGAAAACATTGTCTTTTTGATGTTTTTGTGTCTGGAACTTCAAATTTCTTGAAATAATACAGGCAAGGAAGATATTCACCATGTTATATTATTGATATGTAGAAACTGTTCACATATAGGCAATTAAAATGGAATAATATAGAAAATTAAAGTAGAATGGTAGTTTTCAGACGCTAGAGAGTACAGAGACACAGATTACCGAAAAAGAGTCAAGTTAAAAAAAGTAAATGGCATTGGTAGTTACACATTTTATCTATCAGGAGTTAGAAGACATTATTGGGAACACTTCAGAATAATAATGATTAATACTAGAGTATATAGATTCTTTCCTGATGCCATTGCAAAATGGGTACATAATTGGCACAAATTAATCCAGTGTTTTGTTTGTCCCATAGAAGAATTTGATTTCATTAAAAATACTGGAAGTATATTTTAAAGCTCGATGTTGAAGAAACAGTGAATGAAGATTACATATTTTTCTTCATTATTTTAGAGAAAAATTAGATGAAAATATATTATTGATCATTGTATTACATAGATAACTGAAATGAAATATAAGTCATGAAAATAGTGTTAGGCAGTTCTAGTTTAGAACAACTCTGTCCCTCCAACTTCAGGGCAATTGGCACCTTCAAGATCACACACACATACTAGATATACATGCACACAACTATGTATATACACATACACACACTAGTGGAAACAAATCTTTATAATAGAGTTTTGACAAGAAAGGATGTTAGATTTTAAAAGTTGTTGTTTGAGGTGCTAATTTGAGTTTCATTACAAAACAGTTTAAAGAGATTAGGAGAGGTGCTAGGCACAGTTCTTCCATCTTGTACTGTATATTTGTGTGAAGTGGATTTCTCAGAATTAGTCATTATTATTTCAAAATGTCAATTGTATATCCATATATAAAACAGTCAAGTATAAAATCCTTGTCCCAATTTTAACAATTTATATATAACTAAATAAGCAATTCATTTAATTATATTCAGATTTTCTTTCATTTTTAATAAAGATTAAATTACAAGAAAACAAAGAATTAATTTAAATTTTTATGATATGTTATCTAAATTCACTTTGATTTGTATACCTATTTTATATAGATATGAATTTTTTGTCCCACAAAATTTCATCAGCAGAAAAATGATTAAGACCACAAAAGGTTCAGGAAGACCTATTCCTAAGTACTTGCTTACTCAACACCTTGTCTTGTAATACAAATACCTACCTCAGTGCTGCCATATATTCATCTCTGAAGATAAAGACAGTGAGGTTGATGCTATAAAACTATATTTTATTGTTTCATTTCTCTTGAAACATCTTTTTTTATATCCTATATGTGATGCTGTAAATTCAAAAGTCTAGTTTTTAAGTAGAATACATATTCATATATCTAGAAGGTTGTGTAGAACATATCTTTAAATTACCCAAAGCCAACAGAAAATTCAACCAAAATCAATTGAGTATTATTTTACTGAGATGATAAGAAAACAAATCTCTATATAGAATTTATACTGGATTCTATAGATTTGGTCAGTTTTCACAATTAAGTGTACTAAGAATTTTAAATTAATACCAGTAATAGGGATAATATGGAGCTATGTAACAGAGAATTTTATTTGTTATGGGAAATATAATTTGTAAATTTCAGTATGTCTCTATGATGACTATAAGGAATAAGGTACTATATAGCTGGCAAATTCATATCCTATGAGATAACTTATCACTAATATTGTTATTTATGTCAAATTAGTTTGATCACACATTTGATAAACTTTAATTTAAGAATCACTTTCTCTATTACATAGTACATGGTTTCCTAACAGGTTAGCAATGGACTTATTTTTTATGACAAATTACTACAACTTGTCGATCTCAGTGTCTGTGCTACTTGTATAATGTTCAGGAAGCAGTCTCCTGTACCAATTCATTTGAGGGTATTTCCTACTTCCTCTTCTAATAGGTTCAGTGTGCCTGGATTTATGTTTAGTACTATGATCCATTTGTACTTAAGTTTTGTGCATGGCAATAGACACAGATCTCTGTAGGCTTCTACATGCCAGCATCCAGTTATGCCAATTTGGTGAAGATGCTGTCTTTATTCTATTGTATAAGTGTAGTTTCTTTGTCAAAATTCAGGTGTTTGTAGGTGTGTGGGTTAATATCAGGGTTTTCAACTCAATTCCTTTGCTCTACTTGTCTATTTTTGTGCCAGTATGAAGCAGTTTTCAGGAACATAGCTCTATAAAAGGCTTGAAGTCAGGGATGGTGATGCCTCTGGAAGTTCCTTTTATTGTGCAAGGCTGTATGGCTATCTTGGGTCTTTTGTTTTTCTATATAAAGTTGAGAATTCTTTCAATGTCTGTGAAGAATTGTGCTTTGATTTTGATAGGGATTGCATTGAGTCAACAATTAATAATTGGGACCTCCTGAAACTGATAAGCTTCTGAAAGGCAAAGGACATAGTCAGAAAGACAAAACTGGAACCCACAAATTGGGAAATATATTCACCAACCCCACATCCAAAACAGGGCTGATCTCCAAAATTTACAAAAAACTCAAGAAGCTAATCTCCAAAACACCAAATAATCCAATTAAAAAGTGGGGTGCAGAACTAAATAGACAATTCTCAAAAGAGTAATCTAAAATGGTGAAAGACACATAATAAAGTGTAAAACATCCTTAGCCATCAGGGAAATGCAAATCAAAACAACTCTGAGATACCATCTTACTCCTGTCAGAATGGCCAAAATCAAAAACACCAATGACAGTTCATGTTGGAGAGGTTGTGGAGCAAGGGGACCACTTCTCCATTGCTGGTGGGAATACCAACTGGTACAGCCATTTTAGAAATCAGTATGGCAATTTCTCAGGAAAATGTGAATCCGTCTACCACAAGATCTAGCAATTCCAGTCTTAGTTGTATACCCATAGAAGCACATTGATACAACAAGGACTTCTATTCCACAATGTTCATTGAAGCTTTATTTTTAATAGCCAGAGCCTGTAAGCATCCTAGATGCCCCTCAACTGAAAAATGGATAGAAAAAAATGTGGTACATTTACACAATGGAGAACTACTTAGCTGAAAAAAAAAAAAAAAAAACAGAATCTTGAAATTCAAAGGCAAATCAATGGAACTAGAAGAAACCATTCTGAGAGCAGTAACCCAGTGACAAGCAGACAAACATGGTATGTATTCACTCATATATGGATTTTAGACATAGAGCAAAGGATTGCCAGCCTACAATCCACACCGCAAGAGAAGCTAGGAAACAAAGAGGAGTCTAAAAGACAGACATACATGGTCCTCTGAAGAAGGGGAAGGGGACAATATCTCCGGTGCAATTTGAGAGCATGTGGGGAGGGGAAAGAGAGTTAGCAGAATGAGAATGGGAGAAGAGGAAGGGTGAGGATGACATGAAGGAGCAGGAAGATTGAGTTGTGGGAAGAATAGAGGAGAGAAAGATAAGAGATACCATAATAAAGGGAGAGATTATACATTTAAAGAGAAATCAGGCACTAGGCAAATGTCTGGAGATCTACAAAGATAACACCAAGTAACAGTCTAAGCAACAGAGAAGAGGCTACTTTAAATGCCCTCCACTGATAATGAGATTGAGGACTAACTTATATGGCATCCTACAGCCTTCATCCAGCAGCTGGTGGAAGTAGAAGCAGACACCCACAGCTAATCACTGAACTGAACAGGAATCCATTTGCAGAGAAGGGGGAGTGATGAGCAAAGAGGTCAAGACCAGGCTGGTGAAAGCTACAGAAACAGCTGACGTGAACAAGGGGGCACTCTTGGTCCACAGACTGATAGCTGAGAAACCAGCCTGGGACTGATCCAGACCTCATGAATGTGTGTGTCAGAGAGGAGAGCTCACAAATCTATGGAGCCCCTTGTAGTAAATCAGTACTTATCCCTAGCATAAGAATGGACTTTAGGAGCCCACCCTACATAGAAGTATACTCCATGAGCCTGGACACATGTGGGTGGGCCTAGGCCCTATCCCAAAGGATATGATAGACTCTGATGACCCCCTATGGAAGGCCCCATCCTCCCTGGTGAACAAAAAGAATATGTGATAGGTAGGGTTTTATTTGGGGCAGAGGGAGAAAAAAATAAAACTATACAGATAAAATTTAGAATTTAGAATATATTTATATTTATTTTCTATATATTAATGTTAAACTACATATGTATATGTTCACTATATTCATGAACTTCCAATGTGTTTCAGATGGGAGAATCAGAAATCCTATCTTGAGAGCCACAGGCAGTTGTGAATACAATGTGAGTGCTGTGAACTAACTCCAATGTTCCCTGGAAGAGCAGTTAGAACCCTAAACCTCTGTGACCATGTTTGTAGCCCCATATTTTAAATGAGAGTTGCATCTTTCAAAAGTGACTAAATCCCCATGTCAATTATTTGCACAATTTTAAGATGATCATGTCTCTGTCAGCTAATATATGGAGGTCACAATCCAGTTGTGATTTATGAGGCTCTGCCATTTCATTTTCCATTTGTTTTTCTCACTATTTCATCTGATATTGACATTTTGATTTGAAAATCTAGATACATTAACATGTTAAATATGATATATTGTGTATATGATAAAAATGTTTAAAATCAAAGAATGATTTTTTCTTATTTTTTTATTTTGAACTTAAATTTCTACTTGAATTTTCAAGCATTGAGATGTATATTCTAAAGCATTCTATCAAAGCATTTATCCACAAAGTCAGAAATTTAAACAACTATTTTTCAAAAGTTAATTTTATTATTCATGGATAGGTGCCCACATGTCTACTCTGCTATGTGCATAGAGGTGATTGAAATCTAACTTGCTTTTGTACAGAGTATCTAGAAGTTTTATTTCTTCTTCTTGCTTCACTTGTTTGACCAATCAATAAGTTATATAAAACTGTTCACAATGGCTTGAAGGGACTGCTGTGGAATGAACTGTGTGTGTTCCTGTGGCTTCCCATTTGTTCAAACAAAAAAGCCACAGGATCCTGGTGCTTGTGGTGTGAGACCACTGATGCTCTCTGGGTAAGGTACAGAAGGTCAGGAGGCAGCATGGATCTTTTTGTTGTTGTTAAAAGAGTGCTAGGTGAAGTCTGTAATTTAGCAAGGAGACCATTTCACACTCTCAAAGAGATTTTCTATGAGATACAAAATGAGGGGAACAAGCTGTAAAGTTGTGACTTGAACCCATTGAAATGTTATCTAGAGCTGCTGAGTTAAAAGCAATTGACCATTTACATTCAGAGTGTTTTCCATGTATTTCATTTTAAAAGTTTTATTCCTTCATTCATTTTCAAGTTTAATTCACATAGTAAGTTCTTGTGAGAAATATTATATCCCTTCTTTATAGTTAAAAACCATTACAACAAAAATTAAAATTTTGGAAAGGAAGTTACTCATTCCAATTGACAGTTGTTGCTGTGAAATGTTAAACCCAGATTATCATCCTGCTAAAGCAATTGCCTCTCATTCCTTATCTCAGGGTCTTACAGGGTAGCCAGAACACTGACCCAGTGATCTAAATGCAGAATTTCTATCATTACTGTGACATAAATATGAGTCCACTACCCAAAGTCATACATTGCAGATATGATTCTAAGTATAGATATGTTCAAAGATCAGATTAGGGTTATGAAGACATGGACCTCATCTATTGATCAAGCCATGGATGAATCTTTAGCTATTGGGTAATTCAGAAGTGGAGACTAAATGGAACAGATAGGCTAATGTCAGCTTGCTTTGGTTATGGAGCAGCAAGACAATCGTCATAAGTCTGAAGCCAGGTACAAAGTGAAATCTTGCCTCAGAAACAAAATGCAAACAAATAATAAAGCAAAAGTGAGCATTAATCACATTGTGAGCAAGCTTATAGTAGGGATCCAATCCTGATTCTCTGAAATTTTACTCATATATAAAAGAAAATACTGTTGATTTGAAAGTATCCCCTTGCATGCTGCATTTCTGGTCTCATGAATTCATATCCTATGTTTTCAACATATGCTTCCTAGAACAGACTTGTTTGTACTTTTATAAAACCTACTGTTTTACTCTTCTTGTACAGACACATTCTTAAAACACTTTAAGATCATTGAGAATTATCCACATGTCTTATATTTTGATTCTCCTGTTCTTCTTGACAGTCATTTTTCTTTAATTGTGTAATAGAAAAACTCCAAAGAGTTTTAAGATGCATCTTGATTCAAATTATCGAGAATATATAGTTCAGGGTCCTCAATTTGTTCAAATTTGTAAACATTTGATCTTTGGTAGATCTTGTGTGTTCATCAGTGGGCATACTGATGCATGTTGCCTTCTCTCTGTTTTTCCAAACCACATCCTGGATCTTTATGTGACAGATAAGTCTTCAATTTCACACAAGACAATCAGTCAATTTGCACTTGTGTCTATTTTCAAGGGCACTTTTGAAAGATAATTTTTTCTATCCTAAATGCATTTTGCTTAGCAGAAAGCATTGATTCACACCTTTGAAAAAAGTTCTTAACCTTAGAAAATATCAAAAATTCATTTGAAGTATGTAACACTAACATATCTTCTGAAGTATTTTCATATTACCATTATCACTTAGTGAAAATGTGTGAAAAGACATTATGCTTGCTAATGTCTGATTTTTAAACACTCCCATAACAACCTTGATAACAAGAGAATTTTGTGAAAAGCCTGCAGTAGTCAGCAGTGAAAATGCCATTGCTAGTGACAGACACCACACCCTTGTCATGGTACTTGGGACAACATTGGTCCAACTATGCTGCTAAAAGTCACACTTACAATTTGTTGGTTGAGTGCCTGTCTTTTGATATGACTTCATAAGAGTTCCTCTTTTCAGGAATGGGTGACAAAGAACTGACATTATGTTTGTTCCCAGGCCAGCAAAGGAGATATGCCTGTGAAGAGCCACTTACATATATTAAGTCAAAATTTAAGAGGGCTGTTTGCTGTCATTTTGTTTATTTTATTGATAATGTTGTTTGACAAACTCTAAGTAAAGCTTTTCTCTCTTATTATACCAGGAAAGAAAAAAACACAAATAAACACAAAGATAAAATGATAAAAATCACAGTTATAATAAAAATGATGCAAAATTCATGTCATTTCTCTTGGAAATATTCATAAATAACTTTGTGCATATTTATGCATTTACCTGTAGCTGTATGTTGCATTGTTTGCTTGTTTTGCCCATGGTTCTGTTATGAACAGGCATAATATGCTGTTGTCCTTAAAGCAAGCACAGGTTATTGTTAGTATATGTTATAAAACTATGGATTGTTTTTGCCCTTTATTCTGATAAGCAGAGGATGAACAAGACTACCCACAAATAAAGCAGAAAAAAATGATAAGAAAATATGCTCAATGCTGATATTTCTATTGCGTAAACCCTGTGTCACCTTAATCAAAATTTACTAGATCTCTCATGAAGCATCTTTTATGGGAAAATAATTGATATTACATATATATTATTACTATATAACATGTATTATATTGAACAATACAGCTGTCTTCAAAATGTAATACTACTTGCCACATAAGAAAATAATAAGTCTGTTGAAAAACTGTTAAATATACTGCTTATATAAACACAGCTAAAGTTAGAACCAGTTTGATTATGTGAAGATAGAAATTTAGATTTGACACACACAGTTATAGCTGCCTCAGAAAAGAAATGTGGCATGTGTTCTGCCCTATCTGCCAACAAGAAGCACTAGAATCACAGTTCCAGAAAAAAATGGCTTCTGAATTATTGAGGCACATGGAAAGGGGAATTTCTCTACAAAATTCTATCTAATGTTATCATTACTTGTAAGGTGTATTTTATTCCAATTATGAAAAAAGTCTCCAGGCACACATTAGTTGTCCTCATCCTGCAAGCTCTTGGCATTATGTAATTTATTTTCTGAATCTTAGCAAAAGATCTACCAATAGTTTCATTTGTAACAATAAAGACAGTATAAAACAAAAAGGGAAATATTATGCTGATAATAATTTGTGCAATGTCAAATACACAACAAACCAGAGAACTGAACAAAGGTGCATTTATGGTTCATAGTTTCAATTATTTGAAAGTGACATAAAATTACTTACCTGTACTCAATTTCATTTTCTTTGTTATTAGAAATTGAATGCATAGCAACATACAACTGTTTCACCTGATTTGACATTGATTTATACTGATTACATGAAGAATCTTGTGTTTAAGAAAACATGCTTAAAGCACTGAGATGAATTTATATTTATTCAGAAATTAGTAAAAACAAGTGGTAGGAGAAAGTATTTTAAGTAAGGTAAATCTCAATGAATAGAAATCACATAGATGCTCAAAATAAACAATACAGGAAAGATGATAACTTCAATCAGAATTTGACAGGAAATGTGAATATCAATTGACAAAAGAATGACAGTATGTATCTATCATATTGCAGAAAATTATCGCCAAATCAATCAAAGACTTCCATGTAAAATCTGAAACCGATGTAGACTATCATATCGTCTGCAAATGGTGAGAGTTTGACTTCTTCCTTTCCGATTTGTATTCCCTTGATCTCCTTTTGTTGCCTTATTGCTCTAGCTAGGACTTCAAGGACAATACTGAAGAGGTATGGAGAGAGTGGACAGCCTTGTCTTGTCCCCGATTTTAGAGGAATTGGATCGAGTTTCTCTCCATTTAATTTGATGTTGGCTGTTGGATGGCTGTATATTGCTTTTATGTTGAGGTATGTTCCTGTTATCCCTGATTTCTCCAAGATCTTTATCATGAAGGGGTGTTGGATTTTGTCAAAGGCTTTTTTGGCATCTAGTGAGATGATCATGTTTTTTTTTTTCTCAGTCTGTTTATATGGTGAATTACATTGATATATTTTCAAATGTTGAACTATCCTTGCATCCCTGGGATGAAGCCTACTTGATCATGGTGGATGATTTCTCTAATATGAACTTGTATTCAATTTGCTAGGATTTTATTGAGAATTTTTGCATCAATTTTAATGAGGGATATTGGTCTGAAGTTCTCTTTCTTGGTTGTGTCTTTGTGTGGTTGGGTATCAAGGTTATTGTAGCCTCGTAAAATGAGTTTGGCAATGTCCCTTCTGCTTCTATTGTGTGCAACAATTTGAGGAGTATTGATATTAGCACTTCTTTGAATTTCTGGTAGAATTCTGTGGTGAATCCATCTGGCCCCGGTCTTTTTTTTTTGGTTGGGAGACTTTTGATGACTGCTTCTATTTCCTTAGGGGTTATAGGCCTGTTTAAGTTGGTTATCTGTTCTTGATTCAATTTTCGTAAGTGATAAATGTACAGAAAATTGTCCATTTCTCTAAAATTTTCCAATTTTGAGGAGTACAGGTTTTCAAGGTATGACCTGAAGATTCTCTGGATTTCTTCAGTATCCATTGTTATGTCCCCCTTTTAATTTCTGATTTTGTTAATTTGCATGATCTCTCTCTGCCTTTTGGTTAATTTGGATAACGGTTTGTCAATTTTTTTGTACCTGTTGAAGTTTGCTATGTTGCCAAGAATGTCATAACTTCTGTTCATTCCTTTGAATTTTTTGTTAATTTTCTATGTGGTGGTCCTGTCCAGTGGTTCGAGTGGGGTGTTGAAGTCTCTCGCTATAACTGTGTGAGGCCTTATTTGTGATTTGGGTTTTAAAAATATTTCTTTTACAAATGTTGGTGGCTTTGTATTTGGGGCATAGATGTTTAGAATTGAGACTTCTTACTGATGAATTTTTCCTGTGATGAATATGAAATGACCTTCTTCATCTCTTTTCCTTGATTTTAGTTTGAAGTTTATCTTGTTAGATGCAAGGATAGCTACCCCAGCTCATTTCTTGTGTCCATTTGATTGGAGTATCTTATCCCAACCCTTTACTCTGAGGTAATGTCTGTCTTTGAATTTGAGGTATGTTTCTTGTATGCAGCAGAAGGATGGATTCTGTCTTCATATCCAATCTGTTAGCCTGTGTCTTTTTATAGGCAAGTTAAGACCATTAATATTCAGGGAAATTAAGTTCCACTCAGTGTTTATTCTTGTTTGTTTTTGGTTTGTTGTAGGTACTGGTATTGTATGTGGATTTACCCTGCCTTTTATTTTGTGTTTTTGTAAAGTGGGATTATCTATTGCCTATGTTTATGCAAGTACAGTTAGTTTCGGTAGGTTGGAGTTTTCCTTCCAGTATTTTCTGTATATCTGGATTCGTTGTTACATATTGTTTAAATCTGGTTTTGTCTTAGAATATCTTGATTCTCCATTTATAGTGATTGCAAGCTTTGCTGGGCATAGTATTCTGGGCTAGCATCCATGTTCTCTCAGAGTTGGTAGAATATCTATCCAGGTCCTACTAGCTTTCAGAGTTTCCATGGAGAAGTCTGGTGTAATTCTGACAGGTTTGCCTTTATATGTTACTTGGCCTTTTTCCTTTGCTGCTCTTAATATTTTTTTCTTTTGGTGTTTTAATTATTATGTGATGAGGGGACTTTCTTTTGTGGTCCATTCTATTTGGCGTTCTGTAGGTTTCTTGTACTTTCATTGGTGTGGCTGCTCTTGGCCACTAAGTCCGAGTTTGGAGGAAAACATGGAGATTTGGATGCACCACAAGACTCCTGGTCCTTTTCTGAGTTAATGTCTCTCACCTTTATTGTGGAGCATCCTTATATACAAACTTACAAAAACCCTAGGTCAAAGGGTTCACAACAGGATATTGTTCCCAGTGGGGTGAGGTACCTGTGGTTATGCTGTAAAACAACTCTTAGAGACCGACCTCATGGGGGCTGGGTTCCAACATCTCTACCTTCTTTATATATAAGAAAACAGCTATCAAGCAAGAACTATAATATTTTAACCATTCTATCTTAGTGTGTTACTATAACTATCTATCTTCAACTCCATCAAAGACCATAGAAGGATAATATATAAACTCTAGAACTGACAGAGACACCTTGCTTCCTAGACAGTCACCCAAAGTTTCTTGGTAACCTTGGGGCATCCATCTTTAGCCTACAGGCCACAATGTGTCTGGCAGACTTCTCAGCAAAGCAGGAAATTCTAAACTCTCCACCTGCATAGGCAGTTTGTCTGTTATCTTTTTTCTGTGTCTTGTAGAATGTCTGGCAGACTGTTTCAAGAAGCAGGGAATTCTAAACTGTCCTGCATTGGCAGTTTGTACTCCTCCATGAAGCAGGAACTCTTTAGGCATTTTCCTGTGGGTCCTGCATGTCCAGTTTATAAAGCAACAGTTAAACAATTTAGGCAAGAGTGGCTTCTTTCCCAAATGGCTGGTATTTACATGTCAAAGTCAAACTTTATAATGAGTTTCTTAGATGCTCATCTTTCTCTCAGGTATAGTTGGTGTGCCAGAAGCAGTTGTGTCACACTGTCAAGAAAACCCCTAAACCATTTAAATGCCATATTTTCTGTAGGTCTTACATACAGAACATACATACATCTTTTGAACAAAAGTCACAAAGGAGAGGGGGTGTCAGGGATGGCCATCCTTACCATAGCTTGGCATCTTTGGAGGGTGTTGAGGGCTGCCGCATCTTTGTCCATTTATGTATGGTCTTTTGTAGGGCCTGGGTCTTTTCTTCATCTATTTGGACATATTCTCCTTTCTGATGTGATAGATGATGTACATGGACTCTTTTTTGGAGCTGGGTTGTTAGTGGGTTCAGGGGATGAAGACATTGGGTACTGCATAGGGGAATAATTCTCCTCACTGTCTCAGGAGTCTGTATTACAGATGGAATAGTAGTACTAGGAGTAGCTGTAAAGATGTGGTTGACCATGGACCAAGACTTGGTGACAGGTGACTTTAAAGGGAGCTCATTGATACTGGCTTTGCTTTTTGGCCAGGCTTGAGGTAGATATTGACCAGGGCTCGCTGGATCTCACTTCCTTGGCTGGCAAAGTGATGGGGAATTATGCTCATGAGGATGTCAGAATCTGGGTTTGTGGGCACATAGTTGTCATCAGAGCTGGCAGTGTCTGATTGATTAACTACTTAGCAGAGATTTAGAGATTCAGCAGAACAGCAGGCAGTTTCTTCACCTCATGTTGGATACTTGTAGTCACTGACTGGAGGTCTCTGTTGATGCGGGAGACCTCTGGAGGCTGCCCCATAGAGGTGTCTTGTGGTGCTGTGGTGGGGGAGCTATGGCTGACTCCACTAGGAGATCTCCAAATTCCATACACAGGGTGTTGCTTGGTGCCTTTAAGGTGTACACATCCTCACTATCTGCCCCAGACCCCGCTTTTAACTGGGGCTGACTGGAGCTGCTGAATTCAGCTGGAGAAGAGCAGAGATTATGACTGACTGAAGAAAAGTTTCTCAGGGTGTCAGTCCTCTCTTTAGTTTGACTGAAGCCACAGATCTGGCAGATGCTCTGGACTCACCTATTCATGTCAGCCTCTGTCTCAGCCACCAGGTAGAAGGTGTGCTCATTGGTAATGATATCAAACATAAACCTCTTTTGGAGCTCTTGTTTGTTGAAGGTCAGAGTTCTTCCAAGTATAGTGCCCCAATTTTTCTCAGGTGGCAATTTCTCCAGCCAGCCTGTTCACACCACATCGTTGCTGGCTGACTGGAGCCCACAGCAGGCTCAAGTGGACAAAAGCATGGGCTGCTGGGTCAGCTGGCTACTGGTGGGTAGGTCTGGAGGAGGGATTCCTCAGTGGTGGATTTCCCGCATTTCTTCAATAATTTTCTTAGCATTATTGCTTAATCCAAAGTTAAAATTAAATCTTACCAGTACCTTGTCTCTTTAAACTTTATCTCTGTGATTGACTGTGATCTCTATTCCAATCCAACTCTCTTAGGAGTTGAGGCACCCCTTACAGTAACTTTCCAATCCAACTCTCTCAGGAGTTGAGGCACCCCTTTTCCAGTGCTTTTACAATCCATCTCTCTCAGGAGTTGAGGTTTCTATTTTCCAGTGCCTTTACAATCCAACTCTCTCAGGAGTTGAGGTACCTATTTTCTAGTACCTTTTGCAATCCACCCTCACAACTCCTTACTTGCTTTCCAGCCTTCTGAGGGTGATCTATCAGGGTCCCCTTTGTTTCCCAATCTCAGTGGGATCTCCACTTGTGGCTGCTCTTGGCCACTAAGTCCGAGTATTGGGGGAAAGCCTGGAGATTTGAATGAACCACAAGAGTACTGGTCCTTTTCTGAGAGAATGTCTCTCACCTTTATTGTGGAGCAGCCTTATATAAAAACTTACAAAAACCCCAGGTCAAAGGGTTCACAACAGGATATTGATCCCAGTTGGGTGAGGTCAGGAAAACAGGAGGTACCTGTGGTTATTCTGGAAAACAACTCTTAGAGACTTCATGGGGGCTGGATTCCAACACATTGGCATGTCTTTTTTAGTTTGGGAAAGTTTTCTTCTATGATTTTGTTGAATGTTTTCTGCACCTTTGAGTTGGGTTTCTTCACCTTCTTCTATACCTATTATCCTTAGGTTTGGTCTTTCTACGGTGTCCCAAATTTCCTGAATATTTTGTGTTATGTTTTTATTTGACTCCAGATTTTCTTTGCTTGATGAGTTTATTTCCTCTATTTTGTCTTCAGCATCTGAGATTCTGTCTTCCATCTCTTGTATTCTATTGGTTATGCTTGCATTTGTGGTTCCTGATTGTTTACTAAGCTTTTCTACTTGCAGCATTCCCTCAGTTTGTTTTTTTTATTGTCTCTATTTCAGTTTTCAGGTCCTGAACTGTTTCCTTCAGCTGTTTAATTGCATTTTCTTGGCTTTCCTTGATTTCTTGCATCTTTTGGTTTGTCTTTTCTTCCATTTCTCTGAAGGATTTTCTGATTTTCTCTCTTAGATTCTCTATCATTTCCATGAAGTTGTTTTTAAGGTTGCTCTCTTCTGCTTCTTCTGTGTTCAGATGTTCATGTCTTGCTGGTGTAGAGTCCCTAGGCTGTGGTGTTATCATATTGTTTTTCCTGTTGTTGGATGTGTTCTTTTATTGTCGTCTTCCCATCTCTTGTTCCAGTGGATACAGTTGGTGTCACTTCCTTTCCTGGCGTGTATGGGTCCCGTGTTCTCTTCAGGTGTGTGCAATTGACTTTGATACTATGATGGGTTTCAAGTTGGGTGCAGGCAGGTCTGAGGCATTCAGTCTCCAGGTGGGTGAGAGCAGCACTGGCTCAGAGATGTCAGCAGACTCTGGGTTACTTGGTCCTCAGGGTTCGAGTTGTCCTGTTGAAGATTCCTGGGGAGGGTTTGCCATGGTGTGCAGATGGAAGTTGTGCCCAATTTAGGGGCCGAATCAGTTCACCTCTGGACTCTCTGCACTCTGTGGGGGCTGGAATGGCCCAGCGATCTCAGCAGAGACAGGATTTCAGGGTCCTCAGGGACCGAAACTTCTTCTATGGGATTGTGTCTTCCAGATGTGACAGGCAAGTGACACTCATAAAATCTCAACAATATGACTGTCTACACAATATCTGAATAATGACAATAAGAATTGAAATTTCAAGGTGAATAGAAAAATGTGCATGGGCAGCACCCCAGAAAAAGAGGTGGATGTTAACAGGATAAAATTCGATATTATTGTATTACTGATTGATAAAAGAGAGAGGAATTATATTCCCCAGGAGTAGAAGGCTTCATTTGTTACCTAATATGAAGTGGCAGGGTCTAAAAGAATATAAATGCAGCAACAATATGAAGAGGTTGTGTACACATGTATATATATGAGAGATATAGAGGGAGAGAATGAGAATATATGTGTAAACATATTTGCAGATATATAACATATGTATATGTATATACACATATGATCATATACATATACATGTGTACGTATATATGTAACAGTAATAAATAAATAAAAGAGGGGATGAATTTGAGAGGAAGAAATATGGGAAAGATTGAAAGGGGAAGAGGGAAAGAGAAATAATGTAAATTCAGTGTATGTGTTGTGTGTGAAAATTTAAAAAAAATGCCGGGCACTGGTGGCTCACGCCTTTAATCCCAGCCCTCGGGAGGCAAAGGCAGGTGGATCTCTGTGAGTTTGGGACCAGCATGGTCTACAAGAGCTAGTTCCTGGATAGCCTCCAAAGCCACAGAGAAACCCTGTCTCAAAAAAAGAGAAAATTTAAAAAAATAATTTAATAAAAATATTTATCCTTTATAAATAATTTTCAATCTTAAATAACCATAAATATTCTCTGTATTGAAGAATAGGGTGAACAAAATGCTAAGAAACAAGTTACGTTTCCATCAGCAAAATACATTTTCCTGATGTGATTGATTTCAAATGTGATCAATTTTATCGCTTCTCTTCTTTGAGGCCATGACAACTTTTGCACACTGACCTGCCTATGGTGTGGCTCAGGTTGATGGTGTAATAGGCATACAAAGAGCCAGCAGGGAATTATTCCTGTGTAAGGGTAAAGTAGGGGAAGAAAATGTTCAAAGATATTCTGAGATTAATAATAATCAACTGTAAGTAATATTTACCTGTAAAATTGCAGAACCATTTCAGTTAAGTCAGCAATGACCTTTATTACCAAATACTATGATATTAATTTTTATAAACCGGTATCCATCATAATAAATAACTTCTTGAGACACTCAATTTTGAAGTTTCTGTTTGTCTGACAGATTTATCTGCCATTGACAGCTCATTTCTCTAGGATCAACAGCTCATAAAAAAGAATATTATTCTCTGGGCACCATCAGGTGGATATGTGAGATGTCAAGAGCAGTAGACAATTCCCCAACCCCTAATACCCCTCATGGTTTTTTAAAGATAATGTGGCATTTCCCATAAAACCTTCAGCAAACTATCTCATTTGGGCATTTAGAATATGAATATTATAGAATATTAAAGAAGCAGCTCATTTGAAATGTATTTTACTTGCTATCTCCTTATATAGAATTAAAAGAATATTTTATTATGTACAATATTAATTTTTCAACCTTACATTAACAATAGTTCTTTCAGAAGTTTTCTTTAATTCTTAAATTTCTCCACAATTTCTATGCCATATATATTATTGTTGAGATCTATAATATATTAATTATGAGATAATATTTTAAATGATTTTTGAGAAAATATATACACTGGTATAGTCAGAATACCAGTGTCTTAAGCACTGTATAGTCTCTGGAAACTGTATTTTACTTCGCTTAGCTGTCTATCTTTGATCATCATATAGTCTGTTCTTGAACATTTCAAGTTCTGTATTCCTCTTGGTTAGAATCCTGAAGATTTTCAGGCCTTATCCCTGTTACTTGTTCTTCTATAGAACTCATAAACAGCCCTCTCCATGCTGAGTCACTCACTTTAAGAGAAAACAATGTAAAACGTTTCTTTTACCCTTACCACCAAAACTGTTTTGTGAATTCTTTGTAATATTCCTTGTTTTCCGATATACTATTAAATATCTAGTTAAGGACCATGTATTTTTAAAGAACTTTGAGGATGGTGACATCTTCTGCACTGTATCTGCTCCCCTGATTCTGGAAGCTTTCAAAACACTTAACTTCATGAATTGGGCAAAGGCTTGTAAATCTCTGAAGATATACATAGTATACACTAATGCAACCATGGAACTTTCCATTGTGAAAAAAAATTAGGTTCATTTTGTGTAATTGTAGCACAAATGATAGAAACCCAGAGACAGATATTGGAGTTCAAGCTGAAGATCAGAAAAGCAAAGCGGGCAGCCACTAGCTCTTCTGTCTACCTCAGACTGAAAAGGTGATCCTGACTCCATGAATACCCGACATGGTTGGAGACTGGATGGCAGAAATCTGAATACTGAATGCCCCCTCCTACCTTATATACCTCTCTATTGCTGGGATTAAAGGTGTGAGCTCTGTTTCTCTTTTAGACTGATTCAATCTCATGTATCCCTGGGTGGCCTTGAACTCACAGAAATCCATCTGCTTATGTCTTCTGAGTCCTGGTATTAAAGAAGAGTGCCTCCACTGCCCAGCTTCTGTGGCTGTAGCTAGCTTTGCATTGTAATCTTCAGTGGCTTCATTAGACCATAAAGAATATATTGCCATATGTAAAAATCATCTGATTAATGTTGAAATATATTTATCACTGAACAACATTGCAATTAAAGCCAGCATTAAGATAATCCATCTTTTTATATGATTGAGTTCTATGAATACCATAACAATTAATATTTGAAGACAAGTTAAAAAGATTACTAATTTCTCAAGTTGTGGGACAAATATTTTGATGATAGTTTTGCCATTTCAATCAAAAACTTATTATGTTTTTATGTTTAAACATATATATTATATATATATATATATATATATATATATATATGCCCTCAGAGAATAGGGGCAATGGATGTAAGGGAGCTAGAGTCTTAGAGAGTGTGGCTCACCTAATGTAGGTGCTGGGAATCAACACAGATCCTCTGGAAGAGTAATAATTTCATGTTCTAAACTTCTGAATCATTTCTCTAGACCACTTTTGCCATTGTTTTAAACTAAACAGTTAAAAGAATTTTTTCAGAATAGCTAAAAAAATGCCTATGTAACTTATTTTTAAAACGAATTGAAGTTAAATCTGTTTTTATTTCAATTTTTATTCTTTTCACTTTTTATTGAAAATAGATTTTTCTATCATATAGTACATCCTGACCACTGTTTGCCTTCTCTCCACTCCCCCCAGCTCCCCTGACCTACCCCTCCCCCCCAGATGCAATCCTCCTCTTTTTCACTTTAGAAAAGAACAGGCCTCCAAGAGACAAAAAACAAACACAACAATAAAAGATACAATAGCACAAGGCAACTTCTCTCATATAGAGGACAGAGAAGCAACCCATTAGTAGGAAAAGAATCCCAAGAGTAGGCAAACGAGTCAGAGACACAAAATTGGCAACAGGAGAACTTCACCTATTATATAAAGTAAGCATGGCTCATATGGGCTCACAGAGCCTGAAGATGTAAGCACAGGGTCTCCAGAGATCTGCTCTAGGTAATCTGTGTACATGTTTTGGCTATTAGCTTGGGGTTTTTGTGGGAGTAATCATTTCAATTTTTATATTTTTACATCATTAATTATCAATGATATATATGGAATAAAATTTGAGAAAATTTACAATAGTGAAAGGTTTCTATTAACAAGATCTTTCTAAAAAGATCAGATACATATCTATTTATAAAGTGAACAATGAACCGGGCATTGGTGGTGCACCCCTTTAATCCCAGCACTCGGGAGGCAGAGGCAGGTGGATCTCTGTGAGTTCGAGGTCAGTCTGGTCTCCACAGCGAGTGCCAGGATAGGCTCCAAAGTTACACAGAGAAACTCTGTCTCAAAAAAACTAAAACAAACAAACATTAAAGTGAACAATGATATTTGAAAAACAACAAAAAAACAATTTTAACATAAAATTCTGTTTTATGCTGTATAATATTGGATCATGAAACATTTAATATCATAACTGCATTTCCAGTGAATTCTGTCCATTTTTATTGTTGCATATTTCTTGCTATGAATTTCGTGTCTAAAATCTTTTAGAGCTGAATATGGAAGTTCCCATCTATAATTCCAGCACACAGAGGGTAAATCAGGAGAATTCTGAGTTTAAGGAGAGCAAGGGTTACTCTCAACAAAACAACTAATTAATATTCTGGACAAGGGGGAAAAATCTTGTGCCATCTATACAATTTAAAGGCATTTGTTAGTCTGGTCTTTTAAAATAATTTTATAGTAATTTTTAAAAGTTTTATAGTTTAATTTATTCACTTTTCAGCAGTTTGTGCCATAAGTACCATATATAGGAATACAAGTGAGCCAAATGTCAAAGGCATTTTATTAAAAATCTTTCAAAAGATGCCTATTCTTAAACCCATCTATATGACATTTGTGAACAGACACAAGTGACACAAATGAGGCAGGAATTCCCCAACATGGGGAGCTGTCAGACTTCATGACCTAGGAACTCTCTGAAGTGGAGGAATTATTCTATAATCTGATTATTCAAAATTAATACTTAGTTAAAATTCATAACTGCAATTCCCCAAAATATTAGTTTTTCAGATTTTGGGGTGAAAATTCAAACACTGAATTCTCAAAGCAAATGAAAATGTATTTCAATAGGAATTCTTTAAGAACTTGTAAACATCAAGTATGAAGAACAAAACAAGGTAGAAATACAATTAAATTGATTAATTCATCACAGAGCTCCAATGAATGTACCAGTGAAGATAGCTTCCCAAATCAGAGACTGGTTAATTCATATATATTAAACTCAGTGACAGATATATGAAATTAAATTGCATAATGCAGAAAAGCTGAACAGTCTTTATTATGATTCACACACCATAGCTAATGGAAATATTCACAGAGCAGAAGGTTTAACTGGTGGGAGGCTTTTTAAAGACTTTTCCTTATGAGGTTTCTGGAAGGACTGATCTAAGCGAAATTCTTCATTTACATTAATATCTCCAGTAACCTGTGAAGACATTCCTTCCATGGGCAAATAAAGAGGAATTTTGATGCATCTGTGAGGTCATTGAAAGACTCCTCTGATATTTCAATATTAAGTAAATAAAAAGAATTATCTAGACTGGTTTATCTTGCTTAATGGCGATGTTAATTGTTATAGGAGGAGCTAAGTTGGTAATACAAGAAGAGGTAGCTACTGTCACAGCACAGTGGTAGGAAAGACGGTTGGGGAGTGGACTGGCTGGCCTAGCAGCAGCAGTATCCAGACATATAGGGTGTTTGCAACCACAGAGGAGAGGAAGGACTAGAAACCTATGTGAGTCAGAAAACATCACCATGGTGCTTAGTAAAAGGAGGATCCCTACATTTAGCAAAAACATAATATATTGATTCTAAGGTACCCTGTTATGGTTTCAACCTAAAATTTAGGTGGTAATTTAGTTGTAACCCACTGAGGCTCATTCCATTCATCAGGATAGTGTCTGCTTATGAACAATCTTCTTGCAATGTTGTTTTGAATTCCCAACAATATACCCAATAATGTAAACATCTATATGATTTTCATGTTTTCATTTTGTCAATGATTCCATGACTCTCTGTGACAAGGACCATCTTTTTTATGCTTTATTTTGATCATTTTCCTTAGTCAATGCCACCTTGTCAATTTCTCTCCAAAGAGATGTTTAAACACATTTCAGGATGAGATTCCTCTCCTTGTTTTAAATATTTTCTGGTTTCTCTTGCAATATAATGCTTGTGTAATGCCCCACTCCTCTTTATTCCCGACAGCCTGTACAATACTTCTCAACAAGATTCCAAAGTTCCTGGAGGGGCATTGTCAAAGCTGTAGTACTTTATTAAACTATAGGACTAATGAATAGTGAGCCTAAGCTGTCTTACTGTCTTAAATTTTCTCTCTCTCTCTCTCTCTTTCTCTCTCTCTCTCTCTCTCTCTGTATGTGTGTGTGTGTGTGTTTGTGTGTGTATGTGTGAGAGAGAGAGACAGAGAGAGAGAGACAGAAAGAGAGAGACAGAGAGAGAGAGAGACAGAGAGTGTGTGTGTCTTCAAATATAACTCTCTAGTTACAATCAAACTTAGCAACAGAGTTTTCTCTGGGCATCTAATATTGCTACATTCAATACCATTCTTTATAGCACCCTCAGAGTTGATTCTCTGCCACTAGTCATTATTTGCTCAATTAAATTTCTGAATTTAGTATGCTGATGTGGGGATACTTATTTACAATGCCAGTATTCAAGAAACTGAGACAGGTGGATAATTTCTTTGTTGTTAGCCTAGTATATATTCAAAGATGGAATTTTTGTTGTTTCTGAAATACTGTTTTCCAAAATAGTCTTAAAATCTTGGGTGGTAATGAATTGAGGTTCATTTCCTTCAAATAGATACTTATCAAAAGCCTGTTTCTAAAGCAAGATAATAACAAAAAGGTTAGCAATCTTGGTAGTGCAGCAGTGGAAGTCCAGTTTCTCATCATGCAAAAGCAAGAGTATCATGACTTACAAGGCCAACTTAGTCTACAATTTACAGTTAAGGTTTTCCTCAGCAACACAGTGAGAAAAATCAGGACCAAAGGTTTTGAAAAGTAGCAAAAGGCCAGGCATAGTTCAGCTTCTGCTTAGCCCAGTGCTTTTTCTCATCATTGTTAGTAGATGATTTTTCAAAATAAAAAAGTTAACAAATAAATATTGACCCATGTCCCTATTCAGTTTTCTGAAGGGATTTCATTTGCTCGGCTGAATAATGGATGATTTTTTATTCTCAAAATACACAATATGAAATGTAGTTTTAAAGTTGGCATTCTAAACAAAAATCTCTAAATAGTGAAAAACATACAAAATTTTTATATAGTGTTTTTTCAAATTAGCAGTAGAATTGAAAATGTATTTTATTGAATAAAAATAAGTTTAAAAACATAACAAATTTCAAAAAGAAATATTAAAGTGGACTGGAAAGTAGCACAGAAAGATAGTCTAAATGGTTTTGGAACAATGACCAAAACAGTAAGACTACACAAAAAGGGACATAGTTAGAGTTGATGCCAATATCCTCCTCTTTAAGAAATTTTAAATGCTTTTACAATGTTGAATGTTTAAAAATTATATTTGTTGCAAATATACTTACTAAGTCATTTGCCATATTGCATATACAGGTTAAGTCCATAATCCATTGACAAAATTAACCAAACAGTCTTTTTTTTGTTTTTATTTATTATTGAAAGATTATTTTTTCATACACTAAATTCTCCTCCCACTCCTCCTAGTACCTCCCCATGTCCCCTCCTTACTAGAAGATCCACTCACACTCCATTTCCTCTTCAGAAAAGAGGAGACTCCAGATAGAAAACTCCTGAGTTGTTTAGGGATCTCCACCATAGATCCATTGGCAAGACTCAAATATTGTAGTCAAATCCTACTATTCATGTTTCAGTGTTTGGTTTATGTGGTAGTAGTGTTCCTGATAGAAATTTTTGTTCCCTTGTGTTTGGGGAAGAGATGTTAAGAATTGCAATATTATCTGGTAGAATTTTCTGTTGATGGGAATATATTGTCCTTCTATCCTTTTGGGTTAGTTTTTATTTGAAGTCTACTTTGGTACATATTAAATTTTTCATACCAACTTTTTTCTTGGGTTCATTTGCTTTGAATATCTTTTAATTTTCAATAATGGACTCTGAAGTAATGTTTATCCTTGATGTTGAGGTATGGTTGTTTTTTTTTTTTTGTATGCAGCAGAAAGATGGGTCCTGATTTATATCCTCTCTGTGAACATGTGTCTTCTTTTGCCTGTAGGGGTAGGTGAAGGGAAATGATATAGAGGGTTATCAGTGAATAATGATTGTTAATTCCTGTTATTTTATTGTTGTTACTATAGATGGTGTTGGTGGGGTGTCTGTGTGTGTGTGTGTGTGTGTGTGTGTGTGTGTAGGCTTCCTTCTTTGGGTTTTACAAATGTGAGATTATATATTTCTAGTGTTTTCCTGTATATAGTTTGAACACTTTGGTTTGGACTTTTTCTTCTAAACCTCTGTAGGCCTGGGGTTTCTGATATTGTTTAAAGTTGACTTTAACATGGAAGACTTCCTTTCTCCATCTATGATGGTTAAAACTTTTGCTTGGTATAATAATCTGCAATGGCATATGTGTTCTCTGATAACCTACAGAACATTTGTTAAAGCCCTTCTGGATTTTATGTCTCCCTTTATAAGTCAAGTGTAATTTTAATAGGCATGCTTTTAGATCTTACTTGGTCTTTTCTCCTTAAACATTTTGATAATCTTTGTTCATTCTGTATGTTTAGTGTTTTATTGTTATTTAGTAAGGCGTATTTCTTTTCTGCTCTAATCTATATAGTGTCCAAATGCTTCTTGTACATTTATAGTTATCTCTTTCTTTATGTTAGGAAAATTTTCTTCAATGATTTAGTTAAATATATTTTCTGTCCTGATGATCTAATATTATTATTCTTTTCATAGTGTCCAATATTTCCTGGAATATAGTTGAACTTATATTCATAAGAAAGGATTTTTCTGAACATGACTAATTTGAGAAATTAAAGGCTATAATTGATAAATAGTATCAATGGAAACTGAGGACTTTGGTACATGGTACATCAAAAGACGTCACCATTCCAGTGAAAAGCTATTACACAGAACAGAAAAAAGTCATATTAGCTATATATCTGGCAGAGGGTAAGTATCTAGAATATACAGAGAACTCATAACAAAACTCAAGAGCAGAATCTAACAAACAAGAAAATTAACAGCTCAATTAAAACATACATAGGATTCTCAAAAGATGAAATCAAAATGACCAAGAATCATTTTAAAGCATCTATAACCACCAGAAAATGCAAATGAAAACTACTGTGAGATTTCATCTAGAACCAATCAGAATAGCTACTTAAAACAAAATGAAAGGAAATACCTATATGGATTCAAAGAAAATTAGAAACCTTCACCAAAAAGAGACTTTGTAGTACTCAATTATCAAGGGGCATGCTTATGTCACACCCCTCTTCTCAAAGCTCAGGGATCTTCGAAAGGAGGATGAGGAAATATTGGTGTATAGCTTCAAAGTATCATTTTTTTTCCAGATTGAAAACAACAGATGAATTTGTCTATGTGAATTTAGAGTGGATGCCACAGAAATGCACAATACCTATGCAATATCAAGCCACAAATATCCTAGCACAGAGCAGGAATATGAAGAAAATATGCACCCCTATCTGATTAACGGTTAGCAGCAGAATAGCTACTGAGAGCACAGTCAGTTTTCATTAAGGGTTGAAGTCCCTGTGAGGTCGACTATGATGCAGTTGATTGCTACACACAGAAAACTATATGGACAACTATAATTTCACTTGATGGCTTAACGTAACAAAAAGAGTTCACAATGTTGTATTTGTGAGGGAAGATGTGCTGGATCTGATGAATGAGAGTTATTATGATCAAAATGCATAGTATGGAATTCTCAAGGAACTAACAAAAAATGAAAATAATGTTCTATGGTTAATCATGCTCCCATAAGAGACACTGAGATACCAAGTAATGTCTCCCAACATGGGAAACTGAAAAATAATATATGTAACTGGTTAATATTTCTTTAAATCTATAATTTGAAAATATAATTTCATCTCAAAATGCTTATGTAGGAAGCAAAAACTAAGAGAAAAGAGAAGAATTATGGGTAAACACTGTGAAATGGCTTTCCTTATTCTTAATTTTGATTTTGTAAGTATTTTAACAGTTTTTGAAATTACTCTGAATAACTAATGATGTTATCTAAGCCTTTCACTTAACTTTGTTTTGGGAGCTGAGACTGTATCTCAGCTGTAGAGTGCTTTCTTCGCACGTGTGAGTTCTTGGACCTATCATGAACATTGCAAAGTAAATTTTTGTAACCATCTAATGTGGTTTAGAGAAATCAATTCAAGCTAAAAATATAATTAGAGCTCTAATTGTAGATCACACTAATAAAATATCATAGCTGACTGATATAGAAAGTAATTGGAGAGATTAAAATGATCAAATTTCAGGAAAGACATGAAGCAACACCTGGAGGTTATTAAAAAATAATTATGCTCTGAGAAGTGTTGTGATTGCAACAGATTATTATTAGAAAGTATTTTTTGGGGGGGTTAGTATATTGCTCAAAGGCCAAGTACTTTCCTGATATGTGCAAAGCTGAGTTGTATCAACAGCAGCAATCACAAAAAAGAACAGTAATTTATAATAAAATGACATTAATGGTCTCAGGGCAAAGTGACTAGAACATTTTATAATCAATATACATAAAATTTTGAAAATATTGTAAAATATATATTAATATTTATAAAATTTTATTAACATATCATTAAAATATTACAATATCCACTTTCAAATATTGTATAAAATAACAAAAGTTAACTGATACAAAAGTATAAAATAAATAATTGCAAAGCAAGGTAAGAAAAGTTAGTGTTCTAAGGCCATAAAGTTATTATGATTGATTCATTAGTTAACACTCAATACTTGAAAATTTTTGAAACAAAACATGGAGTAAATATTTTGAGTATAAGCATTTTGAGCTCTAATTTATATTTTGAACTTAAACATTTTAAAAACTAAATAATTGAATAGTGGATATTTCTCTTTAACGATTAGTAATAATTGTTTAACATCCTTATCAATTTGCTTTATTTGAATATATCTCAATTTTTAGAGGAAAATTGAGAACTTCCAGAAGCAAAATGAATTATTGACATGATTTTACTTAAGACACCAACTAACCATCTAAGCAACAGTGGGAGGCTACCTTAAATGCCCTCTCCTTATAACATGATTGACAACTAACTTATATACCATCGTAGAGCCTTCATCCAGCACCTGATGGAAGTAGAAGCAGATACCCACAGTTAAACATGGAACTGAACTGAAATCCAGTTGCAGAGAATTAGGAGTGATGAGCAAAGTGGTCAAGATTAGGCCAGTGAAACCCACAGAAACAGCTGACCTGAACAAGGGGGTACTCTCATGAAAGGACAAACTTAATTGGGAACTTATTTACAGTTTCAGAATATCAGTCCATTTTTATCATGGTGGAGAGCATGGTGGCACACATGGCAGCCATCTTACTGATGCCTGGGATTATAAATCCTGCTGATAGCTAGAAACTGATCTGCAGACAGGCAGGCAAAGAGAGAATGACTGATTAGGCCTGGCATTAGTTTTTGAAATCTCAAAGTCCATCCAGAGCAACAGATGTCCTCGTCCATACCTCCTAGTCTTTCATAGCAATTCACAAACTGGAGACTCAGTATTCGAATGAATAAGCCTATGAGGGCCATTCTCAGTTAAACCACCATTCTATTGATATTGGCATTGATATTTTGCAAATAAAAAATAGATTTTAAAGTTAATTTATACCTTATTACCCAAAAGTACAATGAAATAAAATAACTACCATATTTTCTAAAAATTCAGACATGAGTAAATTTATTTTGAATAATTTTAACTAAGGCAACTTTTGTAAATGTATTTTTACAGAATTAAATATACAATTCTCAATAGAGGAATCTAAAGCGGCTGAAAGACACATAAGAAAGTGTTCAACATCCTTAGCCATCAGGGAAATGCAAATCAAAAGAAATCTGAGATACCTTCTTACACCTTTCAGAATGGCCAAAATCAAAAAGACCAATGACAGTTCATGTTGGAGAGGATATGGAGAAAGGGGAACACTTCTCAACTTCTGGTAAGAATGCCAACTTGTACAACCACTTAAAAAATCAATGTGGCGACTCCTCAAAAAAATGGGAATCAGTCTACCACAAGATCCAGCAATTCCACTCTTAGGCATATACCCAAATGAAGCACATAAATACAACAAGGACATCTGTTCATCAATGTTCATAGCAGCACTATTTGTAATAGCCAGAAACTGGAAGCAGCCTAGATGCCCCCTAACTGAAGAAAGGATAGAGAAAATGTGGTACATTTACACAATGGAGTACTACTCAGCAGAAACAAAACAATGGAATCTTGAAATTTGCAGGAAAATGGATGGATCTAGAAGAAACCTTTCTGAGCAATGTAACCCGATCACAAAAGACAAACATGGTATGTACTCACTCATGTGCAGATTTTAGATAAGGATTACTAGCCTACAATCCACACTGCCAAAGAAGCTAATAAACAAGGAGAACCCTAAGAGAAACAGACATGGTCCACTGGATAAGGGGAGATGGTCAAGATCAGCTGAGCAAATTGGGAGCATGGGAAGAGGTGGGAGGGAGGGAGGAAAACAAGAAGGGGAGAAGAAGAGGGATGCAGAGGACATGAGGGAGCAGAAAGTTTGAGTCAGGGGAAGAATAGATGACAACAAGAATGCAGATATCATAATAGAGGAGACAGTTTTGGTTTACAGAGAAATCAAGCACTAGGGAAATGTCTGGAGATCTACAAAGATGACACCAGCTAACAATCTAAGCTATGGAGGAGAGGCTACCTTAAATGCCCTCCCCTGATTATGAGATTGATGACTGACTTATGTACCTTCATCCAGCAGCTAGTGGAAGTAGAAGCAGACACCCATAACTAATCACTGAACTGAACTGGAACCCAGATGCAGAGAAGGATGAGTGAAGAGCACAGGGGTCAAGACCAGGATGGTGAAACCCACAGAACCAGCTGACCTGAACATCTGGGAACTCTTGCTCCACAGACTGATAGCTGGAATACCAGTATGGGTTTGATCCAGACCCCAGGAACATGGGTTTCTGTGAGGAAGCCTCAGAAATCTATGGGACCTCCTGTACAAGTTCAGTACTTATGCTTAGCATAGGTATGGACTTTGGGAGCCCATTCCATATAGAGGAATACTCCCTGAAACAAGATACATGGGGGTTGGCCTAGGCCCTATCCCAAAGGATATAATAGACTCTGATGACACCCTATGGAAGGCCTTATCATCCAGGGGGAGCAGAAATGATATGTGATAGATAGGGATTTAATGTGGGGGTGGGCGGTAGGGGAGGACCAGTGGGAGAAGGGAATTGTCATGTAAAACAATCTTGTTTCTAATTCAAATGAAAAACGTAGGAAAAAAACTAATAAAAAATCTCCTAAAACTTTTCTAGAGAACTAAGTATGACCCCCCCCAGTAGAATAATGATATCACCAAGAAAACATGAAAAGTATTACTTTCTTGTAATGACTAACAGTAAGCCAATTAAGACTAACAATCTTCAATCATTTCTCTTTTTACTTGATAACAAACAAAGGGTAATTTAGATTCTTATGCTTTTTAAATGATGGCAGTTCATTTTGATTAATGAACGATGCTAATATTATTTTACCAGAAGACACTCATGTGAAATGTATTCATATTATTTTCCATCTTTTCATTTTACGGAGACAGAATGTACTGTGATGGTCAGGAAGGGCAGAGATTAAATAGGTATTAATTAGAACTTATCAACACAGTGTCATAAACCGCTAAGATATTTAGACAAAATTATAGTGAATATCTAAGTCCTAGTTAGGTAGGAAATACTCAGGTAGAAAATGACAAAATGTAAAATTTAGAAAACCAAATTCTTTGTGTCAATTATTCTGTACATGTTAAATTTAAGAGAAAACACACACACACACACACACACACACACACACACACACACACACACACACACACACACATATATATGGAGACATGGAACACAAAATAGTTAAATGCCTAGTGGAAACTTGTATCATTCTCAAATACTATGAGCATTGTTTTATGTTTCATTTTATTTAGCAATACAAGCACTATATTTATTTATTTATTTGTTTTCTTATTTATTTATTTATTGAGACAGGGTTTCTCTGTGGCTTTGGAGGCTGTCCTGGAACTAGCTCTCGTAGATTAGGCTGGCCTCGAACAAGCACTATTTTTATAACAAACAAATAATTGAAACATAAGCGATCACTGAACTAGAATATTTAAATCATCACTGTGGTGTCCTCTTTTTGTTTCAAGTGTAAGAGGAGAAGGAACAGTTTGGTTTTGGTGATTCTTGGGTCTCTCCATTAATTGATTGTCCAGAATTCACATCATTTAATAACAGCTTATAAAAATATAAATAATTTTTCTCATTATGTTATTTGTTGAATTGTACTGTGAATGCTACATTTTATTAAAAATCTACATAATTTTAGTGAAGGTTACATTTAATTTCTGTTAATGGCTTGAACTATCAAGCACACAAACAATTCTGACAGAAAAAAATATCACCTTATTCCAAGAGATAAAAATATTCAGTACAATGATAAATACACATTACATTAAGACAGTTCAGTCATATTTCTAAAGAGCATTCTAAAATGTACTCTCAGAAAAATCTATCACCATTTTGCTTAAAATGTTGTCTGGAAAAGATGAACAATTTGGGGCTATATTAAAATGTATCATAATAAAATATTAAAAACACAAAAAGCACAATGTTATTAAATTACAAAACAACAAAATCTAATGGGGCAAATTAGCAGTGACAGCAAAAGATGTGAAATTAATGCATTCCATCCAATCCCCAGAAAAAATGTATTTCATACATTATTTTAAATATTTCTAGTATATATTTCAAGATGGATGCAAAGAGTCATAAACTACCCTCAGTCCATTCCCTACTGAAAAACAAAGGGAATAGTGATAAATCATTGGATGCTCTGGATGTCATACAGTTTTCTGAGAAGTATAGGGAATAATGAATAGAGACTTTGTACTTGTTTTCCAATTGAAGAAGTCTTTTTTGGCATTAAAAACTAGACAACATGAATCAATTAAGATTTGAAAGTAATATTTATAAAAATATCTTTTGCTCCCAGAAAATGATTATTTGTGTTTTTAGTAATAATACTACTGATCTATATTGGTGAAAACATAGAGAAATGAGACACTCCATTCACCTTGGATGAGAGTGTCAATTGCTTTATGAATATTCTCCAAAGTGACTTTTCCTTCAAATGTCAAAAACCCTGCTCTATTTTTGTGATTAATTTACCCTGAATCTCTTGTAATTAAATTGACTAATGGATATTATCATTGAGAAGAAAAAAATGGCATCAGGTTTTATGTCAACCATTTACTATTTTTTTGGAATGTTTTTAGGAGTATTGGACATTACCAGGAAAGTATTAAATTAATTGTCTTCTATTACGAACAAAGTTTTAAAAAAAACACTCTGAAGAAATCATGAAGCTGACAAATAAGAAACCTAGTAAGTAATAGATCTCCACTCTTCAATCTTGGAGAATATTAAGTGTATACATTAAACTCTAATCCCCCTGTTTTGTACTAATAGAGAAAACTCAAGACCTTGACTTATCTGAAAGTTTTTAGCTCAAAATAAAAAATTGAGTACTTTCTGTAGAAAAATTTATTCTAAAGAGTAATTAAACAAACACAAACCTGAAGCATTTAAAAAATCTTTTTCTATTGTTTGAGAGAATAATCTAATTTAAATAAAAATAAATTAATTAAAATTAAGATTATTATTTCCTAGTGAGCATGGTTGATTTATAAATGAGATGTTATATGGATATCAATTACATTGGAAAGATGAACCTCTGCAAGCCACAGGTATTTTGTCTTTTCTTGCATGTTAATGCCCTAGTTGAGAAGTTCAATCATGTTGATACTTTGAGAAATAAAAAATTCAGATAATGAAGCATTTAAGAATGATATAAGGTGGCTGAAAACAGGGTTCACAGGGCACAGGATTTTACTGTGTAAGCAATAAACAGTAAGGGACACTGCCTCTGTCAAGGCAGAATAGGAAAACCAAGATCCATGGCTGTTGCCTGACATTCAAGAAACTGTAGGAAATTGAAATTATCATACATAAACACTAGCACACATAAGCATGTACATAGATTGAGGACAAACACACACATGCACACACACACACACACACACACACACACACACACACACACACACTATCATACTTAAGGAATGAGACATTAAAATGGTTAATTTTTACTTTTTAAATTTAAAAATCCTGGCTTTTGAAAACAAAATGCTTGCACATGAATTCAATTAAAATTGATGAAAAGTGGGGCCATGAGTTTTCAGGAAAGTAGGAAGGCATAATTGGGATTCTTTGTAAGGAGAAAAGGGAATGGGAAATTTATGTAATTAAAGTAAAATATTAATAATGAACAAATAAACTAAAAAAACTGTATAAATTCAGGAAGAAATATTTGCAAATAATATAGCTGATAATCGACTTTATCCTAAATATCATAAATTGTTCTAACTCAACAAAAAGAATATGTGTAACTCAAGGAAAATAACAAAGGATAAGAACTGAGATATTACCAAGTAGGTTGCAATGTTTTAAACAAGGAACTACACATTAAACCATACAGAGGCACTATTAAATGCTTGTTAAAATATTTAAAAACTAAACTATTACAAATTAATTTATGGCAAGAGTATGCTATTAGCATAAAATTCTAGAGTTCTGTCTGTGATCTGATACAGAGTTGGGGTGAAATAATACAATCTCTAAGATAATGATGTTTATTGTTTTCAGAGAAATAAATTGGAAGCATCCTTTTAGCATATAAATTTTGGGACAACCTTTGTGAATATGGTTGCTTAAATGTGAAAATATCTCATTGCTCTGTAGAGATATAATTTTCATAGTATGTGAAATTATATCACAACTATTCTGATATTTGCATTAACAAAACTCATTTATACATTGACAGAATTACTATGTACCATTTTGCTAGATATATGTGTTTTCATATAATTTGGGATTTTTAAGATTCGGATCAAATGAATAGAGTTATGGAAGCCTATTAAGCAAAGATTTTTTTGACTATGAGAATGTAATTCAACTTCAGAATGAGAGTAAAAAATTGCATAATATAATCAGTTTTACATGGAGTCTTAAATTTGTTTCTTTCTGGATTTTGTATAGTTATCTATGAGTTAATGTGTTTGTGACCACTGACCTATAACTATTATTCTTTTTCAGAATAAAAACAATCTTCCATCAACAGTAGGGCTTCTTATGATCAGTTCCTAATCTCGCTATAGACATGGATATCTACTTTCTGGAGAAAAGTGATGTTAGTAACTGAATAACAAGAGCTAACAGACCATAGTCAGTTCATTGTAGTAACAAACAGCCCAACAAGGCCATTCTACAATCTGAGGTCATTATGTGTTTGATTGAATTCCTCACTGAGATGGTATCATGGCCCCATATTTTCTTCTGTTCCCCCTTTGTGTGGTTTTGATTCTGTGTGAATTCTGTAATGCACATTTTGGGTTACCTTGTAAAATGGCTCCCAGATTAGATATATTAACAACCTAAACACTAGAACACAAAAAAGAACCTTATATAACATAGTAGTAAAACTTCTTTATGGACTAAATTATGTGATTTGATTAAAAATACTGAAATAAGGTCTCTAACTTTCACTTCAAGGGAATCTTAACTAGATCCTTATAAAAGAGACATAAATGTAATCCCAGGTATGGATTCCAGAGCACTACACATGTACATGCTAGGAAAACTCTTCTATCAAGGATTTATATTTCCATTTATTCTGGGAAAGCATTTGACTAAGTTACCTATTTTGGAATTGAACTAACTCTTTATTTAAGAAGCCAGTGAAATGTTGCCTCAGATCTTAAGTATTGTCGGAAAAAGCCTCACCTGATAAACATATGAACTTCTTTGAATGTCTTAAATTCTGCAGGCAAGTGTGTGTGTGTGTGTGTGTGTGTGTGTGTGAGAGAGAGAGAGAGAGAGAGAGAGAGAGAGAGAGAGAGAGAGAGAGAGAGAGAGAGAGAGAGATAGTGCATAGATGCACATGTTCACTGTCCTGTAAAAGCCAGGGTTTACTAAAACAAATTTTCCTCAATCACTATCTGTACTATTTTTGATACAAGCTCTCTTGCAAATATGTCACCCAAACCTCATGGATTTTTCTGTGTCTGCTTCCCAAATGTGGATTTTACTGGTGTGCATTACTCCATAAAGAGAGGAATCTACTTCACATACTCCTATGTGTGCATTGTAGAAATTATTGTTTCATCTCCTTCAATTTCCAACCTTGCTCCCTAATAACATTTTGATTTATTATTTATAATTTCAAACAGAAAGCATGTTCTTGAAGGTAATAAAATTAATGCATGTATTCTTCCTCTAGATTTATAAAGTGATAAAATATCTAACTATGTTATTACACTATGTATGCATATACATGCATGCACATGAATTCATCTTCATCTGATCATTCACAGATTTCTTATTCTTTAACAATGAACAAGCTTCCACTGCAATCATCCATTCCCATCAACAGTCAAAGATCATTTATACTTCTTTTCTTCTGTATTTATAAGTTCCATCTCATGGTGCAAAACCAAACTTTCATTATCCAAAATGTATTTACATAATCATACACTCCTTGAATGATAACAGTGTTGTTTCAGAGTTTCTAACTATGAGTCTTTGACAAACAAGCTTATTAACTATTGAGTTCATTACTTTTAGGCTTCTTGTTTTAGGGCCTGAGGATATATCATGCAAATGCCGATTAAATCTTACATAGGTTATTTTTCTGCTACAGAAATCTTAGGGTTTATGCTAATTTTTGAAATAGAATTTAATGAGATTTTTTCTGCTTGTTTGTGGAATTTTCCACTCCCATATTTATTGAAAATGCATGTGTTTACTTCCCAAATGACACAAAATAATTTTATGCATTCTTGTGGTATAGTGTGACACTTCTGTTCATGCATAAAATATGCAATGATCAATCATGATAAATGGAACATCCACACAAGTGTTTATCATGTCTTTGTACTTTGCACATTCCAAGAATTTTCTCACTAGCTGTTCTGAATTATGTAATTTATTCTTATCAATCTCACTTTCCTATCATACTGAAGAAACTTATTTCTTTCTATTATTTGTTATGTGAAACCTAACAGGTTATGAAGCCAAATATTGAAAAAATGATCTATGGCTAATTCTTGAAATATATAAAAACTAATTTTCTTTCTTACTAAAACTACTCATAGGACAAAAAAAGAAAATAAGTATTTCTATTATGAAATATGTTACACAATACAGCAGGGTTTAGAAATAGTATTTAAAATTGCTAAGGAGTATATGGATGCATACACATTTCCTACTCTGATTCTAACATCTGGGATATTCCAAGAGTATCGTTTTTGTACTATAAACACTGTAATGAATTTATCTGAAAATACCTATATTTCAAAGATCCATTTTGACAAATAAACTTCATAAATTATAAACCAAATGATTATAGAAAAATCTCAATTTAGAATAATCAAATATTAGTTGACATCCCAAAAAGGAAAGAGAAATACTTATTAGCAGTGCCAGAATTTAGAGGGAACAGTTTTACATTTTCAATGAAATGAGATCAGCCCCATGCATTAATGGCTGAGGTGGTTCTGTGCTTCATAGAGCTGGATCATTGGACTTTTATGGTTTGAGTAAATGAGGTAAGAATATATATATATATATATATATATATATATATAATATTCTTTATCCTATCAAATTTTTATGTATGTATGTCTCTAGTGAATAATTCTCACTTCAAGATGTCAAGTTATCACCCATCTAGAAATTTCATGTTCATATTTTATGTCTGTCTGTCTATATGTAGAGAAACATTATTTTGAATTAACTATAACTGAATATTTGCAGTGGTATCAAGCTATGCAAATAATAAAGTCATGTGCTCAATTGTAAAATGTATATGATAAACCACATTGAAGGACAGTTGTTCTGTGTATTCATTTATGCATCATGAATAAAATTTAAAATAGTGTATTACATTCAGAAAAAGTAGAAATCTTATTTGTGTAAATGAAGAAACATACTTCAACCACTGTGTCTTTTAAACAAAAGTTTATATACCAAACATATATATTTTGTTTTAAATTAAAATATTAAAGACACATATACATATATTGTGATATAATAATGTTATTACACCAAACTTATTCTGGTTGTCTATATATATATATTATATATATATATATATATATATATATATATATATATTCATGCATGTAGATATGTATGTGTATGTATGTATACCACATAGGAAGAAGAGTTGAGATCATGACAGTAAGTATTTCTGTAATACTTATTTTTCTTCTTAAGATTAACGTTACTGTAATTAAGAGGCTGAACACGCAATGGTAGATGTTGATAATATTACTATGTAATTACCTGAAGTATTAAGTTTGAATTTTAAAGATAAAATTATTTAAGTAATAAAAGAAGTTGTATGTGCTGATATATTGTTTATGATCTACTAAAGCTTGCCTGGAGATCAGAATGGAAAACTAGCCACAGCCATAGAGGCCAAGCAGTGGTGGCATAATTATTTAATCCCACAATTCAGCAGACCGAGGGAGATGTATCTCTGTGATTTCAAGGCCAAATATGGCTACATGAGACTGAATCAGTCTAAAAAAGAAACAGGTCTCATGCCTTTAATCCCAGCACTAGAGAGGTTTATAAGACAGGAGCAGGGTCTCAGAGCTCTCATTCAGACTCAGGGAATTAGTCTCTGGACACATTCAGGACAGGATTGTCTCAGCCTTGGTAGATAGAGTTCAGAGTGCTCTCTTGGCTTGGCTGAATTATTTCTCTGATCTTCAGCTTGAACCCCAATATCTGTCTCTGGGTTTATATAATTGTGATACAGCTGTGTTCATTGGGAGTAGACTACAGCTCTGCAATTAGATTAATTGTGGCTTTCTGTACTGGTCTGCATCTCTCGAAAAGAGAAGATTTCCTAATGAGTGATTAAGACTAAAATTATCAGCCGGGTGTGGGTGGCACATGCCTTTAATCCCAGCACTCGGGAGGCAGAGGCAGGTGGATCGCTGTGAGTTCAAGGCCAGCCTGGTCTCCAGAGCGAGTGCCAGGATAGGATCCAAAGCTACACAGAGAAACCCTGTCTCGAAAAACAAAAACAAAAACAAAAAAACAAAAAAGACTGCAATTATCTGTGGGTACATAGTATAACAAATTCTATTAATATAGTAGTTATATCAAATATAATATCCAAGAAGGGGATTACACATCAATTTATGAGCAGCATGGAATATTCAAAATTGGCTGTCGATATCAATAATTATATTCCTGTAGCAAAATAAGAAATGGAACAATAAAATATCTCCTAATGACAATCTTCCAAATCCATAGATCAGTGTATTACTTAGCCATCGACAGAGAAGCTTGCTCCTGCCATGTTTGGAATCTAATATAGAAATGCACAAGTGTATAATAAGGAGAGAATTAGGAAATTTGAAACATTCACTCTTGAATAGCATATCTTCACCAATCACCTATCCCCAGGCTCAGAGAAGTGTGAGGATGAGGAGAAAGGATGATTGCAAGAGAAGTGGAGATGGATGACATCCAGGAATTTTTGTCTTCCAGAAACAAAAGAAATGATGAATTTAAGAACTCTCAGAAACTTTGGAAGCATGAACAGGGTCTTCATAAATCCTAGTCAGAAGTGGTCCCAGTACTGAAAGGCAGAAGTGGACAAGAGCTCTTATCTGGAACCAAGAAGGTATTTCAAACTGAGAACTGAATTGAAAGAACAAAAATTGATTTTTTACCACTGATTTTTCTCTGTGTGTATAAACAGTGCTTAAAGGCAGGCACCATGCCCAACATTAGATACCAATGCAAAATGAACTCATTAGTATCTGTCGCTAATATTGTTTTGTTTTTGTTTCTTTTCTGGTGTTTTGTTTGTTTATTTTTTCCAAGAGAGGGTTTCTTTATGTAGCCTTCACTATCCTGGAAATTGCTTGAAGACCAGGCTGGCCTCCAACTAAAAAAGAACTGCCTACTGAATAATGGGATTAAAGGCATACATCACCATGCCTGGCATGGATATTATTTTTAATTCACAGTGGTCTTTTGCTTTTAAATTATGGTTTATTCTTTTGTGCTCTAATGGTACTTAGTGTATATATTTGTATGTGGGGCATATCTTACTTTTTTTCAAACATTACTTTTTAAAAATCTACCTGTTTCTTTTGCAAAGAGAAAAAAGGCATTGATTGCATGGATGGGAAGGTGAGGGGTATCAGGGAGGATATTTGGGAAAAGAAACAGTTATAAAATATTATGTATGAAAAAAATTACAAGGGGATTAAATTCCTTAAAAAATGAAGACTTTCTTTTTGCAAATAAATAAATGTATGATACAAAGATAAAGTAAAACAGATTATATTCTTTAAGTAAGTCTGAATGTTACTCTCTACATATTATAAATATTTCAAAATTTTTATTAATGTTTTCACTACTTCGGTCCCTCAAGTCTCAAGGAACTAGTAGAAATGAGGTAGAAAGATTGCAAGAAATAGTGGGAGGGGGAGAACACCAAGGAAACATGTTATTTTTTAGGTTTGTCTCTTGTATCCATAGATCTTTCTATGACACTTATCATGAAGGGTTGCTGGATTTTTGTCAAATCCTATTATGCATAGAGGGAGAAGATGACCATGTTGGTTTTTGTTGTTGTTGTTGTTGTCTTTTAGTCTGTTTATAAGGAGTTTTACATTTCTCAAATTATACAAGTTGAACCCTCTCTGTATATCTGAAATGAAGACTACTTAATCATGTGGATGGTTATTTTGAGGTTTCTTAGGTTCAATGTGCATGTATTTTATTGAGAATTTTTGCACCTCTGATCATAATGTAAATTGGTCTGTAATTTTTTCCCTTGTGTGCTTTTATGTGGTTGAGGCATTAGGGTAACTCTAGGCATGTAGAAAGATTAGGGTAATGTTTCTTCTGCTTTTGTTATATGGGATAATCTGAGGAATATAAGTGAAACTTGCTTTGTGTACAAGTGTGTCATCAATTTTAAAGAAAGTTCTAATAGCTGCAGAGAAGAAGTTATATCCTTTTGTGATTGGGGAAATATTATGTAAATGTCTATCAGGTCCATTTGGTACATGGCATATAAGGCAGCCATCAGTCTCATTATAGGGAAAGGGCATTTATGGTAGCCTCTCCGCCATTGCCTAGATTGTCAGCTGGTGTCATCCTTGCAGATCTCTGGAAATCTCCTTAGTGCCACATCTTTCCTCGGACCTATAATGGCTCCCTTATTATGGTAACTCTCATCGTGCTCTCCTCTATTCCTCCCCAGACTCAAACTTTCTGCTCCTCCATTTTCTCCTCTCTCATCCTACTCTTCCCCTCTCATGCTGCCAACTCCTTCTACCCTAACACCATGCTCCCAACTATCTTGTGAGATGCAGAAAATGGAATTTCCTGAAACTGAGAAGCTTCGGTAAGGCAAAGGACACAGGCAGTAAGACAAAATGAGAGCCCACAGAATGGGTAAAGATTTTCACCAACCCAACATCTGACAAAGGGCTGATATCCAAGATACACAATGAATTCATGAAACTAGCCACCAAAACTCCAATCAATAAAATCAAAAGGTGTTGTGCAGAAATAAATCATTTTCAACAGAGGAATCTAAAATGCCTGAAAGACACTTAAGAAAGTGCTCAAAAACCTTAGCCATCAGGGAAATGCAACTCAAAACAACTCTGTTGGAAGCTGACATACCATCTTACACAGGACAGAATGGCTAAAATCATAACCACCAATGACAGTCTATTCTGGAGCAGATGTGGAAAAAAAGGAACACTCCTCCTTTGCTGGTGGGAGTGCAAACTAAGACCACTTTGGAAATCGGTTTCTTCAGAAAATGGGAATTGGTCTATCTCAAGATCCAGCAATTCCACTCTTGGGCATATACCCAAAGAATGCACATTCATATAACTAGGACATATGTTTAACTATGTTCATAGCAAAGTTGTTTGAAATAGCCAGAACCTAGAAGCAACCTAGATGCCCTTCAACTCAAGAATGGATAAAGGAAAATGTGGTACATTTACACAGTGTACTACTACTCAGTGGAAAAAAACAATGGAATTCTGAAATTTGCAGGCAAATGGATGGAACTAGAAGAAATCATCCTGAGTGAGGCAGCCCAGTCACAAAAACACAAACATGGTATCTACTCACTCATATATGAATTTTAGACATAGAGCAAAGGATTACCAGCCTACAATCCACATCACCAAAGCAACTACGAAGCAAGAAGGACTCTAAGAAAAAAGTGCATGAACTCATTTTCTTATGCTTCAACTTCATTGCATTTCTCAGTGTACTCTGTAGTAGAGTTGCTGTGTTCTAGGGAAGACATATTTTCCTTGGTACTTTTGATTATGTTTTTATGCTGGTGTCTAGGTATGTGTGTTTGGGATGTATATCCTTTTAGATTCTGATATGTGGGCTTTAATTGTTGAGTAGGTGTCAGTTCCTTTGTTTTCTCTCTACTTCTTAAGAAAATGTAGTGGCTGTACATTTTCTGGTAAGGGGTGCTTCTGAGATCCTACCATTTGTAGGCATTGGTTGTTCTGGGTAAAAGGTTTTGCTTAATGTTGTGAGCTGACAGTAATAAAGAGCAACTCAAACATGTGTGAGAGATGGTGTTCAAGAGGGAGGAAAGGTAGGTTACCACCAAGATCATTTTTAACCCTGGGAATGGAGCAGAGTGTGGAAAGGGCACAACTACAAAAATCTGGCAATAAGAGTAGGGGTTTAGAATTGTAGGAATGGAGGGAGAGATCAACTCTCCTATCTGATTCCCTGGCAGATGTGGATTTTTGAAAAATTAATTACAAGATTTTATTTAAAATACAATTAAATCTATTTTCTAATTCACTATATGATTAGGTAAGGTAATTTACTTTGGGATCATTTTCACTTGACAGTATTTCATTGTTTACATGACTTTTAAAACACAGCCAAATTTAAATGTACTGTTTGATTTTTTTGCCAAAGGACAATGAGTTTTAGGGAGCTTTCAGCACAGCTCTGAAAACTGACTGCTTAGATGAAAGAAGTGCCTAAACCCTTTGAATTTTGCTCTCCAAATACTTGCTGTGTAAATGAGTAGTCCATGTATACATTTTGCCTTGTGATTCTCTCACTTACTCTTTGAAGGTAAAGCTAGCCTGGCTCCATGCAGCTGACACCACTGAACATGAGAATATGTTTCATAGATCACCTGTCTTTACATTTAGTGTAAGGGCACCACAGAAGATACCACCATTGCCCACTCAGATCCACAGATCCCCTTAAATCTTCATTTTGGTTGACTATTTATGTCTCACACTGGAGAGAGGTCTTTACTTGTCTTCTTGTGTCCTTTGTCCCGTGACATTCTGTATTTTTTAAATTCTTCCTTTATTTTTTTTAATCTCTCCCATATTCCTCTTCTTGCTGTCTTTCAAATTCATGATCTTTTTTTTATTCTCATTAGCTATTGTTACATAGGTCTGTGGTTATGTACATGGATACTTATGTATGTGTGTTTGTATACATACATATTTCTTTTTTTTCTTTTTCTTTATTAAATTAGAAAGAAACTTCTTTTACATATCAATCTAAGTTCCGTCTCCCTCTCCTCCTCCCCTGCCCCCATCATCGACTCCCTATCCCAACCCCTTTCTGCTCCCCAGGGAAAGTGTGGCCTTCCCTGGGGGAATCTTTAAATTCTGTCATATCATTTGGAGCAAGGCCAAGACCCTCCCCAATGTGTCCACCTCCTTGTGAACTTCCTTCCACTACTCCTTGTCTGTATTGGTGAGCCGTTCTGGGTTCAGATTCCACAGAGGACATCAGCATCAGCGACATTCACACCACTCTGGAGACACAGGTACACGGGAGTCAACTTGCTCCGCTATGACCCAGATGTGGCAGCTTAGCAGGTGAACACCCAGTATTTCTCCCATCAGGTAGCAGAACAAAGGTGAATCCAGGTTGTAACCGCTTCTGAGAACTCGGTTTTGGGGAAAGCCACTGAGTTTCCAAGCCACATAGGTCAATATATCCACTGTGTTTAAAACAATAAGCAGCTTGCAGTTTGAACTGGACTGCACAACTTTGAGAATGATAACCTTGAAAATATTCTCATTTCACTGTACCAGATTAAGTCAGATCTCTTCTATCTTTTCTTTGTTTGTTTGTTTTTTTTTTGGAGACAGAGTTTCTCTGTGGCTTTGGGGCCTGTCCTGGAACTAGCTCTTGTAGACCAGGGTGGTCTGGAACTCACAGAGATCCGCCTGCTTCTACCTCCCAAGTGCTGAGATTAAAGGCGGGCGCCACCAATGCCCGGCTGGTCTCTTCTATCTTGATGACCACTCGCGCTGTGCTAATGACCAGCTTGGAATTTGTATTTACACTATAATCTTTGTCAGAGACGATTTTGGATGTTCTAAGGAAAAGATTACAATGCTGGAATCCATGATCTCTCCCTTGAGCTTGTCTTCCATCGCATCAAAAGGGGCAATCTCATCTGCCAAGTCCTTCATTAGGATACTGATGGCTCAAGCCATGCAAACAGCACTAACCCAACAACCATAATTTTGTTCTGAATGGGCCTGTTCTTTCTTGAGTAAATTCACAATCAGCTGGTCCTTAAGAGCTGTCATCTTGGACTTTGAACTTTCTGGGACCTTGATTCTCTCCTGGAGGAACTGCTAGAAATTTGTTCTATCTTCTACAGGGTGGGTGTAATCAAGGGTGAACTTCAAAACCTGCTTGGATTTTTTTTTATGTCCCCCTAAGGTTTTCCATCGGTGCCATGGTGGGAAAGGAGCAAGACAACTCTTTATTATCTTGTGAATACTCTGACGTTAATGTGAAACTTAGTAAAATGCTCATTATCCATTTTTTCAAATACTTAATCATAGGATAAATGCTGTGTTTATTTATGAGAGTTATTAAAGTAACCACATTGAAACTATATTGAAAATGTAAAATTTTCTAAAGCAAATTTTTTTACACATTAATTCGGTGAAGTTAAAGAACATTAAAACATGCCAATATTCTCAAAATTCATGAGTGAGTAACTGCTTTGCCACAACTATACCCACTTATCATTATGTGAGTGCTAAAGAGCTCCTATTATCTAAAAGACAGTTCATGGATATAGCAGTACATAGGCAACATAAAGATTTCTCAGGTATTGTGTATAAGCACAATTACAGTTTTAGAGACTCTGTACTATAGCCATGGTGAGCATTGAACTTACTATTTATAGAACAAGTTGGCCTTAAATTCATAGCAATCCTTTTATCCAGTCTTCTTAGTGTTAAGATTATAGACATATGCCACAACATTCAATAATAACTAAATTTTCTTTTTCACTTTTCAAAGGACAATCATGGTTATCATTTTGTCAAGCAGACTTGCCCAGCATCCCTTGATAACCAAAGTTGCTCTGTGTTCTTCAGCATAGCACTTTCCCAATAAGCTCAATTCATTTTCCCTCTGACATTTTTGTTTGTTTGTTTTGCTGTGTTTTCTGGAAAGGCCTGGTAAATCTGTAATCTGATTTCAACTCTCAACTCCAGTCAATTAGATTTCTCTATAAATAGGAGTCCAGGAGTTGTAAATGTTGGGATTTACCTCATTCTTTGCCAGACATTATTTTCTCCAATAACTTCAGGAAGCTTTCAATCTACAAGTCTATTTTGTTGATCTTCATATGTGGTCCCTAAATTCATTGCATTGTTTCCTGAATGTCCTCACAATTAATTTAAGAGGGAATGGTTTCTACTGTCTTCAACAAGCATTCAGATAATACATGGACTTGCCACAGAGTATAGACCACATGAAACTTGTAAGATTTAATAAAATACTTTGAAGTCATACAGTGTCATATAAAGCTAACAGTGTGACTCAACAGCACTCAAATATAAGTCTTCACAAATATAGAGTGTGTTTATAACTGGAAAACCAATTACTGTGTTCTTTCCAGGAGATGACCTCCTCTCCTGTTCCCAGCTTCCCTAAATTGCCTATACTTCTTTGTGTAATGTTGAGGCTTCATGGACATTTATCCTGTCAACATTGTCATACACTGGTTTTGTCCACTGCCAAAGGGTCAACCCTGACAACATAAATCACATGAGTAAGTCTACATAGATTGAACAGGTTAAATTAAAATTTTATGTATAATTTTAATTCTCCAAATATTATATTTGATAACAATTAGTGAAAGGACACTGTTTGAAGAAGAGTGGGAAGGGTTGGAAGAAGGAGAGAAAAGGGAGACATGTAACTATATGATCTTGAAAATCAAATAAAAAACAGAAACTTCATAAAAAAGCTGACTTGGAGCCTTTGACTTGGTTGTCCAGTTTGGTGTATTACAAAATTAACTTACGATGAGGCTTCTGACTTTCTTTTTCCTCAGATTTCTAAAAGTTAAATCTTACTTTGCTATATCTCTACTATCAGTATTCACAGTTCTGAGTTGAACTATGTAGTCCCAAATTCTAGTGTTAGTATTGTCTGCCAGGGATTGACCAGAAAATTTTGGTCTATTAATTGAGAAAGCCAATAAGATCATCCCAGAGATGATGGTCTTCTTACACCTAGATCTCCAATATTCATTGTCTAGAACTATAAAAAGATGTGTTTTGTTGTTAAAACACCCACTTTGTAGTAATTTGGCATAACTACCTAGCCAAACTCACAAGTGAACATGTCAACAATGATGAGGCTTCATTCTATGAGCACATTTATACAGTTTGATTCAACTTGACATCCAAAAATTTCTTTCTATGACTTGGTTAACATAGGATCCTATTTTTATGACAAAACATAGCAGTCAATCTGGTTTACATGGGTAAAAACTATCACTGAGACTAAGAAATTGTGATTCACAGAGAAGGTAACAAAATTAGATAATGATGTTTCTTTAGTGCTTTAAGTAAATATAGTAGATGCCTACTCTTGTACACAATTATATTTTCTCTAATCTTTAGATGAATGAGGGTTAACACTTTTCTTACCTTTAATTTTGTAGTTATGCAATAAATGCTTCTATGGAGTTTTAAGTTAGTTAGAGAAAAGTAATGATTTCCTATTTTCATAGGAAGTCATTTAACATTGAAAGTAAGTATTATAGGTACAGGTTTTGTGTGAATCTCTGATTTCCTATCCCTACTATATTTTTTTTCATGAGATTAGCTGTAATTATTCACAAAGTATACAATTGTTTTCTCAAGTTAAGTTTTACTTTTTGCTTCATCCACAGAATGATTAAGCTATCAATCAAAGATTTTTAAGAAAATTTCTTTCCTCTTCAAAGAAGAGGATTCCTTTTCATATAAGTTATTAATTCTAAAATTTAAGTATCAACTATGACAATTTTTTCCAATTTATTCACCTGCTTTAACACTATATATATATATATATATATATATATATATATATATATATATATCTGCACCATAGGGGAACTTTCATCTCAGAATTTTATTCTAACAGATTTTCCTACATACCAATGGTGTGCTAAACATCAGAATTTCTCTGCTTTATATGTGCAATTCATTGCTGTTCAGTAAATCATTTTGATAAACATTTGATTGTTTTTTATTGTTCTTGGCTCCTAGTTAACTTGCTGCTAAGAAATTTGTTGGTAAATTTTTATGTGAACAGATCTTTTTCATTTCTCTTGGGTATATTTTTAGATGCAGAATTCTTGGATCATAGTCCAACTCAATGTCACACAGCTTGAAAAATGTGAAACTAATTCCCAGCAGGGCTCTCTTGTTTGCTCTCACCTGCAGCTTCCAATTACATTACTTATAATGGGTACTATCATAGTGAATAAGAGACCCTGACATTTTGCTTAATTTGTTTTTGTTTTACAAATATATTTTCTTATTTTTAAATACTTACATCTCATTTTTAGAGGACTTATTTCCTTAATCAAAAAAGACAATAGGGATCTTTCAAAAAGTGAGTACACTCAGCTAGACCTCTGAGTTATTGGGTTTCAGAATTTCTGATTCTATGTCTGCTTGTTTTTGCCTTGAAAATAGTTAAATTTTGTCTACTATCTTTAACTAATAATTGACAAGATCTTATTTTTATTTAATTAGCAAGTTTATGGGGTAATTATTATTTGATTTTTAAATTTTCCACTAACCATCTAAGCCTGAAACAACTTCTTCTTGGACAAGACCTATGGGCCTTTTTACATAGATTAATCCAGACAAAAGTGTTTTATGAGGATGTTTGAAATATAGTTTTGTCTGTCTTGTCGAATTATTTTTTCTGTTTATTATTTTTCAGATTATATTGATTAAGTGAATTTAGAAAGATAATATAGTTAGGGTATGATTTTCTCACTTCTATTGAAATACAATCTGAAGAATTCATAAGGGTTCTCATTTAATAATAAATAGCATTAATCAGAGAATGTATGTGATTTATGTTTTATAATAGGAAAGGTTATTTATTATTTGTCATTTTTGTATTGTTCTGTTTATGTAGTTGCATAATTTCACATAAATTAATGCACATGGGAGCCTAGAATAAATTGTTGTAGTTTATTTTTCTCTCCAAAGAAAGCAATAATATCCTCTTCATTATGATTCTGGTTACTGTGGAGACTGACGGTGAAGTGTCACCCAGAGCCTCATGTCTTACCACTCTTGGTCTCTAGCTGGTACAGCTCTGTCTATAATGTTACACAACTTCAGGTGGTCTAACTCAGTTGCTCACAGATTTTGAGGTTTTAGAGCCCATCCCCACATACTGCCTTACCTTATTCTGTCTATATTCAAGTGAAATGTGATCAGCCATCTTCCAGTTCTGGCCATCATGTCACATCTTCCTTCTGTCAAAATGAACTCTTTCATCATTTAAGTTGCTATTAGTCATGGGATATTATCATATCTCACAAAAAATTAATCTATCATTATGTGTTGCATTATAAATAACAAATATCCCTCCATCCTCCAAAGCTATGGCTAGGATATAAAAAGCTTTGCCTGATGGATTATGAATTCCTTTATATATTATATATGAACACTGACTACCTGAACTGTAAAAACATTTTCATTATATTGTTGAATATAAAATAAAATTACCCAGAGCACCTAAAGTCAAAAGAATAAAATGAAATGACATGGTGCTTTGAATGTGAAAATAATGAAGATATCTAGAATAATTAGATTTGTCAGCATTTCAAAACAGCTATTTTGAAAATAGAAGAGACCTTGGGCACTAGTTCATCTGGATGTTAATGGATATGGTCCGTTGAAAGGGGAATTAGTGTGTTTTTGCAGCTAATTAAAGCACGGTTGTTAAATACCACATCTGTTGTTAATAAAGCATATGGTTTCTAGACTTAATCTTGCACATATCAGGCATATTTAAATACTATATTTTACTATTTGTATCAATGATGATTTTTATCTATTTTTGTTTCATTTTACTTCAGTATCTGGTGTTAATATTTTAAGCATGAATCTTTGGCATGCTTTAGGAGAACATTTTTACTAGGTTATAGTTTGTGTTATTAAAATTCTCATTATATTTGAACCTTAAATTAAAACAGATGAAACTAACGGGCATTATAGCAATTCAAAAATCTCTCACGATGGCAAACAGATTCCATGGGATAATGTGTGGAAGTATGTTAAATAAAAGCATGATAAGTGTTATTTATGACATTTTTATCAAGAACTTTGCATTTTACATGAATTTCACTTTGCAGTCACATATAAAAACAATGAGCAATGTGAGCCAGTATATGAAACACTTACACTTTCTTTTGTAATATATTCATTTTATTAGATGTTTTGTGGAGAATTTTAACTGAAATTATATTATTTGGAACAAAAAATGTGTTTAGGCTCAACTAGAATTATCTGTAATTGTTAGAGAGTAATTTGTCTTATTTTCTGTCTGCAACCAAGTAAGGCAAAACAGAAAGGAAATAACAGTACTGTACTTGACCTCTTTTCACATCTAATTTGAGAGTATTGTTTCTGTGGAGATAACAGTCTCCATGGTTACTAGTTACAGATTTTCCATGTTCGTTAACAATGATAGAAACACCCATAGGGCCCTCATTTGCATCTGTCCTATGATACTGCACTCAGGAAAAAGAATTTTGGAGTAGATGAAGTGCTCTGTAATGCCTGCAACATCAGTGGTTATAAATGTGAACATGTGGCTGTTTATCCAACTAGAGACACTGCATCTGAATGGTAATTTGTCATAGTGAATGTTAGTGAGTTGAATTGAAAACTAGTGTCTGAACAAATCAATATCACTGTTCTGTTCAAAGAATATGGAGATAAATTTCCCAACTGGAGGATCCATCTTGCTTGTGAATGTCAGAAAATGTCATAGTGTGAATCAAAAACTGAAATGTCACTTAAAGTCATCAAGTGGTAAAATACAAGTAAATATTTTTACAGTAATAATTCTGGCTAAAATAATTGCAATTTTCTGTCTTGATATTAATTTTGAAACAGAAAATCCAGAAAGAGATTAAAAAGTAAGCATTAACTATTAAATATTTTACCATTGATTTATCCAGCTAGTATTTTTCTGAAAGGAAATAACGAATTCTATTTATTATATAGTTTAGATAATATATAAATAAAGAAATATGACATTGTAGGATGCTGGAACTCAAAATTCAAGGATTTTTTCTAGGGTCATGAAATATTTGTTCTATCATAGTGATTGACACATGTATAAAATATATTAATTCTCTCACATTATATATTAAATTATGGAACTTTGAACATTTGTCATTAAATTATTAGAAGCCAAAATTATTCAGCTTTAATGTTTTCCTTTTGATGACATTTTAGTCATTCCAACTTGAATGCTGATGCTAACTGTAGTAAAAAAGCAATTCACAGAAACAAACTAAGCAGACGATGGCAGCAATCCTCAGGGTTGTTGGTGTTTGTTTGAGATTTACTCTCTGTTCTGTTTAAAAGAGTATTTGTCACATAATTAAAATTTGTTTTGCTACCACAACTTCACTACTTTAATCCCAAATATCGATACAGTTTTGTTTGTTGATGCCTTTAAAATTTTGTCATATTTTAATGTATACTTGTTTAACATTTAATAGTGTTTAAAGTCCATTTTAATAAATATTCTAATTTTAATACTGCAAATATATAAATTAATAGGAGAAACTAGCAAATCAATTGAATATCTGGGAACAGCCATTGTATTATCTCATAGTACAACACAATAATAGTTATTATCAGACCATTTGTGCTGGCTGATGCATTTGTCAAATACAAACACTTGGTGGGTAGTAGTAAGAGAGGCAGGAGTTCATGATCATCTGTTCAATGCAAGGTAAACCAGCCTAAGCTATGGAGAATAAATGACCCAAACTCAGAGTTCTAAAGAAATAACTTAACCATATGAGAGAAATCGTTCAACTGATCAAGGCAATTGTAGACAAGTTTGTTGATCTGAGCTCATGAAATGATATATATCATAGGAGAGGAGCTATCCCTGCAAATTTTTCTCTGACTTCCACATGCATGCTGTGGCATGTGAATCCACACACAAGTGTGCACAGATACACAAATACATGTACTAAGCTAAATTTCACCAACAATTAAAGTGCTTATTAAATTTAAATTTATCTTCCATTACATCTGTATAAAAATGTATATTGGATGTCAAAATATATTATGTATACTGTTAAAAATAATTAAAATTTTTTGCATGTCTTTGGAATATACTGTTTTTTTTGTTCCCCTTAAAAATGTAGTCTCACATCAGAAACCTTTTTCTAGCTAATAAAATGATGAAATTCTATTTAGTAAATAAGGAATGTGTATAAGGGCAAGTTTGTTCACATATGTGTGTGGGGGAGTGAATCTGTATTGGGAGTGTTATGTGAGTATGTATATGTACTGTGTGTATGATGATGTGTGTGTGTGTGTGTGTGTGTGTGTGTGTGTGTGTGTGTGTGTGTTTGTGTGTGTGTAACAACAATTCAAGTAAGTTGCCAGAGGCTATGTATTTCAGAGAAAGCCCAAGGAGTAGAGTAACCTCAGGCAGTTGGAGGGGCCAAGAACACTGTAAAGCAGAGTATAAAAAAAAATCTGCAGAAAGTTTTTGTCTTCCATATGGCAGGAAAATTGTAGATATTCAAGATTTCATTTTTCTTAGTGGGTAAAACTTACATGTGAACAATAATATTAGTTTCCCAACTTCCAAATATTTCGTTCATGCCTTTTTCCCATTCTAATGTTTATAGGCACCAGCAAAATTCGGTCAGTTGGAGCTATAATGATCATATGGTTGTAATGCAGTCATTGACTTACTTACTCATGCAGCAAATATTTGATTGTGTGCTAGACAATGCACCAGGCACCAGGTGCAAGACCAGGGATAAAACAAACAACACCGACCTTCACAGTGACTGAATAGTACTCTACAGAACAAATACATTTTAAAGTTTTCTGTGTGAGCCTAAGGATCAAAGAGAGAAATTATTGTATAGCTATAAGAGGAAAAGATTCATTGCAGTTACATAGAACAATTCCTTTATTAATTTGTTCATTGATAGTAACAGATTCAAGCCACTATGCTGTAATTCCATTACCATTAATAATTGTCTCATGTAAAGAATATTCTCAATAAACTTTGGACACTAATGTCTTTATAAAGTATGATGTGATCCGTCATGAGATTGAAGCCAGTGAAGACTCTGGAGAGAAAAGATATGAAGATAACTTCTGATGCATATGACTACACCTATAGGAGAGGAAGAAGGAAAAGTGGAGCTAACAAATCCAGAGGAAAGGAAGTGAAAGAAAAGCAATCATGGTAACAGACCAGCCTTACTGCTAGTTAACATTGTTCACATCTCAGCAAACAAGTTACCAAAAGTGCTTTTCTTCTCTGCATTTAGCAGGAAATGGCATTCTGCTCATTCAATTTATGTGTACTTTTGAAAAGTTAAGGAAGCTTTACTTGGTATTTTAACATAATTTTAAACAAATTTTACTGACTTTATTTGTTGGTACTCAGGCACTTGAATCACTCCCATCTCAGATACTGCTGCAAAAACTGTTTCTGAGCTCAACTGTCTCTGTTTGAATTGGCCACCAGCCTAGGTACTTCTACTTTTCTACCCTTATTACTCTCAGAATACCCATCTATTATGCTCTAAGCCAGAGGTTTAGGGCATTATTCTTAGATGTTTCAACTATAAAATCCTCTTCTAAATGATGCCCATGACCATTCAGTCTTTCAAGCAATACAACTAAGATCTTATATTGTATTTATGAACAGGATTATTTACCAAATTGAGGCTCATTTTTATATGATTTATTCTAATTACTTTCTGCATTGGCCTCTCTCATCTCTCTCACATGCCTATTACCTTGCCTTCTACTTCCAAGTCTCTTTTGTGAATAAATATCTTTTTGTGAGGAATATATTTTGTGATTACTGACTTTACTCATGGCCTTCCTGATAACATTTTATGTGAAATTATTCATTGGATTCTGGTGGGCTTACTTTTGAATGGACAGCTGCCAGTTTAAATTGAAGTTTATCATCTAGGCTGACAATTGCCCCTCCAAGATCAAAAGAAAATCTAACAAAATCCCCAAAGCAGCCTTCTTTTGACTTGTTCAAGGTTGCTCAAGAGATTCCCAAACATTACAGTCTATTGTTGAGACTGTTTCTCATAAGAGATGGAAGGCAAATCCCTACTGCTGTACACACCAAAACCTTAAAGGGAAATACCCAGAAGTCTATAAGTTAATACTGAGTTAAAAACATTTTCACTGACGAGTAGCTTTCCTGGTACCAGAAGTTGCCATACAATCTTCTAAAGCATGGGAGAAGTTGAGAGTTCTGCTCAGCTATGAAGACTATGAACCCCAACAACCAGCACAGAGGGTTCAGTAGTGGCCCAAATAACTTGGTTCTAATGAACAGTTTTCTAATTTGACTTAACACCTATTCAGTGAGAGATTAACAGCCCACTACCTAGTAAATATGAAGTCATGAATCTTGGAAATTAACCTAAAACTTCTATTTCACTGAGACAGTGTTCATCCCTAACAACATTTTAACTATTAGTTCTTTTTTCTTTCTTTTTAATATTTTGAGACAGGGTTTCTCTGTGTAGCTTTGGAGCCTATCCTGGTACTCGGTCTGGAGACCAGGCTGGCCTCAAACTCTCAGAGATCTGCCTGCCTCTGCCTCCCAAGGGCTGGGGTTAAAGGCATGTGCCACCAACCCCTGGCCTATTAGTTCTAATACACAGATAAATGTAGTCCCGACTCTTCATCAAGAAAACTTCTCTTAACAAATGGGAACCCATGTAGAAAATTTAAGCCAATCACAAGACAGGGAATGGGCTCCAACAATCTAGCCTATGCACCAGGGAACAGATCCTGCTCTTATTGCGAGGGTCTCCTTAGATAATACAAAATTCACAACTGTCTCCAACATATGGGGAGGTGGTTCAGTCTCATGGAGCTGTCAGTCCAAAGTTCATGAGTTTCCACAGGCATGGTTCAGCTGTCTCTGTAGATCTGTCCATCATGATCTTGATCTTCATTGCTCTTGTATTCCCTCCTCTCTCTCTCTCCAACTGGATTCCTAGAGTTTAGCCTGGTGCTTGGTTGTGAATCTCTGCATCAGTTTCTATCAGTTACAGGATAAAATCTCTATGATGATAGTGGGGCATTTTTTAAATAAAAAGAATTTGAGTATATATATATATATATATACATATATATATATATATGCAAGCTATTATTATATTAAAATATGATAGTCCTAGCATTTACAGATATGTTAATAATGGAAATTTTACTTATATACATTAATTTTATTTATTTAAAATTTATGATATTAATTATTCAATATTAATATAATTTTCAATTAAGTTGCTGTTATGTTTTTGAAAGCATCTATAGATACAATATTCTATGCTACAAACAAATAGCTTCGAGCCTTAGATATGATAAATTTTGTAATCAAAATACCTTTTTTATAATAAAAAAGCAAGACCTTTGTGATGATCTGTCCTGACAGGTCCCTCAGCCATTTAGTTCCAAACAAACACACAGAAGCTTATATTGACTTCAAACTGTTAGACCTATGGCTCAGGATTTTTATTGGCTAGCTCTCTCTTAATTATTAACCCATTTCTATTAAATTAAACATTTGCCACAAGGTTGTGTCTTACTGATTTCCTCCTTTGGCAGCTACATGGCATCTCTTTCTGGCAACCCTCCACATTCCTCTTCCCCGTATTCTCCTAGTCTGTCTATACTTCCTGCTTGATTACTGGCCAATTACATTTACTCATCAATCAATAAGAGAAACATATGTTCACAGCACATAGAAGGACATCCCTCTTTACCTTTGTGTAGTCAAAAAGCAAAAGAGCTTTCTATTTAACAAAACAGTGTATAAGATGCATTAAGTAACCAATTATTTATACCTGGATGGACAGTGGACAAAGAATAAATGTCTTAAAAGTAAAACTGTGCTGATATCATGATGTTGTTTATTAAATTTAACATTTTCTAATATATTCAGTTATAATAAGGGAAAAATCAAGTGTCCTTTTGCTTATATTATAAAAAATACATTTTTCTTGGTAAATAATAAATTTAAACATTAGCAAATATGTAATTCTGTTCATTTTTGAAAACTTTATCCATATGATTATATGTGAATGAGTGTTTTATCTGCATGAGAACCTTTACCATTGTACCAGTGGAGGCCAGGAAGAGATTATTGAATTCCTGATACTGGATTTACAGACAGTTGTGATTTTCCAGGTAGATGTTGGGAGTTGAACCCAGGTCATCTGGAAAATCCGTCAGTGCCCTTATTCTCTAAAGTATCAATCTGTACCTTATATTGGAGTTTTATAAACATACTGTTTAAAATATCTTAAATTGTTAAAATCATTTTCTTCAGTCTACTATAATTTAGTTTAGACCTAGCATTTATGTCTAAATAATTAATGCTATTCCATGCTATTCCAATGCTTGTGCATCTAATTTATCAGTTTCTTTCAATTTAGCAATTTAAACAATATATATATATATATATATATATATATATATATATATATATTTCCCTGTCCCTTAGATTCTCCCAGATCCTCCCAAACCCTACCCCACCAGAGAAAGTGGGTAGAAAACCATACCCATAGCCAAGAATATATTTGCAAATCACTAATTGCTGTGAGAGTGAAAACCAGTTTGGTTCAGTGGAGTGACACGGTATGTATCAACCGCACACCAGGGCAAGTCGCAAGCTCAGGAGTAGCTGCCAAATACAAATATGAGTTTATGAATCAAACTGAGAGGGCTGAGCAGAGGCCATAACAGGTTGCTCAGTCTTCTCACAAAGATCAGGCTGCAATTTCACTTTCCTGAGACTAAGAAAGCAGGTTCTGAAAGAGCCATGAACAAATGGGAATTAATCACTGGTGCCCCTGACCACAGGGACAAGGGAGAAAGGATGGATGTAACATAAATTAATGAATGACTCAGAGACTGATATTAGGGTTCAAACTTGAAGCAGAATATCAGAAAAACAAAGCAGCCAGCCACTAGCTCACACTTTCAGCTCAGGCTGAAAGTGAGGATCCATGCACATGCTCTTCACCAAGTATCAAAGTGCTGCCTCTCCTCAGTGTCACTGGAGAACAAATACCTCATACTGAGCTCTTGCTTCTGTCTTATATACTTCCCTAATTTGGGGATTAAAGGTGTGAGTTACAATTTTTTTTTAGACTGATTGGATCTTGTGTAGATATGTGTGGCCACTTAATTCTGAGTCCTAGGATTAAAGGTGTGTACCAACACCTCCTAGTTTCTGGCTGCTGGGATAAAAGGTGTTTACTTGGCTTCTAAGGCTTGTGAGTGGCTTTGCTTTTCTGAATCCTCAGTCAAGCTTCAATAAATCATAAATAATGTATCACTACAGATATACTGAACCCAGGCCACAGAGTCAGGCCCACAGTCAGTACATACTAGGCCAGCCAGCTTCTACATAAGCTAATGGACAAAGCCTTGAACTTGTCTAGGCCTGCCCCCAAATGGAAAACTGTAGCCCTGACCAACTCCTAACTAGCCCTAGCCAATTGGTGTATTAATATGATTGGCACTTGCTTAAGCCAATTACAGATAAAATGACCTAACTGGCTCAAGACTTCCCCTTATTTATGCTTAAAGGGAGTCTGTGAGCTCCTCTACAGGTCATTGCCATCAAGCCTTTGTATATGATGTTTTGCCCCAGGCATGCTACAGTAACAAATGATCTTGCTGATTGAGTACTGAATGATGTCTTTTGTGGGACTTCCCTGGGACCCTAACAAAAACTAGCTTTTCTCTTAGTATATTTATGTTAATATATACACTGCCTTTCCTGGCTAACAAAATTAAACATTGAAAAAATCAAGACACTGAGAAACTGTTGATAATTTCTAAACTGGGGATCAAGACATTTTCACCATTTTTTTAAATATATAAGCAATGTTGCTTGGGCATAAGCAATTGTTTTGATGAATCCATCTTAAAAAGTAAAAATCAACTTAACAAGATTTTTATTCTCCAAACAGTTCTTTTTTTCTTAGGTATTTGCAGTTTTCTCTGTGAAAACTGTAACTACTATAAATGTGAAAAAGTTTCTCTGTCACACAGGGTGAGCTGCTGTCATTACTGGCAACAGTAAATTCTTCTAATTTCATGACAACCAAAAGATTTTCACCAATTTTGACTGTTATAAAATTTGAAGACATGTTTTCATTCTGTAGCAATGCTATTCACTTTTAAAATATCCAGGTCGGTTCTTTTGTAACCATTTTTCTTATGACACTGTATAGTCTACTCTATTTCAATAGCAAATACTTCTCTTTTCTCTAAAAGCTTCCAAGTAGGCTTTGCTTTGCTGTCACATATGGTCTTACCCTGCTCCATCACACCCATAAACCTTTTTTCTTGGTCTCTCCATCACTCTCCACTCTAGTCTGAATCTACATACTCATTTGCAAGAATGCAAGCTTTTCAAGATGTACTCTCTATTCCCTTTAGCAGTGGATATGCTAACAAAAGTGACCTTGCAACAGGAAGCACAATGAAAGATTATCGTAGGTAAAATTGATTACAGAGTGTTAATTGTAGGTACAGTGAATACTACTGGCAAATTTGCAGTGAAATAAGAAAGTATGTGGTTCTGAAAATAAACAAATACAAGTATAAGAGCCACAGCAGATTTGAAAATTCACAAAGTAAATTAATGTTTAGTGATTTGAAAGAAAACCCAGCTTCTTTAGAAATTTCACACCTAGACTTAAAATAAACTTAAATAGAAACTTTGTGTAGATCATATTTTAGTCCTCAGTTAGGTAGAAAAAAATTTAGAAGTGCTCAGTACTTGCATGTAAGTCATCCTACAGGAGACAAATCTTTTTGTTTTGTTCCTATTAGTTTCTAGTGTTGTGTTTCAAAGTTTATCCAGCAAGAGTTGAGCCATGTATTTTTGAAAAGTATATTCTTCCCTGCTAAGGAAAGACATCAGACATTTAGCTGTTCAGTCCAATGAGTGAAGGTAGTGTTGAATGGTAATGGCAGAGATCATGACCAATAACAATACAAACAATAAAAATTTAATCAGTTTAGCCTAGTCACATTTTATTACAGCCAAACAACTTTCACTTAATAGCAAGGTGGAAGATTATTTTTTAAAATACCTTTTTACATTTCTCATTCAACATCAAAGAGATGGGGAAAGATAGGGAGACCATAGTGTTCTATCCCCATATCTTATCTTTTGTGAGGCATTAGTAGTATATATTTCATGGTATAGATGAAAAATAGTTGAAAAAAATTATACCTTACAAATATTTTAAAGACTTGCATAATTACTATGAATTACCCTATTTTTAGAAATTATTCAAATGGATTTTTGTTGGGCTGTACACTTTCTGGTTAAATATGATTTGAAATTATATACCCAACTGTTTGAATTAATTCATGAATAAAATTTATATTATGACAAGAAAATTATAACAGAAATTAAAAGACTATAACCCATACATTTGACCATGTTTATGTTCTCAGAGACATTATAAGGATCATTGAGGATGTGATTTTTAAGGCACAACTGAATCTTCATGCTTCTGCACTTGTACAGATAAAGTATATCATAACAGGGACTTAACAGCAACTTAATCAATGACCAGATAAATGTAGAATATATGTAGTTAGAAAATAAAAGCTTTATAAAAGCCATCATTTACTCATTAAAAAACAGTTTCTCTGATGTTAAATTCCATTTCACTGTAAACAGCATTATTGAACACAGATTAACTTCAATATAGAAAGGAGATCACTAGGGCATTAAATTGTACAGTCATTCAGCTTGTACACTTAACTTGGCTTCATATTTGTTTAGACCAGATTAAAGATTTAGTCCTATCAAAATGGCTTGTACCATTCAGCAGTGAGTTATTTGTTTATCTTTATTACTATTTTATTTTCTCTAACTTTTGATTGGTTATTTCATAATTTAAATATTGTATTTTGCCATATTGATGTCCCTTTTTCATCTTATTTAAGACTTACTCCACTCCCTACTCTAAATTTTCTGTGTAGTTTTAAAAGAACACATCAATCCCAGTAGTTTTGATGCACATTCTGTTAGATGTATTGACTTCCTGTGGAGTAAGGCCTACTTAAAAAAAAATGATTCTCCTTTTCCACAAAGCTTCCCTTTTCTAAAGAGAGATGGAGGAGGAGTGGATTGTGGTTGTTAGGGGAGGAGAGGCTGAGGGGAAAGGAAGGAAGGTAAAATTCAGTCCAGGTGTATAAACAAGAATATAAATAAGCAAACAAATAGAAAAGAGGATAACGATTGCCAGTTGCATCACAGCTATAGGGGGGACTTCATGCCCATTATCCCTCTCCTTGCTGGAATTTTGTCTGGCTTGTGTAACACAAATTACAAAAACCCAGAGACAGGTATCAGGGTTCAAGCTGAAGATCAGAAAAGCAAAGCAGTCAAGACACTAGCTCTTACCTCTACCTCAAGCTGAAATGGCTGGCCTTGCTTCCATGAATCTCCAAAGGCAATGTAGATTGCACTGCTCTCCACCAAGCCTCAGACTGCAATCCCTGAGTTTCTGTCTCCTCCTGCCTTATATTCCTTTTCCTGCACAGCCATATCACTCCTGTCTCACCTCCCTAATTCTGGGGTTAAAGGCATATGATTCGAAGTGCAAGGATTAAAGGCATGAGCCCTGTTATTTTGGGCTGATTGATTCTTATGTATCCCTAGGTAGCATTGAACTCAGAGAGATCCATCTGACTGTCTCCAGAATCCTGGGATTAATGGTGTGTACCAGCACTGCCTGGCTCTATGGCTGTAGCTAGCTTTGCATTTTGATCCCCAGTGACTTTATTAAATAATAAAAAAGTATATCACCACAGGTTTGAACTCCCCGGGTATTCTACAAACTGATAGAATACTTGTACATTTCTATGATGAATTTTCTGTTGTGTCTGTAAAACATTTACTGATAAGCATCCACTTCCCCTTACTTATAATGTATTTCTCTCCTTATCTACTGTTATCCCTGAGTCTTGAGAGAAGGGATTATGACACAGATATCCCATTCAGAGCTAAATATTCTGTAGTCTTTTATTTGTTTCACACTGACCAGTTTCATGAATCTGTGTTAATCACAATTTACATAAATAACATGTAAAATAAGATTGTTTCTGATGTAAATAATCCTTTCTCTCAGTAGCCCTACTGTATACAGACAATAAGAGGGCTGAGAAAGAAATCAGAAAATATCACCATTTACATTAGCCACAAACAACATAAAATATCTTGGGATAACTCTAACCAAACAAGTGAAAGACCTGTATAGAAAGAACTTGGAGTCTTTAAAGAAAGAAATTAAAGAAGATGCCAGAAAATGGAAGGATCTCCCATGTTTTAGGATAGGTAGGATCAACATAGTAAAAATGGCAGTCTTGCCAAAAGCAATCTACAGATTCAATGCAGTCCCCACCAAAATACTAGCAGAATTCTTCATAGACCTGGAAAGAACAATATTCAACTGTATATGGAGAAACAGAAGATTCAGGATAGCCAAAATAAAGGAACTTCCAGAAACATCACCATCTCTGACTACAAGCTCTATTATGGAGCTATAGTCCTGAAAACAGCTTGGTATTGGCACAAAAAAACAGACAGGTAGACCAATGGAATCCAATTGAAACTCTAGAGAAATGTTCAACATCCTTAGTAAACAGGAAATGCAAAGTCAAGACTATTTTGAGATTTCACCTTAAATCCTTGGAGGAGAGGTGTGGAAGAACTGTGAGGAGTAGTGGAAGGGCGAACTGTAATCAAGATACATTATGTGAGGAAAAAAATCTACTTTCAACCAAATTGGGGAAAAAAATCAAGGATAGTGTATATGCATCCTATTTAACCACATAACCTTATTTTCTTAGTAACTGACCAGTAAAATATATATTAAAATAATTATGTGATATTGGCATAGCAAAAGACTTTGATCAAATGATACCAATTTGTTGAGATGTTTTCCATAAACAAGTATATACAATATTTTTGTATCAAATTATATTTTTACATACTCTATTGCATCAATCTATATTTTATACATGTAAATTTAATAAATAGCTTTTAGGCAATATATATAAATCTCTACTAATTATAGGTATTTGTATATTAATATTATGTACTGTATTATTTATAAATGTAGGTATTTATATGTTAAGATTTTAAGAAAATAAAGTGGAAAACTCTAATTTACATCCAATAAAATTTTAAAGTTGAATTTCAACCTATTTATGAAAATATTATATGTATATACATATATATTTCATGTACTAATCAAATCAAGATAATGAGAAAATTCAAAGAAAATCATACACTATATTTATAGCAAAAAATTAATGAAAAATAATTTATCTTCTTTGATGATAATTGAGAGATGGGTTAATCTGTTGCTATAATGAAAAGTCTAGGAGTTAGGTCAATGCCATGTTAACAGAGTAAAAATAGTATATTCTCCCTCTGTGGCTCTGACCTGTGTAGCTATAGGTTTTCTCATATTAAGAGTGCCAGACAAGGGTTTCATTGTGAGTAGTTGGCCTTAAATATAGTTTTAAAACAGTTTGTTACTCCCATGGCATTTATTACACCATTGTACCAGTGGACATGTCTTGTCAGTCCAATCATTATTGCTGTTCTAATTTCCAGTAGGCTAAACAGTACCTTCTAGCACTATGAAAGGTACCCAGTAGGTATGAATCTTCTAGGTTAATAACACATTATTATTCTCTCAAGTTCTATGACTCAAGTAAGTATAAACTTCAGTACTAGGATTAAGTTTTAGCATATAACCAACAGTCTTGGACATAGCCTGTTATGTTTGAGACTTCCAAGGGAACTCATTGTCCAGCAATAGAGATGACATTACTAGCATTAGGCTTTTAATTCCCATCCTTTTCCTAATAAGGATGTGATTGGCCCATTATTATTAAGTTTCATTTTTACATCTGTTTGCATGTACTGTGTGTGTGTGTTTGGGGAAATTTATATAGTAGTAGTTATCAACATGAGATTTGAAAGGCTTTGCTATTATCTCCCCATAATCTTTTCTTTCTCTTAGCCTCATCTCCAAACCACACAATAAGCTTTCTTCTCATGTTGAGATGAGATGATGGGTTATCTCTATTTCATTATAATTAGAGCTGTTTTCCTCCAAAGAAATCTCATTATTTCTCCTGAGCATACAACTTTCTTATACCACTGTCCTATATGTCTTCTATTCATCACACACATTTATCCTAAAATTGCCTGATTAACATTTCACACATGACTTCATGATATTCTATTGGCTGCTCCTTGTTTTTTGACATTTGCAACTAAATTCATTCTGGGGCTATGCAGATGCTATTTCATAGAAAGTACTAAAGGGAAGAGTACATTTTATTGACTTAGCAATAAATGAGATATAAAATGTCTCTTGAAATATTTTGCCAAGTATGATATAGGTAGGGTGTTAGGGAGGACAGGAGCGGAGAGGAGAGAGAGGGATTTGAGATTGACATGTAAAACAATCTTCTTTCTAATTTAAATAAAAAATAGAAAAAAGAAATATTTGTCCAAAAAAACACATCCTAGTACAGTTTTCTTTACATTTTAAGATGATCATTTTTATTACATACATAAACCCACTCATCTCATCGTATACTAAACTTTCACCACTACACTTGTTCTATTAAATAGACATGCATACTTACAAACATCTGTAGCACTGTATAATTTCATATAATTTTCAATAAATATTAATAGTTACCATTCCCTTACAGATTAAACTTAATCTACCTATAAATAATTTGAAATTTTTAACAGAGTTAAATTCAGAAAGGCAAGTGTAAAACTCCAAATATTTTAGATTATTTATTATTCGGTATGTTTCTGAATTTTTCAAAACATCCTCACGTACAATATTTTTCCTTTGATTTTATGAATTATCTTGCTTTTAAATGCCTTAAGTTGCTGATATAATATAACTCAACTGCAGAGGCTCTACTTATACAACATGCTGAATAGTATCCAAAAATATCAGAATGTCTACTTATGCCTCACAGTACTTTGCAGTGTTCCTATATTTGTCAAATTGCATTTAGTTTTTGTTCTTCTGTTTAATATTTTCTTTGGTTGCAAATGTATTTTTTCTTCCAATATATTCTGACTATGCTTTCTCATTCCTTTCCTCCTCCAAGTTTTTCTCCACGACCCAATCATTTGAATTCTTACCATTTCTATCACTTGTCATAAAACAAACAAGCATCTAAGGAATCCTATTTAATAAAATGAAATAAAAACAAATCAGTATATGATAAAACAACCAAACAAAAGAACAGAGCCAAAGGAATATATAAGAAATGCATACAGAGGCTGAGGCACATACATTTTTACACCCAGTAATAACAGAAAAACTCAAACTGTAAGCCATAATAAATATGCTGACATCATGTAAGGTTGAAAGAAAAGCAACAAAAAGAAAAATGAAAACATTTTTACAACATTATGACACAAAGAACTCTCCATCAACTTTTATTGGCCATCTACTGCTTGGAATACAGCCTTTACTTCAGAATACATTATTCCTCCTTTGATATTCCCTTGAAGAACACTAATACATCACTTGTACTTGGCTGTCAACTGGAAATAGATTCTGAGTTAGTGATGAAAAATATGTGTCGACTTCTTTTATCAGTTCTAGTACCCTACCTGGGGTAGACCCACATAGCAAGTATGTATGCTGCCACAGTCTCTGTGAATTCATATGTGAAGCAGCCCTTGTTTGTCTGGAAACACTTGATTCCTTAGTGTCCTGCATCTCTACTCCATCGATGAGTTGTGTAAGCATTTTGTTAGTCAACAGGCCTTGATTCAGTTTTTGTAAAGCAATGTATATACTTGGAAACAGCCTGGGTTGTTTGTGGGTTTCCCAAACAGACCCTTGGGCCAATAGCTCAATTAGTTGCAAGTCATTTCTGATACTGGAAGCTTTGATGACAAGAGATGTCCAGTTGGATCTCTATCTCCTATTATTTGATGATTTCGTTTAGATTGCCATCATTACCAATCCATGACCACTTCAGTTTTTATGTCTTCTGATATCTTCTCCAATATCTTTCTTCAAGCCTTTTATCAGACGTATTATTTGAGGCTAATAGAAAGGGTATGTTTCTCTTAATCATTCAGTAGTCAAAATGACTATGATTCAAAATCAAATTTGGCAGCTGGTACCTGAAGCTCTGAGGAGAAATGTTCACTTTTATTCACTCTTGGTAGGATTGCAAAGTAGTATAATTGTTACAGGAATCAGGATCTAGGTTGCTTAGAAATGCAAAATGTAATCACCATATGACTGAACTATGCTACTGTTTACTATGAATGCTAATCCATATACTACCATAGAGAGACTTGCACTTCCATGTTTATTGCTGCACTGTTAACAGTATTACAGAAGTGATATAATCCTAGATCTCTATCAATAGAAGAATGGAAAATAAAAGTGTGGCATATATACAAAATAGAATTTTATTTTGCCATTAAGAAAAAAATAAAAATTATGAAATTTGATAGAAAGGTGATTAAATTGGAAAATACTATAACAAATGAGCTGACAGTTTCACTAAGAAAAAAGTGTTATTTTTCTCCCTCAAATGTCTACCTCATTACCTACATACGCAAATACAGATGTATGAGAATGGTTATAGACTAATAAATGTAAGTATTATCCAGATAGGAACAGAGGGTGTTAATAAAGGTAGAAGGGTCACATGAAATTAGAATATTACTGAGTCTACTGAGGTGGGGGGTCACATGAAGGGACAAGGGTTAGAGAAGAGTGAAGAGAGAAACAAATATAGGATAAATGTTGAAAAATGTGGCTATATGCTTGTGACATCAATTTGTAATGTTCCTTGGTATTCTGGCTCAGTTGGGATAAGTAAAATAACTTCTCTTGTGAAAATGTTAATTATTTTAACATAGAGTTTCTCCATTCTTTCCATCCAGAATTTTTTATGTAAGCAAAGAGCAAAGCATTTTATTAATGACTGGTTGGTCAGACACACAAACTGAAGGGACAAGCTCCCCATTTCTGCAGCCATAACAGTCTAGCACGTGCTTGTCTGACCTTGCCTTGGTCACTAGGAGGTTAGATGCCTACCCATTTCAGCAGCCATGACAGTAACACATGCTTGCCTGAACTTGCCTTGGTCACTAGGAGGTCAGATGCCTGCCTCGTGGCAAGGAACCAATCAGAAGTTAGCTGGCAGGGCTATGCTTTAAGGCTCTGGGTTTGCTTTACAGGCAAGTGCAAAACAATGATCTGCAGACCAGTAGAGCATAGCAATCGCCCTGGGAGGGTCTATGGGCCATAACAAGCAATTGACCAATCAACACAGGGCAAGCCTGGAGGCACACAAATCCTGAGCCTGTGCATACCTCTAGACACTCCCCTTATGCTGCTCCATGGTTTCTCTTAGTCTTTCCTAGGCAACCACCATGGTGGATGAAGGCCCAAGCTAACATGGGGTTAGCTCGATAAACAACTGCAATAAAGCTGTTTTCATTAAGCTTTTGCCTCCACTTGGTTATTGGGGTTGCTGCAGTCCTGGACCGATATCCTGGGGGCCTGAGCCTCTAGAATTCTTTCACAAACACATTGGCATTGGAGACAGACATAGACAAACACACAGGCACAGACACAACAGAGACAGGCACAAAATCCAGGGGATGAATACAGACAGAACAGACATACAAGTTAGACATTCAGGCAAGGACAGTAACTAAAGATTTTGGGCAGAATGAAGGCTAAGGAAGAGAAGTAAGAAATTTAAATGTAGGCTCTCTCTTATTCAAGGTATCAGAAACAAAGTTGGTATTTCTTTTTCTTAATGCCATATCAATGAAGAAGGTGATTAGTTTTAAACTTATACAAAAGAGAACACTCAAACACTCAGCTAAAACTGTTGGTTTGATGTTTTCCTGTGTCTCCAAGGAACAAATTCAATATGACTGTAAGGAAATTGTTGTCTATTTTCATGTCTCTCCTGCATATACTGTTGTGCCATGTTTGTGGAACCCATAGTCTAACCCAAGGAGTCGACGCTCTGATGCAAAAGCAAAAGGTTTCTTTTTATTTCAAGCTGGCCAGCTAGGATCTCACATCATGGAAGTCATATGAGATGCCAACCAGCCAAAAAGAGAAGCTTTTAAAGGGGCAGATCATAAGGTTGAAGGCCACAAATTACAGAGTTTCCATGGTTTCTTAAGGTCATACAAAGTACAGGGTTAGTCAGTAACTATACATTTTAAGGGAGATACATTTGATTGAGAAAAGACAAGACATGGGCTTATAGGGTTATAAGGTCACAGGGTCTGTCAGTTATCCCTTGAGCTGGGGGATCTTCATGACCAGAAATTAGCAAAGGAATGTTAACAGGAGTGGTGGACAGTTACCTCTCCTTCTCTGAGAGGAAGGGATCAGTTGCCAGCCATGGCACTCCTGATTTGAGGAGTTAAAGTTTCCTTTTCCATTAGATGTTCCCTTTTCAGGGCCTAAGTTTTTAAACTTTTACTAGTTTTAATTATTGGTCCCTCAATACAAACTACTCATTTTTAAACCTCAGCTTGGCATGTAATATGGCAGTTGGCTGGATTTAGAAGTTCAATAAGAAATGGTCTAAGTTGATAAAATATGGGAAGAAAATTTCCATAAACATGTGTCTTGTGTGCTCCGATGCAATACATGCCTGTTCCAACTTACATCATTTCAATCTCCCTCTAGGTTTACTGTACAGTATATTTAACAGGTACCAGTATTAACTCCTAATGTAAAATTATGGCAGCTTGTCTTTGTACCTGGAGTGAGTCTTGCAAGCTTCTTTGTGTTTTGTAAGCTCATTATTTTTTTCTGGAGTAGAGATCTCCAGTATATCATAGAAACTAATGCTGGCACATTCTCACAAACTTTAGTTTATTCACTTTAGCTAATAGTGTAGGCAAAGCAATGTGCTAAAAGAAAACCAAGTGATTTGATGGGTCTCCAATTGGTTATGCTAAATAGCTTTAGGATAAAATTAAATCCTGGAATTCTTTGGTTCTTCATTCCTTCCTCTGACATTTATCAGGAATGGATTCATCATTTTATAAAGGAAGTGAGTTGATTACAATGAGATTTCTCAGAAAATAAGACATATTTTCATTCAAAACTTAAAACCTGATTTAGAACGCTGGGAATCATGTGATAGAAAGAAAAAATTGACCCAGTGTTGGGATCCAGCCTGTACCAGCCGCATGCCACAGAGGCCATCTGTTCTGGAATGATGCCTTTGGGGCCATAATCAGAGCCATTTGAACAACCCTGGGTCCATCCCTGAGTGGGAGAATGTAGAACTGGGAAACTCTTAGCTTCCCCATTGTGTTAAGGATGAGACCAAAACAAATTGTCATCTCAGGAGGGCTCTCAGTCCATCCTGGAAACTGGAGTCCACAGTTTATTCAAGCATCCTCTTAAATAGCATTCCAACAGAGGGGGTAACAGCAGAAAACATCTCCTACCATGTATGAAACTGATATCAAATATATCCTTTAATCATAGAGGCACCCCTAAATAGTCCCTAGGCATGTAAACAAGCCCTCAGAACAGATTGTTATGTAAACTAGTAGACATTCTCCACTGATGTCAATCCATCCAGTGGTAGTTAGCATCTGAAAGACAATGGGAGATTCAGTCTCCTGGAATCCAGCTGAGGTATGGACCTCAGAACATTATAATCAATATTTTTTGGGCCATGACAAACACTATGCTCTCTCCAGCCACATTTGCAGAGTGCCCTTTGTTAGTCTGAGAAAGACAGAGGGTGACAGAGAGACAGACAGAGACACACAGAAAGAGGAACAGAGAGAAAGTGATAGACACAGAGAATAAAATAAAATTACTTTAAAAAGTGAAGTGAAATGGTATATAAGGATCAAAATCTACAAATGAGGTATACTCCAGGAAGTTACATTTCCCAGATTTTAGTCTATAGCACTTGAATGATCTAGAAAACACAATGCAGATGATGATGAATTCTGAGTTCTGAGATTTATTTTGCTAGAAAACCAAATGTACAAGTTCAGAGCAGTTCACACTCTGAATAAGACTCACAGACATGTTACAGAACTATTACTTCTTACAGAGCAGCTAGCATGAGTTCAATGTTCCTTTCAAATACTCTTGCTCCAGATTCCCCCTGGGCTATTTGATACATGAATCCCAGTAGATTCTTCCCATTCAGAAGATATTCAATTGAGGAAATTTGAATGGAGGAAACTCTCAGTTCTATGAAGAAACTACAAGAAAATCCACCCACAATTTCTCTGGATTGAGACATTCACTTAAGTTGTTTGATCAGGTAATAAGTCATGAAGCACAAGAGTGAGCAAGAGAAAGTGTTGTGTTTTTGTTTAAATTAGATATAAAGAAAAAGAGGAGGTGCAAGATGAGACATATTAACTAGTTTATTATTAGGCCAGGCAGAGTAGGGAGACTAAGAGAGAAGAGGAACACAGGTAATGGCTGACTGCCATGGCTGGTTGCCATAGAGAGGCAGAGAAAATGCATAGGTGGGAGAAGAGAAGAGAAGAGTGAAGAAGAAACAGAGAGAGAGAGAAGCAGGGAAGTTTGAACTTTTAAAGGGAAGACTGCATGCACACTGTGGTTCCACACATGCCCAGAGTCCACACACAGGCATGGTGGGTGATGTGGTGATGGCATGTCCCAGTGCGTGCCCTGACTGTTGTCAGGGCCTGAGGGTCTGTCTCTTAAAGAGGTAGAGCCGATTAGCACTAAAACCTGAACCTTTCAGAAAAGCTACTGTAATTATTCTCCAGCCTGCTTGCTATAGAAAGACCTTTAGAGTGTTATCTAGAGAAAACACTTATAATGCATTATCTCAGATGAGCAAACCCACAGAAGACCCATGGAAAAAGTTACTCCTGTGTGTGTGTGTGTGTGTGTGTGTGTGTGTGTGTGTGTGTGTGTGTGTGTGTGTGTGCATAGTGTGTTCATATGAATAACCTTAACTGAGAGAGTACATTCTAGTGTTTTTCCTTGGATAATAACTCGTTTTTTGTTGCCAAGACTTTGTTCCGTGAAATTCATTACTTTCAACTATACTAAAACATGCAGAATATACTGCGAGCTTTTCTAGATTCTATAGAGAAATAGTTATCAATGTAATCCATATTTTAATAATTATTTAAAAATCAATTTTGGTATCCTTTACCAAATACATATTGGATGTAATTTTTCTATTTTTAATCTGCATATATGCACACCACTAACATTTTCAACAGCCTGAGTGTTCACCTATTTTGGATCTTGTTGTGCAATAATTGTTTAACTATGTAAAGTTGTGTTACATTTTTTGATTATATAAAAGTATGTTGATGTTTTACCTTGCCTGTGTAAGGCATCTGATTGTTCTAATAAAAATCAGAATGGACATTAGGAAGGGAAGAATTTTAGCCAGAACTTCCTCATGGAGAGTAAGTAGGAGTAGGAATTTAGCCTAGGGGGAGAATGAAAAGACCACAGCAAGATGGGAGGGGCCAGACAGCCAAAGGGGAAGCAGGAATAGGACATAAAAAATGTAAAAAGGCCCCAAAGCAAAACATAGATGAAAGAAAAATGTGAAATTCATTTGAAGAGTGACTTGAACAAGTCTAAACTAAGGCTGAACATTCATAATTAATAACTAATCCCTGGGTCTTTATTCCAGAGAATTCCAATTGCAGTTCTCATGCTTTATTTCCCTCCAATGCATTTGTTTGTTTGTTTATTTATTTATTTATTTATTTTTGGTTTGGTTTGGTTTGGTATGGTTTCTCAAGATAGGGTTTTTCTATGTAGCTTTGAAGCCTGTTCTGGAACTCACTCTGTCAAACAGGCTGGCATCAAACTCATAGAGATCATAGAGTTCTCTGTTTCCCTAGTGCTGGGATTAAATGCAAGCATCTTCAAGACTTTCCCAGAGATTCAAAGCTAAGCACTGAACAGAACTCCTGGAATCCAGTTGTAGAGTGGGAAGACTGATGAGCAAAGAGTCAAGACAGTGCTGGGGAATCCCACAGAAACAGCTGACCTGAGCAAACAGGAGCTCATGGACTCCAGACTGTCAGCTGAGAAACGTGCATTAGATTGAATTAGGACCACTGAATATGGGTCTCAGTTTGGGGCCTTGGGCAGTCTGAGGGGCTTCGGGCAGTGGAACCAGTATTTATCCCTAGTGCTTGAATGGACTTTGGGAGCCCATTCCCCATGGGGATACTCTCTCAGCCTAGATACATCGGGGAGAGCCTAGGTCCTGCCCCAAATGATCTGACAGACTTTGATGAAACCCATTTGAGGCCTTAGCCTCCATGAGGATTGGATGGGGGTGTGGTCACATCTTCCAGGTACAAATAAAGCCTGTCTCCGAAGGTCAGAGAATGGAACTTGCCACTAGCTAAGCATGGAGGTCTGGTGATCTGTACAGAGAGACAGGAAGTGAAGTAGCTGGGCAGAAACAGTATATAAATTGGGAGAAACAGAAACTCTCTTGTCTGCTGAGATGCTAAGGATTTAAGGTGCAGTGGTGGTTTTCTCCTTCTCTCTGATGTCTCAGCATTTTCCTCTATATCTCACTCTGGGATTTTATTATATAGACCAATTAAGAACTGCATTTATATGGGGAATGGGATTCGAGATGGTGAGGGAATGGGAGGATAGGAGAGAGGAACTGGGATTGGCATATAAAATAAGATTGTTTTCAATTTAAATAAAAAATTAAAAAGACATTCATTACCAGTTCCTGGCCACTTCCCTGCCTTTATAAATTCTCTATCACATATTATTTATATTAATTCACAGCTCCAGATAAAAAGATTGCAGAAATATTCCTATTCCTTTTTGTTATTTTCATTCTGTGGGATATGTATGATATTAGAAGCTATTTCATTTTTAAGTGGATTTTTATTGTATTTTATGGATTTAATAAAATCTAATTGTCCATTTATTCATAGTGAAAAATTTGTATCACAAAAGCCAATTTCAGGAAAAACTGATAGGCAGACAAAAGATGCTATGTATGCTGTTTGTGTAAAGTTTGCAGCAATCAAAGTGTAGACTCATGAAGTGGTATAATGTGTATACAAAGAGTGGGTGCTTTAAGAAAGCAATGCAAAGTACAGAGTGCTGCAGTTATTCAAGTTCAAAAACACACAAATGCTTCAGTATTAAAAATACTACTTTGATCATGTTTAAGGTTTTCTCTTCAATGTGTTGTTTAATCTTCTTTTTTCATATTGAAATAATGCTCCAAAATTATTTTGCTGTTGTTTATAGGTATAAATGTATATGGTGTGTGTGCATATGTGTGTATACATGGATATGCATGCCTGTGAGAACTAAGATTTAATTTTCAAGTCTCCATTGAGTTCTCTTTGCATTATTCAACAAGCCAAGGTGTTTTAGTAGAACACAGAGATCAATTGTAAAGCTATTCTTGCTTGTGGAATTGCTCTAGGGATCATCTTTTCCTACTTTCTGAAATACAGAAATTACAATGGAATGGTATTTCCATTGGCTCTAGCAATCCTAACTACAATCATGGAGGTAATTTGTTTTAAGGCAATTATAAATAGATTAATTTCTTTCAACATTGTGAGGAAAGAAAGGGTTTGTCAGAAATAAAGTCCATTACTAAGCAAGTTATCCTGAAGTTAGCAAAATGTAACCATGTAAGAATTTGGAAAGACAATATACAATGCCAGCCAAATAATTCAGAATGTATATTATTTTAACATCAACAAGAAGAAACCCTAAGGCAGTGGGCTGCCATTTTCAACAAATGGAGCCCTGGGCAATGTAATAAAAATATGAAATAAATGTAGAATATATATGATGTGTTTTCACTTTCTACTAAATAAATAGTTATACTGAAGAGTGATACTTTTGATATGTAATCTAAGTTTTCAAAGTGAACATATTTAAGGTGATATTTTAATTTCATATGTATTTTTAAAGTATATACCTATCTGTTTTACATTACACATAATCATTGGTGTGAAAATAAAAAAAATATGTGTTTGTATCTAATGTGAAAATATAGGATAAGTCCCTTATACTCCATTACCCCTCAATTTGATAAGAATAAGTACACTTCATATATTAAGCATAGGAGAACACGTGATTTGAAATGTAAACTGTATTATAATATAAATTTAATATAGATTATTTTTTCAATTATATAAAAAAGCACAAAGCATTTACTAAATGTGAAACAACCAAACAATAGAAGCATTTTTTAAAAGGCAAAAATGAGTACACTATAAATTATTGTTCAAACATATAACTTATATTTTAGAAAGTCAATAGAGAAAAACTAATTGTAATTACAATTATTTCACAGAATAACCAATGATTTTTAACTAAGACATCAAATATATCTAATAATGATTCAGTTTGTCCATAAAGTTTTTGATGTGTTGCTTCATCTAAACATATAATGAACCATTAAAGACAGACTCAGCATGTTGTTAAAATAGATTTCTCTACTTTCCCTCCCAGCAAGTCACAGTTATGATAATTAAACCAAAGGATATCATCATTTATTATTACATCCTGTCAAAACTGTGGTATTTTCCCCATTGGGTAGGGAGTGTTGTTAGGACAATTAAATTTAGTTTTTAAATTACTCTTATCTTAGGCAGAATTAATAAAACTCACAGCAAACTCCAAAATGACCAGTAATAAAAGTAGAGACACATCATACTAAGTCAAGCTCAATTTAGTGGGTATGGATTTAAACAGAGCATACTTTCAAAGTAAAATATACAAAAATGAAATGAAGTTCATATATTTAGTAAGAAGCAAAAACATCATAGAAATTTAAATTACATGAATAGAAAATCTCTGAGACTCCATTTGAATTAATAACATTATCTTATTAAATAATTTACTTATTTACATATTAAATAAAAAGGAGATCACTTTTTAATTTTTACTCTGTCTTTATTCTGAAGATAGCTTAGTTTTTTGACAAAACTGTATCCAACTTGAAGTATGAGTTTTATCTTAACTTAATTGTGAATTCATTTGAATTTTATTTTAACTTAATTTTGAATTGTTTTCTGAAGCATTTGAACAGATTTATAACTTTTATTAGCATGGTGAGTTCATGCTCTTTGTTTGTGTGTTGTGTTCACTTCATTTTTGAGAATGTAATATAATTAGACTTCCCCTTTAACTTTCCTCTCTCCACACTCTTCCATATATTTCTCTCCTTGCACTTTTTCAAGTTCAAGATGAAATCCAACTCTTAATCATTAAATTTTCTTACATAACTATAATGTTATATATGTGCACACATATGTATAAATATATGTACATTTTCATAACTAACTACATAAATATAGCCTGTTCATACTTTTTTATGTTTCTTATATTATTTTATGTAGAGAATACTTTATTAGTTTTGTAATCAAACCCACATAGATAAGACCTTACATATTTAATACAGTGTGTTACACCTGTACAAATGGAAAAAAAAATTAGGTTCAATATTTCTAGACCGAAATGGCTATTAATTTCTGTACTGTGCCAACTCAACACGGTAACTGGGATACATTTTTCCAAAGTTGACAGCACAGTTAAAGTTTCCAAAAATTCAAATATATATATATATATATATATATATATATATATATATATATGTTGAATTTGCATAACATATTGCTAGATATATACATATATGAAATGTCCTAGTGTTTGGGGATAAAACACTGTGTATATGTATATATCTAGCAATATGTTATGAATCAATAGCAGCAACAGCTTTTCCAGGTTCTACAGTCATTTGAACAAAATTGTAGAGACATCCAGCACACTCCATTTAAAAAAGTAAAAAAAAAAATCCCAGAAAACAGCACAGTTCTGTTACTCATGAGGTACCTGGCACCATTCATTTGTTTTTAAATTACCTTCTCAATCATCATCTGGAAGGAAACCATTCTGAGCAACATCATTAAAAATAGTTCTGGTAAAGCATGGTCACCACTATGTATCATAAAGCAGGTCCACATATGAGTGAGTACATATCATGTTTGTCTTTTTGTGATTGGGTTACCTCAGTCAGAATGGTTTCTTTGAGTTCCATCCATTTTCTTACAAAATTCAAGATTCCATTTTTTTCTGCTGAGTAGTACTCCATTGTGTAAATGTACCACATTTTCTCTATCCATTCTTCAGTTGTGGGGCATCTAGGCTGCTTCCAGTTTCTGGCTATTACAAATAATGCTGCTATGAACATGTTTGAACAGATTTCCTTGTTATATGAATGTGCTTCTTTTGAGTATATGCCTAGGAGTGGAATTGCTGGATCTTGTGGTAAACTGATTCCCATTTTCTTAAGGCGTCACCATACAGATTTCCAAAGTGGCTGTACAAGTTGGCACTCCCACCAGCAGTGGAGGAGTGTTCCTCCTTCTCCTCATCCTCTCTAGCAAAAACTATCATTGGTATTTTTGAGTTTAGCCATTCTGACAGGAGTAAGATGGTATCTCAGAGTTGTTTGATTTTCATTTCCCTGATGGCTAAGGATGTTGAAGACTTTCTCATGTGCCTTTCAGCCATTTTAGATTCCTCTATTGAGAATTGTATGTTTAGTTCTGTAACCCATTTTTTAATTGGATTGTTTGGTGTTTTGGAGAATAGCTTCTGGAGTTCTTTGTATATTTTGGAGATCAGCCCTCTGTCAGATGTGGGGTTGGTGAATATCTTTTCCCAGTCTTTGGGCTGCAGGTTTATCTTGCTGACTATGTCTTTTGCCTTACAGAAGCATCTCAGTTTCAGGAGGACCCATTTATTAATTGTTGATCTCAGTGTCTGTGCTACTGGTGTTATGTTCAGGAAGCAGTCTACTGTACCGATTAATTCAAGGTTATTTCCCACTTTATCTTCTAGTTGGTCCAGTGTGGCTGGGTTGATGTTGAGGTCTTTGATCCATTTTGACTTCAGTTTTGTGCAGGGCTACATTTTTGCATATAGTTATGCCAGCACCATTTGTTGAAGATGTTCTCTTTTTTCCAGCATAAATATTTGGATTGTTTGTCAAAAATCAGGTGTTAGTAGGTGTGTGGGTTAATATCAGGGTTTTCAACTCAATTCCATTGGTCTACCTGTCCATTTTTGTGGCAATACCAAGCTGTTTCAGTACTTTAGCTCTATAATAGAGCTTAAAGTTAGGGATGGTGATGCCTCCAGAAGTTCCTCTATTGTACAGAGTTGTTTTGGCTATCCTGGGTCTTTTGTTTCTAAATATAAAGTTGAGAATTGTTCTCTCAAGGACTGTGAAGAATTGTGTTGAGATTTTGATGGCGATTGCATTGAATCTGTAGATTGCTTTTGGTAAGATTGCCATGTTGAGCCTGCCTATCCAAGAACATGGGAGACCTTTCCATTTTCTGGTATCTTCTTTAATTTCTTTCTTTAAAGACTCAAAATTCTTATAGTACAAATCTTTCACTTTTTTGGTTATGTTACTCCAAGGTATTTTATGTTGTTTGTGGCAATTGTAAAGGTTGAGGCTTCTCTGATTTCTTTCTCCACCAGTATCATCCGTATATACTAGAGCTACAGATATTTGAGTTAATCTTGTATGCTGCCAATTTGCTGAAGGTGTTTATGAGCAGTAGGAGTTCCCTGGTTGAGTTTTTTTGGGTCACTTATGTAGACTGTCATGTCATCTACAAATAGTGAGAGTCTGACTTCTTCCTTTCGGATTTGTACTCCCTTGATCTCCTTTTGTTGTCTTACTGCTATAGCTAGAACTTCAAGGACAATATTGAAGAGGTATGGAGAGAGTGGACAGCATTGTCTTGCTCCTGAATTTAGATGAATTGCATTGAGTTTCTCACCATTTAATTTGATGTTGGCTTTTTGCTTGCTGTATATTCCTTTTATTATGTTGAGGTATGTTCCTTTCATCCCTGATTTCTCCAGGTCCTTTATCATGAAGTGGTGTTGGATTTTGTCAAAGTCTTCTTCGTCATCTAGTGAGATGACAGTGTGATTTTTTTTCCTCAGTCTGTTTATAAGGTGGATTACATTGATGGATTTTCGTATGTTTAACCATCCTTGCATCCCTGGGATGAAGCCTACTTGATGGGTATGGATGATTTCTCTGATGTGTTCTTGGATTTGATTTGCCAATATTTTATTGAGAATTTTTGCATCAATGTTAATGAGGGATTTTGGTCTGTAGATATCTTACTTAGTTGTGTCTTTGTGTCACTTGTGTATCCAAGTTGTGTCTTTTGTGAGGCTTTATTGAAGCCTCATAAAAAGAGTTTGGTAATGACCCTTCTGCTTCTATTGTGTGGAATACTTTGAGGAGAATTATTATTAGCTGTACTTTGAATTTCTGATAGAATCCTGCACTGAAGCCATCTGGCCTTGGGCTTTTGTTGGTTGGGAGACTTCTAATGACTGCTTCAATTTCATTAGAGGTTATAGATTTATTTAAGTTGCTTATCTGTTCTTAATTTAATTTTTGTAAGTGAAATCTGTCTAGAAAATTGTCCATTTCCTTTAGATTTTCAAATTTTGAGGAATATAGGTTTTCAAAGTATGACCTGATGATTCTCTGGATTTCCTCTGTGTCTGTTGTTTTGTCCCCCTTTTCATTCAAGATTTTATTAATTTACATGTTCATTCTTTATTGTTTGGTAAGTTTGGATAAAGGTTTGTGTATCTTGTTGATTTTCTGAAAGAACCAACATTTTGTTATATTGATTCTTTGCATTATTCTCCTAGTTTCATTTTATTGATTTCAGCTCTCTTGATTATTTCCTGGTGTCTGCTCCTCCGGGGTGTATTGGCTTCTTTGTTTTCTAAAGCATTTAGTTGTGCTATTAATTCTCTAGTGTGAGTATTCTCCTGTCTCTTCATGTGGGCATTTAGCACTATGAACTTTCATCTTAGTACTGCTTTCAAAGTATCCCATAGGTTTGGATATGTTTTGTCTGCATTCTCATTTAATTCTAGGAAATCTTTAATTTATTTTTTATGAATTGTGCAATTGGGTGTTAATTTTCATGAGTTTGTAGGTTTTCTGTAGTTCTTGTTGTTGTTGAATTCTGATTTTACAGCATGGTGGACTGATAAGACACAGGGTTATTTCAATTTTTTTTTTTTTTTTACTTGTTGAGGTTTGCTATGTTGCCAAGCATGTGCTCAATTTTAGAGAAGGTTCCATGTGGCGCTGAGAAGAAGGTAAATTGTTTTGTATTTGGGTGGAATGTTCTATAGATATCTATTAAGTTCAATTGTGCCATAACATCTATTAGATCTTTGTTTCTTTGCTAAGTTTCTGTCCGGTGCTCCCGTCCAGTGGTGAGAGTTGGGTTTTGAAATCTCCCACTATAAGTGTATGTGGTTTTATGTGTTATTTGAGTTTTGGTAATGTTTCTTTTACAAACATGGACACCTTTGTATTTGGGGCATAAATGTTCAGAATTGAAACTTCATCCTGTTGGATTTCTCCTGTGATGAGTAGGAAATGACCTGCTTTATCTCTTTTGACTGATTTTAGTTTAAAGTCCAATTTAGGATTACTACTCCCATCTGTTTCTTGGGTCCATTTGATTGGAAGGTCTTTCCCCAACCTTTAATTCTTAGGTAGCATCTGTCTTTGAGGTTGAGGTGAGTTTCTTGTAAGCAGCAGAAGCAAGGGTCTGTCTTCTTATCTAGTCTGCTAATCTGTGTCTTTTTATGGGTGAGTTAAGAACATTAATGTTGATGCATATAAATGAACATTGATTATTGTTCATTCTTGTTTGTTATTGATTTGAGATGGTGGTGAGATTATGTGTGGGATTCTGTCCCTTTAACCTTTTGGCTGTTGTTAAGTTGGGATTATCGATTGCCTATGTTTTTCTGGTTGCAGTTAACTTCCCTGAGTTGCAGTTTTCCTTCCAGTACTTTCTGTAGGGCTGGATTGGTGGATATGTATTTTTTGAATCTGGTTTTGTCATGTAATATATTGTTTTCTCCATCTATGATGATTGAAAGCTTTGCTTGGTATAGTAGTCTGTGCAGGCATCCATGGTCTCTTAGTGTAGGTAGAATATCCATCCAGGACCTTCTGGCTTTCAGAGTTTCCAAGGAAAAGTCAAGTGTGATTCTGATAGGTTTGCCTTTATAGGTTACTTGAACTTTTTCCTTTGCTGCTCTTAATATTTTCTCTTTGTTGTGTATGTTTTGTGTTTTGATTATGTGGCAAGGTGACCTTTTTTGGATTAGTCTATTTGGTGTTCTGTAGGATTCTTGTATTTTCATTGGCATGTCTTTCTTTAGGTTGGGAAAGTTTTCTTCTATGATTTTGTTGAATATGTTTTCTTCGTCTTTGGGTTGGATTTCTTCACCTTCTTCTATACCTATTATTCTTAGGTTTGGTCTTTTAACTGTATCCCATATTTCCTGGAAATTTTGTGATAGGGATTTGTAGGACTTAAGATTTTCTTTGGTTGATGAATCTATTTCCACTAGTGTGTCTTCAACTCCTGAGATTCTCTCTTCCATCTCTTGTATTCTGTTGGTTATGCTTACATCTGTAGTTCCTGATCATTTACCCAGCTTTTATATTTCCAGAATTCCCTCAGATTGTGCTTTCTTCATTGTCTCTATTTCAGTTTTTAGGTCTTGAACTGTTTCCTTGAGAGATTTGTTGATATCTTGTATTTTTTGGTTATTTTTTTCTTCCATTTCTTTAAGGGATTTTTCTCATGTCTGCTTTGGGTTGCTCTTTGAGGTCCTCTATCATTTTCCTGAAGATGTTTTTAAGGTCATTCTCTTCTGGTTCATCTGCAATGTGATGTTCAGGTCTTACTGGTGTATGGTTCCTAGTCTCCAGTGATGTCATATTGTGTTTTCTCTTGTTGGATGTGCTTTTACCTTGTCTTCTTCTCATGATTTCTTCTGGTGGGTGTAGCAAGAGTTTCTTGTTCTCCTGGTGGGTATGGGACCAAGGTCCTCTTCTGGTAGATGCAAACAGATCCAATACTCTGAAGTAGGTCCACTTCTCATGGATGGAGGTGTCACTGTTCCCTGGGTGTCGGCAGTGTTCAGGAGTGCCGGGTCCTGCCCAACCAGCAGTTGGAAGCAGAACTGTCACCAGGCCTTCGTGTGTCGGATTCACTGCTGAACCACGTCTGGCACACAGGTCCCTTGTGTCAGATGACTCTGAGCAGCGACAACGAACAGGAGCTGGAAACAGCTCCTGATCTACCTGGGCTGGCAGATGGAGGCCGGGCTGCCTCTGGGTGTTCTGTGTGTTCGGTGTTCGCAACCTGCAGCAGCCAAACTTGGTCTGGCAAGCAGGTCGCTTGAGTCAGGTGACCTATATATCTGTTTTTAATACTTACATTTCACTATTGGATAAACAATTGGCATATACTTCTCTGGGAAATATTATTTCTCCATCTGTCAGCAAGCCTTAGTTTTCTGCTATTCTTTGTATAGAGTTGACACCTATGGGCTTCTAAACCTTCCTTCCCACCCCAGTCCATTCCACTGGTTCTTGTTCAGAATGTCGAGTTTTCAGCTCATAGAACTGGCACTACAGTTTTCATTGCTTCTATGATTGCAGTTTTCCATTTAAAGACCCTAAGAAGGACATGTGGATTGTCCTGGGAAGAGGAAATAGACGAAATAAACTAAGTAAACAGGGTGTAGAGCTTGGGGGTGTGAAAAAGGGAGGGGATAGAGGATGAGAACATGTAGAAACAATGTTGACTATTTGGGGGAAGCAATAGGGTGGGAGGGAATGGAAAATTACATCTCTATAGAGGGAGTCACTATGGGGATAGGGAAAAACATGATGCTAGGAAAATACCAGGAATCAACAAAGATGACAATAATAGTGGAGAGTGTACATAAACTGGCCTTCCTCTGTAATTGGATAGATGACTACCTAAAGGTCCATGTCCTCATGGACCCTTCATCCAGCAATTGATTGAAGCAGATGCAGAGCCCCACACTTAAGAACCAGGCCAAGCTACTGGAGTCCTGTTGAAGAGAGGGAGGAGGATTATTTATATGAGTGGGAGGGAGGTGTCAAATCAAGGCTTGGAAACCCACAGAGGTAGTGGGCCCAAACTTACTGGATGTCACTGAATTTCTACATCAACAGTTAAATTACCTACATGGGACCAAAGCACGCCTTCTACAAATATGAAGCCTGGTCTGTTTGTGGGACTCGTTGTAGTGGGACCAGGATCTTTCCCTAGTACATACATGATCTGGGTTTTTGAAGCCCATTCCATATGTGGGATACCTTGCTCAGCCTAGATTCACGGAATGAGAATCTTGGTGGGGTGGGGGTAGGGATGATCATGCCTCAAAGGAATGTGCCAGGCTTTATTGACTCCCCATGGGAAGCTTTTGTGGAATGGAAGTATGGTGGGTTGGATGGATGTTGAAGGAGAGGGATGCGTGTAGGAATGGGGAACTAGGGCTGGTATGTAAAATGAATAAAAAAATAAAATTAAAACTAAAAATAAGGTTTATTTTAACTGGCTTTTAGTTGTATATTTACATCATTTATTTGTTTGTTTGATTAACACCTTGGCTAATTTTTATTGATTGTTATGGTACCTATGCATATTGATTTACAGGGATAGCAATGGGTACTCTTCTGGGTTTCATGTGTCTGTTTCAGGCACCTGAAACTCCTTTCAGTGTATTATTGGCTGTTACTTAATAGTTCACATTAAAAGTAGGGTTTTTTTGTTGGTTTTTTTTTTTTTGGCTTTTGTTTTGGAGGCTGTCCTGGAAATAGCTCTTTTATACCAGGCTGATCTCAAACTTGCAGAGATCTGCCTACCTCTGCCTCCCAGTGCTGGGATTACAGGCATGTGCCACCACCACCCAGCTAAAAGGAAGCATATGTCTTTGACCCTTTTATCTTTATTATTCATTGGTATTCAAGTTAAGAAATTTGCTTTAAAATATCCATGTTACAATTAAAAATAATAAGCACATGAATGGGCAGTGACCTATCCAAGCTATATATTTGTTGTTGTTAGTTTGTAGGTTATTTTTATCCATATGTCTTAAATGGAAGCAATTTTCTATTTTTCTCACAATACACATAACCACAATATCTATTTTGCTAATACAGTTTTATTATATCAGCCTTCAATGATGAGAGTAGGTTTCAATTATTTTTAAGTAAGTATGCTTCTTAAATGGAAAAACAGTTCAATGATGTATGAAATCTTGTTTTCCATTTCAATATCATCATTACAGTTCATAAAATTAAACACTTTTTTCCCATTCCTTTATCCCAAATGGGAAGGAGGAGGCAGAGGCAGGAGGTGGAAAGAATACAGAAGATACAGGCATGTTAAAAATAAAATAAAAATAAGGAGTAATCAAGACAAGAAAATTAAACCTGCCTATGTTGGTATATCTGCTGAGTACAAGTGGTATTTACGAAAAACAATAAGAAAAATGAGCAGAAAAATTAAACTGGATGGGACAAAGTAATACAAAAAGATACTGCTTATTTATAGACTTATCTCTATGTTACAAATTCTGGGACTATTGAAAAGGGTCTCCCTGCTAATAGAACAGTAGTCTTACCATTAAGTTTTAACTCTGGTATAAACCTCTCTGGTGTTTTTTTTTCCTTATGCCCATATATTAAGGATGGATCTTATATTAACTGACTGCATTGTCTAGCTTACACATATGGAAATAGTGCCATGTTTACTCATGGGTCGGTTTCTCCAATTTCACTGCTTTGCATGTTAGAATCATTACACTTAGGTATTTCAAATAAGCATCCTAAAATATATAAATCAGAGTTTTGTAAGAATATTCAGCCCTCTCAAATATAAAGCATGGCTAGTGTTTCATTGCTATTCAGAAGTTCTTTAAAGAGCAGCATTCAAAAGAAAATATCACAAAGGTATCTTTTCTTAATAATTCAGTCAATATTTTCATTATGCTGCAAATCTGAGGAACATCCCCAGCAATCTTTAAAAGCTGATTACATTGAGACTGATTTAATATTTCATCCATATAATGTATATTATTTAATAATGAAAACGATGTGTTGTTTCACCCCCTTAAATCCTATCTAACTTCTGAGTCTCAGGATCCTTACATGAAGTACTGTGAAGACTAATAGACACATTATATCTGCTTTTGTGCAAGGAAATTGAAACAGCATGATCCTGGCTAAGCAAGAACTTTATTGTGGCAGCAAATAGCTGCATGGTTGCTGACATATAGCTGTCACTGAAAAGAGAAGCCAGCCTGTAAGGAGCCCATCCTAAAACTAGCAATTTCTGATTCACTTCTGATTAAAATTGAAGCTTAGCAATTCATTGAGCATGACTTCCTAAAGGCTTTAGGGAACATCCCTGCTATCAGTTTCTGTTTCTACCTTTTGTAACATAATAAAATACTCAAGGTTTAAGGTGCTCATGCAATTAGCATAAGATTTATATTATCATTATTATTATTGTTGTTGTTGTTACTTGTTCTTTGGGGAAGTGATAGGGACTGTAGAGATGGCTCAACAGTTAAGAACACATTCTGCTCCTGTGGAGGATGCTACTTTGGGTCCTAGGACCTAGGTCAATCAAGTACTTACAAGCCTCTGTAATCCCAGTTCTAGAAAACATGACACCTCTCACCTCTAAAGTTACTGGAGCTAATGTGCATATGCACCGACATAGACAAATATAAATACATACAACTGAAAATAAAATAAATTTTAAATTAACATAAAATGAAAACAAATTGAAATAATAGTGTATCAATTTCCATTGTTAACTAATTTAAAAAGCAAAAGATACCAGATGTTATGCTAGATAAAATCATTTGACAATCATTTATAGACTCATTTGAAATGTCATAAGTACTATATTAATTTAATTATAGGTAAGAAATTAATCAAGAAAAAGTGTTTTATGAATGAACATTAACTATTTTCTAAAATATCCATTATATTACTAAACTCTCTTTAAATTTGAATTGAGCAAAGATGTTTTGTTGTTTGCAGTAGATTTTCACTATTATCTATATCATTCTAATTTAATTTGTTGAAATCTTACCTGCAAAGTGATATTAGGACCTTGGTCTTTGGGAGGTTGACTCACAAACAAGGATACGGTAACCATACTCAAGCTCAAGCACTCAATGTTAATAGGTCCTTCAGAAAACATCTCATGTCCTTTTTCAGAAGTGTTGATGTGGTAAGGAGACACATTTTTGGAACAGGAAAATTACTGTTGCTCTCTGGTAAGGAGTTTAAATTTTCCAACTTGCAATAGTATAAACAAAAGATCCACTCTCCTGCTTAAATATTTGTGAAAATTAAATATAGACATTACAAACAGCATGTCATTTAAAGACACACAATATGGCCCAGAAAGAGGCAGTACAAAATAGAGCCCAAGTCATACATTGTTCCTTACAGTAGCTTTCAGAGTCCTTATTCATCCAGGCAGAGCAGCTGAACCCAATAGCATCTGTGTGAGGAATCCTGGTTTCAGGAAGTTCAAAGAATAAGATTTAGTGAAAATTTTTAACACCCTCTTGTCATTACTCAAGCAAAGCTGACTTAACAGGTTGGACCCAGGGAAAACTGTCAGTGAAGAAAGTCATTTGGAAAGCAGTAAAGAGTTTTTAGCTTTAAACTTCATATCACAATACTTGCACTTATCTTTGCCAATAATCAAATACTAGTCACCCAGGCTTTCCTAGAGATAAAGATAAAGCTATTTCAGCTTAGTTATAAATCAACTCTATATCCACAGAGGACATACTGGAATGGTTGACAGATTCCTGAAGGCATACAGATGGTAGAGCAGGAGCTGACCAAGAACAAATATGAAAAAAAATAATAGAGAAGAAAGAATTATCTGGTTTATTTCAATTACTATCTGCTATAACTATCAGAATATCAGAAAAAGTGAAATTAAAACTGAATACGTTAAGGCTTGAAGGACATCCAGTGCACCAAAAATAGATGGAGTGCAATCAGGAAGGTTTTTTTCACCATTTTATTTTATTTTGACTTTTTAAATTTTGTTTCATTAGTTTCCTCAATAAATGCCAATATCAGCTTATTTGCTTCCCATATGGGTGCTTCCTCAAAACAAGTGTTGGTATATTATTCTGCAAGCCATAATGCTATTCCTTCTGTGAATTGCACAGCCCAACCATCCATCCAGGGAAGAGAACATGTATACCCATACAGCTCCAGGAAAAAATAATTCATGTTCACAAAATGACCACATTCTAAGCTAAATTCACTTCAAGAGAGAAAGAGACACTAGGGGAAACCCAACAACGACAAAGTCTGTTCTTCCTTGAGAAGACAAGTATCGCGTTCTTTCTTTTACAGACTGCAATATATGCTTGAAATATTTTAATATGAAGTACATGTCTCATTAGGCTTTTCTGTTACCTTACAAATCAGATCTGAAGAATATTATTCATCATATCTTTGAAATATTGATAAGCACTTCCAATATCTTTGAAGAATTTTAACTTTACCATACAAATGAAGCTAACTAGACCAATCTCAAGCAAAGCATCATAAATACAAATAATAAAAATGATAATTTAGAATTTAATAGCAGCCACAACTAATGGAAAAATAGATTCAGTGATTGAACTATGGAAAAGTACAATAGAGCCTCAACCTTTATGTGGATTGAGAGTTGGTAAGATATGTGCACTTTTGAAAGAAAATCAAAATGAATAGTTTATATTTTTGTTTTCATATTAGTCGAATATTTATAAACTTGAAGCACAGAAAAAATACTAAAATATAATGCCTCACAGTAACATATAAAAATACTTTTTGAAATGTAGATTTTTTAAAAACTCTCCATGCATTAGTTAATTTGGGCATTATTAGAGGATGCTCAGTTCTAAGATATTCAAATTCAACAAAATAGAGGCTCCCAACACTTTATAATATTTAGGCAATGACTTGAGTCACTATGTCCAAATTAGAACAATTCTAACTTTAGGAAAATAATTATACTTATTGAATTAAAATTATTGCAGGATGAAATATCATCAATCAATTGCATTTCTTATTTGAATAATTTACCCTCAAATATAAAAAAAATGTAATGAATCCAACCGATATAATGGACCAAAATTTGTGGAAATGTTATGTGTTTTACGTTTTACTTTTGGAAAAATTTTATCTAATAAGTAATAAATACTGAGCCAGTATACAAGGTAGGGTGAAAAATAAATATTTGGGCGATTGCTGGCTATTTCGGCCCCGACAGACTGCAGAGGGGAGCTGCTTCAGTCCCTGCCTTGGGCCCAACATAAGCCTGGTCACTCTGGGAAATCCCTCCCTGGAGTCTGCAGGCAAAATGAATCCATCTCTGAAGACATAGGGACCCTGACTCTGCTGAGAACCCTGGGCTATTCCGGCCCCCACACAGTGCACAGGTGAACTGCTTCAGCTCGCCTTGGGCCAAACTTCAGCATGCCCACTCTAGGAAATCTTGCCCTGGGATTTGCAGTCAAACTGAATCAGTCCCTGAAGACACAGGGCCCCTGACTCTGCTGAGATCACTGGGCTACTCAGCCCCCAGCACAGAGTGCAAACAGTGCACAGATGATCTGCTTTGACCCCTGACTTGGGTCCAACTCCCCATTGCCCACTCTGGGAACTTCAGCCCAGGGGTCTGCAGGCAGGTCGACTCTGAGGCTGAGAACCAAGCAACCCAGAGTCTGATGACATCTCTGTGACAGTCCTGCTCTAGCCCATCTGGAGAGCCAGTGCCTCAGACCTGCCTGTACTCACCTTGAGACCATCAGAGTATAAGTGCCAATTGCACTCAACTGAAGAGAACCCCAGACCCATACACACCAGGAAAGGAAGAGACACACCTGCACCCCCTGGAAGAAGAGATGGGAAGACAAGAATATAGAAAATTTCCAACAACAGGAAAACCAATATGACACCACCAGAGTCTAGGGACTCTACACCAGCAAGACATGAACATCCCAACATAGCAGAAGCAGAAGACAGCAACCTTAAAAACAACTTCATGCAGATGATAGAGACCCTAAGAAAGGAAATCAGAATATTCTTCAGAGAAAAGAAGAAAAGATGAAACAAAAGATGCAAGAAATAAAGGAAAGTCAAGAAAATACAATTAAACAGCTGAAGGAAACAGTTCAGGACCTGAAAACTGAAATAGAGACAATAAAGAAAACACAAACTGAGGGAATGCTGGAAGTGGAAAAGCTGAGTAAACAATCCAGAACCACAGATGCAAAGAATAACCAACAGACTACAAGAGATGGAATACAGAATCTCAGACACTGATGATAAACAAGGGGAAATAAACTCATTAAGCAAAGAAAATCTTAAGTCAAACAAATCCTTAACACAAAATATCCAGGAAATATGGTACACAGTGAAAAGACCAAACCAAAGGATAATAGGTATAGAAGAAGGTGGAGATACAAAACTCAAAGGTGAAGAACACATATTCAATAAAATTATAGAAGAAAACTTTCCCAACCTAATGAAAGACCTGCCAATGAAAGTACGAGAAGCATACAGAACCTGAAATAGAGTGGACCACAAAATAAAGTCCCCTCATCATATAATAATTAAAACACCAAACATATAGAATAAAGAAAGAATATTAAGAGCAGCAAAGGAAAAGGGCCAAGTAACATATAAAAGCAAATCTATCAGAATTACACTGGAATTCTCCATGGAAACTCTGAAAGACAGAAGGACCTGGATAGATATTCTCTGAAAGAACACAGATGCCAGCCCACACTACTATACCCAGCAAAGCTTTTAATCACCATAAATGGAGAAAACAAGATATCCAATAACAAAACCAGATTTAAACAATATGAAACCACTAATCCAGCCCTACAGAAAGTACTGGAAGGAAAACTCCAACCTAAGGAAGTTAACTACACTCACAAAAACATAGGCAATAGAGAATCCCATTTTATAAAAACCCAAAAGAAAAAGCAGGGTAAATCCACATACAATACCACTACCAACAACAAATTAAAAACAAACAAGAATAAACACTCAATGGATCTTAATTTCCCTCAACATTAATGGTCTTAACTTGCCTATAAAAAACACAGATGAACATATTGGATACACAGACAGAATCCATCCTTCTGCTGCATACAAGAAACAGATCTCGAATTCAAAGACAGGTATTACCTCAGAGTAAAGGCCTGGGATAAGATATTAAAATCAAATGGATCCAAGAAAAAAGTTGGGGTAGCTATCCTAGTATATAACAAGTTAGACTTCTAACTAAAATCAGTTAATAGAGATGAAGAATGCCATTTTATATTCATCACAGGAAAAATCCTTCAGGTAGAAGTCTCAAATATAAACACCTATGCCCCAAATACAAAGGCAATAACATTCGTAAAAGAAAAATTCTTAAAATTCAAATTACAAACAAGACCTCACACAGTTATAGAGGGAGACTTCAACACCCCACTCTCACCACTGGACAGGACCACCAGACAAAACCTTAGCAAAGAGACAAAGGAACTAACAGAAGTTATGACCCAATTGGGGTTAACAGACATTTGTAAAAATTTCCATCAAAACACAAAAGTATACACCTTCTTTTTAGCATCACATGGAACCTTCTCAAAAATCAATCGCATACTCGTCAACATAGCAAACCTCAACAATTACAAAAAATTGAAATAATCGTCTGTGTCTTATCAGACCACATGTTTTAAAGTTAGAAATCAAAAACAACACAAATTACAGAAAACTCACCTACTCATGGAAATTGAACCACACCCAATTGCACCATTCCTGGTTTAAGGAAGAAATAAAGAAAGAAATGAAAGTCTTCCTAGAATTCAATTAAAGTGAAGAAGCAACATACCCAAACTTATAGGATACTTTGAAAGCAGTGCGAAGAGGAAAGTTCATGGCTCTAAGTGCTCACATGAAGAAACTAGAGAATAGTCACACCAGAGTGTTGACATCATAGCTGAAAGCTCTAGAACAAATGGAAGCAAATTCACCCAGGAGGAGTAGATACTAGGAAATAATTAAACTGAGGCAAGAAATCAATAAATTAGAAGGAAAAAAATTTCAAGAATCAATGTAAGAAAGACTTGGTTCCTCGAGAAAATCAATAAGAAAGACAAACTTTTATCCAAACTAACCAAAAGGCAGAGAGAACATGCAAATTAACAAAATCCGAAATGAAAAGGGGGACATAACAACAGACACTGAGGAAATCCAGAGAATCTTCAGGTCATACTTTGAAAACCTGTACTCTACAAAATTTGAAAATTTAAAACAAGTGGACAATTTTCTGGACAAATAATCACTTACCAAAATTGAATCAAGAACAGATAAGCAACTTAAACAGACCGTTAGCCTCTAAGGAAATAGAAGCAGTCGTGAAAAGTCTCCCAAGCAACAAAAGCCCAGGGCCAGATGGCTTCAGTGGAGAATTCTACCAGAAATCCAAAGAAGAACAAATACCAATACTCCTCAAATTGTTCCACACAATAGAAGCAGAAAGTTCGCTGCCAACCTCTTTTTATGAGGCTACAATTACCTTGGTACCCAAGCCACACAAACACACAACTAAGAAAGAGAACTACAGACCAATATGCCTCATGAACATAGATGAAAAATACTCAATAAAATACTGGCAAACTGAATCCAAGAACTTATCAGAAAAATCATCCACCATGATAAAGTCGGCTTCATCCCTGGGATGGTTCAACATTTGAAAATCTGTCAATGTAATCCACCATATACCAAATAAATCAACTGAAGAAGAAAAACCACATGATAATCTCACTAGATGCTGAAAAAGCCTTTGACAACATCCAACATTCCTTCCTGATAAAGGTCAGGAAGAGATCATAAATAACAGGAATATACCTGAACATAATAAAAGCAATATACAGTAACCCAACAGCTAACATCAAACTAAATGGAGAGAAACTCAAAGCTATTCCTTTAAAATCAGTAACAAGACAATGCTGTCCACTCTTTCCATATCACTTCAATATTGTTCTTGAAGTTCTAGCTAGAGAAATAGGACAACAAAGCAGCTCAAGGGATAAAATTGGAAAGGAAGAAGTCAAGCTTTTACTGTTTGCAGATGATATGAATGTCTATGTAATTGAACATAAAACTCTGCCAGGGAACTCCTACAGCTGATAAACACCTTCAGTAAAGTGGCGGGATACAAGATTAACTCAAAAATTCAGTAGCCCTTCTGTATATGGATGATAAATATTCTGAGAAAGAAATCAGAGAAACATCTCCCTTTACAATTCCTACAAACAACATAAAATACCTTGTGGTAATGCTAACCAAAAAAAATGAAAGAAATGTATTATAAGGATTTTGAGTCTTTAAAGAAAGAAATTAGAAAAGATACCAGAAAATGGAAAGATCTCCCATGTTTTAGGATAGGTAGAATCAACATAGTAAAAAATGGAAATCTTGCCAAAAGCAATCTACAGATTCAACACAATCCCCATCAACACAATTCTTCACAGAACTTGAAAAAACAATTCTCAACTTTATATGAAAAAAAAAAAAAACACCCATGATAGCCACAACAACCTTATACACCAAAGAACTTCCAAAACAACTCTTTACAATAAAGGATCTTCTGGAGGCATCACCATCCCTGATTTCAAGCTCTATTATAGAGCTACAGTCCTGAAAACAGCTTGGTATTGGCACAAAAATAGGCAGGTAGAACAATGGAATTGAGTTGAAAACCCTGATATTAACCTATACACTTATGGAACATCAGATTTTTGACAAAGAAGCTAAAGCTAAACAATGTAATCAAGAAAGCATCTTCAACAAATGGTGCTGACATGACTGGAAGTTGGCATGTAGAAGACTGCAGACAGATCAATGACTATCACCATGCACAAAAGTTAAGTCCAAATGGATCAAAGACCTCAACATATATCCAGTCATACTGAACTTATTAGAAGAGAAAGTAGCAAATACCCTAGATTGAATTGGTACTTGGATACTTCTTCCTGAACATAACACCAGTAGCACAGACACTGAGATCCACATTAATAAATGGGACCTCCTGAAATTGAGAAGCTTCTATAAGGAAAAGTTCATAGTCAGAAAGACAAAACGACAGGCCACAGACTGGGAAAAGATATTCAACAACCCCACATCTGACAGAGGGCTGATCTCCAAAATATACAAAGAAATCAAGAAGCTATTCTCCAAAACACCAAACAATCCAATTAAAAAATGGGGCAGAGAACTAAATAGACAATTCTCAATAGAGGAATCTAAAATGACTGAAAGACACATAAGGAAGTGTTCAACATCCTTAGCCATCAGGGAAATGCTAATGAAAACAACTCTGAGATACCATCTTACTCCTGTCAGAATGGCTAAAATCAAAAACACCAATGACAGATTATGCTGGAGGGATTGCAGAGAAAGGGGAACACTCCTCCACTGCTGGTGGGAGTGCCAACTCTTACAGCCACTTTGGAGATCTGTATGGTGATTCCTCAGGAAAATGGGAATCAGTCTACCACAAGATCCAGCAATTCCACCCTTAGTCATGTATCCAAGAGAAGAACATTCCTACAGCAAGGACATCTGTTCAAATATGTTCATAGAACCATTATTTGTAATAGCCAGAACCTGGAAGAAACCTAGATGCCCCTCAGCTGAAAAATGGATAGGAAAAAATGTGATATATTTACACAATGGAGTACTACTCAGCGGGGGGAAATTAGGCAATGGAATCTTGAAATTGGCAGGCAAATGGATGGAACTAGAAGAAACCTTTCTGAGTGAGGTAACACAGTCACAAAAAGACAGGCATTGTATGTACTCACTCATATGTGGATTTTAGACATAGAGTAAAGGATTGCCAGTCTGCAGCCCAGGTTGCCGGGGACGCTGGTAAACAAGGAGGATCCTAAAAGAGAGATATACTTGGTCTCCTGGAGAAGGGGAAAGGACAAGATCTCCTGAGGAAATTGTGAGCATGGAGGGAGGGGGAGGGAACTAGGAAAATGAGAAGGGGAGAAAAAGAGGGGTGAGGAAGACATGATGGGACAGGTTGCTTGAGTTGGGGGAAGAATAGAAGAAAGCAAGATAAGAGATAATATAATAGAGGGAGACATTATAGTTTTAAAGAGAAATCAGGCACTAGGGAAATGTCTGGAGAGCTACAAAGATAACACCAACTTACCATTTAAGCAACAGAGGAGATGCTACCTTAAATGCCCTCTCCTGATAATGAGATTAATGACTAATTCATATGCTATCATATAGCCTTCATCCAGCAGCTGGTAAAAGTAGAAGCAGACACCCTAGCTAAATCTTGAACTGAACTGAACTGAAATCCAGATGCAGAGAAGGAGGACTGATGAGCAAAGGGGTCCATACCAAGCTGGTGAAACCCTCAGACACAGCTCACCTAAACAAGGGAAAACTCTTGGTCCCCAGACTGATATCTGCGAAACCAGCATGGGACTGATACAGACCCCCTGAATGTGGGTGTCAGTGAAGAGACCTTGGAAAACTATGGGACCTCTTGTAGTGGATCAGTACTTATCACTACCATAGGAGTGGGCTTTAGGAGCCCATCACACATGGAGGGATACCTCTGAGCCTAGGCACAAGGGGGTTTTTCTAGGCCCTATCCCAAAGAATATGACAGACATTGAAGACCCCTTATGGAGCGCCTCACCCTTCCTGGGGAGCAGAAAATGTATGGGATGGGTAGGGGTTTAGTTGGTGGGGCATGGGAGGAGGGGGGGGAGACAGACCTGCAATTGACATGTAAAATAATTTTCTTTCTATTAAAAAAAGAAAAAAATATTTGTACTATCAACACATTTGTTTTCTAGTAAAATTATAAAGAAAATGATTATTTATACAAAATATATTTACACAGCTGCATCATGAATGTAAATATATACATGCAAAACATACACACAAAGAAAAAAATGGAGAAATGATGTATTTATGAAAAAGATGTGATGAATTTTATATGTTTAAAAATACATTATTTGTTAATAATATATAATGTATATATGTATATATATATATAGTTTTTTCTCTTATTGCTTGATGAATAAAACACTAACTGGCCAGAATTCAGCACGAAGTATAGATGGAACTACCAGACTAGAAGAATTCTGGGGAGAGGACCCATAGAGACATAGAGAATCTGCCAGATAGATGCCATGTTGCTGTTGGGAATATAGGACAAAGGACATTTTTTGGTATGATAAGACCATGTGGAAATACATAGATTAATAGTATGGGTTAATAATTAAAAGAGAGCTATTCAGTAAGAAGCCTGAGCCATTGACCAAACAATTTCTACTTAATAGAAATATGTGTGTTTATTTTGGGCTAAATGACTATGGAAACTGGAGAAACAGGAAACTCAGTCTACAGTTAATTGTTTTGGTGAGTAGTATGCACAATAGAGAACAAAATTATCTATCCAGATCCAATACGGAAATGGAAATCACAAAATTTGGACAAAAGATACAAACATCAATTATTATTAATTATTATTATTATTAACTACCAAAGCTAAAGATTCAAAGAATGTGTTCATTAGAGATATTGATCAATAGTTTTGTTGTTTATTTCATTGCTATCTGTTTGGATATTGGAGTAATACTTTCTTTTGGGATGATTCTTCTATTTCTTTTCATCTTTTTTTCTATATTTCTTTTTGTTTATTTGTTTTAAGGGTGAAAGAAGGACAGTTTTAATTGTCTGAAATCCTGGTACAGTTATGCCTGAAATCCACCAGGTCAAACAATGCATAATGATTATACTGAGGATTTTCTTTGCATACAAACTGCACTTATACAGTGTGTTGTAAAATGGTGATTCTATATCCTTCTTTTCAATAACTATGATTAAATAGGAATATGACTTTACTGTTTTATAAGAAATACATTCCATAATCTCTTAATCACTTCAAATAACTGTGGTGTGTGTGTGTGTGTGTGTGTGTGTGTGTGTGTGTGTGTGTGTGTGTGTGTGCTTGTGTGATTAAAAATGATCAAGTTATATGTGCTCTGATTAAAAGATTTCATGGAGGTTGCTACTTGCATAATATGTATAAATTTGTATAGAAGGTTCACTTTCATAAAAATAGCACACACTTTACTATGCAAATCCTTTATTCCTACCTAAACTTGGCAATCACTGAGCTATTACTTTCATTCTGTATAACATTTTCTATTTTCCTACTGATACTGTATAATAGCAATCATATACTTTCTTTTATAAAGTTGATTTTATTATTTATATATATATATATATATATATATATATATATATATAAGTTTTATCTTATGCCATTACCTATTCTATATTTACCATTAAATTGTATTCCATTGTACATGTCAAAGACTGTTTTTTGCAGGGCTGAAATTGGGACCAACCAATCAGCCCTGGGTCCACTCCTGAGTTGGGGAGTGTGGAAGAGGGGAAGCTATCTATAGGCATTAAAGAAAAGATGGAGACATAGGATAATATAAGGAGGGCGGAATCAGTGAATATTGAATGCACCCAGTTTATTCATTCATCAATCTTAAGTAACCAAGCAAAGGTGCGGACAATGACAGAAGATGTCTATTATCATGTATAAAGGACAAATAGCAATTACTTCCTTTAATCCTAAAGATACTCCATAGCTGCACATACTACTAGGCCATCAGGTGCTCCATAGCTGCATGTATCACCTAGCATACAGGATGAGTATAAACTCACCTATGCTATTTTTATTTAGATTAGAGCCATTCACTACTGAGGCCAGGACATTCTGCAGCCCTTAAGCTAATATCTTAAAGACAATGGGAGTGTCTTGAGTGCTCTGAACTCATGATAGGATGGAATAGATTTCCAATATACATGCCCCAACATGTAGGTTACATAAATATGTTTGTTCAATAACATAATAAAGATATTTTATTGTTTCTAGGTTCAATGGTGATATAAAAAGTTCAACAAAATTGCAAGTAAGATAAATTCTGGTTATATATGTTATCAAGTGAGCATTTCTTAACAGATTGCTCAGCCAGGTATTAAGGCTTCCTAAACTTAATGAAAATCTACCAAACAAAATTTCTAAGACTACTAATTATCTACATTCATGATGTTGAAAATCCATGTAAAATTAATTTAGCTACTGTGTTCTATGTCACTGGCAGTAGGTAGCATTCATGCTATAAAGTATTTTTTGTATTTTAGACATTGTAAGTTTTTAATGCTATCTCACCTCTGTCTTATTTCACATTTACTCAATGGCAACTGATATTTACTGCATGAGGATATGTGTCTCTGAAAATACTTATATAATAGGTATACTCCTAAAATGGTGTAACTAGGATGAGATGAGATCATGAGGTAGAGACACATGAATGCATTGATCTCTTACAAGAAGAAACAGCAGACAACTTGGTTTCTTCAATTACAGAACTTTAAGAAGGAGATAAAAGTCATAATACTATAATCCATGAGCAGTCATTATCTGTGACCTGCCCAAGGCCTTAAATTTGGGGTTATCACTCTGAAATGTGAATTTTATAGCAGTAGTTCACTTTTTAACAATGTAAATGATAAGGAATCCATTATATATTACATTTTTGCATGTAGATAACATACAGAAGTGTACATTTTAAACAATAACTCATGGTTATTATGCTATATCCATGATGTCTGCAGTTTTACTGACTAAGGCAAACTAGCATTAGTTATTTCTTCAAAGTTTCACAGACTAAAGTTTTGTTCCTATGACAAACCTTAGCAATCACTTAATGTAATGTTTTCTTTGCTTATGAATTCAAGAAGTTTCAACTATTCATTTAAAACAATTCAAACACGAACATTCTCATAGTTGAATTTCTAGCATCACTAATGCTGTGTTTTATAGCCAATATGAAATAAAATGTCATTATATGATCTTAATCACTATGGTAGTGTGCATATCTAGGGACATGGTGATGCTATCTATTAAGGAAATCTGTTTTTCCACAGAAAACTAAAGGTAGTAAAGATTTTAATATGCAGCTAAAAAGATTAATTATTTAAAATTCATGAATATCATTACTTTCCATTTAATTTAGTTTTACTTGTGAAATGAGGCAACTAAAACCATTAAAAGTGAAGTCACAGACAAGGGAAGTCTGTGAAATTCTGTGATATATGCAAATGAGCATTTAATAGTTGCTAAGGTAGCCTTAGTGAGGACATGTGTTGAATATTAATAATAGGCAATTTTCATACCTTCATTTTTCTTTGCTACAATCAATTTTTATATACTTATGCATCTTATTATGTTGTTTTCTTACATTTTTACTTTTATTCATTTTTATATTCATCTATAGATTCTTATTTGATATATACTCCAGAAATGTCATTTCATTCTGTTGTTTTTTCTTTTACTCTTCACCATTACAATCCAGAAATCATACCTGTAACGAAATGAATAAAGTCAGTTTGTGATTTTCTAAAAATACTATATGTATGGAATCTAGAAATCAGTAACCAAATATGAGGTCATATAGACTTTCGCCAGTGTCATTTTATTTTGAGTATTTATCATTTAAATATACACAAACACTATGAGCAACATTTTACCTAAAACATGAGCTATGTAGAGGGTCACTTTGTTTTTGTTTTGTTTTGTAATGAACATGAAAATATTCCTAAAACAATATTTAAAAGGCTTTTCTTAATTGAAAAAAACATTTAACCATTGTCAAATATTTCCTGATTATATTCATCTTTATCTGCTTCTATAATTTCTGTTTTGATGTATTACCTCTGCGGTTCTACCGTATTATACTCAAGTGATTCCTTTTGATGTTAACTATAATTCTCCCATCCAAGTACTTACCAGGCCCAGCCCCGCTTAGCTTCCAAGATTAGACGAGATCAGGCACGTTCAGGTTGGTGTGTCAATAGACTATAATTCTATGATTGATGTTGGATGAATTCTCTTTTTAAAGTATTAAAATGTTTTCATTTATTTAATTTATGTGGCTGTGGTATATGAACACATTTCAATGAGAATGTTTAAGTGTATATGAATGAGAATGCTGAATACAATGTTGATAACAAGTGTCTTCTTCCATTTCTTTCCATCTTATAATTGAAACAGAGCCTTGGAGCTACAGTTTTGACCATGGTAATTCTCCTATTCTACCATAACTGTTAACCCAGGGCTATGAGTTCAAGTATGTATTATGATTCAAAGATGTCATATTGAACCAGGGAAACTATATTCTCACATCTTTTGTGTCAGGCACTTTTTCTACTTAGCTATACTTCCAGACATTTTTTAATTTTCCAAGTATTTTATACTTTATGTTAGTATTTTCTATGTTATTTGTTCTATGTAAAGTTCAGCAGATACTGTGTTTCTAAGATTTTGCTCCCATCATTAGATTACAGGTAACCAAACTTTCATGTTTTTTCCCTTGTATTGAAATTTGATTTTTTTCTCACATAATATATCCTAATTATAGTTTCTCCTCCCTTTATTCTTCTTAGTTCCTCCCAATCTCAACTATGACCCAAGTTCACACACTTTCTCCTATTGGAAAACAAACAGGTTTCTAAGGATAATAATTAATATTATAATATAATATTAAAGATTAAAAGAAACTAATACTTTGGGATAGATCAAAATAAACAGAAGGAAAATATCCCAAGTAGAGGCACAGGAAACAAACAAACAAACAAACAAACAAACAAAAACCCACTCCTTCAAACTTGAGAACTTGCCGGCTACCAACTATGCAGCAGACCAAGTCAAGAGAAAGGGTTATGAATTGACCTCTCCAACATCCAACCCATCTAAGATCTGCTGGAGTATGTAAAGCAATCTGACTCACAGACCCAGAGCTAGAGGATCTCCATAACACAGAGAAGCAACAGGATAACAAAGAGGCCTACTAAGGACCTGCATTGATAGTGTAATAGAAACCAGAGGCTTCAAACCAGACCAATGCCTCAACACTTACAAGTAAAGATACATAGGCACAGGAATTTACTGTGTCATACTTCAGCTTCCATAATGAGATTTTTATGTTTTTCCCCTTCTCCTAAATTTTGTTTCATTTTGGGGAGATGGTGCAGGGGTGGAGGGGGATACAAAGGGATGGAGAAATGAGTGTGATCAAGAAACATGACATAAAAGACATACAGAAAAAATTTAAAGCAGGTGGTGGTGGTGCATGCCTTTAATCCTAGCACTCTGGAGGCAGAGTAAGAATGTTCCCCATGAGTAAGTTTGAGGCCAGCATGATCTAGAGTGACTTCCAAGACAGTTAGGGCTATTAACACAGAGAAACACCGTCTCAAAAAAGAAAGACAACTTTTGAAAAAGGGAAAAAAGAATCAGAAAAAAAAACCTGGAAGGCAAGGGACACATAGGATAAAAAACACAAGAAAAGGAAAACTAATAAGTGAAGTAAAATTTAAAAACTAAAGAAAAATCCTTCCATAGCATTATGAGACAAGGATCCTCCAACGATAACTTTAAGTTCATTTTCTGTTGTCTATCTTCTGCTGTGCAAATGGGCTTCCCTAATAGTAGTTTGTTTTCCCAGTGAGACTCCCTAGGAAAAGATTAAATTTTTGTTTGCCAGTGATTGTCAATTTGATATTGCTCCTGGGTTAGGGATTGGGGTTTGTATCTATTTCCTTCAGTTCTAGGACACTATTTGATGCAGACCAGTGAAGACTGTGCATGCTGCCTCATTCTCTGTGTATTTATATGTGTGTTGAGCCTGGTGATTATGAGGGCCTTGTTTACTTGGTGTCTTTCATCCCTTCTGATACTTATACTCTTTAAGCCTCCTTTTCCATAGGATTGCCTGACCCTGAGGGAAGAATTTGATGGAGCCAAATGTTCTAAAGTCTCTCACTTGCTGCATATTGTCTGGTCAGAGTTTCTATTCCCATCTCCTGTAGCAAGAGGAAGCATTGATAATGATGTATGAGCAAGACACGTATCTGTGAGTATAGCAGAATGTCATGAGAAGGCATTTTATTGCTACGTATTTATTTTCACAGTGACTATTTAAGTTGGCATTCCAACAAGCAATGGATGTGTGTTCCTCTTAATCTACACTCTCAACTGCATAAGCTATCATTTCTTTTATTGCTCTCAGCCATTCTATGAGATGTAAAAGAAAATCTCAATAACATTTCATTTACATGTCCTTATGGCTAAGGTTGTTGAATATTTCTATAGAACCACAGATATTTGTGTCTCTCAGTTGAAACTGGAAACTTATATCCCTAATAGCCCACAAATGCATAAAAAGAGAATCTTCTTCTGTTTCTTTCTGTATTTCACTGATATTTTTATTAAGAATTCATAAATTTTGTATCCAAGTGGCAGCTGTTGTAAGATATTTGCTTTGAAATTTTAATTTGGTATTGGTCTCTCTAGATACGGTATACATTAAAAAACAAAAAGCTTATGCCTTCACAGGTATAACCACATCCTCCTCCCAATGACACACAGGCCCCAGTATGTCCTTTCTTTTTATATGATGAAAATTTCAGCCTTTTCTTTCTCTCTTTGGATTTGGATAATTTTGCTCCTAATTTGTAGGTTAAATTTTCTAAAGAAAAGGATAAAGGCATAGTTTCTTATGGACATATTATTTTGGAACATTTATAGTGGAAATAATTTTACTTTATAGCAGGAAATGTCTTCTATACATTAAATTAAAAGGCTTTCTTGCCTCAAATGTACAAAGACTACATTATTAAGCTATAAATCTCAGAATTAATAAACAAGATAATGTTTACTGCTAATGGTCAATAACTACACTATTTTCCTTAGACATTTCAATGGCTAAAACAAATGCAATTAAATTGTTTCTTTACATTCTTATAAAAGAACAATAACATCTAAAGTTGGAAAGTATTAAACTACAAATAAGTCTATTATGTATATGCATCTTGGTGTTCACTGCATTCTAGTAAAGAATTAATATGTAAAACAGATAAACTTGTTTTGAGAAAAATATGTTCTGTTTATTACAGCAGAAATAAAGACATGCCATGATTAGTATTAATGTAGGTATCACAAAATGTAAAACCCATTTTGTTTCATATAATTAAAGGTCTTTTTTATATTTTTCAAAATTCAGTTCACAACTTTAAATGAATGATGTAATTAGGATGACTACATCATTCAGAAATTTTATGAGGACTATTATTATAAACAATACATTACTCAGGCTATTCTGAAGGGCAAGCAAAAGAATGAGTGGCAGCAGATGATAATAAATGATGCTTATATGCTAAATTTGGTTGAAATAGTGCTGCAAATTTTTGACAGATTAAGATATTCTTTGTAGATATTTTCTTGTCTGTCTGAAAAAGAATTTTAATGAAATCTTGAAAACTGAATACAGATTTCTTTTTTCATTTTAAATCTCTTACTGATAATGAAATGTCAGTATAATTTAAGATCTATGAATATGCTTGTTGTAACTTTCCCTGGGGTAATAAATAGTATTGATGACATACTCTTTCAGCTTAGACACATGGAGGAGGGCCTAGGCCCTGCTCCAAATGATATGACAGAGTTTGAAGATCCCCCATGGAAGGTCTCACCCTCCCTGGGAGAAGAAAAAGATGGAATAGGGGGTTGGGTGTGGGGCAGGGGAGGAGGGGAGGGAGATGGAGCTGAGATTGACCTGTAAAACAAGCTTGTTTCTAATTTAAATTTTAAAAAAGAAGAAAAAAGTCCTTACTTTGAATTAATTTTACTTCTTTACCATTAATTTATTTTAGTGAATGCTTCTGTTAATGATTGCCTTTATTGTTATTATTGTATTTAATTGGAAACAAAGTATTCCCTCAAACTAATATGTTAAGTTTGAACACTTTACTCTCTAGCTTACAATGACCTGGATCACATTATACAGTCCTAGATGACACTGAATTTACAGTATCCCTCATTGTTCAACCTTCCAAGTACCGAGAATGCAGGCATAAGCCATCATGCCATGCTCAAAATGATATGGTCATGCTTACCATAGACAAAGAACTACAAGCAATCAGGGAACTCTGAGAGCTAATGAAAAAGATTTCACCAGGGAATATCCAAAACACCAATTTATTTTCCAATGGCAACACAATAACCTTGAAATCATATATACACTAGCAATATTACACAGATTGAGCAGGTTAGATAGGTGATAGATAGATAGGTAAACACACACACACACACACACACACACACACACACACACACACACACACACAATTATTTATTATAGCACTTATTTTTCTTCATTTTCTCATTAGTTTTACTTACAGTACATTTTCATATATTTGTTAAATATGTACTTAAATATGTATGCTATGTTTGTACACATATGAAAAATAAATGGAGAGGGAAAGAGTGTGTGTGTATGTTTATATATGTTCCTTACAAAGGTGAGTGTTCTGAATGAGGAAGAATCAAAATCTATGGTACATAATGATCCATCCACTGTCTTCTCAACAAGATCTTTAGCATCATAAGCAACTAGCCCCAAACACAGAATACTCATGAGGACACTTTGTAAACTGATGCTGAATATCCTCCAAGGGTATTGAAAATGTTCATAAGGATTATTGCTTTATAATTAAGATTATAGTATACATATTTTCATCACTTTACTCTTCCCCTTACTCCCTCCAAGGACTCTATTATACCTCTCTCTCTCTTTCATACTAATGGTTTGTTTCATTAATTACTGTTAATTGCATATATGTATGTGTGTATATAAGTTTTTCTTGAGTATATGTATAAGTTTTTAATATATATATATATATATATATATATATTCATAAATATGAACTGCCCAGTCTGTGACTTATTTATGTTTTGATATTTAATAAAGAACTTGGCCATATAAAAAACAAGTTCTAAATAACATATAAAAATAACTTTCAAAATTGGAGTGATATATTTACCTTTCTAATTGAGCAAAGCTAAAATCTGTGAGTTAAGGCAATATTATTAGCAACCAGGGTGTTATATGTGATTCATATGGAGGACATTGCTTACTGATATGTGGATCATTCCCTACTGGTGCTAAACAACCATAATTGCCAGGAAACAAAAGTGCAATGTATTAGAATTCAGCAAAATAAGTTACATAATTTATTTCAGTATAATATCAATGGTTAAAATTTATTGAGTTGTGTTGATGAAAGAATTTCAAGTGGTATTTATCAAAACTTAACATTCAGGTACTTGAAGTCATTAGATATCACTGAGACTTTCACTGTGTACAATAACTCTAAAAGCTACAGTATACTTTAATTTAAATCATGAATAATTTCTTTATCTACATGAAATCATATTTGAATAGGATAAGTTTTATTTTTTATTATTATTATCATTTAAACAAATGAAATTATAACTCCTTTATTTAAAAAGAAAAACAATCCAATCATATTAAATGTAATTTCATTACAGCCATTTTAAACACATTAAATATTATACATAATATCACTTGTCAAAATTAAACTCCCTGTATTAAGGCAGCTTGTTTTTTTTTTTTTTTAACAATGGTTCTAAGTGCATCTTCCTGTTTGAGTGTTTGTATTCTTGAATAAAATTTCAATGAAGTTTTTTTTTACCATTCAAGTCAACATTTCTAGATGTTCAGTGTTAACCATAGAATATTTTAATTGTTATTTGTACATAATTATATGAATTTAAAAATAGACTCAAAATATATTTGTAATGAAATAGTTTATCAACATCTTTTTAAATCTTTGTATTTCTAGATGATGCTAATATATTTCAAATGTATTCATTAAGTGAATATTATGATAAATTTGAAAAGTATATATGTATATATGTATATATACATATATACTTTTTCAACTTATTGACAGTTGTATTTAAAATTAGAAAATAATCTATATACTCCAATTGTTCAACATGGTCTTGTGACAGGTGAATCAAATAAAATAGATACTTGCGAATCATTCACTATTAAAAATCATAAATGTGTATGAGCTGACATCTTATTGAGCACAACCATTTTACTTCTCAACTATAACTGAAAAACAAACAGCAACATAATGAATTAATGTTAGCCTGTTTCTCATTCCAAAAGGAGAAAAACTGAATAATGGGTACCTGGTTATCCCTACCTAAAGAAACAACATTAATGTGTATTCAGTTTTGTTTCTGCACTTTCTGTTTTGTGGCAGCAGATTTCTTGGCTTGAGCTGACCCCAAACTTTCCTATTATAAACACAATCTTCTTTCATCACAAAATAATAAACATTAATGATGGCCTATTGGCCCGAAAGGGAACATATCTATAACAACCCCTCCCCCAGGACTCCCGGATCATTGCTGAGAAGAGGTCAGAAATCATGCAAGATACTAAGGTGGGTAATGACGAGAAAACACATAGATGCAGTTGTTTAGTGGAACATATGAATGAAATAAAGTGGTTGTGACTAAATGTATTTTCAAAGACAAATATATTTCCAAAACAGAAGGAGAAATTTCACACACAGTCTAACCCATATCTTGGGAAATATTGGCAATTGTTTGTTAAAAGGAAGAGATGGTGAAAGAGAAACAGCTGAGTTTTTTTTCTCCAAGAGTTTATTCCCTAATAAGTTGAGAATTAGCCAGTAGAAGACCACACATCCAAGAATATTTAGGCTGTGAAAATTGGCCTTGAGAATGATATTATGTTTTAAAAACCAAAACAGGAGACAGAGTTGTGTAGAGCAGAAGGGTGGCTGGGAAGACTCAGAAGACAGGAGGCAAATGACATGGAATTCCCATAGACAGACCTAATTTAAAAAGTAATTGTAACCCTCTTAAATAATAACACTGTTTTCTTACATTTTATAAAAAAAAACTTGAATAGTTTATATTTAATGATACATGCTCCAGTCACATGCTTTTTAAAGTTTATGGATAGCATTCTTTTCCTTAAGAAACATGAGATTCAGTATGCTGAATAAGGCCTCTTTAACTGCAATACTCTGAATCTCATTGTCTTATCATTTCTTGCTCTTGGGTCTTTTAGAAAACATTCACAGTTTATTGTAAAAATGGAAAGCATATGTTACATTTTAACACTTTTGCAATTTTTGAAGTGCTCCATAGATAATTGCATATCAGTAATAACTTGCTTGACCCACTAAAAAGCATTGTCAAATTAATGATCTGAAGAATAAACATATGCCAGTATCAAACCATGGGTTTCTCACTTCATTTGGAAGAATTCTGTTGACAGTAAGAATATTCAAACCTTGCAATCCAAGATGACTGAAGTACTTTTTTGTTATTTTCAGCATTAAAATCTTGGTTGTAAATCCTGCTTGCCCTACAAGTTAGCGCCTAGGGTTTATTTTTTACATTAAGTCTTTCATGCTTTTTGAATTATATTTTTCTAACATGTTTTGATCATTTCAATCTTATGTAAAAAACTAACTTTTTTAAAATTTATATTACACATCTCTTGATAACAATATATTTAGTCACAATGATGTTTGCATGAGATGAAACAGTAAACAATATGAATTATTTCCATATTTTCTTAAGAAAATTTTCATTATCATGAATATGCCAAGAACAAAACAAAAACAACACAGAAGCTTTAAACACAATTTCTAATTTCCATACACAGGCCGTGTTATGAACACAAGTTAAACATGTGAAATATGATGTAGGGTTTTCTGAGAATGTACCATTCTACATATGTAAGTTATAAGAAATATTCTCTAAATGTCAATATTTTACTTTAGACATTCATTGAGTAGACTTTATCACATGTATCCACTCATTCACTCATCAGAATTTTTTATGAATCTCTGTAACCTAACTTAGTTATGAGAAGCCTTCCTTTGATTTGAAATGTGTTAAATGAATCATTTTGCAAAAGATGCAGTCTGTGAGCTACTATCATATAAGGTTTTCTTCTGGATATTTGATATAGTAAGCAATATTTAGTTCATCAGTGGTCTTGACTGATGGGGGAAATACTTCTGTGTCTGTTTATAAATAAAGTACTTGCTTGGCCAATGAGACAGCAGGTTAGGCTGGACTAGGAGTCAAAGAGGATTCTGGGAAATGTAGTAGAGAAGTGGTGTTCCAGACAGGAAGTGACATAGCAAGGAGACTCATATTTAAGAAGAGGAAAAAGGAAGTGTCGCTCTCTTTTTCCCCTCGGCTCCTGCTCCAGCGGCACAATGTGATTCACCAGCAAGGAGGGACGCCAATAAGGCGCCCGATAAGATAAGTCTTATAAAATATATAGACATATGATAATTGAGACTGAGCTAACAGATGAGAATCCTGGTCATTGGCCAAGCAGCATTGTAACTAATACAAGTTTCTCTCTGTGTATTCATTTGGGCCTAACTCAGGCAGGTGGCTGGCATAAAGCACACACGTGGCGGTGGGGCTCAGGCAGCTTTTGGCAAAAAGATTTATTGTAACAGAATGGTGTCAGAAGTGGGATAACTCCATCCATGCCCCAAGGTTTCCAGAGAAAGAGGTAAACCTGCCACCTGCCACAGCCTGCCCTGTCGGGCCACTGAGAGGCATTGGAGCAGCTTCCATATGCTTGTGCCGCCCCGGCGCTCTTGGACATTGTACTCGGCACTTCTGAGATGATAAAGACAGATCCAGATGAAGAAAAACTTCTAAAGGTTTACACTACATTTAAAAATATATGTGGGCTTGTGAGAAAAAAAGTAACAGGAGAAAATAGAGTAGCCGGTTATGGTGGCCAACACCGGTAAGATTTGCTAAAGGAAGCAGAGGCAGGCAGATTTCCACAGAGAAACCCTGTCTTAGGAAAAAAGAAACAAAAGAAAGTAAAAATAAAATAATAAAAAGACCACATAAAGATGAAAAATACACAGAGAATCTTGATACTATATGCCATATTGTTGTCTTTAAATTGTTTGATTGCCAAGGAAAGACTTACTGCTGCTAAAATGCATTTGATTATAAATGCTGCTAAATTAATCCAACCTATACATTTTAAAAATACTTTGACTTCAAAATTTAAGTCTAAGGACAGGCTACTTGGAAAAAGAATTTCTGTTTGTGTTTCCACAGAAAATAAAAAGCTATGGATTCCTTCCAGACTATGGTTTGATCAAGAAAGACCCCCTGAAGCTGAGATGATACAGCCTTACAGACTACAAAAACAAGGACTTAGTCAGGTTTCTATGTTTTATCATGATCCTAATGGTATAAACATCGTCCCCAATCAGCAGGAAGCAGTTTAGAAAAAACGACGCCCATATTCCCAAGTATTGTTTATAAATGTTTGTTTTCATTTAAATGAGGTTGGTTATAAATGATAATGAGCATAGTCAATCTCTTTTTAAAGAAAGAAAAGGGGATTAGGATATAGGAATGAATACTTTAAATTGGTAAAGATTTTCATTTATTGATACAACTTTAAGGTCAATTTTGTGATATGTATATGTCTCCTCTTGTTTAGGTATTGTGTTTATACAGATCTTTTACCTATAATAGTCAGAACTTATAATTAGGTTAGTTAGGTTTTATAGATATACAGAGATGTATTTGAGATAGTTAGGTATTCTTCAAACCTTTCAAAGACCTACAGAAATATGGCATTTAAATAGTTTAGGGTTTTTCTTGGCTGTGGGACACAACTGCTCCTGGCACACCAATTATGTCAGAAAGGAGGATGGGCATTGAAGAAACTCGTTATGGAATTTGCTTTCAACATGGCAAGACTAGCCATTTGGACAAGAAACTGCTCTTGCCTGGACTGTTTGTTGCTGTATAAACTGGACATGCAGGACCCACAAGAAAATGACTACTAAACTTACAAAACTGAAGGGTTCCTCTTAAAATGGAGGAGTGTGCTAGACACAATATGGCCTATAGGCTGAAGATGGATGCCCCAACATTACAGAGGAACTTTGGGTGACTGTCCAGGTAGCAAGATGTCCTGTCAATTCTAGAGTTTATATATTATCCTTCTGTGGTCTTTGATAGAGTTGAAGACAGATAGTTATGGTTATAGTTTTCTTCAATTATTATAAAAAATAAGTCACCCTTCTTTTTCTTTAGACAGAAAAGAGGAGATGATGGGGGAAATACTTCTGTGTCTGTTTATAAATAAAGTACTTGCTTGGCCAATGAGACAGCAGGTTAGGCTGGACTAGGAGTCAAAGAGGATTCTGGGAAATGTAGTAGAGAAGTGGTGTTCCAGACAGGAAGTGACATAGCAAGGAGACTCATATTTAAGAAGAGGAAAAAGGAAGTGTCGCTCTCTTTTTCCCCTCGGCTCCTGCTCCAGCGGCACAATGTGATTCACCAGCAAGGAGGGATGCCAATAAGGCGTCCGATAAGATAAGTCTTATAAAATATATAGACATGTGATAATTGAGACTGAGCTAACAGATGAGAATCCTGGTCATTGGCCAAGCAGCATTGTAACTAATACAAGTCTCTCTCTGTATATTCATTTGGGCCTAACTCAGGCAGGTGGCTGGCATAAAGCACACACGTGGCGGTGGGGCTCAGGCAGCTTTTGGCAAAAAGATTTATTGTAACACTTGACAACAGCTATAAAAATACATATTTTTGATTATTATTCTCCACTTCAAATGAGAGCCCATATAAAAGATAGAAAACAGAATATTTTGCAGAGCTGAGGAAAGAAAAATTTGATTTGAAATATGTCCTCAAACTAATTTAAACTATATATTTGATAATAACTCAATATAAACTATAAGAAACCAAAACCGATCATATTTTATTATGCCTATCTGCTAATTTCAACATTCATATCTATCCATGTCTTTGACTGATATTTCATTTTGAAAATACAAACTTTTGGGGATTGAAACTATAGACTAATGGCAATAGTTTGGCTAGCATGCACAAGATACGCACTTGGTTCAAATTCCCAGATTGAAAGAAAACAATAAACGACAATATAAGAAACAAATGCCAATGAAAAATTTATAATAAAATCAATGTATTTAATAAATACATGACTATACATATATATGATTCCTCTAAATCTCCAAAGAGAAGCATGTTTTGGAAACATAAACATTAGGAAATGTAGTAAGTATTATTTGGTACTAATTGTATATTATACCACATCATATAAAAGTCAAATTAAAAAGAAGTATGTTTACTTAGATGACACACCTATTATTTGACTATATTTTAAAAGAAATTGAGGCATCTTCTGGATGAATGATTATAATACGTGTTATAATTCACATTGCTTAACAATGCCTTGTGTATCTATAATATGCTGAGTTTTACCTTTTTGTACATATTATAGGCCAAATACTAAAAGTTAATTTGACTTTCACTGTTTAAAGTCAGACACCACTATTTTAAATTTATTAAAAATATACATAAACACAAAAATATGTTCTAATTGGTTTTTCAATGAATATAAAAGATTTTTATACAATATATATACACATACATACATATAAAATTCAAAAAGATGTATAAACATGAGTTATTTTCTATGTATCAAGGTAGAGTGGAATCTGTGAGTGCCCCCTATGTCTAAAACAGATAGCTATACCCATCCACATTAGTAAGTTTCCTATTGCTGTGATAAAAAACTATGAGCAAAACAACATATAGAAGGAAGCGCTTATTTAGGATTATGTTTCTGGCACATTAATAGTTATCACCATCATGGCAAGGAAACAGAACATTTCATTATTGTTCATCTTAAAGATTCATGACTCTATCAAAATTCACTTGAAATTCTCTGTGGAATCAAACATAGTACTTATAACATTTTCTTTCATCTGAGAAAAATACAATACATATACAGAAAATTGTAAAGTATGGCTTTATTTGAAAAGATAATTACCTTAACTTGCAATGAAATTCAAGATGCTGTGAATGTTTATTATATGTAAGTATGTATGAGTCAGTGAATCCATATTTTCTTTTCATAGGGTTGTGATTAGGCATTTAAAGTATAGACATCCTTAGCATATGAAAACATGGTGCCTGTTTCATGTGTTCACATAACAGGGTGCATAAGTTATGTAATAAATCTATACATACATAGAAAGAATAACTCTAGACTGAACATATGAGTGGAGCAATTTGAAGAAAACAAATTACAAAAATGTGTAAGAAGTTTTCCAAAAGCATAACTTTTTTAATATTGGCCATTACAGTTTAAGAATCATATTTATTAGTTTATATATCCTGCCATATTTAATATATATTATTTATTGAAAATGCCTTTCTTTACGCTGCTTCTACACTTCCCCTCTCTCCTTCCACACCATTACTCATGACTATGAAAAGCAGGGTATTATATACTGTAGCTCAATATTGCAATGATGTACTTCATAGACCACAATCAGGCTCAAACTTGTGATAATTCTCCTGTCTTGTTATTCTGAGTGATGAAATCCACAAGATTGAAGCATTGTGTCTTTGTTTACAAGGAATATATATCTCAAACTGATAGAAGTCATTGTTTCATGTTCAAAAGTCAATTCATAAGAATATTGTGGTCCTTAGCATAAACAGCATTGCCTTTTGGAATGTGCAAAAGTTATAAATTATGACAAACAATTTCTGTTCAAAATAAGTGTTACAATTTTAATCTAGATTTGGAATTAAGACAAAAATCTTTAAACAACTATTGGTAAGTTATTTTTAATTAAATGCTCTTTACTTTCTGAAGATTTCTTTCTTTGATAAAAAATTATTTCTAGCACACATGAGACCCTAGATTAAGAACATTGGATTGAAAATAGAAGCTAAGTTATATCTCATTGCTAAAACGCTTGGTTGATTTAAAAAATATTGTATTGCTTAATGTAATACAACAACATTTAAATGAGTGCTATTAAGTTTGGGGAAAGGTTAGAACATATTTGTCTTTAGAAGAATGAGAAGTCATTTTTTTTTCCTCCAGATTTTTTATTTGAATTAGAAACAAGATTGTTTTACATGACAATCCCAGTTCCCTTCTCCCTCCTGTCCTCCATTATCATCCCCCCCAACTAAAACCCTACCTATCACATAACCTTTCTGCTCACCCTGATGGTGAGGCCTTGGATATGATAGACTCTGATGACATCCAAGAGAAGTCATATTTTTAAAGTTTGTTTGTATGTTTATCAGCATATTAATTATTAAAAAACTAATTTTACATATTACAAATGCATAACTGTAGTGATATATTATTATTTATGATTAATTAAAGCTTGCCTGAGGATTCATAAAGCAAAGTCAGCCTCAAGCTATAGAGATCAGGTAGTGGTGCCACATATATTTAATGTCAGCATCCAGAAGCAAGGAAGTGGTGGTACACACCTTTAATCTGAGGACTGTGCATCAAGAGGTAGACTGATTTCTCTGTGAGTCCAAGCCATCCAGTTCCATACAAGATTGAATCAGTCTAAAAGAGAATTATAGCTCACACCATTAATCCCAGCCCTAGAGGTGTATAAAAGACAGGAGCGAGTAGTCAGTATGAGACATTCATTCAGTAGCCACACTGAGGAACATTAGCAGTTTTAGAATGGGTGAAGAGCTCATGCATGGATCAACCCTTTCAGCATAAGCTAAAGGTTAGAGCTAGTGGTCAGCTGCTTTGTTTTTCTTATATTCAGACAGAAGTTTGAAGCCCAATATCAGTCTTTTGGGTCTTTTATTCTTCATGTTACACATAACTGTTACAATGAATCTTTCTGCCCAAAGCTGCCTGGCCCCACTGCCACATGTGTGCTTTAGGCCAGCCACCCTCCAGAGTTAGCCCAAATGAATACACAGAAACTTGTATTAGGTATAATGCTGCTTGGCCAATGATGAGGACTCTCATCTGTTAGTTCAGCCTTAACTATCATAAACCTACATATTTTATAAGACTAATCTTATCGAACGCCTTATTGGCATCCCTCCTTGCTGGTCCATCACATTGTGCCACGGGAGCAGGAGTGGAGGGGAAAAGAGGGGCCCTTCCTGTTTCTCCTTCTTTAAATATGAGTCTCCTTGCTATGTCACTTCCTACCTGGAGCACCACTTATTTACTACATTTCCCAGAATCCTCTTTGACTCCTAGTCCCGCCTAACTTGCTGTCTCATTGGCCAAACAGTATTTTATTTAACAATCAATAAGATAAAAATACACAGAAGTACTTCCATTTTCTTCCTACAGGACCCCACAAGGCTGTCATCGTCCCATTTCAGCAGCGAGTAACTTGGAGAATGCTATGCCACCTTTCCCCATTGTTGTCATTTAACATAGTGTATATACCTAGTTAGGGATAGCTTCCTATTGTTTATGGTTGGAATTGGAAGGAGGTGTTCAGGTGTTCAGGCTTGGACACTTCTTTTAGATGACTTTAGGGTTTAGTTAAAATAGATAATTAGGATGTGACATAAGCAGATTGTTGTATCTTATATTTCACCTTTATGATTGTTAATTTTGGATACTTTACACTGTTAAGTTTTAATCCTCTTTTAGACTAAAAGGGGAATTGTAGGGAAACTTGTAGCCATGCCTGCTTAGGGCCTGGCTACAGGTGTGCCTGACCATGCCTGCGAGGGCATGGTCAGGGTGATGTAGAGTAAGAGTTTCAGTTGGTTGAGTTTCGATTTCAGTTTGCCCCTTTCTGCTTGAATACAGACTGCTGCAACGCCGGCTGGCTAGGTCGCTCTCTGCCACTGACCATTGGCAAATGCCTCGGACTAACTGAATGACTGTGTCACCTGCTGGTCAAAGATAGTTTCTGCATCTGGAGTAGAAATCAAGTAAAATTATGGCGGAATATTTATCATTTGCTAAAATTGGTAATATTTTGCTTAGTATGTGAATTCAATGTTTGAGGAGGATGCTAATCTGCCAATTTCTGGCCTATATGCCATAATGGCAGTTAGCCTGCTGGTACAAATAATGTACAAATAATATTACTAGCCAGAGGGCTCAGGATAACCTCACCACCTACTTATAGGTAATAACAACTTTATGCAATGAGGTATTGGAGAAGAGATTAGATTAGACCACAATTCAGCAAGTGGAACAGAAATTGGATGATAAGCTTGGCTCTGTGTCCAATATGCTTAAAGACAGAGCTGTCTGTTACCCAAGATGAGATGCTGCATATTTATGATAAGATAAACTTAGAGAGAACCTCCATGTCTGAGGCCTTAGAGGCTAGGTTCTCAGAAGACTGTGACGAACTAAAGAATATCTGTAGTCAGCTGGAAACTCAGATAGGCAATGTTACCCAGAAATTAGATGTAAAGGTGCAAGATACCCAGGATAGGGATGAAGAATTGGACAATGCCATTCAATCAATTATTGAAGCATCCACGGTAGCAGATCAGAAATTTGAGTCTAGATTTGAATGTTTGGAAGAAAATTTACAGTACAGGGCTTACAGATTACATAGGTCCATACAATTGATTGCAGAGGACTCAAAATCAGCAAATCATGACCTTGAATCTAGACTCCAATACCTAGAAGGCAATTTCCATGCCATCCAGATGCTGCCTAAGGATGATCGTATTAAAGACCTAGAAAAACGTGTAGAGGAGCAGTTAGAGCAATTTACAGATTCACTAACATGCTTGGAATCTTTTATGATTAAGGAGATTTGAAACTTTTCATAAGGATATCACTAATAGGCTTAAAGATCATTGGGATGCCTCAGAAGCAGAATCACTCCAATCTGAGGCACCTACTCCACCCAGGTATCATGACTATTCCTCTAAGGTTTTTACTCGTACACCATTAGTGTACCCAGCTACCATGGTAGAAAATCCAGCTTCTAAGAAACACCCTCATGGATGGATGGATTATGGATGGCAACCTATAAAGCTGAAGGATCTTAAGAATATTAAAGTATCAGTTGTCTCATATGGTATCCATAGTCCATAAGTAGTGCACTGATTACATTCATGGGCAACCTTTAACAGGGTGACACTCACAGATTGGGAACGATTGGTATCAGCTGTACTTGAGAATTCATGTCAAATCCAGTGGAAAGCACTGATGAGGGAAGAGACGAAGCTCCTTGAGCGTCAGGGCATAAAGGAAGGTTTTGAAGCCTCCCTATATAAGATTCTTGGTGAGGGTATTTATGCTGACCCACAGGTTGAGGCTGAATATGTTGATGATATACTGTCTCCATGCAGGAAAGCAGCATTAATTGCCTGGGATAAGGTTTGTGAGCCAGGAGAACACCTAGAAGCTTATAGAAGAATAGAATAGGGACCTACAGAACAGTTTCTGGACTTCTTACAAAGGTTAACTAGGGCAGTAGTATTACAGGTAACAGATCCAGAAAAAAGACAATCAATTATATATACAATAGCTTATGAAAATACAAACCCAATATGCAAAAGAATATTTTTGCCTTCAAAGATCAGATCAGCTCCACTAGAAGAATGGTTTTTGTATGCAGCCAACATTGATTATAATGTGCAAGATACTGGAGCTTGTGTAGGAGAAGCCATTTCAAAAGGTTTTAAAAGGCAACAGGAAATTAAAAGTTCTAGATGTGAGAATACAAGGGCTTGGGAAGAAGAAGCACCTTACAGAGGTCAACATAGGTACCAAGAGACTAGAGGTTACTACTACTATGAACCAGAACCTTGGATAGGAAAAGCCTTCACCTGGAAACCACGAAGGCACCAGGAATCTAGATGTTTCAAGTGTGGTAGAATGGGACATACTAAGAGAAATTGTAGACAAACGAATTCTAACAATGCCTCATATGGAAGGCCACTTCCTTCTGGATTGTGTAGAAGATTTGGTAAGGGCAGACACTGGACCAATGAATGTAGATCGACCGGGAACATGCAAGGAAACCCGTGAAGTCTGGGAAATCCCGAGGAGGGCCTCAAGAAGGTCCCCACTTCGAGACATAGCAAAATTTATGTTTCAAATACTTTAGAGCTTTCAGAAATAGTTGTTGAAATTAATGAAGCATATAGATTCACTGATAATTAATTATATATTATAATCACAATAGTAATTGATTAAAGTATATGTGTAGCGTAAATTAAATTCTGAAGAAAAGAAGCATAGACAAATAATTCAAGATATTAATGCATTTATGATATTGAGTTTTACAAGACAGATTAGATGTTTAAATTTTCTTGGTAGGAAAATCAGATCATGGTGGAAGAGAAGAGAAGTGGTATTAGATACGAAGAGGTATAAAACTCTACAACACATGTTGTATAGACACAAAAGGAAGATGCATGTATGAAATTACATCAGTTGTGAGAGAATATAGGAGACTGTTGCAAGCCCAAGCCAGGCAAAATCCCAGCATGGAGCAATGAATTGGTCATAAAATCTCATCTCTTGCAGAGGAGCTCCTGGCAATTACTGAGAAAGGGACAATGACGTATAAACCTCAGTAAGTTGACCATGTTCCAGCACATCCAAACATATACTAGACTCAAAGGGGAAGAAAAGGACATAGAGTTCAATGGTTACAGAGGGGATGAAAGGAGTAAAGCCGAGGTGTAAATATTATAAAAAATTTACAAAATTAACAAAGAATATATGAAATTTTAAGAAGAAATATATGTAATATCCATGTATAATATATGGAATTACAGAAAAACTAGGTTTAAACATTAGTTTACAAGATGTTAATCAATATTCACTCAATAATTATTAAATAATGTAGTACAAAGAGTGACTATAAGCTTCATATTATGTGTTATTGATTAAACATCTTTCATTTCAAAACAAATTTTTTTGTAAAAAATGGAGCACAACACTTTTTTTCTTTATTTTAGAAGGGCATCCTAGATTAAAATAGTTATTAATAAACTAAGGAATCAGCTGGGCCTTGGTGGCACATGCCTTTAATCCCAGCACTCGGTAGGCAGAGGCAGGTGGATCTCTGTGAGTTCAAGGTCAGCCTGGTCTCTAGAGCAATTGTCGGGATAGGCTCCAAAGCTACACAGAGAAACCCTGTCTCGAAAAACCAAAAAATAAAATAAATAAACTAAGGAATCGAGATGAATTCATCATAAATTACCAGACATATTGCAGTATGGAATAAGAAATGTGTGCTTTAACTATGTTTTAGTACAAGAGGAAAAAAAAAACAACAAAAGATTCACATTACTATACACAGCCACTATCACAATATGATGAGAGTAACAACCAGAAAATGCCTGCAAGCAGTTGTTCCGAGTGTTCAGGTTGGAAGAATTACTGCAGGTGACATCTATCCCACAGTCAAATGTCATAAAGCCAATGACTCAAAGGGAGAGTCAGCACCGGGTCAGCAGATACTGAAAGTAGATTTAGAAGATGTCAGCACAAATGTAGTAGTAAACTCATGAGCATGATCGATGGTGCCCTCAAGAAGCATATAAATGAATACAGATTCAAATGGAAGGGTGAAAGATCCCTTTGTGATTCGCCGTAAAAGATGCCTAATGTTATTTCAATATAAGGGTATAACAAACTGTGAAAACTAAAAGTTGTCACAGGCTATGGCTATGTGAATTTTTACCTAGAAGTGAAAACTTTTGAATTGTTTTCTATAGAAAAAACTATCCACAGAGTTCATGAAAGAGAATGAGGTATAGAAATTTAATATAGTTTCTTTTGCTTTCATTTTATTTATACAGTATATACCTAACCAGATATTACATATTTTCATCACAAATTTTATAACATTAAAATTTGAGAAATTCTTCTGTTAGGGCATGTGTCTTCTTTATTACTTTCAAACTTTTTTTTTTTAATTCAGGGTTGTAAAAGTTTTGAAGATATTGAAGGAACAAAAAATTTAACAGTGTTACTATAATCATGAATTCTGATTAATCAGTTTAACTTTTATACTCTATTCAGTAATAGTTCATAAAAATTTCTAAGCAAATGTCCATTTAATAGCAATAACATAAACTTCATTATGCCAAGAAAATTATGTCTTCTGTTCTTTAAATTTTATTTTGGAACTGAACCATAACAGAAAATAACATTTATCATATAGCACAAGGAAAATAATTATATATAATTTGATATTTTATTTCAGTATTCATCTTTATCTTGGCAGTTACAAGAGAAGTGCTTTCTATGTCATCATAGAAGCCAGTGCTCAGAATATGCCAAGTATATGGGATGGGTGTTTTATATCATTATAAATTAGAATTCTGCCTTTTTGAAAACCAAAAAAATAAGAAATAAGTCAAAGAAAAAATTGATATAATCATTGCTTATATATGCTGAAAGTCTCAACTGATTAAAAGAAAGACACAAAGGAAGACATTTATATGCTGAACACTTTTACATGATATTCATCATCCTTAAAAGTGGAATTGCATATTAGAAATCCCCATTATATGCAATAGCATTCAATATACTTTGTGATACCATTAAAGATGAATAGCAAACAGTGCTTACTCATTCTTTCTTAGAAGAATAAAATGTAAGAATTAAAAAAATAATGTTGTGATCCCTCCCATTCCTCTCCCCCCATGCTCCCAATTTGCTTAGGATATCTTTTCCCTTTCCCCTTTCTCCCGGGGACCATATATGTCTCACTCAGAGTTCTCCTTGTTTCCTAGCTTCTCTGGGGTTGTGGACTGTGGGCTGGTTATCCTTTGCTCTATGTCTAATATCTGCTTATGAGTGAATACATGCAATGTTTTTCTTTCTGTTTCTGGGTAACATATGGAGGGATAATCTCTCAGCCTAGGAAAAGGGGCAGGGTCTCAGTCCTGTCCAAAATGATGTGGCAGACTTAGATGATCTCCAATGGGAGGCCTCACCCTCCCTCTCTGGCGTTGTATTGGGTGTTTAGATGGGGAGATGGTTGGGGAATGGGAGGAAGGGAGAGAGGTGGAACTGGAATTGGTATGTAAAATAAGTTTTTGATTTAAATTAAAAAACTAATAAAATATAAATAAATAAAATAATGTTGTGAAAAAAATCAATTGGCCATCAACATTGGGACAATTGAACACTGAGTGTTGTAATGGTTGCATTCTTCACATTACACATTTTCATTTTCAGTTCTGTGAAATTAAACATTTCTGGAGATATGTGGGCTGGTCTAATAGCAGAAAGAAGTCTTAAGTTAATTATGGCAAATGAAACTTTTAAATGCCTATAAAGACATATTTATCCTAATGTAAAAGTGAAAACTAGGAGTTGTAAAAGTGATTGTAAATTAGATTTCTAGCTAATAATGATACGAAGTGTAAAATCTAAGTTTTTTTCATAAATGATGGTAACCATGATATTTTTTTATATTTTATCAAATATAAAATTTATAACAGTTTGTTAATATGTTTCTTTGTTTTCTGTAGCAATCTAAAATTTTAGCATTAAATATTATAATTTAGAATGTCATTAAAATTATTTTTCATTTTGTGAGTGAATAAAATGGAATAATAACAAGAAAATGATTACACAAGTATACACACAATTCTCAAGTTATTTCTGTACAACAAACATTTGCTGGTAATTCCTGATAATTATCTAAAAGCTAAAATGCTTGAAATAACAATTCCTTCATAAAAATTTCATTCATAAGGTAGATTTAAGGGACAGCTAGAAAGTTAGCATACTAAAATGACCTCACTATGGGATTTCAGACCTTACCTAGTTATGCAGAGGTTGAGATTTCATTTGAGTCATAGATAATAGCTCATATTCTTAGGACTAATAAAAAGACTACTTATCAGAAACAAAGGAAACAGGGATTTTTTCCTGTTGTGCCCACCATTGTAGAGTAGCACCCTGATACTGTGCTACAGAAAAGCTGTAAGCCACAATAAGGGCCACAGGGTGAGTCAGAAAGTTAACACAACAAGTCACAGTGGGTGCTGTGGGCACCTGACCAAACACCAAATTCCCTTAGGCTTATCTCCAGGAGGTGTGTGGTTTTGTGGCTAAGATAAGTAAGCAGTTAAGGTACTCAACAACTCCAAGGAAAACAGTGTGCTGGAACTGTGAGCATCTAGTCAAGAAAAGGAGAGGAGCAGAGCAATGTGTTGGGGGTCATGAGGACAGCTATTGCTATGCACTAATGGAGACCCTTTCCCCCCCTCATATACATTTATGTTATTTGTATGCAGGCACACATACGCATACACACACAAAAAGAAATAAAAGGAAATAATAAGACCAATGAACAATTGTACATTAACAAATCATCAGAAATAATTGAAGTTCAGTCCTCAGAAGTGAGAGTATAAAAATTCTTCTTAAAGTAAGTTTTAAATGATTTCTATATTTGCCAGAAATATTCTTGCATCCAAGAAACTTGTCAAAGAAAAAATAGCAAATTCAAAGAAAAGTGAATAGAAATACATCTTAGTAATACATTTGTTTTCAGTGTTTCACAGTGTTATACCTGTGCAAAATAAAATTCAGTCATTTTCATTCCCCAATCCCATTACCCTCTTTATTTCCACCCCTATTCCTCCTGAAACCCTTCTTCCCATAAAGCCTCCTCCTTCCATTCATGGCTTCTGCTTAATTACTGGGGAGATATGGGGAAAAAAAGACACATACACACACACACACACACACACACACACACACACACACACACAGGCAGAGAGAGAGAGAGAGAGAGAGAGAGAGAGAGAGAGAGAGAGAGAGAGAGAGAGGAAAAACTCTACTTTTTCCAGGTGAGAATGATGATAGGCCAGAGTGAGGCTATCACTGAGTCCAGCTAGTGAACATATGAGTTTACTGACAGTGCCTGCAGGGGAATGGCTGCAGGTTTACTTATAGAAGCAGGCAGCACTCAGAAGCAATTGTATCCCCAAAAGCCTCTGCATTAGGAATGATACATGGAAGTTGGATACCTGGAGCACACTGCACAACTCGCAGGCACTTCAACAGGTCTGAAAACATCTCTTCGGACAGGTCATTTGTCTAAGCCTCTCCTAGGCAGCTAGGCTTGCCTGAGAGTCTTTCTCAGCATGCCTTACTGCTTACATATGCTTGGAGAAGTTGGGGGGTGGGCTATAGACTCTAATGTTTATCATAGACCCCCAGAAACTTACCAATTGTTTACTGCTTGAGTAACCGAGGGCTTTAGTAACCGAGGGCATTAAAGTAAGGGGAACTTTAATGGCCCACCCTGAGTACCATTCTTAGAAATCTTAAAAAATTATATTTTTAATAGGCCTCCAAAAAGCTAGGTCTCTGTCTTAGTTAGGGTTTCTATTTCTGTTTATGAAACACAAGAAAGTGGCAAAGGAAAGGGCTCATTTCACTTACTCTTCCTTATTGAAGTTCATTGTTGTAGGTATTCGGGGCCAGAGATGATTCAGAGGCACTGCGGAAGTGCTGCTTACTGGCTGGCTCCTCATGACTTGCTCAGCCTGTTTTCCTATGGAATCCAAGCTCACAAGTCCAGGGGTAACATCACCCATAATAGGGTGGACACTCCTGCACCAATCACTAATTCAGAAAATGCCCTACATACTTGTTTACAGTCCCAGTTCCCTTCTCTCAGATGACTCCAACTTGTGTAAGTTTGACATAAATCTACCTAACAAATAAATCCTTTTTCAATTTGTCACACAAATATAATACTTACTAAGCAGAAACTGTCTTTTCTTCCTGTCTGCAGGGTCTTATATAAATAATAATATTACAAAATATGTTGTATATAAAATTATTTACAATAAAAATTATATAAAATAAAAATTCCATCCTCCTTAAAAATATAAAAATTTATTAAATTCAAACTCTCTCAAATCTAGGTTCTTGAAAATTCACAATAATATTTCCTTATTCCAAGAGGGAAGAACAAGGGAAAAGTCCAAAATAGCAGTGTAAGTAACACTAGGATTTCACCTGTGGTCTTTCAAAATCTTTCCATGGCCTTGGATCATGTTTTGGCTCTACCTTCTCCAGCACACACAGCTTGTCTCCTAAGTTCAGGTAGGCTCCATTCCAAGATATTGTTCTGGGTGGTCATTCTGTGATACTGACATTTCTAAAATGCTTAAATCTTCTTCTACAAATGGGCTGTACTTTGATCTGTAGGGATTTCTGGGCACTTTTCCATATGTCACCTTGGCCACACAATTGAAAAACTCAGCTGCTCTTCACATCCCCTTCATGCCTTGAAAGCCAATGCTCTTGCACTCTTCCAAGTGTGGCTGTTGGAAGTGGAACAGCTATGTTTGCCTCTGTCCCACAACTTCCATGTGCTGAGGTTGAGGAAGATATCCTAGATTTATGATCATCATTGATGCTGGTCTTTTCTTAATTACCTGGATGTCTCAGTTCCTGCTAAACTGTGTCTATTTCCCCAGTAAAGCAAAGGTTTCAGTTGCTGCAGAGTTCTGGGCCTTTGTTAATTGTGGCTGTTTCTTCAGCCACAGAATACCAAAATCAAGAATATTTTACTTGAAATATAAATGACCCCTAGACAGTCTTGGCTCCTCTCAGACATTCTAACATCCAGGCTTCCATCACTGGCAAATTTCCAGTTTATCATCCAAGTTCTCACAACAGTTCAAGATTATAATACACAATGGATTTTTGAGCCCCAATTTGCAAAGTTCTCCCCAGCCACAATTCTGCTCAAAACATGATCAGGTATGTCTCATAGCAATATTTCACTTCTAACACCAAATTCTGTCTTCCTTTGGGATTCCATATCTGTTGCTGAAACTCCATGAAATAGAAGAAAATGAAGGATGATAAAGTTTATTTCACTTATTCTTCCACATTACAGTTAATTAATGGAGATAATTTGGTAAAGGACTGAGGGTAAGGACTTAGAGATAGTTATAAAAGCCATGGAGAATGCTTCTCACTAGATTGTTCTACAGGACTTGCTCAGATTGCTTTCTTTTCTTATAGAACCTAAGAACAGCCGCCATTGGGTGGCACTACCCAAAATGGGCTATCCCCCTGTATCAGACACTAACAAAGAATTGCCTGCAGACTTATCTATTGCACCATCTTATGGATGAATTCACTTGATTGATATTATATTCTATCAGATGACTTTAGCTTGTATGACGGAAAAAGTAGCTTCCATAGTCTCCATATTGACTTTTCATAAATTTCTAGTTTTATTGAAACTCTACCCATCACCTTTCTCTTCCCTATGCATTCATTTCTGTCCTGCTTGAAGGTTTACAAGTCAAGTATTCACCCTCTCAGTTTGTATATAATGTGTGCTATATTACTACCTTCCCTAATGGTCTCTTTTCCCCTTTAGAATGGTATTGTAATTTTTCAGGTTTTGTTTTAACAGCCTTATACTTTTGGTGTGCTATGTGTAATATCCCAGTACTTTCTAGGAGACATAATCTCGCAATAGTATTCTTCATGTACTTGCAATTAGAGTATTTTATGGCCCAATTAATAGATGTTTCTTGAGCCTGAGATTCAGGTTGTATGTGGTAAATATGTCAATTTCATATGGGCACCTGTGCTTGTTAGAGTTACTTTTGCTATAATGAATCATAATGACCAAAAGCAAGTTGGTGAGGAAAGTGATTTTCTGCCTAATATTTCCATACAATAGTTCATCACTACAAGGTCATGATAGGAACTTAAACATGGCAAGAACATGGAGACAAGAGGCTGTGGAGGGATGCTGATCCTGGCTTGCTTCTAAGGATTTCTCAGCCTGCTTTTTTATAGAACCCAGTTCTACTAATCCAGAGATATTTCTCACCCACAATGTTCTAGGTCCTCTCCTATGAATAACTAAATAAAAATGCACTAAAGATCAATCTCAGGTAGGCTTTTTCTCAGTTGAGGCCCTTTTCTCCCAGGTAACTCTAGTTTATGCCAAGGTGAACTAAAAATAGGTAGCACTACACCCATTGGTCAGTTTTTCTCTGCAACTTCAGCAATTATATTTTTCTGTGATAATCTCTGATGGGTAGAAGTTTGTGATGAGATATTCTAGCTATACTTATCCATGGTATAAGGATGAATACTTAAAATGTAGTTAGGGATTTGCCAGTCTAGCGTATTTGTTGTTGGGCATTATTCCTTAAGACCCATGGACTCATTAGCCCTACATTGTTGGCTATCTTTCCAATGTCAGGAATTATTTTCTTCTTATTCAGTAGGCCTTAAATATAACTAGAGAGTTGTTGTTTACCACCAAGGTATGAGTACTATAATTAGAAATTTATGAAGATCATTTCTGGCTGGTCATTATTTTGTCTCATAGGCAACACAGTTAGGAATCACTGTGATATAGCAAATATCACAAATATGCCTTGGCACCAAGTAAAGCACTGAAGGATCAATCTACTGTTCACTAGGGGAAGGGAAAGATATTAAGTGCCTGAAAGGAGAAAATAAAGAATCATCTGTGAAAAACATAGTCTATCATTGCTCCTATCTAAACAGAACAGGCATTAGTTCTAATCATTTGTTAGAAGTCTTTCCTGTGGGCATAAGCAAGATAATTACCACATGAACATAGTGTGCCTCATCATATCTATTGTGTGAAGACTTTCAAGTCTTAAAGATATGATTAAATCAAGCTATCATAATGGAGGAAGTTCTGAAAATTCCTGGTAGAATATAAATAACACCACAGCTATCTAATTAAACACTTTCCATAAAATTGTGAACATATTGTGACTGAAACTGTAGAGACTGGAGTCAAAGGATGCCTACAAAAGAATTCAGGTCTTCTCCAGAAGTTTTATTGCAGAAATTTTCCAAGCATTCAAAGGAGAGCTAACACCAGTACTCTTCAAATTAATCAAAATCAAAGAAACATTGCCTAATTCATTTTATGATACTCAAACTACATAAAAATTCAAAAAAGAATTGCAGAACAATTCCCTTATGAAAATGATGTAAAAATTCTCAGTAAAATACTTGCAAACCAAATTCAAGAACACTTATAAAAGATTCAAACTTGATTAAATAAGATTCATCCCAGAGATTCAGGTATGGTTCAACATATAAAAATCTGTAAATGTAATGCACAATATAAACAAATGGATAGAAAAAACACACATAATCATCTCATTAGATTCTGAAAATGCCAGTTACAAAATCCAACACCTCTTCATGATAAAAGTCTTGGAGAGATTAAAGAAACAAGGGACATAATTAAATCATAAAGGCAGTTTATAGCAAGTCTATAGTCAGCATCAAATTAAATGGAAAGAAATCAAAGCAAAACCATTAAAATCAGGAACAAGATAAATGCTTCCACTCTTATCACATCTATTCAATATTGTACTTTAAGTTCTAGTTAGAAAAGTAAGATTATTAAAGGAGATCAAGGGAATAAAAATTGCAAAGAAACAATTAAAAATATCTTTATTTGCAGACAATATGATAGTATACATAAGTAACCAAAAAAGTCTACCTGGGAACTCCTATACTTGATATAGAACTTCACTGAATTGGCTGGATATAAGATTAACTCAAAATAAAAATGAGTATCTCTCTTTTACATATCAGACAAACAGACTGAGAAAGAAATCAGGGAACCAGCAACCTTCACAAGTAGTCATAAATAATAAAATATGTCTTATGCTAAATATAACAAAGGCATTGAATGATTTTTATGACAAATCTTCAAGGCATGGAAGAAAAAATTAAAGAATATATCAGAAGATGGAAAGACCTCCCGTGACCATGAATTGTTAGGATTAACATAATAAAAGTAGCCATCTTACCAACAGAAAGCTACAAATTCAAGGCAATCCCCATCAAAATTTCAAAAAAAATATTTATAGACCTTGATTGAACAATACTCAACTTCATATGGGAAAACAAAATACCCAGGATAGCTTAAATAATCTACTGTAATAAAAGTACTTCCTTCAGTATTACTATTCCTGGCTTCAAGTTGTACTTCAGAAGAATAGTAATAAAAACCATAAGGTACTGGCATATAAATAGACATGTTGGTCAATAGAATTCATAAAGACACAGATGTAAATGAATTTACCTATAAACATCTGGCTTTTTTTTATAAAGACCTAGAAATATACAATGGAAAAATATGCATCTTTATCAAATGGTGCTGGTCTAACTAGATATGTTCAAGTAGAGGAATACAAATAGATACACCTCTATCACCATGAATGTAGCTCAATCCCAACTGGATCAAAGGCCTCAATATAAAACCAGATACCTTGAACCTGAATGAAGAAAATATAGTAAATAGCCTTGAACACATTGGCACAGGAGACATCTTCCTGAGCAGAAGACAGATTAATAATTTAAAAATGGGACCTCATGAAACTGAAGAGCTCCTTTAATGCAAAGAACACATATTGGAAAAATTTTCAATAATTCCATATCTGAAATGGACCTCATACCCAAAATATATAAAGAACTCAAACAAGACATCAACAACCCAAATAAATTTTCCAATAACCATTAACAGTGGTGTAGCAAAAATCAGAGGCCCCTAGCCAGACAAATGACTCATGACCATAACCATAAACATATGTAATACACTAAAAGTTATATTGTGTATCTCAGCAGGTCACATTACAGCTTCCATGACAAGATTCTTCTTCTTCTTCTTCTTCTTCTTCTTCTTCTTCTTCTTCTTCTTCTTCTTCTTCTTCTTCTTCTTCTTTTTCTTCTTCTTCTTCTTTTTCTTCCCTTTGTTATCCTCCTCCTTCTTCTTTCTTCTTCTGTTTTTGTTTTGTTTACATTTTCTTATTGCTTTTTGTTGTTACTTTTAAATTAGACTTTTTTTGGTGGGAGGTTATAAGGACAGAGAGTTGATGGGATGGGATGAGACAGGGAGATAATTGGAGTCAGAAGACCTGATGTAAAATCCATAATCAATAAAAGTAAAAATATAATAAAACAAAACAAAGAATAAAAACTGTAAAAGACAAAAATAAATTTATTGAATGTTTTAGTGTAGAAGAAATTCAATAAAAATGAGTTGTAATGGAAAAATGAGATATAAAGATCTAAACAAAGAATTCTCAACAGAGGAATCTCAAATGGCTGAGAAACACTTAAATAAATGTTGAACATATTTAGCTATCAGGGAAATGCAAATCAAAGTGATTTTGAGATATCATCTCATACCTGTCAGAATGGCTACTATAAAAAAACACAAGTGGCAAATCGTGTGGTGCATGGGAAACATGCCTCCATTGTTAGTGGGAGTGCAAGTTTGTACAGCCATTTTGGAAATCAATATCATTCTTACTTACAACTTTGGGAATTAGCTACCTCAAGATCTAGATATATGACTCCTACCAAATAACTAATGGAAGCCCATTCCAAACACAAGACACATCTATCAATATAGCAGCTTTATTCTTAATAGCTAGAAACAAGAAATAACCTATGTGTCCATCAACTGAAGAAATGATAAAGAAAATGTGGTCCATTTATACTATGGTGTATGACTCTGCTTTTTTTAAAAATAAATAACATCTCTGTTAAATTTCTGTTTTGCAGATATGTAGAGTGGCAAGAATGGGGTTTTGAGGTCACCCACTATTAGTGCGTGGGGTTGTATGCTTAATGTAAGCTTTAGTAATATTTCTTTTACAAATGTGTGTGCTCTTATATTTGGGGCATAGATATTTAGAATTGAGACATGATGTTGCTTGATTTTCCCTGTGATGGATATGAAATCTTCTTCTCTATCTCTTTTAATTAATTTTAGTTTGAAATCTATTATGTTAATTAGGATAGCAATAGCCACTTGTTTCTCTAGGTCCATTAAATTACAATTTTTTTCCCAACCCTTTACTCTGAGGTAATGTGTGTAATACAGATTGAGTTGTGTTTCTTGTATGAAACAAAAGGAGGGGTCCTGTTCTCATATCCATTCTGACAGCCTGTTTATTTTTATAGACAAATTGAGACCATTGATATTAAGAGATATTAGTGATCATTAATTATTAATTCTTGTTGTATTTGGCTTTGCTGCTCGTAGTGGTACTGTTTGTGTTTTGACTTCTATAGGAATACTTGGTGTGAGGTCATCTATTGCCTAGGTTTGTGTGGGTGAAGCTAATTTCCTTGGCTTGGAGTTTTCCTTCTACTACTTTACATAGGGCTGGATTGTGGATAGGTTTTTTTTATTTCCAGTATGACATGGAATGTATTGTTTTCTCTGTCTACAGAGATTGCAAGCTTTGATGGGTCTAATAGTCTGGGCGGGAATCTGTGGTGTCTTGGTGTCTGCATAATGTGTGTCCAGGATCTTTGGCTTACAGAGTTTCCACTGAGATGTTGGGTTTAATATAATAGTGGTAGCTATGCTTTTATATATTACTTGACCTTTTTCATTTATAGCCCTTACTTTATTCTGTATTATTAGTGTATTGATTATTATTGAGCAAGAGAACTTTATTTGCTCTAGTCTATTTGGTGTTCTGTAAGCTTCTTTTTCCTTCATAGACATATCCTTCTTTTGGTTGGGATCATTTCCTTCTATGACTTTGTTGAATATATTTTCTGTGCCTTTGAGCTGGAATTCTCTTTCTGCTATCCCTATTATTTTTAGGTTTGGTCTTTTCATGTTTTCCCAGATTTCCTGGATATTTTAAAGAATTTATTGGATTCAACATTTTCTTTGAATGATGAATTTATTACCTAAGTTGAATCCCAAAGTCTGATATTCTCTCTTCTGTCTCTTGCATTCTGTCGGTTATGCTTGCATCTGCACTTGATTTTCATTTTCTCAGATTTTCCTTTTCCAGAATTCACTTGGTTTATATTTTTGTCATTGTTTATTTTTGAGTTTTCAAGTTTTGGATTGTTTTCTTCATTTGTTTCCTTGGGGATTTTTATTGGTTTTCTGGAGTTTCTTTAAGGGATTTATTCATTTCTTCCAATTTTGTGTTTGTCTTTTTCTCCATTTCTTTAAGGATTTTTTTCTTGTTTTCTCTAATGTGAGGGCCACTAGTTTCTGTTGCTGCCATAATACTCTTTATGTTGTTGAATGCATTCTTACACTGATGTCTTCCTATCTCTCCTTCTTATTGGTACAGTTGGAGAAGTGCCTCCATGGGTCTCTCTTCCTCCAATTGGTACAGGTGAGGTCTGTGGCTCGGCTGGTCATTCTTCCTCCAGGTGAAGGTGGAGCCTGTGGTTCTGGTGCTCCTTCTTCCTTCAGGTGTAGGCGGAGCTTATGACTCCCTTGGTCTCTGATGCAGCAGGGGATGTTGGGTGGGGGACGCTGATGCCTGGTCACTGAGCCTGAGGTATATGGCTTGTGCAAAGGGATATGACACCATGGGCTGGGGCTTAGGTAAATAAAGAGCAGGGCTGTCAATCTGGGAGCTCAGACATCACCTCATCCTCAAGGTGTCGGTAGGATATGTGGCTCCCCTGGTTACTGATGCATGGGGGATGGTTGGGTCGTTGGTGGAAGGATGCAGCTGCCTGTTAACTGGAACTGAAATAGATGGGTTGGGGCAAAGGACTTGCTCACATGAGCTAGGACCTAGAGAGCTAGGCTTCATTTTTTTTTTTTTTTTTTTTTACTTTTGAAATATATCAGACACATATGTAGGGTGATTTATGTATGGTAAATACAAAGAATTTAAAGTAGTTTATCTGCTTTTGGAATTAAGAAAGATATTTCTCAAAATATATAAATCAAAACCACACAAAACCACAGCATTATCTACTTGAGAACAGTTGTGCTTATAGCAAAAATACAAAATCCAGCATGCCAGAGAAAATCTTGTACATCCATTCTCATTGCAGCACTCTATTTCTCAGTAGCCAGGGTATAGAACTAAATAGATTCCTGTCAACTGATGAACTGATAAAGAAAATGTGGTATATATACACAAAAGAGTTTTAGTACATACAAAAGAATATGATCATATCATTGTAGAAAAATAGCCTATCCCCAAAATGCAGGTATCATTTACTGACTCACATATGTGGAGTCTAGACCATCAAAGAATGAAGGCCAGGGAACAAAAGGAATAACTGTGGGAAGAGAAGAGAAAGATAAAGAGGAAGGCAGACCTGAAAGTAACAAATGATTGAATATGATCAAAGTTTATTGACATGCTTTTCATAAAGTGACATGATGAATAAAACCTTTTAATTTGTGCAATTACATTATGCTAAACATAAGAAAGCATTCACTTATTCTTCTGACTTCTTTTTGCTAGTGAACTTTCTGTGCAGTCTCTTGTAAATAAAAGGATTATTTATTTTTCCATTTTGGAACTTTCTGCCATTGTTCTTTATATAACTTTGTCTGTAATTTTGAGAAGATGTGAACAGTCTCACACTTTTTTCTTGAAAATGTTATCTGTGCTTCTTTAGTCCATTTGTATATATGAACATAATTTAGTAATTTTCTGTTGCATCCTGTGCAAGAAACAACTTGTCTATAATTTGATTGTGATTTTATAGAATGTACAGGAAAAATAACATATTTAGGAAATGAATTAATTAAAAGAAAATACATTTGTGTGTGTGGAAGGGTTGTGTTTCTGCATCATACTCCCTGTACTTTAAGTTAGGCTGCTAAAGATTTTGATTTCATATTTAATTTTTTTCAAGTATATTTTACTTACTTCTGTGTTAACACACAGAAAATACTAAGTAGTGGGTACATGAAATTTTGTTATCTTTTATTATAAAACAATTCCTGTGTTTCCTTCATTTTCTGGTAATGTTCATATTCTTTTCCTTGTCAGATTCCTGTCCGTAAAATTTTACCTCACCATAAATGGAATTTTAGTCTCTTTGTAATGAAGAAAACATGAGTATAGATTAAAAACTAAGAACTAAATTGAAAGTTTTCATAATTTCCTATGTTGTGTCTACAGTAAGTAAAGTAAAATAATAGCTAAAGAAACCTAGTTACATGCACTGGGAGTATTAGAAACAACATGAAACCTTATATCACTGAGAAGATCTTCTTGATACTGAATATTGTGATTCTTTGAAACTTGGTATGTAACACATGTATCTGATCAGTGGAGTTTATTTACTTTTGGTAAAAGGTTATGCTTCTAGTGAGTTTGGCAGAATGCTTTTTTTTCAGAGAAGAAAATGTTGTTGCAGCATTTTGAGTAAAAATTTCCCTCTGCTGAAATGTTTCTCAGCAGGCTTCACTGTTAGTAAGAAAGACTCCTAATATTTTTGCTTTGTGTAAAAATAAATAACAACCAATGCTTTACTAAAATAGTACTATACTGTTTTCATAAAGGAGATGAAATATTGCTTGGCAATTTAAAAAATAACTTTCTAAAGCAAGGAGAAAATAAATAAAAAATATCCTTAAAAAATAAGTTAACTGAATGAATACCCAGTTGAAATCTACTAATACTGGTAAATTTACATGAGAAACTTTTTCTCCATTTTTTAATTTAAATTAGGCACAAGATTATTTTACATGTCAATCCCTGTTCCCTCTCTCTTCCCTCCTCCCCTGCCCCCACTAACACCCTATGTATCTATCCCATACCCTTTCTGCCCTCCAGGGAGGTTGAGGCCTTCTATGGGGGTGTCTTCAGAGTCTGTCATATCTTTTGGGATAGGCCTATGCCCTCCCTGGTGTGTCCAGACTGAGATCGTATCCCTCTATATAGAATGTTCTCCCAAAGTCCATTCCTATACTAGGGATAAGTACTGATATACTACAAGAGGACCCATAGATTTCTGAGGCCTCCTCACTGACAAAACAAACAAAATTATTGAATAACAATAAATTATATATTGATCCCATAAAGTTTTACATACAAAGTCGTAAGTTAAGAAAGACCATGGGCCATGAAGCAAATATGTATCAGCATTAGGAGACTGAAAGCAGACCCAACAATTGGTAGAAAATAAATCTAGCAAATATGGTAAACATCTAAAATGACCATTTCTGTAATTTGATGACTAAACTTTTGTACAAGAAAAATAATAGGCATTTGCAATGGGTGAAGAAATATAATGAATATAATAAAAAATAAACCTGTTTAATAACTTTCTATTTGAATTTTAATTCAGAATGTTTCATAAATATTATATGAATTATAGGAAATTTTGGTTGACTACAAGTGATTTGCATCTTTTACTGATTTCACATAATGATTGATTAGCACTACTGTAAAATGTTAACAGCTCAACTGTTGATTTTCTACTTTTCAACTCTTACATTTCATACTTCTAAGCTTGTTATTATATTGATGCAAAATCTATTTGCTTTTGAAGCCTGAAATTTCCAACTGTCAGAAAGAAAAGGCACTTGGTAATTAATTTAATGCATTATTGGGTTTCTGCCGAGGGGGTAGATTAAGGTAATTGCCTTCTATAATGCTTATTCTTATTATACTTCAATGCAAGTAATAAAATGCTTTTAAATTATTGATAGTTTTTATGAGATAAAAGTTTTTATTCTCATGTATCAATATTTGATAAACTTTACTTGTGATTTTATGTGTACATGTGGGTGGGTAACCATGAGTAGGCCAAAGATAAATGTTTGTTTTTTCCTTCATTGATCTATCAAAAGTTTTTAGAAGGTGTCTCTCACAGAACCTGGATTTCTTGGACTCATCTAGAAAGGATTGTCAACAAGTCCCATGAGTTATATGCCTCTCCCATGCTGATAATATGGGAATACTCTACTGTGCCTTGCATTTAAATTCCAGAAACCTGAACTTTGCATTTCCCATTTGCATAGGAATTACTTTGTAAATTGAACCATATCACCAGCTGCTATTTTACTGACTTGATGTGACCATTCACATTGTGATACCGAAGACTGCAATATCCAATTAATATAGCTCTTGTGGTTTGAAATCAAATGGTTCCAAAGTGAATAGTACTATTAGCAGGTATGTCTTTCTCAGAGGAGGTATGGCCTTGTGGGAAGACATGTGTCTGTTCGGAGCCAAATTTTGAGATTGTAAATATGCTCTAGAATATTGCCCACTGTCTCAATTCACTTCCTGTTGCCTGTAAGATATAGACCTCTCAGCTAACCCATGTCTGGTGCACACTGTCATACCCCATGAAGATGATAATGGACTCAACCTTTGAACTGTAAGTGAGCCACCACAATGAAATGTTTTCCTTCATAGCAATTTTCATTGTCATGATGTTTCATCACAGCAACTGAAACCCTAACTAAGCAAGAAGTTGGTACCAGGAACTGGGGTACTGCTGTGATAGGCCAGTCCATGTTTTTGTTTGGAATAATATGAACTTTACAAGTTTGGGTTAGGAAAGTAATGGCTTCCTGCTTAATGGACCATTCTAGTAAGAACTTGGAAAACAGTGGTGATGAGTGTTGATGTGAACTGTGGTGCCTGGATCAACACATTTCAGATGAGAGAAGAATGTTATTATGTGGCCTGAGATCAGTCTTGTGATATTTGGTGGAGAATGGGGCTGATTTTTGCCCTTGTCTTAAAAAGTCTGCCTGAGGCTAAAGAGAAGAGTTTTGGATGAATTCCTTTCACAGAGGAAAGCTCAAAACAAACTGTTGGGTGGGTACTAGTGTTAATTCTAATGAACATATATAACAAAAGGGAACAAGATGAACAAGAAAAAACTATTTGAGGAGATAAAGGAGCACTAGTAGATGGAATAGAGCTAAATCCTGTATTCAGGAAATAAATAGATTCAGAAATGGAATGAAATGAATGTTGACCTAGTGAAAGGTCATACCTAGTTAAGTTTCCAGCTTGTGAAAAGGAATTAAAGAAAATTTTAGAGTGGGGTATGGTAGTGCACACTTTCAGTTCAGGCACTGTGAAGGCAGCAGCTGGTTGATCTCTAAGTTTTAAGCCAGACTGGTCAACAGAACAAATTCCAGAACAGGGCAGTAAAGAAAGCTATCAAAAACAGAAAGCTGGTGAAGATGTAATTGAAAGAGCATGCCATGTTCCACACCCAGGAAGCAGAAAAACTTGGCAGCTTTGGCCACATGGTTCTGGCTTTCAAGTTAAGGATAGAAGAATGTGGGTGTGGAATTTGCCTCAATGACTAAGAAAAGCCACTGTGACTGTTGTAGACTATGAGGACTTTTGACATTTGACTGAACACATTTTTGCATTATATGCCTTCAAAGCATTTTGGGGCTAGGGAGTGGAATATGGTGGTTTGAAAGAAAATGGCGCTAAAAGAGATTGCCACTATTAGGATGTATGTCTTTTATGGAATAGGTGTGGCCTATTTGGAAGAAGTGTGTCACTGGGAAGCTGGGCTTTGAGGTCTCAAACATATTTAAGATAACAGCAAGTGTCAGTGCATTCCCTGTTGCCTGCAAGATGTAGAAATCTCAGCTACCCCTCCAGAACTATGTCTACTTGCTCATTGCTATGTCCCACCTAGGAGATAATGGACTCAAGTTCTGAACTGTAAGTGAGGCCCCACAATTCTCCTCTTTAAGAGTTGACATTGTCATACTCTTTCTTTACAGCAATAGAAACCCTAACTCAAACAATACCCAAATGGAAAATATACCTCAGAGAGATTTGGAAGAGAAAATAAAAATGACCTAGTCTTGAAAGTCTCATTTCTCACTCTCTAACAAGGAGACAATTTTTAGTGGTAAGAATGTGGCTGTGTTATTTATGATATATTGGTTTTTTCGAGAAAGGGTTTCTCTGTATTGCTTTGGAGGTTGTCCTGGAACTCACTCTGTAGACCAGTTTGACCTTGAACTCACAGAGATCCACCTGCCTCTTCCTCTGAGTCCTGGGATTAAAGGCATGCTCCACCAATGCTTGGCTATTAGGTATACCTTAAGCATGACACTTCCCAAAGAGGTCAAGAATTTAAATCTCTTATGAAATTATAGTCCTATTTATGAAAAATAAATAACACAATAATTTTATCTAATAAAATTGTTTTTATTTAATTTGTATTACCTAATTTGAACCAGAAAAAAATGAAAGAGTCTCCTCTGAAGAAGTTTATACAGGTTGTTTGTTTATTGTTTACATATAGCTGATAAAATACACCTACTAAAATCAATATACAGTTTGAAAGTGAAGTATGTTGAGAAAAATGGCATATCTTTCTACAATTATCTTTAAAAAATGAGAACATTTCCTTGTGTGTGTTTTAAATATTCCTTGATGCTAAAATACATTACAAATTTTTCTTCTTTCCTACTTCAGAAAAGTTAAATTTCCTTCCCATTAGATCTGGACATAGAATTCTCAAATGAGAAAATGGAAAGTTGCATTAATTTAATTTGAAATGAGCAAACACATAACGGGTGATTAATTTAATTTCAACAATCCAGTAGCAAACAAATAACATGTGATTCTGTATAAGCACCATGATTCTGAGTTATCAATACATATTAAAAATTTTTTCAGGAAAATTTGAACAGTAATTTCTGTCTTATTTTTAAGAATCTGATTTCCAAACATCAAAATAATGTGACTTATACTTTCTTTAAGATTTTTTCTCCTTATATATTATCTTCTAAGTATTAACCCTAAATGTTCCAAAATGGTTCACATTATTGATAAATTAAAGTAATAAAGTGATGTGGTAGAAATAGAGATCTCTTTCTGCCTCTGCATTTAAAAATAATGTCACAGATGACCTTGGAATGTCCTTGGTGTCTCTGCACCTCTGTTGTCTATGATCTAAAGTTAGTAGATTTCATCAGTGAACAAATGGAATTCCCTATAAAACAAAGGAAGTAACAACAAAGCCTAACATGCAAGCTTTCTACTCCTATTTAATATACACTATGTTCATTTCCTAGAAAATTGCAACCTTCAAATTATGCATTTCTATCTTTCCTATTGAACACAATTTTAGGTATACAATATTTCAAAATGATATTTCTACCTTACAACTTTTCCTAGATCTCAAAATTTACACTTTACCTTCATCTTATCAGATATTGTTAATAATTGTCTCAAGGTATTGAAACCAAATTGTTCACAGTAAGATGTGGCTTGTTGATGGGGTCATATAAAAGAAAGGACAAAGCTTTAAAGATCTGTAAAATAAATAACACTGGAAATTATGATGAACTATGTCTTTAAATGCTAACTATTTAAATTTAGAGTGAAAATAAGCTTTTTTGTAGTTCACCATGCTGTGCTTTACCCATGAAGAAACATGTTATAAGTATCAAATCTCATGAATTAAACTTGAAATGTTTTAACTTTTCTTATTATAATATTTATCCTTCAACTTGGGATGATTTCAAATGAAGTGTGATTTAATTACAAACTTGACAAACTGGATTTCTTAGGACTGAAACTGAACAATTTTTCTCATATTAAGAAGTGACAAGTTCCTGTGCTTCAGACTGCTATCACATTGTTGGAAAATGCCCCCTTCTCCCAAGCATAGACTCAATACTTTATGCAGAGTACAGTAGGGATAGGAAATTTAGTGACATATATTCTATATTTCTGTATATCTTTTTCTATTATCTTCCCTACATAATTCAGGGTCTCATTTTCTTGGGTAATATGGTTTTTAACTAGCCATTTTGGAAGGTTGAAAGAATTCTTATCAAATATTATATCTATGAGCACCTTATTCTTGGCCTTTCAGGGTCTATTACCATAAGCATATAGCTTTCACTTTGTTGTAATATACTCATCGTGAGTATGGTGTGTTCACAACGCAAAACTAAGGCTGTACCTCTTTAGATACAATGCACTGATTTAATAATAATAATAAAAATAATAACAACAATAATAATAATAATAATAATAATAATAATAATAAATTTCTTACATTGCTAAATACTGCAACTTTCAGGCTAAAATGACTCCTAATGAATTTTCTGGCTGATCTTCCTCCCAATAGAGTACATACTTTACTTTTTTATTTCAAACTTTTGTCAAAATAATCTTTGTATAATTGATAATGTTTTGTAGCACCTGATCTGGGGAAGATGAAAAAGATTGTACAGAGAGACATACATATATGTGTAACCATCAATGCCAATTCTACCAAACAACCCAGAATAAACTTCCCATGGGTGTGGTTGTATATAAGTGGGCACTCACATATCAATTATTAATCAAGTGAATGAGCCACAAACATACCTGTGGAAACCCTCAGAAACATTTTTCTCAACTGAGATTTCTTCTGTCAGAACACTGCAGATTCTGTCAAGTTAATGAAACACTAATCGATATAAATGGAATTGATCTAATCAACAAAGCCCAAAATTCACATCCTGACATGAAATTAGTTTCTTTCCAAAGTCCCTATTCAAATACATCATATTTAGAATTGCATAATACGACTTGGTGAAAGGACACACATACATTTGGGAAAGGATGATGGGAAAAATTTCCCTCAAAAATAAAAATGCTCATTTGTGTATTTAGATTCAACTCTTGGAATAGTAATGTTTTCACTGGAAATAGGAAAAGGAACAAATTACTGTTATGCATTCAAATTCAGATGTCTCTAGTTCACGTTACATTTCCAAATTCCTAAAATCTGGTATGATTAATCAATTAGAACCTCATTATAGATTTCATATTTTCTTATAATCAAATCAATGCAAACCATCTACAATGTTTAACTATTTAATAAGATTACATTTTTTAATTTAAAATCTCACCATGTACTCAACATCTGTGCACACAGACTAATTAGTGGTCTTATTTATTGTTAACCAAACTAAGCTTAAGAATTTTGAAGTTAACATTAGAGACTTTAAAAGAAAAACAGAATTGTATCACGTTCCCACTTGAATTTCTTTCCTCAATGCCCTTCCATGGACTTTCACACTTCTTCCATGACACCACACTTTCAAATTGATGCCTCTTTTTCCTTGATTGTATTGTTTCACATACATAAATGCCTACATATTTATATGAATGAGCAAATATATAAAGCTATCTGCTGAGTCCATACTTGTTGCTTCTTCATATATATTCCAGGGCTGTCATATTTGTAGTGAATAACCAATAAAGGGTTATTCTATAGTGGAAGGAGCTAATTCTCCCTCTCCTAAATAAGTCATTAGTTATTTTTCTAGGAGGGAAAAGCCATAAAAATTTTTCCATCTATGTTAGTGTGTCTTTTGATAGTATATTCTGGTCATGTATTTTTAACACTTTCAAGTCTTAAGTGATGGAGTTTCCACCACTAAAGCTACATTATTCATTTGAAATGCTAAAATTTAAGCATGTAGTTAAACAGGGAATGCAAACCAGGACTTTATTGAGGATCTTCAGTGTCCTAGATAGCTTTTTTATTAAAAATATTACATACAAAATATTATGTTAATATGTTGCCTGCCCCAAGTTTTCTCCACACCTCCCTAACAACTAAGCTTTATTTTCTTTCTATGTAGCTATTAAAA